>NC_139898.1:28246708-29446708 GCF_905171665.1 Trachurus trachurus
TCCACCCAGTGAAGCTGCAGTCTCATAGAAACAGATTCAAGGTTTCATACGTCACATAACCTAAGGAAAATCAATCTTGTCAACACTGAGTTAGGTTGTCTTTACACTAGAGGCCTTGAAGCCCAATTCCAATTTGTTGTCTATATCCGATTTTTTCATCCGTCTGTTTACAGTATATGTTCAATTGAAGTGACCCATGTCTGATATCTGCATTTACACCTGCTTTTCTTGTGCGAAACGACTCTCATGCTGTTGGCTACCAAAGCGGAAGAGGAAGTCCAGCTGCAAGTAGCCTAAACAACAAACACTGACAACTCATTGCAGAGTTGTTTTCGAGGCAAATACAGAGACTGCTTGCTGAAAAACTGCCCCCGACAGAAACGTGCATCAGCGATTCTGCATGAATTTACCTCTAAAACAACTCTGTCTGGTAACGTTCTGTTATTATCTCATAGCGTGGTGAATGTGCAGGTCACAACTTGTCCACCAGAGCGTTTTGGAGTTGTTGGATTGTGTATTTGATTAGTTTGATGAGGGAAACCAAGAAATCCCATTAGCCTCCGTAGCGTAGCTCTGAGCAGCTCACGGCTCTGCTCCGCCGTTCTAAAAACAGCTTGCACCGACAAATAAAGGTAATAAACCTACTGCTATGACTATAGGGATTATGGCAATGGGTCAATTTGCCAAAATGTTGAACTATCCCTTTAATTATTGGGTTCTCATTGGGCAGAGGAGAGATTTAAGGTGGACTTTTTGGAGTTCCAGCTGGTGGAGGACTGAGGCAGTAAATAATTGTTGATGCTTTGACACATTAAAGTGAAAACGAGTTATAAAACAAACCGAACCGTGCACACATGTTGCTCTCTCTCTCTCTCTCTCTCCCTCTCTCTCTCCCTCCGTCTCTCCGTCCGTCAGGTGGCTGCAGCATTTGGACCCTCTCTCTTCCTGTGAGAAGAGAAACTTGTGTTTGTCAGGGATGGATGGATGGAGAGATGGAGGGATGGAGGAAGGAGAGGAGGGAGAGTTCTTGGCTTCTTTGTTTCCAGGCCTTGATGTGTGACCAACAGCTCTCCCTCCTTTTCCTCCCTCCATCGTTCATACAGCCCAGCAGCTCCTCTCCTCTTTTTTTACCCCCTCTCTCTTTCTCTCTCTTTTTCTCTTTCTCCCCGTTGCTTCTTCCACTCTTCCCTAACTTAACCTCCATCACTCCCTGCTCTTTCACTTTGTCCCCATTTCCTCTCCTCTCCTCTTCTCTTCTCTTCTCTCTCCTCCTCTTCTCTCTCTTCTTTCCCTCTCTTCCTCTTCACCTCCTCCTCCTCCTCTTCCTCTTCCTCCACCTCTCCTCCTTCTCTCTGCCCACCCATACTGTCTCCACGGGGAGCGGCTTCACACTGAGAATGAATCAAAAGGCAAAAGGAGAGAAATATCCTTTCAACACGCACACACACGCACACACACGCACACGCACACACACACACACACACACACACACACACACACACACACACACACACACACACACACACACACACGCACACACACGGACCAGAAGACTGTGTGGGAATGAACCAAGGGGCCTCGCTCAAATCCCTGTCTCTAGGCAACCAGCAAGGATATGCTGGGGGAACAGCATTAAAGTTGGAGAAAGAAACACACACCGCACACATATGGACACACTACAGATAGATACACACACACACACACGCTACACACACACACACACTTTCAGTCTCAGTTTCTGTGTGTTTGTGGAACCAATCAGAGACGCTGAGCGGTGAGCGACGGAGAGAAGGTGAGTGATGATGCGTGTTGTGATAGCGAGCGCAGAGAAATGATTAAGTGTCACGCTGAGTGTTGTGTTGTGTGTTGACCTTCAGAGTGTTGGACTCTAAACCAACACGATGCAGAGGTGAGCGAGCGCACAAGAATGTGTGTGCGTGTCTGTGTGTGTGTGTCAGAGAAGTTGTGTGTGTGTGTCAGAGAAGTTGTGTGTGTGTGTGTGTAAGAGCGTTAAAACTGAGTCGCAACAACAAACAGTCGCTTAATTGTGCTTATTTTGGATGTGTGTGTGTTTATGTGCATGCAAACCCGAATGCGTGCGCGTGTTTGAGTGTGTTTGTGCGTCCAAGTGTGTGTGTGTGTGTGTGTGTGTGTGTCTGCCACCTCTGCAGCTGGCCCTCCATCAGCAGATTAATAAGCTTTGTTGCCACGCCGACCGGAACCTAGTGACAACCATCCAGACCCCAAGGCATTATGGGTAACGGACTGACTGGCCGCAAGCTGGCCCTGTTTTTACAGCTCTGTTTTGTCCCATGCAGTGTGTGTGTGTGTGTGTGTGTGTGTGTGTGTGTGTGTGTGTGTGTGTGTGTGTGTGTGTGTGTGTGTGTGTGTGTGTGTGTGTGTGTGTGTGTTGTGTGTGTGTGATGGTTAATTGCTCCTCTCTTGCCACTCTTCTCAATGACATCACTGCGGTCACAGATGTTTTTTTCCCACTTCTAGGACCCCTGGACACACACACACACACACACACACACACACACACACACACACACACACACACACACACACACACACACACACACACACACACACACACACACACTCAGGAAACACTTCCAGCCCTTTGACTCGTTCTCTCTCTCGTCTCTCCTTCTCCTCTTTGTGTCTCTTTCTTCTTTCTTTCAGTCTTTCCTTTTCCTCCTTTCCTCTTCCTCCTCTTTCTTTCTTTCTTTCTTTCTTTCTTTCTTTCTTTCTTTCTTTCTTTCTTTCTTTTGTCATTGTTCCACAACATTATGAAAAATAGTAATCCAAGTCTGAAACAAAGAACATTTATTGTTGTAGCTCAGGAAAACATCATCTGTGAGTGAGTGAGTGAGTGTTTGTGCTTTTACTCTCCGCTGTGTTTCGTATCTTAAAGTTGCACATTGGTCTTTATTAACTCCTAACAATGTTTGTTATTCAATATATGCTTAAATGTTAAACTATGTACCTAAAGCTCAGGAAACTAAACTGTAGATGTAAATTTAAGACAGAAAAATAATCAGTCGTCTTGAAACTGATCTTTTATCATGAAGACGACACCTGAACTCTCCTCCCAAACCATCACCGTTGACTTTTCCTCTTTAAAATGTCACTTCTTCTTTATATTTCTCCATCTCTCTCTCCCTCTCTTTCTCTCTGTGGTCGTACGGTCTTGACCTTGAGCAAAGTCTTGACCTTGTTGTCTGGAGCTTTGACACTTCGACCCCTTGTTCACTCTCACACTTTCTTTCATAACGTCGGCGTTCTGGGGCTTTTTCACATTTTCATTGTCCAGTTTTGTCTTGTTTTTTAGTTTTACTTACTTAATGAGAGTTAGTTTTCTGAAATGTAACAGATGCAAAACAAAAGAAAGAACATTTTGGTCTGATTTGAACCCAAACTACAGTCGGTGTGATGCTCGTTTTACGTCAGACTACAGCATTAAGGTCACATAGAGAGTTTTATAGTCTTTGTCCTCGACTCACCTCCCCCTGTTTTTCCCCTCTGTCTCTCGCTGTCACGTCACTTTTCACCACTTTCACCATCACTGTTTGTCTTCCTAACCGCTCTCTCTCCCTGTGTCTTTCCCTCTGTCGCACTTTCTTGTCTTTGTCACCAACTCTTACTACTCCGTATCATGCCTTTCCTCACTCTGCTCCACTCGAGGGCCATGAAGTTGCAGTGCCCCCTGGTGGCAGAGCAGCGTCACAACACAGCACTGATTGACTCAGACCCTGCAGAGGAGGAATATTCCTTTTCTTTTCTTTTCTTTTCTTTTTTTTTTTTTAGTAGAGAGGCAGTTTATTGACATTTTTGTTGGGACCGGTGAGCAGATTTAACAGAAGCAGGTGTTTTTTTTCCAGCTGACAGGGAGGGAAGGTTTAGGAAGACAGATGCAGAGTTTCTTTAAAGATGGGAAATGTATAATCACAATGCACATGTCCATGTTCACACAGGAACACAAAATGAGCACGAAGCATGTTAACGTACAGTAGACACGACAAGCGATCTATAACCACACATAGATTTTGAGGAACGCACTCTCACATATAAAAGTTTAGAGTTTGACTTTTAAAAGTTGAAGACATGGCGCTGAGCTTTGTAATTCAGTCTCTAATAACCGCAACTCCATCATCCATCCTGATCAGCCACAGAAAATGTCCCAGTCGTATGATGAAATCGCTTGGAAAGTAATCTTTTTTTTTACATAGATGAATTTAAAGGGAACAGGATAATATGATGGTGAGAGGTGTGTGTTTTTTTTTTCTTTTAACACAGCTGTTGAGGAAAAACATGACTGAAGTATAAAGTCTGAGGAAGCTTTAATTGCATGTAAGGAAAGGAAATTGTGAAGGAAAAAAAAAGTGGGATAACAGCATGAGGCTGTGTAGAAGAAGCCTCTCTGACTTGAGTAATATAAGGAATTTTATGCTGACTGAGATCATAAAAAAATTTCACATTTTTTAAAAGACGACTCCTCGTGGCTTTCATCTCCGGTCTGCTTGTGAAACCACATTAAAGCGACTCGCACCAACAGAAAATACCAACTTCTGTCTTGTCATGAGGAGAATTTCTGTCAGATCATTCACCCCCCCTCCCCTCCTCCTCTCCACCACCACCCACTCACCCACTTTTTAATTTCTGATGCTACTCTGAAGCGTCTGTGAAGTTGAATCGGTCCCGTCGTCCTCCTCAGGCGTTAACAGAGACATGTGAAACCACTTGCTGAGCGCTTTTTGGCTCAGGTGTGATTTCCACAAACACGGGGGAAGATGATTGACATTGGCTACCAGACAAGAGAACATTTCTCAGTCAGCACATTTGTATTATTATGAGTGTAGACTAGAACAGAATAGAAAACACAGAACAGAATAGAATAGAATAGAATAGAATAGAATAGAATAGAATAGAAGAAGGGGAGCAGAATCAAAGTAAAAGTTGAAAATCACTTGACATTTGGTCTGTGTTAAATTATCCATGACTGAATGCCGCAGACTGTGGGCCTCAGTGAAAGCTACTTTGTCTGACTGAGCTCTGTCTGTCTTAATGAAGCTAAAAGAGTCTTAAACAGCTTAACACAGTCTTCAGGTTTCTACCTGTGTAAGGCAATACAGTGAGTGTAATGATGCACAGAGCAACGCTGTGTGTGTGTGTGTGTGTGTGTATGTGTGTGCACGCGCAGCAGAGACAAGGTGTGTATGTATTGTACTGTATGCATGTGTGTGTGTGATAGAGCACCAGAAAGCAGAGACGACATCAGAGTCCATATTAAAGGATAATTACAACTAAACAACAGGAGACTGTTCCCATGAAGGATCCTGGGGGGATTATCACTGCTTATTGCTCCTTTACATTGTAGGGGCTTTAATGCTGGAGTGTGTGTGTGCACATCTGTGTGTGTGTGTATCTACAGTGCCAATACACTGTTGCACATTTACTTGCAATGTAATCAAAAATTGCAATATGGCAATGAGAAAATGAAATATTAGTACTTGAGCACTGTATAACTATAGTTATAAACACTCATAAATGATAATAATGCTTTATAACAATAATCATTAGACACTATAAAGCATTTTATCATGATTTATAAGGTCAGGTATGATAATACGTTATAATTGTTAGTAACTTGCTGACAATGCATTATAAATATAGTTATTATGTGTTATAATTGGCTTATAAAGGTGTATAACTATCATTATAAACACTCATAAATTATCATAATGCTTTATAACAATAAGCATAACACATTATAGAGCTTTATAACTCTATTATAATACTTGACCTTATAAGTCATCATAAAATGCTCTATGATGTGTTACTGTAAGTCTTATGATCGTTTATGAGTGTTTATAATGATAGTTATACATGTTTATAAGCCAATTATAACACATTATAACTACATTTATAATGCATTGTCAGCGAGTTACTAACATTTATAACTCATTATAATACCTGACCTTATAAGTCATGATAAAATGCTTTATAGTGTGTTATGATTATTGTTATAGAGCATTATGATAATTTATGAGTGTTTATAATTATAGTTATACAGTGCTATAACTGCATTATAAGTACAGTTATAATATGTTATAGAGATAGTCGTCAAATACATTTTGTAGTCTCAGGAGCTGCGTTTTTTTTTCTTACAGGTGTAAAATATGTCACAATATTGTCGGCACCATCAGTGTTGTGTTGGCCAACACATTGTATTCTTAAAGCGTAAAGGGACGCAGTGAAAATCGCACCATCAGTTGTTTATTTATAAGTGAAAATGTAAAAAATGAGCATTCACACTTAAAGGGATAGTTCACCCAAAATTCTAATTTCACTCATTATCTACTCACCCTCATGTATAAGGGTTGGGAGAAGTTTCAGAGTCCTCCGTGCAGCACTGCATGTCCATATGACGGTTGCGAACGGAGCTCACTTTTCTTCGTCCAAAAAGACACACCAAAAAACATCCAAATACCTCCAGACTGCTCGTCTGTAATGGCCCTCTTGTATTGAAGCCCCGACATGAGAAAATGTTCCGAAAAAAATTAAATAAGTCTATGTTTTAAGCTTGTTTGTAGCAGAAGCTCCCAGTGTTGCTCTGCCGGAATCTCGCGCGATTTGCGGTGCCGTGAACTGGGTTCTTTCTCTTTTTCTTTTTTTTTGTGTGTAAAGCACTTTGGGTTACATGTCTATGTAGGAAAAGTGCTCTATAAATAAAGTTTGATTTGATTTGTCAATGCAAATCGCGCGATTTGGACGGACCAGGAAGAGCAGTGTTGGGAGCTTCCGCTACAAACAAGCTTAAAATATAGACTTATTTAATTTTTTTCAGAACAGTTTCTCATGTTGGGGCTTCAATACAAGAGGGACATTACAGACGAGCAGCATGGAGGTATTTGGATGTTTTTTGGTGTGTCTTTTTGGACGAAGAAAAGTGAGCTCCGTTCGCAACCGTCATATGGACATGCAGTGCTGCACGGAGCCCCGCTGTAACTCAGAGAAGCCACGGAGGACTCTGAAACTTCTCCCAGCCCTTAGTCGACATGAGGGTGAGTAGATAACGAGTGAAATTTGAATTTTGGGTGAACTACAGTATCCCTTTAAATCATAACCGCCCATATAATCGCATTCATCCCACTCCACATGCCCTCTTCCTTACGCTACAAAATATATACATTAAAGCAGATCAGGAGCTTCTGTCTGCAGCGACACAGTTATAAAAGTAAGAACATGTCTCTCCAACAGGCGATGTAACCTTAAAGATGATCTTTCCCTGACCTTAACCATCAGATCAAAACACCCACAGTAACATATGTCAGCTCGTGTTTTCTCTCTTTGTGGTGTGGAATGTGTTGTTTTGATATAAAGACCATATCTCCCCTCTCCCCCCTTGACTTTATATAATAACATCAATTTGTCACTATGGTTTATATCAGAGTATACAGTCATAATAAATGTCAGGAGCTGAGCTGCTGCAGCGTAAACATTGAAGAAACCGAAGAGACAGAGACACTGTGGATGCAAGAAAATGTGTTTCCAAAGATACTGTCACAGTTTTTTCTTCATGTAACGTCATGTGTGATACATGTCTCGATAAGTTCACAGCCATCACGGAAAACTCAGCGTTACTACAACTACTGCTGCTGCTGCTCTCACCTTTGTGGACGTAGCCGTTTGCCAGTTCAGTTTAATTTTGCACTGGATGGTGGCTTAAATTATTTTTGGAATAATGTATTGTTAGGCTTTAACTTTGGTTCACATAAAACAATTTAATATCTTACAGCTTATGGACCTAAAAACGAAACACTCACACAAGACCCAGTGATGAGTGTTGAAGTCTTAATGACCAGACGACCTTCATCGAGTCTAAGCATGTTTTCATGTGGCGTCTTATTCAGATCTAAAAATGAATCATTGTTACGCTTTCAATTAGCAACTTAAAGGGATAGTTCAACATTTTGCCAAATTGGCCCATTGCCATAATCCCTTTGCACTCTCAGGAGTACGTTTGTTACCTTTAATTGTCGGTGCAAGCTATTTTTAGAACAGCGGAGCAGAGCTGCGAGCTGCTCAGAGCTACGCTACGGAGGCTAATGGGATTTCTTGGTTTCTCTCATCAAACTCATCAAATACAGGTATCGAACCTACTGCTATGACTATAGGGATTATGGCAATGGGCCAATTTGCCAAAATGTTGAACAATCTAAGGGGTAAAAATCCAAATTTTCCACTTAGCTAAACTCAGTTCTGAAGAAACCGTAGAAACTTTCTCTTATTTTGAAATTTTTCTCGTAATCACTTTTAAGCTGCAAAAATCCACGTCCACTTCCTCCTCCCAAATGTTTCCATCCTGCTCCATTGTGTTTCTTTGTGTGAATTTAGTCTCATTTCATGCGTAAGATTTACAGTAATAAAGTAACAAACACGTGTTTTCTCTGGATGCTTCCAAAACCTCGACAGTGAATGTTTGTCAAACAACAGTTTAGTCGCCGACCGCCTGCGTCACCAGCGCGGCGATAAGAAACGCTCCTTGATGTTGGTCGATGTCACAGCTCTGAGCCCCGAGCCCTCCCTGTGAGACAAAGCCCGAGTCCCAGTAGAAAATTAGCGCATTTAGCTGTCATCGCTCAGCTCGCTTTACAATCCCAACCAGCATTCACACAGAGGGGCCTGGCCTCTTTTCTCTCCCTCCCTCCCTCCCCCCATCCCTCCCTCCACCCCAAAACCCTCGCTCACTTGCTCGCTTTCTTTTCTTTGAGTAGGAAAGGCGATCCCCTGTATAGCTCAGAGATCAAGACAGGAAGGTGTAAACTGCAGATAAATGTGATCAAGTGTCTCCGCTATCACAAGCCCTCACAGCGGAGTGGCTGGCTGGCTGGCTGGGTTCACCTCCTCCACCTCCTCCTCCTCCTCCACCTCCTCCCTCCACACCAGCGTGGATTAGCTGCCCCCTCTTTGTGCCTCTCTGGACGCAGACAGGTAGATGAGGAGGAGCTGCAGACCTTTTCAGACCTGCTGCTCTCACTAGTGAAACAACCACACTGAGACCTGTCAGGGTCAGAGGTCATTTTGGGAGGCCTGATGGACAAAGTAGGCAACAAATGTGGAACAACTTAGTCAGACAAGAGCAGATTTTATAGGTAGATTGTATTCGTTAACAAAGGAAACTGAAGGCTATACACTATACGTATAGGAGGAGACTTCAGCAGCATCGGTTCATGATTAGAAAATTATGAAAAGAACTAGTTCGAGGTTCAGTGTCATTTCATTTCATTTATTCACATATCAGTTTACTGTAAAAACAAAAAGTGTAAGCAACATTAAGGGTAACACTTTATAATAAGTACACACTATTAAAGGGATAGTTCACCCAAAATTGAAATTTCATTATCTACTCACCCTCATGTCGAGTGAGTTCCTTCTATGAGTTACGGGGGGGGGGGTCCGCACAGCAGTATTTGTCCATATAATGGTTGTCAATGGATACCAACTTTCTTCATCCAAAAAGACACACCAAAAAACATCCAAATACCTCCATACTGCTTGTGTGTAATGTCCCTCTTGTATTGAAGCCCCGACATGAGAAATTTGAATTTTGGGTGAACTATCCCTTTAAGGGTAACACTTTATAATAAGTACACACTATTAAGCATTAGTTAAGCATTAAATACTGAATTCATCATTAGTAAACACAGTTAAAAATGTTTTACTCATCACTGATGCACTAACTGTATTTATAAACTACATACTAATGAGTATTCATGCGTTATAAATGAAGAATGAAGTATTTATTAATGCTTAACTAATGCTTAATACTGTGTACTTATTATAAGGTGTTACCAACAATATAAGTTTTGTAGTTGTACTATATAAAGTGGGACACAAAGCTAAAGAGCTTTTTGGGAGGGGCCCAGGCATAAAGAATAAGAAGCTTATAGAGAAGAAAATGAATCAGTTCATGTTCATTTATATGTTTGTTTGTTCTTTTAATAAAAAGGCTAATACAAGCTAATTGTATCTGCCATCAAAGGCTCCAAATCACAGACATGAGTCACATTTAAAACTAAAAAAATAAGCTACAAAATACATACCTGTAATGATTTATTCATGTGTTCAGTTATCGGCTAATTAAGCCGTAAAAACATTATTTTTTGCTCTGTTTTGGTTTCCATCTGCTTCTTTAGCTGCTAAATGCTCCCACCCTCTCGTCCCTATAATGAATGAAGAAACAGTGCTCCCAAATTGTACTAAATTAAAGCTATAACTGAACATTGTGAATGCAGTGAGGACTAAAATCTGAATGAGGCAAACCAGTTCATTAATAACTCCTATAAGGCCCACAAGCAGCAGACATGCAGAACAACATGAGATGAGTCTTGACTTAGAAGATCGAAGCTCCTCTTCTATCTCTGTCCTCCAGGTGCAGCTTGTGTCAAGTCACTAGTGGCGTTTCCATCCACCTATTCTTATCCGCATTTTCAAAATGTGTGAAAAAAAACTTGGATGGAAATGCCAGAAATAAGAAAAAAGGGAGAAAATTCGCAAAAAAAAGTTTTACAGTGTATCGATAACAGGAAAATGCGACTTTCTGCTATGGAAAACAGGTTTTGCGAATAAACGATGACTGACGACGTTCATAACGCAGTATACAGTATGGGCCGGATTTACTAAAGGTTTGCGTGTATTAAAACGTGTGCAAACGTGATTGCACGCGCAAACACACGTGGAACCTGATCTACTAACCGGACGCACCGAGGATTGCGTCTCTCAAATGGGCAAAATAGCATGTGCGATCCATTTAGCGTGTTTGCCTTGATGAATATGTAAATATGGGCGTTTCTGCCAGAACGTGCAAAATACTGGGAGGAGTAGATGCAAATAGATTTATTTAGCGCACGCAATGTGATTTACCAAACCAGGAAGAGATTGCGGTGGCTGTTTTTGCGTCTTTATTTACCACGTCTGAAAACCATGTACTAACTGATACAACTTTGCCAAAACTTATGCGTTTATTGGTTTGATACCTGTCAGAGCCCCATGATCTTACATCTCTGCATTTCCTCACGTCTGGGTCATTGTCTAACAGTTTTTCAGCCGTGTTAAAAGTAATTTACGCGCCGTTACGCACGGGGCACGTCTGTCCTGCAGTGCGCTCCTTTCCTCTCCTCTCCTCTCCAGCACCTGGCTGCTCAGCTCGGTCCCGGACTGAGAGACGTCACCGCTGCCTTCACCCGTCTTTGATGCCTCTGGTCAGTGGTCAGAGCGCGTTTAGATCCGTGTGTCCCACCTGAGCTCTCTATTTATCCACTGGATCATGGGCGGCACACACACACACACATATTCTAGGTGTGTGATTGTCGCTGCAGCTGCTGCCTGTTGGTCACTATATGACGAGTTGGGCCCTGTAGCGATTTGTGTTTATTAATCTAAACAGAGCGCGAGAGAGATGAACACACGTACTGTATTTGTATGCATCGGATCAAATGTCATTCTGTCCCTTCGTCCGTCCAGCTCTCTGTCCACTCTCTCCATGGCGGAAACGATTACCACGCGCAAAACCCTCATTTACATATTGCGGTTTGCACGTGTTTTCATTTAGCGGGTTACTCTTAGTAGATCACCTGTTTTGCGTGCACTAACCAAACACGCAATATTTTAGGGGGCGCAAACAATATAGCGCCCGCTATCTGGGATCTTAGTAAATCCGGCCCTCTGTGTACAAGTTTCCCAGAATGCAGCGGCATATACAGTACAGCTGTAAAACAGGCGAAAAGCTGTTTAGATTCACACTGTGCGGTTAGTTTATCCAAATGACGGCTGTTTAGAAGTTTGCTACAATGTTTTTTTCCAAGAAGTGAAGCATTTTGCTCTTTTTTTTGTGCATTTTCGCAAAATTCGCAAAAAAAATTTGATGCATTTGGATGGAAACCTGCCTACTGATGAACACTGTTTGATTAAACACATTTAAGTCTGTTATACAGTCTATGAGGAGTCACAACATCAGTGATGAGAGGAGCAAAAACACGACCTGGAATGAAATAAGAAACAAAAACTCACAACTTTCTGCCACTGCACTGATTTGACTGTCACTGTTACATATCTGCAGGGAAACATGCAATTTGGCCTTTGCACAAATTTCCAAAAGTTGTTGGTAGAGTATGAACACACACTGTAAACTTTATCTTATGCAACAAGTGAGTGGTTTTGGTTATATCATGTTCATATCTGCATCGCCGTGACATTACATAGACGACAAGGTGAAGGTCTGAGGCGACAGTTCACGTGTTTTCTATACATTTACTTTTCTCCACAGCTGTGAATGTACTGTATGTTCGAGTCGAAGCTGTATTTCTACAGACACCTCTTTTCTTCCACTTTCCCTCTTTTTTTCCTCCACTTCTCTCTCTCTCGCTCTCTCCTTCTCGACAGTTCACATGTCTGATAAACCATTTATCCCTCCAAGGACGTTTTCTCCCATCTGAGCGTCCATCCAGTGAAATAACACACTCATCACATAATGGAGTCTGTTCCTATCGTCTCGGCACAGAGAGACCCAGAACCCACATCTGCTCCCGAATACCCCAGACAATAAACAATTCACTGCTCATGTTCAAATCTCATTTTTCGGACAAAGTCTTCGACAATAAAAAGAAATAAATTACGCCCCCGCCGCTGAAGAGGGGCCGCCTTAGCCGTTCTGGAGACATAGGGAAAAGTTTTTTCTCTGAGTTTTTTCGCGGCGAGCAGATTCCTCTGAGCTAGCCATTATCTCAGGGAGGAAGTTAATTAAAGTGGCCCAGTCTGAATCAATGGGGGAATTTGCAGCCGCAGCGATGGACAGACCAATGGACTTGACGGAAAGAGCGGAGTGACGGCCATGACACCACTTCAGAAGAGAAGATTAGCCCAGAGACAAAACTCTCGACTCTGATCAGCCCTGCAGTGCCGCTCTCCTCCTGGATTACTCCTCTCTCCCACCCCTCCTTCCCTCCCCCCAGCTCCTCCTGTCTTTTTTTTTTATCTCTCCCTTTCTATCCATCCATCCAATGCCTCCCCCATCCTCCATCCCCAAAAGAACTTGAGGGGGCTTGTCTTCAAAGCCCGTCCCCTCCTTCCATCCCTGTAATTCCTCACATCATTACCAAGTTTCCAAAACTTAATTTTAGCAATTACACATGCAATTAATTAATAAATGTGCTGTCATTACAGCCCCTTGTGTGATCTGAGCCCCATGAATGGGAGGTTGAAATAAAGTGGTCAAATGAACTGGGAGGGCTTCAGAGAGAGAGAGAGAGAGAGACAGAGGGAGGGAGGGAGGGAAGGAGGGAGGGATAGAGGGAATGAGATTGTTATTAAGGGATTGCAGAGTTAATCGTTTGAGGGGCTGCCGCTCTATCAGAGGCAGAAGTCTGCAGGGAGAGCGAGCGAGAGACAGACTGAGAAAGAGATAGGAGAGAGAACGAGAGAGAGGGAGAGGGAGAGATGTACAAAAAGGCAAAAAGCAGGAAGGCGGGATGATGATGATGGTGAAGACGGATGGAGAGGGAAGAAAAGAAATAGACCAGAAGAAGCAGGAACAAAAGGAAAAAACAGAAGACGGAAAGTCAGAAACAAAGGACAAGAAGAGGAGAGAAGGAGGGAGGGAGGGAGGGGGGGTTCAGTTCAGTCGGCCGGATTATTAATGAGATCAGTGAGTTCTCAGGTCACTACAGCAGCATGAGCAGCGACACAAAGACAAACACACACAACACACACACACGCTGCAAACAAGCCGATGATGACGGCAAATCAGAGACAATAGAGAAAAAGTGAAATCATATCGAGACCGATGTCGTGACAGGAGAAGGAACAAAAAACTGAACTGAAGTGAGACAAAGTGCTGAGGAAACTCCTGAAACTACTGAGGAAGTTGAGGAACTGAAACTAAATTTGAACATTTACAGTATTTTTTTTTTTTGTGACGGAGCAGTTTTTTATTGTTTCTGAGCGTGATGACTCATCTATCACTTCAGTGTGTTGACGGGAAATCACACCTGATATGAGGAACAGGGTTGAGTTACAGATTACAGTGTGTGTGTGTGTGTGTGTGTGTGTTTGTGTGTGTGTGTGTGTGTGTGTGTGTTTATTTTGGTTGGATATCAGATGTAACAGACTTGGTCCATGAAGCCAATATTCACCCTGCATCAAGCTTCGATGTAGGACGTTACAGTACAATCACATGTCAGGGCTCACGGAGACCTTTGACCTTCATATCCAACATGTTAAGTAAAGTTAAAGGGATAGTTCAACATTTTGGCAAATTGGCCCATTGCCATAATCCCTATAGTCATAGCAGTAGGTTCATTACCTTTAATTGTCGGTGCAAGCTATTTTTAGAACGGCGGAGCAGAGCCGAGAGCTGCTCAGAGCTACGCTATGGAGGCTCATGTTGAACTATCCCTTTAAAGATGCATCCAAAATGACTATATTATTGTGTCTGATTTACACTTTTAAAGGAGCAGTATGTAGCCTAAGACTGTGGCCGAAACTGTTGCTGCAGTCAAATTCAAAGCACATCAGCGCGTTGTTTCCCCTCCCCTCGCCCCCCAGACTTGAGGATGCCAGATAGCGATCCGCTAACCTCCGCTCCGCTCACCCACACGGTCATCCTCAAAGTAACGATGATCATGCCTCTGTATGACATGTTGGACTGCATTAGTCAGAGCGAAGGAGCAGCAGTACATCTCCATGTGTTATCATAGTAAATATATCTCCTTTGTGTTCGCGTTTCTATAGCTTTTTACTCCGACTCACATGAGCAGAGTTCACGTCAACTACAGGAGCCTTAGTGCATGTTCTTCACGCCGGAGATGAGCTGATGAGATATGAGACTTGTTACCGCAGAATAAACAACATGACCGACCACTTTCTGACCGTCGGATCATAACACATGACGACCGGAGACTGAGACCTGACCGACTCGTCTCATGAACCGCTCCACACGTACACCATCACTTCATTTACCATCGGCTCCATTTCACCACATTTCCTCCCTCTTTTCCAACTTTCACTTTGTAATCTCAAGCAAACTAGATACAATCACTCAAACGGCAGAGTGACAGGCTGCTTATTTCTCTCATGTGATATCAAGGAAATATGACCATAATAACAGATATTGTACTTGTAAATGTACTTTATTTATACAGCCCTTTACAACAATCCTTTCGGTGTACCAAAGTGCTTTACACCAGGTAATAAATAGAAAGAAGATATATGAAAACAATCGTTCTTTCTTTTTTATCGCAATCTCAATTGGAGATGGCTTTATCTCCCAGCCATACTGTAGCTGCAGCTCAGTGGAAGCTTAACTGGCAACCCGGAGGCCGAAATGCCACTGACGCTGTGATTGAGAGCGAGCGCTGGGTGGCACAACAGGCCAAAACACAAAATCAAACATAAACATGATTTGCAGGCTGCAAATAAAATTTTTAAATGCAAATATTCTGGCTGTATTACTATTGTTGTCAGTGAGATCAGTATTTCAAATTAAGTCGATTCCTTAGTCTTAGTCTAATCATAAAACATTTCACTATAGTTTCACATCTCCTCTCTGGAGCTCTGGTAACAACAGGTAGGTGTCAGCCAATCAGAAGAGAGGAGGCTCTGTGGCTCTCCTCTGATTGGCTGACTGTTTTCTGTGCGATGGGATAAAAAGAATAAAGAAAAACAGAAACCAAATCCTGCAAATATTTGACCGTGTGTCCATGTGGGCGGGGCTTGGGATTTATGATGTTGTGACATCACAAAGTGACAGGAAGTCTGCATACAGGCTGTGTGCATTTCTCTGTGGCTTATAGCACCATAATATCATAAGCAAAGCGGACCTGTTTTATATGCAAGAATATGAAATCTCACTTTACTAATCACTTAGACTTTAGACTTAGAAGACTTTATTGTCATTGTACAATCGTACAACGAAAAGCTCTTGAAAGTTGGTGATCCAATGACCGAACCATCATCCATCATTACACCATCATCATCTGAACATCAGGCAGTTTCACTCTGTCTATAAAGTGCTGCTGAGATGTAATCATACAGTACGAGCCCTCAGGATATCGATCGTTTTAAATATAAAAGACATACATTGTAAAGACTACATCTGTTGGCCACGACATGCGAGCAGTAAACGCTCACACCAGAGAGAAAAAAAAAGAGAGGAAGAAGAAGAGAGAGGTGCAGTATAAAGTGTCCGGAGGCTTATTGAAACCTCTCGTGTTGAATGAGGAAAAGAGGAAAAACAAGATTACGAACAGAAGAGAAACCAAATGACTCTCTGTGTCGCCTCTCGGCTTCTCTAATCTGCTCTGAGTGCAGGCTGCTCGCTCGGGATGAATTAAAGATGAGGGTTAAAACAACACAGCTTCCCGGGTTAAGAGGAGAGGAGAGGAGAGGAGAGGAGAGGAGAGGAGAGGAGAGGAGAGGAGAGGAGGGTGATCTATAAAGTTGGTTATTTTTTTTCCTCAGTATGTCTCTTTTTAAAGTTTTCCTTAAAGAAAATCAATCATAAATGAGGCCCTGAACTGTCATGAATCTACTCTGTGTGTGTTTACCAGCTGAGGATATTTATTTTAACGCACTATAATACAGTATGTCTTCTTTGTTTTACTCTGACAAAGTGTGTTTACCTCTGTCAAAACTGCCAGTATGTATGGGTATGGTCCGCACTCTGCCAATTCCATCCCAACACGCCCGCCTGTCAAAACAACAACTCTCCCTCTTTTTTTTAAAGAGAAAAAGGGTAATTCCATGAATTAAAATGCTTAAATGACAGTCAATCAGGCTTGTAATTCCGTATGGTATAATTAGAGGCTGGGAAAACTAATTACAGCGGAGAAACCTAACTCTCCTCTTGCTCCCGCTCCTCTCGCTACTACAGCAACCCTCATCACCGAGATCAGGTGACAGCTATCAAACTCGTTAGGCCCGACATGCACTGCCACACACACACACACACACACACACAGACACACACACACATGCAGACAGACACACACACGCAGACACAACACGCACTGTGTGGTTGAGCGAGCAGCTAGGCCAAAAAGAGATGGAGATGGAGATGAGGAGGAGGAAGATGAAGGGATAAAAAAAATAGCAGTAGGTAATCAAGAAAGAGTGGTGGCGACAACAACAGGTTGTGTTCTTAATCAGCTGCACAGAGAAGGAGGGAGACACGAGGATAAACAAGTGAAACAGAGAAGAAGAAGAAAAAGAAGAGAGGATGGAGACACATAAAGAGGAAAGGAGGGAGGGAGGGAGACAGTCAGAGCATATAGACTGAAATGTAAACTACTTTAAATGCATCAAGTTGCTCTCAGCTTGATTACTGCTCTGAAAAGCTGTTTGCAATAAAAAAAAAAATTTAAAAAATGTTTCTGATTATGTGCCCATCATGTACAATTTTATCCATGTGAATGACACAGCCTGTTAATAATTAGTTATGCCTATAATTAACTGCTTAAACTGCAGAGGAACTTCGTCTCACCTGAACTCCTGTAGCACTTTCACTCTGAATCACACGACGACCAAACCGTGTGAAACTGGACCGTGAGGCGTCAGAAACACATCTGTACTGGTTCTGCTGCAGGATCCATCTGATAGGAACACGACTCATCATAGTCTAAAGTAAATATTTGATTGTTTATTTGAGCTTTTTCCTGAATTATTTCACCCATGTATCCAACAACTGTTTGCTGAGAGAAGGTGACGTTTATAACCAGCAAGCTCTTGTTGAAGAGAAAGGTTAAGACAATGTCATTTTAAATTTGTTAAAGCAGAAGTAAGCGATCCGGTCGTTTTGGCTAACTTCGTTAGTTAGCAGCCCCCGCCCTCGTCATGGATCTATTGGTCCTCGTCCCTACGTCACCACATACACGCGCATCCCTTGGCTGCACACACAGCCCTTCATGCCGTTCTCTCTCCTCATTGGATAAAGCTTGTAGGATACAAGGAAGTATACAGGACGTTTTCTCCTCGGCTTACAGCAGAGCAGAGTGACTGACAGACCCGTGTTTCAGACCAAACACTCTATGTAAGTGATTGCCGTCGGAAGATATAACTATTTAAGACTTATATTAACACAAATATTCTGCTTACTTCTGCTTTGAAGAAAAAAAACAGGTTAAAACTTTTTAAGTACACACTATTAAGCATTAGTTAAGCATTAATAAATACTGAATTCTTCATTTATAATGCATGAAAACTCACTCAGTATGTAGTTTATAAATACAGTTAGTGCTTATCAATGATAAGTAAATCATTTTTATGTTTTGTGTTTATAAACTACATGCTAATGAGTATTCATGTGTTATAAATGATGAATTCAATATTTAATGCTTAACTAATGCTTAATAGTGTGTACTTATTATAAAGTGTTACCAAAAACTGTAAACAATAATACAGATTATTAATATGATTTCTTTCTAACTAATTTCCACCCATGACTGTTTTTAATTCCTCAATGTTTAATGTTCATGTGTAGCACTTTGAGCTGCTTCTTTGTATGAAAAGTGCTCTACAAATAAAGTTTGATTGATGATTGATGAAAGTGGAGATGTGTTGGTAAATCTTGGGACGGACCGATAAAATCTGAATGACAATGGTGCATCTCACATCACATCACATGTCATATTCCCACTCTCTCCCTGAATTTCCTGTCTTTCTCTTCTGGTCTTAACAAAATAAAAGCACAAAATGGCCAAAAAAACAACTTCTATAAACTTAAAATATAACAATGACCCCTGGAATCAGGAAGATAAGGAAAAGAAAGAAACAAAAATCAGGAACCTGTCAATTTAAAATCATCCAAAACAAGCTGCCAATTCGGTATTGAACAGGTAATTCCACATGATGAATGTGGTCGATACAACAGGTACTGTACAGTAAGAGGTGAACGGAGATGCAGCTGCAGCTTCAGACTCACAGCTGCAGTAAAGCGATGCCTGCTGCCCGCCGTCGGCTGCTGGCGTTCATCTCTCTGTAACATTTAGCTCCTTTCTTACGTCGCTGCTGCTGCTGCTGCTGCTGTGTCTCAGTAATGACTGGGTATCACCTGGAGGACAAAACTCATTACACTGAAACCAATTGTGCAAAACCAGGTTTCTTAAACTCCGGGTCGGGACCCAAAACCGGGCCAGAGGGCCTGAATGTGAACCGGCCTCCTTCCTTCCTTGTGAGGAGAGTAACAGAATACGTTGACGACCTTCCAGCTTCGAGCCAGGAGTTGTTTTTCTACTTTTTCACTGCTGTTTTTACTCCAAATTAGTATCACTGTGTCAGTTTCTGAGTCTAAACCAGGAGGAAAACACACTTTTTTCACTTTTTTTTTTTTTGCTGTGGCATTTACAACCAAATGCTCAAATACACACACACACACACACACACACACACACAAGTCTGCATGGACATACACTTCCTGGCAGGCTGACATTATTAGAGCCCCGACACAAACACACACACACACATACTCAGAGGAGTTCCTGTCTCTGTTTACTCTGCTTCACTGTGTTTACCTGTTAACCCTCCGTGTGTCGCTCGCTCTGCAGTGAGAGGCCGCGGCTAAATGTCACCGCTCCGCCGCGTTCCCCCTGAAACCCACGTTGTGAAGGTGGGTTGGTGGGGTAGGGGTAGGTAGGGGTGGAGAGGGGGGGACCTGTTTCCACGGCGACTGAGGTCTCATTTTTCGCCAGCGGCCCATTCCCAACCTGTTACCAAATGAGCCGGAGCCGAAGCGGCAGCAGCAGCAGCAGCAGCAGTAAGAAGAAGCAGCGGCGGAGCTTCAAAGAGCAGCAGCCTCGGAGCCGCCACGGGGGCCGCTAATGTCAGGAAACCCAATACGGCAGAAAGAGCTGGAAGATTTCAGCTAAAGCTACGTAGACAGACAGACAGATGGACAGACAGACAGGTTGTTTGTCATCTCTTCATCTGGTTTCTCGTCTTCTGTCTTCAATGCTCTCATCAACTTCAACCCTCGGCCGATGGAAGCGTGTCTAATCCACATTTTACTTTCTAGGACTTCTCAAAAGTTTGCGTAAAATTCACTTGATAGTCACTTGGACGGCAGAAAAAAAAAATCACCAGTAACTCTTCCTCACTCTCCTTTCCTCCTCTTCATCTGGCTGCATTTCTTGCTGCTGTGTTTCCCCCCCCAACCCCTCTGACTCTATGTCATTTGCCTCCGTTGCCTGGAGGTCGCAGAGCTTCAAAGTTTATTTCCCTCCATGCTAACTTCTGGAAAAAATGCTTGAAATGAAGAGAAGAGAAGAGAAGAGAAGAGAAGAGAAGAGAAGAGAAGAGAAGAGAAGAGAAGAGAAGAGAAGGATATAGTAGTAAAAACATGAAGGCCGACATGAAAGATGCAGCAACTTTATCAACTTCCTCAGAAACGTCTAAAATAAATTAAGACTGAATGATTAAATGATTACGACTCTGATACAGTATCAGTAAAAAAAACCTACAACAACAACAACAACCATAGTCCAAAGAGAAGGTAATCATTCAGGTGTTGGGATTTCTCTGAACATTAGACTTCATATGAAGCTGAAGAGAGAGCTGCTTGGACTCCGCCTACTTCCTGGCTAATCCAAAACTCCAAATTCACCTTGTGCATTTACTCGTGCAACTCGTTTATTTCTACTGTAACGTTGCAGTTTGCAACATTTTAACATGACAGTCTGGGAATTGACTCACTTAGTACGTTTACATGTCAGTTAATCCGACTATAACTGGACAATTTATGTGCATGTAAACACGTTATAGTCCGACTAATACCGGACTTCTCCAGATCTGACTAAAACACCCAGATAAATGCGATTGGAAATCAGTTTTCTTCTGCATCAATTCGCCTTAATCTGACTGAAACTGGACCGTGCATGTGCGCATCATGCTCCACAACAGTAGAGACGACAGTAGAGTGCAACCAGCGAGAAAATGTGTTTTATTAACAGAAAAAAGAAAAAGCCCGAGGTCTGTCGTGTCCGGTCGGGAACTGAGGTTGGGAACTCTTAAGTTATTTATTTCCAGTTATTTACTCGGTGACAGAAGAAAGTCAACTGGACAGGGGTCTGTATGTTGAGGAGGCGGACACCACCAATTATGCGATTTTCCATGTTGCGTGTAAACTGGGACGAGGACAGATGCTCAGATCTCTGCATGTAAACGTACTGACTGTTGCTGCAGGACTCTAGTGGCCATTGGAGGAACTGCAGTTTTCTTTTGTACTTTTTGTACTTTTGTACTTTCTCTTACTGTTGACACACATGGCAGGAAGTCTTATTGTTCATATTGTGTTTGAACAACACTTTCTCATTTGATCTGCTGATGTGTGCGCCATTGTCATGAAGACACACTGATTCTACAGTACAATTGTTTGGAGCACAATTAACTCATTGAGTGCCAACCACGTAATTTCTCGTTTTTCGTTCCCATGCGTTGAGTGCCGAAAACGTAATTTTACGTTTTTTGCTTTTTTTTTAAATTATGAAAATAGACACTTTAATACACATTATATGTAAATTTGGGGACTCTACGACGAGGAGAACTGAAATAGATGACGATCAAAGTCACATGACAGCTCATGATCTGGAAGTTTTTATCATAACTCGGCTTCTGCAAACGAGTTCTGCATGCAGATGCAGCAGCTGCTGCAGCGCAGCTGCTCCGCTCTCACCCGCGCTGCTGCTCGGAGCTGAATCAGGAAGCTCTCAGCCGACAGTCCCGCCCGGTCTTCAGCTGGAGCAACACCGTGTCCTCCCCAAAGTCCCCCCGCGGTAAAATCTGATGGTCTCTGGGCCAAAGCAGACCGGCATCACCGACCCGTACCACAGAAGGACCGCGACCACCGGCGGGACCGGTCTTCCCGAGCCGCGGTGGCCGACTGACCCTCACGCTCCGCGGCGAGAAGCTGTGACACGGCACGGTGCGTCTGTGTTATTGTTGTTTAGTGGCGCCCCCCCCGCCCCCGCTGGTGGTTTTGTGAATAGAACAACAACTGTTGTATATATTTATCTTATACGAGCCCTTTGATCCAGAAATGCGAGTGTGAGAAGAGCGACAGACACAAACAGCGCACCTTTCATAAAAGACGCTCTATCTCCTTTTCTAGAAAAAAAGGAGGGATTTTGGTGAAACCCAGCCATGTTTAGCTTGACTTTTCTCAGGAACAGAGGCACGTAGAAACAAACGGTTTGTGGCCACTTGAAGCATTAAGGTAAACCTTTCAATTGAGCCACAGTATGTGTTGGTGGCAATAATATAGAATAGACTGTGGCTCTACATAAAAAGTCAAAAATGGTCTAAATTGCCGGTACACTTGACTAAAACTTTGGAAAGGAGCGCGGCACTCAATGAGTTAAGCATAAAGCGCACTGTGTTGTATTGTCATGTATTGTCATAGACTATATACAGTGTATATTCACAGTGAAGGCCGAATCCTGTAAATTCACAGACCTGAACTTTCTCTGTAACTTTGCAAACTTATTATTTTTCTCCATCCACCTGTCAGGAACCAAAACACCTTCTGTCTTCTGTCACTTTCACACACTCGTCATGATTTCCATTCATCAGATTGTTGCTGTTTGAGAAAATGCAGGAGGCTGCTGGAGCCTGGGACTGTTTTTCTTTTTTTCTCTTTTCTTTTCTTTTTTTTCTCCTGCAATCTAGGACACAAGATGATATTACAGTCGGAGTACACGGCACTGACCGCATTCCCTCTCTCACGCACATCACATCACATCTCATCGCATCGCACCGTGTTGATTGTAAGAGGCGATTAGATGTTTGAGCGTCTGCAGTGGCGAGACGCTTCTGTTGCGTGTGTGTTTGATGACTTTCTGTTTTCCATATGTGCTGTTCTGGAGAAGTGGGATTACACTGGGCTTGGCTTTTCCATGGAACTACTGTGTATGTGTGTGTATCTGTGTGTGTGTGGTGTCTCGCTGAAACAACAGCTGGTAAGTAGAGGAGTCTCCTGTTCCTCTCTCTCCTTCCCACAGCACTGTTTCATAACAGATTTTTTTTGTGTTTTTTTTGGTCAAAGCCCAGATACAGTAGCCGCATCAGGCTCGATCAGGTTCTGCAAAATTGCCTTCCCCACCTCCCACAGGAAAATGACACACTTCCAGCCTCTATTCATCCGCACTCGTCCCTGTGGACGTCTTCTGTGTTTCCCTCAGCCTGGCCTGGATGCGTCCGTTCACCTGCTACCCACCGTATCCTCATCCTCCACCTCACTGTCTGTCGATCCATCTATCTATCTATCTGCCCGTCCCGGCCCTGTGTTCTCTCACCAGGGTTTGATTTCAGGCTGAATCGACGCCCTGTAAGACGAGTCAAAGCCAGCGGCTCCGTGGAGGCTCCTGGGAGGGGAGAGGGGGGCGCGCGGCCGGGTTTCATCCCGGGGAGGGAGCGGTGTTCTGGGGTTAGGAGTGGCCCCGGGGGCCCCTGGGCACGGCGGAGGGACGGATGGGTGGATCCACTGACTGATGATTGTGTTTCCCCTCAGGCAGAGAGACATAGATCACAGCAGGTAGAGCAGGTGAGAGAGAGACAGAGAGATTGCTGGATGGAGTTAACTATTTCATGCTTAACTCACTGTTTACAGAGACTTTGACCCAGAACTCATTGTCCTATGTGTGTGCACATTTGGTTTCAGGCTGTTTTCAGCTCAGGTCTCGACTATAAAGACTTAGCCTAATTAAAGGGACAACGAGGAGTTTTGGAAAAGCGAAGCGTTTTCACACTACATATATGAGCCTCCGAGCGCACGGTGAAATTCTTTGACCGGCGCAAGACAGACTCATGTTTTCATTCATCAAGAATTAAAGTCAGAGGTTCGAAGACGATCAGATACCGTCGTAGTTCCGACCATAAACGGCGATTCGGCGGCGTTATTCTCATGACTCGCCGCGAAACCGAAAGTAAGGAAATGCTGGTCGGCTCGCCCAACATTTCCGCCACCACTAATAATAACAAAATAACGATAGAGACAAAACGATATATTTATCGAAATTGGGTGTGTGGGTAACGTAGATTGATCCACATTAATATGAGACTTTTTTATTGTCGCGGAATTTTTCGTTCTGCCGCTGGAGAAACTCCTCGTTGTCCCTTTAAACAGCTTTGGAGTAATTGTGATGGTTTAATAAATTACTTAACTTCCACGTGTGTGTGATTTATTGTGTCTCTTGGCTGAAAAACAACTTTGCAAGATCAGTGCCAGCTCTTGTCTCTGTGCCACCATGACACAAACGTCACGTGCCCCGTAACCCGCAATCTCTTGTTTATCACAGATTAAACTACACGTTGTAACATTGTATAACATTATGTACCGTTCTATTGATTGGTTTCTCGCTGTCTTAAACAAATGCACATGCCCAGGAGGAGGGTTAGCAAAACAGCCGAAAAGCAACAAAAGGACTTGCATATACTGTAGTTCCTCTTTAAAACGTTCTGTTGCCGAACAAACAAGACAAACTCCACTTGTAAGAAACAGTCATTTTTGGCAGATTTCCCCCAAATTACATATATTTATTTGACCTCATCATCCGTAGAGTTTATCTTGTGCAACAGTTATATTATTAGTGGTCTGACACTGACAGACGCTGCTACAAAAAAAGAAGGTGATTAGAGATGGCATATTTTCAAGGACATGACGATGATAAATGAATATTTGGACCTCTGGTGTTTCTATCTACCTACTCCTCCTGGGTGTCCGCAAACTTATGTCCATGCACGAGCAGCTGCATGTACGTTATTCCCCCTCTCATGCCCCTATAGGACTATGTTGCTATGGATACCAGGGATCAATTAGCATCAGCATGTCTTTTAATCCGGCCTTAATCATAACTATAGCTATATAGCTCCAGCTGGATTAACACAATTACGATTAACTATTCTTACAGGACCACTGTCACCACTTTCTCTCTCTCTCTTTCGTCCTATTATAAGAAAAAGGAACCACACAACCCGCTAAAAATATAGGCCTAGATCCAGTTTCCGCTGTGAGACGACGAGCGGTGGGAAGAAGAAGGAGAAGAGTTCATTTTGTCCTAATCCTGCTTGTCAAGTGAACATCAAAGAAGGAGCGGGGGAACAAAGCGAGAGGAAGAGCGACTCAGACGGAGAGAAAATGTTTCCTGTAATTGACAGATCATCTGACAAAGACGCCGAGCAATAAATTAAAATGTTAATCTGAGACTTCCCCTGTGTTTTTTTTTTTATTTGATGTTGTGACTGTTGTGGTTGTTGTCTGTGCAAACTTTATTGCTGCTCATCTGCACTTCCACACGTTCACATGTCAATCACAGACTCGGCGCTGCACCTTTTTTATTGCATTTAACCCGATCGTTGCTCAATAACGAAGATAATTTTATTTGATTTATTGCAAACAAAGCAGAATGATTGTTTTGCTTTCACTTCAGGAAGAGAGTCGAACCACTTATTGCTCCAGGCTGCAACAACATTTGTTTTTATTAGCTCGATATTTTGTTGCTGGATCGTTAGTCATCAGTGCTTCAGACTGGTTCTTCTTGTGCGCCGATTGTGTGGTTGTCTGAGTTGTGAGTGTGTCACATCCTGTCAGGATTCAAAGCTCAACCTCAACTAAACAAACAGACACAAGTGTTTTCCAGAGGACATGAAAAAGAGATGAACGCAGCCTGGACACAAACTTCACATCTAAGCAAAAAGACAAGCAAGAAGACACATGAATCTTCTTCATATTGTTTTTTTTTTTTTTACAAGGTTTTCATTCATCTTTAGTCGTGTGATAATTTCCACCTTCGGTCACAGTCAGATTCATATCTGTCACATGAAATCTTAGATGAATAAGATGCTGAATGAGATGCACATGCACGGCTACATATAAATGAATGAGTCTGAATTGAATAAGTCATAGTTTAGTGTTTTATTTTGATAGTTTTTGTGATAGTTTAGTTTCTTATATGAAGAACCAACCTTGTTTTTTTTTTTTTTTCTTCCAGTTCCTGCGACACAGAGCGACAGTCTCACGTTGTCACACAGGGAACAGCACTGCAATACTGGCCTACGGGCCTGAGTGCACGCGTGTGTGTGTGTGTGTGTGTGTGTGTGTGTGTGTGTGTGTGTGTGTGTGTGTGTGTGTGTTTAGGGGGGGTTCAGCTCGGCTTTGAAGCAGTTTCAGGTGTCCATGTGCCAGGCAGGTAGACAGGCAGCCCTCAGCCTATAGCCCATGCTGCCCTCCCTATATGTGTGTGTGTGTGTGTGTGTGTGTGTGTGTGTGTGTGTGTGTGTGTGTGTGTGCGTGTGTGTGTGTGTGTGTGTGTGTGTGTGTGTGTGTGTGTGTGTGTGTGTGCGTGCGTGCGTGCGTGCGTGTGTGTGTGTGTGTGTGTGTGCGTGCAGCAGCAGCAGCAGGTCTCAGGGGAAGTCTCTGGTGGTCACAGACTTCTGTCTGGTACATGAAGGATGGTCTCCCTCTCTACTTTCTTTTGCCCTTCTCTACTTTCCACCTCTCCATCTTCTCTCTCTCTCTCTCTTTCTCTCTCCCTCCTTCTTTCGTTGCCGTGTCCCCCCCCTTCTCCCCCTCCTCCTCCTCCTCTCTTCACTTTACTTCTCACCACACTCACAAACTACAACCAAGATATTGATGCTTCTTCAATGAATGATCCCCAACATAAAACCTTATTTAAATCCACAGACTTTACTTCACCTTATTGGTAACACTTTGACGCCTATCTCTATAACGCAATATAACCATATTTATAATGGGTTATAATGCAGTTATAGCACTGTATAACTATAGTTATAAACACTTGAAAACACACATGATCATAATGCTTTATAACAATAATCATAACACACTATAAAGCATTTTATCATGACTTATAAGGTCAGGTATTATAATACGTTAAAATTATTAGTAACTCGCTGACAATGCCCACATCGATAATGCATTATAAATATAGTTATAATGTGTTATAATTGGCTTATAAATGTGTATAACTCTCATTATAAACACTCAGAAATTATCATAAGGCTTTATAACAATAAGCACAACACATCATAGAGCATTATAACTCTATAATACTTAACCTTATAAGCCATTATAAAATTATCTATAATGTGTTATGCTTATTGTTATAAAGCCTTATGATAATTTATCAGTGTTTATAATGATAGTTATAGACGTTTATAAGACAGTTATAACACATTATAACTATATTTATGTGCACTGTCAGCGAGTTACTAACAATTATAATGTATTATAATACCTGACCATATAAGTCATGATAAAATGCTTTATGTGTTATGATTATTATTATAAAACATTATGCTCATTTATGAGTGTTTATAACTATAGTTATACAGTGCTATAACTGCATTATAACCCATTATAAATATGGTTATAATGCGTTATAGAGATAGGCGTCAAATAAAGTGTTACCCTTATATGTAAGCATCTACAAGAGCAAGAACTCATTCAGCCCCGTTGCTATAAGTATCTTAAACAAACATTAATGCTGATGCACTATGCCACTTTACACATATCATCCTTTTTATGCTACTTGTTTTTTTTTTTTTTAGAAATATCCATTTTTATCTATTGATTGTTTTATGTCCGTACATGAGCCAGGTCAAAGAAGTTGTTCTGTCACAGGTAAACCTTTCTGAATCTGAAGAATAAGTTTTTCCTTGAGGGTTTGTCTCTCTGTGAACTTTTCTCTGTCATGACAGACATTGACATTGTACAGATGTTTTCATGTCTCTGTCTCTTCATCATATGATCACAGATGTTTCTCCGATCGGCCTGTTGTTGGTCGTTACAGCTTCAGGTCAAACACGTTTCCCTCGAGGGTATGGGGGCATGGATAAAACATATAATACTGTAGAAAAGCAATGCAACAGCCTAATGCATCTAGTGAAGAAACACATGTACGTGTGGATTAGTCGTCTGTTAAGGGTTGGTGTTAGTTTATATTTGAGCTTGTTATCAATATTACACAATTATTTCCACGTTATCTGACTTTTTCTTCCACTTTTATCCAAGAGAGCTCATATGAATTAATAAAAAATATAAATTAAACAGAGGACCTGAGAGGACGAAGTGTTATACAGATGTTTTATTGTTACCTGAGCTGAGCTGCGTTCAGGTTCAGGGCGTGTGCTGCTGCTGCTGCTGCTGCTTCCTCAGTGCCACACGACACCATCATGAAATCTATAACATCTCTATTTTATAAACACACATCACTTAGACACACGCACGTTCTCTGCAGAAGGCGGCGTTAACACATGATCAAAGACTAACAAAGTGATAATATTACAGACAGGGTATATAACTGACTAATGATGTGATACCTTCATGTTGACGTTCCTGTCGACAGCGCCGACCGTTACACCTGAATTATGCAAAAGCCAGTTTTCTGCTTCTGGCCTGACAACTGTCGTCCTCTTCCAGCTGTCTGCCTGGCAGCCGCCGGCCTGTCTCAGATCATATAGATAAACAGTCATGCATAACGATTATCACTCACCCTGCACAAAGTGTGACAAGTAGGACATACAGCAACACAGTGATATTTACTGATGAGAAATAACAACTTTTTTTTCTTGTTTCTGTCCAGCAAACAAGTATTTAACCAATAGTTTCGCATTTTATAGATGTTAATATGTGTTAATTATGTGTTTTTATAAGGTAAGAGTTGCTTATTGGCTGGTTGAAAACACAAAACCATTGACGTGCAAAGTGCTTCACTTGTGTTTTTGCCCTCAGCTATGTCACAGTCACAAGCTGTGAGGAGGTAAATGAGACAGGCAACAGGTCGTCCACACCCACACCCACACGCATAAACACACAACCCTGAGGCGTGTTATTGTGCCCATGCAGTTAGTGGGGTGGAGGCTCGTCATTATCGCACCATATGGAGAGTGATGGTTCAACTCAGGAATCAGGCTCAGTCTCTTCCTCCTCCTCCACATTTCCCTCTCTCTCTCGCAGTGGCGTGCACAGACTTTTTGAAGGGCAGGGGCGAAAAGGAAAAAAAGGGGCACCTAATAGCGCGTCCTCGCCACTGAAGAGGGCACGCGTTTTGGCTTCCCTGAAGGCACTTTAACATGTGTTTTGGCTCCTAGATTTGGCTCCTAGAGGGCACTTTCAGGGCTGCCAAGTTTCAGAAAATGACAAGAGTGAGACTGTAGCGACATGGTGCGTTTGGCCGGCGACCACAGGTCGGCGGCAAAATTTTTTTGGCCTTTTTTAACATCGATTTGGCCTGTTTTAATATCGATACCTTAAGACTAAAAAAACGTCGATTTGGCCTGTTTTAACACGTGTTTTGGCCCCCAAGAGGGCACTTTAGCACACGTTTTGGCTCCTAGAGAGCACTTTAGCACGCATTTTGGCTTCCAAGGGGGCACTTTAACACGTGTTTTGGCTCCCAAGAGGGCACTTTAGCACACGTTTTGGTTCCTAGATGTGGCTCCTAGAGGGCACTTTCAGGGCTGCCAAGTTTCAGAAAATGACAAGAGTGAGACTGTAGCGACATGGTGCGTTTGGCCAGCGACCACAGGTCGGCGGCGAAAAAAATTTGGCCTTTTTAAACGTTGATTTGGCCTGTTTTATAATATCAATACCTTAAGACTAAAAAACATCGATGTGGCCTGTTTTAACACGTGTTTTGGCTCCCAAGAGGGCACTTTAGCACACGTTTTGGCTTCCAAGGGCAATTTAACATGTGTTTTGGCTTCCAAGAGGGCACTTTAACATGTGTTTTGGCTCCTAGAGGGCACTTTAGCACACGTTTTGGCTCCTAGAGGGCACTTAAGCACGCGTTTTGGCTCCCAAGAGGGCACTTAAGCACGCGTTTTGGCTCCCAAGAGGGCACTTAAGCACGCGTTTCAGTTCCTAGAGGGCACTTTAGCACGCATTGTGGCTCCTAGAGGGCTCTTTAGCACACGTTTTGGCTCCTAGAGGGCACTTTAGCACACGTTTTGGCCCCCATGAGGGCACTTGAGCACATGTTTTAGCTCCTAGAGGGCACTTTAGTACACGTTTTGCCCCCCATGAGGACACTTTAGCACGTGTTTTGGCTTCCAAGAGGGCACTTTAACGCGCGTTTTGGCTCCCAGGGGGCACTTTAGCACGCGTTTTTCAACAATTGGGCCACGAGGGGGGGCAACCGCCCCCCCTGCCCCCCCCCCCTGTGCACGCCACTGCTCTCTCGCTCTCTCTCAGTCCTTTCTTCATCCTCTTCTCCTCTTCTCTTGTCTCAAACTACTGTGCAAGGTCACATGATCGTCTCTGTCTGAGGTTCAACCTTTTCAGCAGATAATAATGAAAATAAAACACACTAAAACTAAGTATTGACCTTCTCTGGATTTCATTATTTCTCAGTGTAAACACTCGACACCACTTTAACCCATCTAAGCATTAGGGGAGACCGACCCGTGACTGTGACCTTATCAGTAGTGAACATCTTGGAGATTCAATAGAAACACACTTTTGATAACCCTTTAATTTACAGGCCGCTAATCACGTGACAATGTCAAGAAATAGCCAAGGAATAACGATTAATTGCATCACAAATAGCCCAGAAATAACGGTCAATTTCATAGTAATGTCGAGAAATTAAGCCAAGAAATAACGATTGAATGCATAGAAATGGCCCAGAAATAACGGTCAATTGCAAAGACTTGGTGGAGAAAAATTGTGGCCTTTCCCAAAAAAATTAAAAGCATGTGTAATATTTTGCCTTCAACATGACATTACCATGAAATTGACTGATATTTTAGGCTATAATTAATTGTTATCCATGGCTATTTCTTGACATGATCACGTAATTACGCCTGTAAATTAAAGGGTTATCATACTTTTTTTTCTTATCTGTCATGTTTTTTTTTAATGTTTTTTTTCCTATTTTGATTTATTTTTTCATATTCTTTAGAGCACTTCATCATGTTGAGTCCTGTCGTGTGTGGAGAAGGAGGTCGACTAGCTTCGCTGCAGAATGAATCTACCTACAGGAACAAATTAAGTTACCTTGACCTTGACCTTGATGCACTGCACCACAAACCTTTGAATCCTGAGACGTACTTCTCAGTTCTTGCAGGAATCAGGACACTGAGTGTGGTATAGTTGTTATCTACAGTCAGTGTGTTTCCTGCAGTAGATCTGGGTCTGTGTCCATGTAAATAAGCAGCAGGAGCATCAACACAGAGGCTGAGATGACTGAATTATATGCACAAGCACAACTGGCGATCCAACACACGTACACAGTGGAATGCCTTTCTGAATTATGTTACACAACAAAAAAAATATGCTAAATTTTAAAACGAAATTAAAAGGTTATTATTTAACTCCGTTATTATCTCATAGTGTGGTGATTGTGCAGGTTAAAACTTGTCCACCAGAGCGTTTTGGAGTTGTTGGATTGTGTATTTGATGAGTTTGATGAGGGAAACCAAGAAATCCCATGAGCCTCCGTAGCGTAGCTCTGAGCAGCTTGCGGCTCTGCTCCGCCGTTCTAAAAATAGCTTGCACCGACAATTAAAGGTAACAAACCTACTGCTAAGACTAGAGGGATTATGGCAATGGGCCAATTTGCCAAAATGTTGAATTATCCCTTTAATAAAACCAAACCAAACCAAACCACTCAAACTAACAATGGCTTGTTTTTCATGTTTTCTTCTTTTTCACTACTGCAAGGAAAATATTTGCAAACTCATAAATGTGATGTTGAATTGTCAAGTCCTCTCTGCAGATTCTGACCTCTTTTATTTCATTCACCATGGCAACACGTCTGAATGTCCCTAATAATCTGAAAAAACAGGAAACATAACAATACTAATATTTTGAACATTCGAACACAGCAGCATCATTTGGTACGAGCTCGTTCCCGCTTCTTCCTCTTCCTCTTCGTTGCTAAGACGATGACACGCAGCCAAGTGTGTGTCACGGTGCATTCGCGGTCTCCTCCCTCCCTCCCTCCCCCCCTCCCTCTGCCCCCCCTGAGTGTCATGTTGGTGTGTAATAAACCTCCTCTCTGCGCCTCCATCTCACTCTACTACACACTCTGTCAGTGTGTTTGTTGCCATGAATGGGGTTTAGTGTCACACACAGAGAGCCAAGGCTTCTTAAAGTGTGTTCTCACACACCCACCCGGTCCCTCCCTAACCACCCTGCATCATGCATGTGTGTGTGTGTGTGTGTGTGTGTGTCAGGTAGGTTAATGCAGCCCTGTCATCAAAAGTCTTATCACCATTGGACAGGATTCAGCCGGCGCTCCACCTCAGTGTCAACTTAACACACACGCACACACACACACTTAAAATACCATGACTTATTTCTTGGCACCTCATTAATGTTTTCCTTAAAGTTGAAGTCATGAAAACACCTAGAAACTTTATTTGGTTACCCGTCGTCAGACATGTCTGTGTGTGTAAAGTGCTGTGGCTGCAGATCACTTCACTGGTATCGGCTTGTGTGAATGAATGCCTGAAATATTTGCGGGACCGTGACTGAGGCGTTGATCCTTCAACCTCAGAGAGCCGACCTTTTAAAACAGTCACGAGTGCAGTTTGGGATTTAATGTCTTCTCTGCTCCAGGGCATTAAATTATACTGCTGATTCCAGTTGGTGCCGTTTTGAAAGAGAAGCAACAACATTTTGTTTGATAAATAATGAATCAAGAAGGAAGTTACATTTAGGTTAATGTTATAAGTGTTAATCTGATTAATTTTCTCTCTTTTATTAGTTGTGGTCCCGATCAACTCTACTAATATATATCTCTACAAACATACAAATGTGTATTGTAGACTGCATAAATATAAATACATACATATCAATATATATATTGATTTTATGAAGGGACACTTTCTCAGAATGTGAGAAAAACTGGTGAGAATTCAATAAAAACAACATAAATAAACCTATAAATCTTTTTTAATATGGTAGGGACATGTTAAACTACAGGTATATTAGAAAAAATCACATATATTTCATATATGTATATGATGAACCATATATCTTCATATGCAAGTATAATCCTATATTTTATCCACCTATCCAACCTTAAAAAGACAGTTTCATAAAAGGCCATTTTTAACAGCTCAGCATCAGTTTGTGCATCTATTTTACATTTTATAATTTTCTCTGTTCAGCTTTTCATACTGTACTGTGTAGATCACAGGATTGTACCCTTGCGTTGGTTTTGTTGCTGTTTTGTTATTTGTTTTGTACTTTTGTTTAAAAAGGTTCTATTTAAATAAAGTTTATTATTATTACAGTATATTATTATTAGTCCCGGTTGTTTCCTTAAACAGCTGACCTCTAAAACACTAGTAAACAGCTGTGCATTCACATCTGGAGAGTGTTTACAGCAGCAGATGACTGCGTTCAAGTCAAAATAAATGACATGTGTTGGTGCGTTCACAGTAACGTAGGACTGTGTCATCGAGGGCAACCATGAGGCTCACTGATGTGTTTGTAATAGCTTTGTTTTTAATTCAAACAATGGCGCTCTATGGGCAGAAAGGAGTAACCTACAGTTTAATGATGGACACACTGGACCAGGTGTAAATAGATTCACTGTTAATGGTGAGTTCAGAGCAGCAGCACGACTCATTAGAGCCTGATTTTATATTTCCTGACAGGCCGGTGTGCGTGTGTTATTTTGCAGCAGCACCTATCTATCAGCTGTTATCTGGAACATGAGGATTATTGTAGCCACTCGGAGAGCGGCGTGTGTTTTATCCTGCGCCCACTTAACACCATCCAACCTTAATGATAATATTAATGTGCACCGAGATGAGTCAAGCAGAACAATTAGAGTCAAGCAGCAGCCACAGTGTTGAGTGTTTGGCAGCTTATCGCGGCGCCTGCTACACTCAAAGACAATTGGTTTTATCTATAAAACAACTTATTACACAGACTATCACCTTAAAGAAGACGGAGACATGCACAAACACTTTCCTACACACACACACCGAGACAAACACACACACACACAAGTTTATCAGTGAGGTTAAACCTATTATTAACCCCCGGGGTCTGAGTATTAAACTCTTCCTCCTGACGGACAAAGGATCCTCCTGAGGAGAATAACAATCACACAACTCCTGAAGAAGGAGACTGATAGCTCCTCCAAAAGAGAAAGAAAGCCACATGAAAAAGATAAATACGCTGTGATTGCCTCCTCCACCTCCTCCCTCCATCCCTCCATCCCTCCCTCCCACTCCCCGCGTACACACCCCGAGGCTCATGGGTAAAGCCTCGGTATCAGGTGAAGCCTGATCCGAAGTTAGCACCGTTCCCATTGTCAGCGTCCTTTTTATGTGTCATATTAGTTACAGGGAGACAAAGGCGGGATCGATCCGGCGGAAACCAGGTACCGCTGGAGAGAGAGAACGAGGGAAGGAGGGAAGACTGAGAGAAAGAGAAAGAGAGAGAGAGAGAGAGAGAGAGAGAGAGAGAGAGAGAGAGAGAGAGAGAGAGAGAGAGAGAGAGAGAGAGAAAGCAGTCATGTTAATATCAAGTTATTTTTCCATTGAGGTCAGTGGGGCAGGAACACACACACACAATCACAAAAACAACACATTGCACAAAGGGAAAATCTTGTGACAGTTAATTTTGCCTGTAAACTGCCTGTAACACAAAGACGCAGCATCGCATCTGAATGACGTTTAGAGGAAATTCTACTTCTTTTTTTACAACTTTTATCTTCTACTTTTGACCGTCACTCCTCTCCCCGTCACTGTCCAACTGCAGGGAAAATGAATAAGAACAGATCTGTGATTCATAAACCAACCTGGTCTCCTAGAAAATACATTTATTTTATCAGCTAGCATTTTCCAGATTTGATGGTGTTGAACATACATGTGTAAAGTGTTGATTTGTTTTCCACTAAAACACCAAGTCAACTACTAAACTTTAAGTGAACTTGGTTCAAGTCAGGAGAGTTCAACACACTGCAACTTAAAGGGATAGTTCAACATTTTGGCAAATTGGCCCATTGCCATAATCCCTATAGTTTTAGCAGTACGTTCGTTTCTTTTGTTTGTTTTGCTTTGTTATTTATGCAATTGCTTTTATAGGTGAGGTTTAAATATAAGCCCGTAGTGGGTTTCTACCTCGCCCGCACATGTCTTTTTTTTTCAATTTAATTGTTGTTTTATTGTTGTTTTTATAATCATGCAAATAAACATAAACATAAAGTGCAGCAAGCTGTTTTTAGATCGGCGGAGCAGAGCCGCGAGCTGCTCAGACCTACGCTACGGAGGCTGATGGGATTTCTTGGTTTCCCTCCTCAAACTCATCAAATACACAATCCAACAACTCCAAAACGCTCTGGTGGACAAGTTGTGACCTGCACATTCACCACGCTATGAGATAATAACACAACGTTATGAGACGGAGCCGTTTTCAAGATAAATGCAGAGACTGCTTGATGAAAAACTGCCCCTGACGGGAACTTTTATCAGCGATTTTGCATGTATATTAACTCTGTCTCGTAACATTCTGCGTAGTGAATGTGCAAGTCACAACTTGTCCACCAGAGCGTTTTGGAGTTGTTGGATTGTGTATTTGATGAGTTTGATGAGGGAAACCAAGAAATCCCATTAGCCTCCGTAGCGTAGCTCTGAGCAGCTCACGGCTCTGCTCCACCGTTCTAAAAATAGCTTGCACCAACAATTAAAGGTAATGGACCTACTGCTAAAATTATAGGGATCATGGCAATGGGCCAATTTGCCAAAATGTTGAACTATCCCTTTAATGCTGTTAGATAGTATCTATAGATATTTATTACTTGAACATTTCCTGCTGTCCTGCATCTCAAATGAACTAAATGATTTCTGTGACATTTATTTCTCTATTCAAACAAAACAGGTGCATAAGTTGAGGAGGAGAGGAGAGGAGAGGAGAGGAGAGGAGAGGAGATCCTTCTCTCCCACCCTCCCACCCCCGGGGGAGTGAAAGGAGAACAGGGCCGACCGGTGGAAGGTCACAGGTATAAACAATAAAAGACCGTTCTCCTCCTCCTCGTCCTCCGTCTCTGCCAGGAAGGAAAGGTAAAATACAAAAAAAGAAAAAGTTTTGATAAGAGCTCGGTGATATCAGTGAGAGTCGTCTGCTCTTGTTCCTGTCCCATTTTTTTTTACCCTGATGGGACCAAATCCCAAGATAAACCGTTACTGAACAGCGTTGTGCGTGTTTACTTCCTTACACCGTGGAGGTTTACACAGAAGAGACAATAAAAAAAATCTGGTCTTTGAGAGAAGTGTGAGAATAACAAATAGTGATGTCACGATTAAAGATTTTCTTGGTACGATTACTGTCAGAGAAATAATCACGGTACGATTATCACGATTATTATGCATTAATTAATTTCCCAATGTGTAAAATTAAATTACTGATTATTTACACAAAATATCTGAAGTATCTGTTAACATATATTAAATATTCAAGTCATAAATTGTCATCCACAACAAACGTTTAACTTTATTTTAATATTTTAATAGTTTTTTTTATTTATTACAAACGACATGCAAACATTTAAATTCCTACTAATTTAGTGTTACATTAGGGAAATGTACCAGTATCTGTGCATTTACCTTTACTTGGATGCACATAGGTCAATATGGTTGCGAGTTGCGACATCTTTTTTGGAAAGTGACGGTATTTAGGAATCTTTACAATAAATTTAATGTGGCGTTTAAAGCAGAAGTAAGCGATCCGGTCGTTTTGGCTAACTTCCTGTCAGCCGATGGAGTTAGCAGTCCCCGCCCTCGGCCCTACGTCACCACATTCACGCGCATCCCTTGGCTGCACACACAGAGAGGACCGCCCCTTTATGCCGTTCTCTCTCCTCATTGGATAAAGGTTGTAGGATACAAGGAAAGTTTTCTCCTCGGCTTACAGCAGAGCAGAGTGACTGACAGACCCGTGTTTCAGACCAAACACTCTATATAAGTGATTGCTGTCGGAAGATATAACTATTTAAGACTTATATTAACACAAAAATATCGCTTAGATCTGCTTTAATACTGTAAATAATTGTGAAAACGAGTAATCGTGACATAACAAATATAGAAATATACAGAGATAAAGTACTTGGATTACAAAAACATGTTTGTTTGTGCAAACCTTCCTGTGCAGGTTCTTCTAATAAACACCTGACGGAGGCCTTGATAGACGGCTATGTGCTCTCTTTCTTTCACACACACACTAACAAGGACACCTTCGACAGCTCTAACAGCTCTAACAGCTCTAACAGCCGACCTTGACGCACCACTGATCCCAAGATGGAGATCTTCCATCTCGGCCCGCGGCCTCTCCAAGAGCATCAAGGAGACAGACACATTCAGTGCCATCCAGCTGCTTTTGTAAACACATTGGGAGTGGGGGGAGGGGGGGATTGACCTTGAACGCCTGCCGTGTGTTTCTTTCTGGGGGACGGTGGCAAACGATGAGGTCGTGTTTTAGTCAATTTAGTCGAGTGTCCTGTGATAAAAAGCCAAAACGAAAATGAATCCCAGATGCATCTGTTTGTCCTCCTCAACTTGTCCTGGATCAAAACCAAACGTCCTCATCAGCACACGGATGTGACGCTGGCAGAGGTTTCAGTTATGTGTGTGTCTTTGTGTGTATGTGTGTGTGTGTGTGTGTGTGTGTGTGTGTGTGTGTGTGCACCTGTTCCTGGCCTCCAGTGGTTAGCAAGGCCAACGCACATCAGTAAGTGGAGTGACCCTTTAACCTTGCTTCTGTCGAGTTTAAATGTTTTCCCGTGTGCACAAGGTTTTTCCTGCAGGTACAGATGTTTATGTGCAGGAGCTCAGGTGCACATTGTGAGTTACGTAATCACTCAACATCCACCTTGAAGCAACAGTCGCTCCTAAATGTTTTTGAAGAAAGAGACACACACATATAAAAATCATTGTACTATAGACTGTTTGGATCCTTTTAGCTTATTACCTATAAGCCAAATCATGTTTTAGGCAATTCCTATGTAATTACTGTGTTATGCCTGTGTAATTACAAATGCACGTGGGCCTTGGCGTCCCCTTCTCTCGCACTCTGCAGACCATGTTGGATTTGAACCCTATAGCCTCCTGGCCCAAAAAATCTGTTTGTGGAGTGAAACTTTGGAATAGCTTATCAGAAGATACTGTATTAAAGAGAGCAAAAATGTTGCGCATTTCATTTTTAAAAACAACATACTTGAAAAGTACAAACTTGAAAATGCTGAGAGCAACAAAGGATAAGGGAAATAACTTTTTTAGTGTTTGTTTGTAGTTGAGGATGGATATTGGTTGTGTAATGTAGGAAACTAAAAATGTATTTTTAGCAACGAAAATTGAGGTTTCGACCTGTTTTGCTTTTGAGTTGTGTAGGTTTGTGGATTGTCGGTGCATGGGGCACGTACTGTGTACTAATCTATGGCAAGATAGAAATTAATTCTTCAGAATAAAAGCAAACTATTGAATATTACTTATACATCTTAATGTTTTCTTCTTTGTTCTTTTCAGTAGAGATCGTTTTAACCAATTTGTCCATTTTTCCAAATTCAAGGTATCAACTGAGGGGGGAAAAAAAAGAAGTTTATGGTACCTTGATGGTAATTGTTTGATGCCGGCTTACTTCCTCTCTCCCATGGTGCTCTCTGGTTTCATGGCAGGTCAGGGTGGCATGAGAATGACCTGGCAGGTGGGGTCAGAGGTCGCGGGGTCGGGGCTGGGCTCAGGTACAGGGGGGTCCTGTTTCACTTAAGGAGACAGGAGAGGGGTCTTGTCACTCACTGTCAGCAGATCACAGCACTGAACCATAACCTTCACCTCTCCGACAAATCTCTCAGCGCCGTCCGCAGCCCACACGTCCACGGCCCCGACTCAACATGAACGTCACGGATCAATATTAAGTTACGGACCCCGGGTTTGACGACAGGACTTTAAATCAAACTTGAGGTTTTATCTAAATGTCTCGAACACAAACTAAACAGAGCCGGTGCTGAGGTCACAGACAATTGGTTTAAAACAAAGGTTAACACTCGTATCATGTCATGTAGTGTTCATGTGATGTGTAGTTTAATGTTACAGGTAGGTTGTTGTTGTTTGGTGCACAAGATGTAAATATGACACAATAAGTCAAAAACACGTCCAGGGAAATACAGTCAAACTTTCATAGGAGAGATACAGTAATAAGGCAAATGTTATGCATTTTTTATTTATTTGATTTATTTGATTAGGACATTGCATATTAATCAACATGTCAGCCATAGCATTAATGTAAATATGCCGGAGTTAGCATAGTTGCTAATTCACATCCGTTGTCCTAAGGCAAGTCATAACATACAAACAATATACCAGTATACAAATAGATAAAACACAGAAAAAGTAGGTCCCAATTCACATTAATTCGCATTAAGAGTCCATATAGAAAAATAGAAAGACAAAACGTTATGTATGAGAGCAGAGCATAAAGTCTATTGTAATGATGCATTTATAGTGTCCATTTATATTTTATTTTCTTCATGTATACTGTATATCTTTTTGATGTTCTCATAGTGATGTTATTCAGTTGCATGTTGAAGCATTATGGTCGTTATGGGTCATAGTCAAGAGCGGTGATTCATAAATGATATAATCTCAGTCACTATGATGCAGTCCAGTGCAGCACTAGCTTATATGACCTCAGTAACAATCAAATGACTGAATTAACACATTTCTAACAATGTCAGAAATAGGATTTTAAAAGTTATATTTGATTAATATTAAAAAGACTCATTGTCAGACTTCGAAATGCAGAATTCAGAGTGGAACAACAGTGATGAATAGAAACTGATTGCACATGTGCGCCTAATGAAGTGGACACTGACTGTAAGCAGCAGATGTCGTTGTTTATGCGTTGCGTTACATTTGTTACATAATATTTGTTTCATAACATTGCGTAGCGTAATGTTGCATAGCATTGCGTTGTGTAGCATTGTGTAATGTTGCGTAGCGTTGCATTATGTTGCATTGCGTTATGTTATGTTATGCTGCGTTACGTTGCGTAGCGTAACGTTGCGTTACATTTGTTGCATAACCTGGGGAGCATAAATCAGTCCGACTGACCAAAAGTCCGACGGCTGATTTCTCCGACTACCCATTCTACAGTGTTAGGGTTAGGTTTAGGGTAAGGTTAAGGGTTAGGGGCTACTTACTGTTAGTCAGAGAAGTGGGAGGTCGGACTAATGGACGCAAAAATAAAGAAATGTATGGTCGGAGAAATGGGTAGTCGGACAGACGTCATGCGCCCGCATAACATTGTGTAGCGTAATGTTGCATAGCATTGCGTAGCATTGTGTAATGTTGCGTAGCGTTGCATTATGTTGCATTGCATTATGTTATGTTATGCTGCGTAACGTTCGCGTTGCGTTACGTTGTGTTACGTTATGTTACATTATGTTGTGTCATGTTGCGTTACATTGCGTTGTATTACATTACATTACATTGCGTTATGTTGCATTGCATTACGTAGCTTTACATTATGTTACATTGCGTTACAATACCTTACCTTACACCAGGATACATGGTAACAAGGTATGTACTGTACATTATGTGCTGTCTGTCTTATTTGTGTTATGTCGATCATTACAAAGTTCATTATCCCTCCAACTTCACATTGTATCATCAATATAACATCAGATAAAAATAATCTCCTCATAGTTCACACAGTGTTAAATCTCCCTGCTCTCAACCTCTCACCCTCTGTCTCCCTCTAGCGCTGCCTCCTGCTTTCTGACTTTTCCTGAAAACATTTACATGTTCTCACATCGAGTCGAGTCGTACACACCCCGCCGCGCGCGTGCAAGATAACGACAACGCTGTGAGTACTTTAAGTTTTATATTACACTGCTGGATGCGAACACTATACCCTTGAGTTTATTTCACACTGGTTCATCTCACCTGGTGCCTCGAAGGTTTGATTTTACTGCATTTGAACCTTTTTTTTTTCATTCCTGCAGCTGGTTGGAGTTGATCTCATACAGCATGTCGACCTTATGTGGAGATAAATTAACAAGTGCATCTTAAAGTTTAAAACATGGAACATACACGCACAAACAAACACACACAGATTCATCATCGGGCTTTGGGATCCGACAGCTTTGCATGAAAGCAAAGGTGAAACTGAATCTGTAAATTGCAGAGCAGGGAAAAGGAAAGAGGGAGAGAGAGAGAGAGGGAGAGAGGGGCGAGAGGGATAGACAGAGAGCTGTTATCAGAGGAGGGGTGTGTGTAACATCATCCCCCTGCTAGAGTTTCCTGATCGGGTCACCTGACCACCGCCTCGGGGTGTGATTGGCTGATTGGCTCTTGCAGCCAGGTAATGATGTAAGGTGAGTGTGTGGGAACGGGAGAGGGTGATAAACCTGTGTGTGTGTGTGTGTGTGTGTGTGTGTGTGTGTGTGTGTGTGTGTGTGTGTGTGTGTGTGTGTGTGTGTGTGTGTGTGTGTGTGTGTGTGTGTGTGTGTGTGTGTGTGTGTGTGGGAACAGGGTAGGTTGATAACAGCTTTTCCCACTGCTGCCATATGACCCTCTCACCTGCCTACTGAACACTGGTTATCACCAAATCCTACACAGCAGGAGGTCTATGTGTGTGTGTGTGTGTGTGTGTGTGTGTGTGTGTGTGTGTGTGTGTGTGTGTGTGTGGGTGTGCTGATGGAAGGTTTGTGCGTGCATGTGTGTGTCTCGTTGTGTGTTTGGACAACCAGAGTGAAAAGAAAGTGTGAGATTGAGAGCGAGAGTTTCACAACCAAGAAACAGAAACACGACTCAGAGAAATCAACCAGATAGCCTAGGTTACTCCTCAGCTTCAGTAGCCTAACAGACATATGAGCTGCTGCTTTATTACATTTAGCACATTTTATCTAATGCACATGTGAACCAGATTGTATATATATTAGGGGTGTGCATTGGCACTGCCCTCACGATTCAATTCGATTACGATTCAGCAGGTAACGATTCGATTCGATTCGATTCTACGATGCATTGCGATGCATTGCGATGCATCAAAATTCTACTGCACGCAACACGGCAAATTTTTCATCAGTCATGAGATATTGAACAACAGATTTTATCGGCTGCTATGTGTGTATTATCACTCTCCTGTATCTTTGACATACATGTCATTAAATAAAATAAAATTGAATGGTAGGCCTACAGGGTATTGGATATGGCATTTTCAAACCTGAAAAAGAAAACATAAATCACTTCTAGGGCTGCCCCCCAAAATTAGCCGACCAAAATTTCATTGGTCGATTGGTCGCAGGAAAAAACAAACAAACCTTTGGAGCCGTGTCTTGTCAATATTAACTCAAAATCAATATGACTTAATATGAAAAACTATGGGGCTTTTATTTTGAAGGGCCAGATACAGGAATGCACGGCAGGTCTCTCTGCATCAGAGACCCCCGTCTACAGCCTGAGCTCAGTCACTCCCCCTCCTCTACTGTGTTTATTGGTGATAACGGGCGTACTGCCTGTAACGGTAAAACCCGACCGGCTTGTTGAATCTCCGACCCAACACGGCCGGACTCATGAGCGTTAATTAATTAATACTCAACCTGACCGCCGGTGAAAAAAAAAAAAAGGAAAAAGAAAGCCAGCGGCAACACTGCTACGGCTGGTGCTGCCGCTTAGCATGTAGCTACAGGCTGCGCATGTCGTTGCTCCGGAAATACCCCCGGAGGTAATTGAAACTTCACAACTTTATTTGAGGCCAGAAAATAAACACATAATCGATTATGGCACGTTGCTGCATCAATGCTGAATCGTGCATGTCCCGCATTGCAATGCATCGCCGAATCGATTATTGTTGACACCCCTAATATATATATTTATAAAACGGAAAGGTGAAATCCGGCGATCTGATTGGTTGTTAACTGTGGTATAATGAGTATAGTATACCATGGCTACTATTCTAAAGCCTTATCCCAGCATAGGCTATCACTCCGCGTCAGGCACGTAGCTACATAGACTGTAAAAAGAATGGACGTAGCACCCGTGACGTCACCCATTGGTTTTGGGGAGTCGTTTTTGTGACTCAAATATGGCGGCCTGAACAGCGACATGTTGGATTGGCCGGCCGAGAACCCGCCCACTGGCCTCGAAGCAGCTGTCCACGGAGCTGCTCGGACCTGTCACTCCTCTGTTTCCGCGCCCTAATTGGCCAGAGTTTTAACCTAATAACAGTAAAACAGTAGAGTTAAAAAAAAAAATTCACCCCCCTCAGAGTGTGTGCGGGGGTAGAAACTATCGATTGAGACGAAAAAACGTGCTGACACCAGGCTTTGATCATGTTTATTGAGGATGTAAAGTCGGCGATTTTAACATGGGGGTCTATGGGGAATGCTCCCTTCTGACACCAGCCCCCAGAGGAAGCCGAGGAGGGATTGCAGTTTTTTGAACGCGGAAGTGAGCTTCACTTCTCAGACCGACAACTGCCCCCTTGGGCACATGACTGGTATGAATGGAAGTTGTTGTCATGTATCCATGACAATGGACTGTTGCAGTCCGTAGCCAAAGACAGTCGGTGTTTTTACAATGTTAAAAAATGGACTAAAGTAGTTGAATTCACATTAAGTTTCATCTCCGGGGAGGGTTTACAAGAGTGGATTGAGCAGTGACTTTCACCTGAAAAAATAAAGACGAGGAAAAGACGAGATGCAGAGCTAACTTGGAGCTAACGTCCGTAGAGGTGGGACTATTTTTTTCACACTGGGGCTATTTTATTGGATAATAATAATGATTGCGTATCCCTCTTTCATATTGTCATTATTGATAACCGTTTTAAGGGGGTTGAACGCCCCTTAGCCGTGGTATAATGAGCATATACCATGGCCTGTCGTGATATATTGCTGAAATATATTTATCTCAGGATAGGATCGAATCAGTTTGGCTGCTGACTCATGGAGCGCAGACTGAGGGCAACGTTATCACCGTACATTCAGACCAAACCCAACAAGCACACACACTTGATGCAGTGATTGTCCAGGTGTGTCGTGGTTGTTGTAGTTTATTTGATCTTGTGCACCAATTGTTACAGTCAGGCATCAATCAACAATCATTCAACATTCATGGGTCAGACAAGCGCCATGGCACAGTTTGTCACAGCAGCATGCTAACTTTTGGTGAATTCAGGAAAAATCTAGCAACAAAAGAAAACAAAATGAAGTAAAATAAAAATAAAAAAAATCTACCATTTCTTTCCACAATTTCTGAAAGACGACAAGTTAAAGAGACCCCGAGGAGTTTGCTTTTGGTTATAAAAGAGTCTCATATTAATGTGGATGAATCTACGTTACCCACTTGTTAATGGGTCCATTTTCTATAAATATATCGTTTTGTCTTTATCGTTATTTTGATATTAATATTTAGTGGTCGACTCGCACAGAATTTCCTAGTTTCAGTTTCGTGGACGCTGCCCGGCGGGTCATGGGAATAACGCTGCTGGATCGCCGTTTATGGTCGGAGCTACGACAGTATCTGATCGTCTTCGAACCTCCGACTTTCATTCTTGATCAATGAAAACATTCTTGGCAAATGTTTTCCTTTTCGTCCGTCTTACGCCGGTCCAAGAATTTCACCGTGCACGCAGAGGCTCATGGGAAATGTAGTGTAAAAACACTTTCACTTTCCGAAACTCCTCATATAGTCTCTTTAAAGGGATAGTTCAACATTTTTGAAAATTGGCCCATCGCCATGATCCCCCTAGTAATAGCAGTAGGTTCGTTACCTTTAATTGTTGGTCCAAGCTGCTTTTAGATCGGGGGAGAAGAATACCGAGCGGCGCAGCTACACTACGGAGGCTAATGGAATTTCTTGGTTTTGCTCATCAAACTCAGCAAATACACAACCAAAAAACTGAAAAACGCTGTGGTGGACAAGTTGTGACCTGCACATTCACCACGCTATGAGATAATAGCGGAAAGTTAAGAGAAGTTAAGCAAATACTCTGAACTACTTTCTTCAGTGAACCACTGGTCGGAGGGACACAGTGTGCGCACCTCAGCCAGTGCCGTAGTATACGGACGTATCTGCAGTAAACAGGCGCTTTTGAAATCACTCCGCCGAGCAGCCGTCTAGAGTGTAAAGTCCGACTTTGCCTCTAAAACAACTCCATCTCGCAACTTTCCGCTATTATCTCATAGCGTGGTGAATGTGCAGGTCACAACTTGTCCACCACAGCGTTTTTGAGTTTTTTGGTTGTGTATTTGCTGAGTTTGATGAGCAAAACCAAGAAATTCCATTAGCCTCCGTAGTGTAGCTGCGCCGCTCGGTATTCTTCTCCCCCGATCTAAAAGCAGCTTGGACCAACAATTAAAGGTAACGAACCTACTGCTATTACTAGGGGGATCATGGCGATGGGCCAATTTTCAAAAATGTTGAACTATCCCTTTAAGGAAGCAAAATAGCTCAAAATTCAGTGCATGAAAAAGCAATGTTTTTGCCTGTAGTGTTTGGTTTTAGATGTCAGATCACACGTTATATGATTAAGTGTGTCCTACAACAAACAGATATAAGAAAGGAAAGATAATAGACATGGATAGGCTGAGATGAATGAGAGCAGATGAACCTAAAATAAAACTTTATATGAAAAAACAAAATAATAAATGTGTTATTTGTCATGTTTGCACTTGGATTTACTCATACACGTCAAAATCATCAAGTTTTTCTCTGTGGTTCTTGTTGTTGTTGTTCCACCCCCCCCCCCCCCCCCCCACACACACACACACACACACACACACAGACACATTTACACCACAGTCATCAACAACAGTTCCCTCGATCCAACACAGTTCCCATCCTAGTTGCCCAAAACCTTAATTGATCTTGGCCTTTAGTTCAGCGTGTGTGTGTGTGTGTGTGTGTGTGTGTGTGTGTGTGTGTGTGTGTGTGTGTGTGTGTGTGTGTGTGTGTGTGTGTACTTTCTGGACAGAGAGAGTGTGAGACAGGGAGAGAGGGAGTGACAGTCAGTGGGAATAGATTTTCTGGGAACTGGGAGCCCCATGAACACCACACTACATTTAACACACACACACACACACACACACACACACACACACACACACACTCCTTCCCCCCTCGGCCCCTCACGCTGGAAGAAGCTGGCTGGTTCTCAGACACCTGGTCATTACCATTGCTAATTAGGTACCATTAATCAGGCCTGCATGAGTGTGTGTGTGTGTGTGTGTACTGTGTACTGTGTATGTGTGCGTGCATGTGTGTTTTTATGCATGTGTGAGAACGAGACAGAACAGGAAAAAGAAGCAGTTTTCTCAAAAGACAGGAAGTGAGTTCTTTAAAAACAACACTTTCTGATCACCGTCCATCTGCCATCGTCATTCTGCATACAATTCAATTTAATTCACTTAATTTAACATTGTTACGCAGCCAAGACCTGCTGTGATTCATCCAACACAGGGTTGAAATTATTTCCAAAAAAAGGGAAACGCAACTCCGACCTTCACCTCCTGCAGCCTGAGGATTTCCTTGTTTCTGATTCGTTGTGTGTTGTTTTCTGCTCCACTGTTTTTTCTATGTTGTTTGTGCAGTGATTTACTGACTGTGTATTACTTCCTGCTGTACCAAGATATTTCATGACCAACTTTTATTACACATTTCTCACCACTTCAGTAGTTCTCTTATTTTAGAATACCAAAAATAGTAGGCACTTTACTCCATTCCACTTTAAAAATAGCACTTTATGACAGATGCACTTTAATGAATCTACAGTAACAGCACTAGATGACACTTTTGTCGATTAAAGGGATAGTTCAACATTTTGGCAAATTGGCCCATTGCCATAATCGCTATACTTTTAGGAGTAGGTTCGTTACCTTTAATTGTTGGTGCAAGCTATTTTTAGACAGGCGGCGCAGCGCCGTGAGCTGCTCAGAGCTACGCTACGGAGGCTAAAGGAATTTCTTTGTTTCCCTCATCAAACTCATCAAATACACAATCCAGCAACTCCGAAACGCTCTGGTGGACAAGTTGTGACCTGCACATTCACCACGCTATGAGATAATAACAGAACGTTATGAGTCTGTTAAATACAGAGACTGCATGCTGACGCACATCAGCGGTTTTGCATTAATTTACCTCTAAAACAACTCTGTGTGGTAACGTTGTGTTATTATCTCATAGCGTGGTGAATGTGCAGGTCACAACTTGTCCACCAGAGCGTTTTGGAGTTGTTGGATTGTGTATTTGATGAGTTTGATGAGGGAAACAAAGAAATCCCATGAGCCTCCGTAGCGTAGCTCTGAGCAGCTCGCGGCTCTGCTCCGCCGATCTTAAAATAGCTTGCACCGACAATTAAAGGTAACAAACCTACTACTGTACTATGACTATAGGGATTATGGCAATGGGTCAATTTGCCAAAATGTTGAACTATCCCTTTAAATGCATTTTAATTGTACTACTACTCCGTGCTCCTTCTGACTGAAGCTACTGTTTGATATACAGTAGGCTATTGTATATACTGTGATATGGTATTTGTAGTTGTGCTTTGTTCTTGTCCTTGTCTAATGTTGTTTTAGTGTGAACTGCGGGACTGCAGATGGAAATTAGGTTTAGATCTAAAATCTGGCATGTTTACATATTGTATGTTCATGAATATGCAGAGTCCCGTTACAAATAAATGAAATAAAGTGAATCTTAATTTAAACCATGTAGAATTTAATGTCTGTTGTTAAAGAGACAACACCGCTTCTGCACACGGTCACTTTCCTGAGCAATTCTCATGATGACGGATTAACACACAGTCACCGTGTGTGTGTGTGTGTGTGTGCTGATTTTAAACCATCTCCCTGTTTAATGCCCTCGGATGACACAGCTCACTGATGCATCTCGCTCATTATCATCACACACAGACACACACACACACACACTGTATCGAGCACATTCCTGCAGTGTGAGCAGCAGCAGAGGCAGCCCACTTCCTTCAGCCCAAAACAATAAATAAAAAAGAAAAACAACATGCAGTTTGTGTTGTGCTGCTCGCTGTCGTTCAGTGAAGCAGATAAAAACAATGTTGTGTTCAGCTGCTTATTTAACACACTGTTGATGAAGCTGATTATTATTATTATCATTATTATTAACCATTAGTTCATTGTTTTGTTGTTTTTCTCCAGCAGCACACCTCCACATTTATGGACTGAAAACACTGAATGGTCATGATTGTTCCCCTGCGCCTCCATAAACCAATATATTTTAATTATATCCTAGTAGTAACACATTATAATACAACACAATATGATACTATACACACTAAGCATCAATTAAACATTGTTAAATACTTGTTTAACTCTTATTTAAAAGCTCCTCTATAATAAAACACACTCACTGACCATTATGTTGGTAACACTTTATAATAAGTGCACACTATTAAGCATTAGTTAAGCATGAATAAATACTGAATTCTTCATTTATAACACATGAATACTGATTAGTGTGTACTTTATAAATAAAGTTAGTGCTTATCAGTGATGAATAAAACATTTTTAACTGTGTTTATAAACTACATACTAATGAGTATTCATGTGTTATAAATGATGAATTCAGTATTTAAAGCTTAACTAATGCTCAATATTGTGTATTTATTATAAAGTGTTACCGTACATGTCTACATTATTGTATGTATAAGTGCTGCTTTAGTCTAAACAGTTTGTTAATAATTTATTTACACATCTAATGAACCACTGATATCTACTTCACTGGTTTGTAACTGATATAATACTTGATTTATGAGTGCTGAATCCATCACTTTTTAAGTATGAAAATACATGATTTAAACACATGATAGATGAGGTATCAAGTTAAATATATTTAACTGGGTTTATAAATGTCAGACTAATTGGTATCAATGAAGAAATAGTGGTTGTTTGTATGTATTTGGTAGTTACTAATGCTTAACTAATGCTAGTGTGTAATTACTGTAAATTTAGTTTGTTAATTCGACTTTTACTCTGAAAACCAAGGTTAAAATGGTTGACACTCGGTGATGAAGAGACATCGTTCTGCTAAACTGATATTACTGGTCAGTGGCGACTTATTCAGATTCATGCAGGCTGCTGACGGTGGTGAAGGTTGTTTACACCGAGTGAAACAAAAGAGAAAAAAAAGGCTCGATGTCAAAAACACTGAATCAGTCTCACTGGCTCCAAAAATGTAGATTACAGCATCGTTTGCATCATCTTGAACATTTCATTAATATCTTGAGCCACTGATGTTTTTATCACTGACGATGATGATGAAACGTAGCCACACACTCGTCCTCGTCTAATTCCCGCGGCGGCCTTGAGGAACAAAGAAGCCGCACGTGTTCACGGCTCCACAACCTCCACAGAGCCTGAACCACAACAACCATCATCATCATCATCATAATAATAATAATAATAATAATAATAATAATAATAAAAACATGGGAAGATTAAGGTCAGATGCATTTGAGTCAACGAACGGCCTTGGATGTGAATAACGCAGAGTTTCCTCCGTTGCCTCGATGTGTTTCTTCTTAAACTACTACTTCTCTCTTTCACTGTTTCTCGTCACTGTGTTCACGCTTTTGTTTGCACAAAAATGAGAAAATATTTCACACAAACTAACACATATGCACTGAACAAAGAGTCTGCTGCCCCAGTTTGTCTGTGAGTCAGATACTGTTTGTGTTTATGGAGTAGAATAGACCCACACACACACACACACACAATACCACACGGTGATGTGTTTGATGACCCCTGATGAGCTCGTTCTTGTTAAATACAGGAAATTCCTAATGTGTGTAAAGTTGTTTATTAGGGTCAGTGCTAATTCTCAGACACACACACACGGGGTGGTGTGTTGCCTGGCCTTATTACACAGACTTAACACAGTAATTACACAGAAATGGCCTAAAACAAGATTTAACATGTTGAATAAACTGATAATAATGTAATAATAATCATCCCTTATGGGCTAATATGAGATCATCCTGTCTTGACAAATAAAAACACATTGTCACCTACTGAATCAACACAAGACGCTCTCTCTACTCTAATGCTACAGCAAGTTTTCACAGCCTGGTAAGATATTAGAAATAAGAAAACCAAAAGTTTCATTAGACATAGTGGAACAGTATTAAATAAGAAGGACAGGGAAGTTGCATCGTCGCTCCAGTTCTGGGGTCGGGTGTGATCGCGATTGACAGGATCGACATTGCAAACTAATTCTCAGTCAATCGCGAGAAGCAGCCTTGACAACAGTTAATTAAACTCTTTAATAATGAATCTCAACTCGTTGGTTGTACTGTGAGCGGAGCGGACTCTGCGAGACAGAGTTGTTTTAGAAGTAAATGCAGAGACTGCTTGCTGAAAAACTGCCCCCGAAGGTAACGCGCATCGGCTGTTTTGCATGAATTTACCTCTAAAACAACTGTGTCTGGTAACGTTCTGTTATTATCTCATAGCGTGGTGAATGTGCAGGTCACAACTTGTCCACCAGAGCGTTTTGGAGTTGTTGGATTGTGTATTTGATGAGTTTGATGAGGGAAACCAAGAAATCCTATTAGCCTCTGTAGCGTAGCTCTGAGCAGCTCACGGCTCTGCTCCACCGTTCTAAAAATAGCTTGCACCGACAATTAAAAGGTAACAAACCTACTGCTATGACTTTAGGGATTATGGCAATGGGCCAGTTTGCCAAAATGTTGAACTATCCCTTTAATGCTGTTGTAGATCTGAACTATGAATGTTACCGTTGTTCTGTGTCTAAATTTACTTGTTGCAGTTTGCATCGGTTAGTTACAGCAGGTGAGAAAATGAACAACTAAACTCCATGTTACTGTGAACAAACACAAAGTATCACAGGAAACAAATCGGTGACAGATGATCAAAGATGACCTCAGTGTGTCAGGTGTGTGGTGTCGGGCCGTCATAATCCAATCAGAGAAATAGAGAATTAAGACAAACATGGAGCCAATGGGAGAAGCGCCAAGTGGTTAATGTGGAGAACAACGGGGAGAAGAGCAGATCAGCCCCGAACAAAGCTGCACAAACGAGACAGAAACCACCTCGGACAAAAGACCGCACTCGGCAGCAGCAGAGAATAAGACACAGGGCTTATTCATCTGTCCCGTGTTATTAATAGCATGTTTCAATAGCGAACCTCGCCGCTGTCAATATTCATTATGACTAACAGTGTTTGAATGAACTGGACGTATTGGACACTTTGTGTGCGGACAAAGAACAGCCAGGTGGAGCCCGCAGGAAGTGCAGCCCATTAAGTCATTTACATGTGACACTGTAACCTAGTTAGTGATTCATCTGTTGAACAACAAGAAAAGAGTTTATTCATATTATTCACTCAAAGGTTGGTCAGCTCATTTGTGGGTTAAAATTAAAAAAAAGAAAAGAAGTCACAGGTTATGAAATCTGCATATTCCCATTTTCATCCACGGTGTTAAATTAGTCAAAAACAGGAAAGCTGGAGTTGAGGCGCTGAAATAAAGCTCCAGATGAGTTCCTCTCTCTCGATCGGCACCGTACGCTTCGAGAAAAACCGAAGTGCTGAAATAATATTCCTTTAAAAATGTTTCAATACTTGTACACAAAGTCATTTTCCACAGTCTATTTTTCCTCCTAACCGGCTGTAGCTCAGAGTTTGAACCGTATAACAGCAGATAAAACCCATTTGGCAGATCCAAGGCATGTGGGAGCCAGATTACCAAATGTTCCACTCCACATTAGTCCCATATTACATTAAAATCACAGCACTTTGGGTTTCATTTCAAAACATACCCAGAAATTAAAGCATTAATTACTGTAATGATGGTAATCTGGGGGAATGTGACACCACGTTAGAGCATGACAGATTTAGAGTATTTCTGAGCAGGGCTAATTTAAAAATGGTTTAATTCTTGCAGAGGTTTGAAGCTGGTATAGGAACCATGGGGGGATTGTTTGACACGTTGCTATGTTGACTCAATTGACACACCAAGAACTTCTCTCAACTTTTCATTTCAAGTCTAGTTCAGTCCAAGAGGGAGAGTGCAGGTTGTTTTTTAAGACACAGGTCTGCATTTAAAGAAGAACTGTGCAAGATTTTGACCTTAATTAAACATCTTCAGAGTTATTGTGAAGGTTAAATGACATGTTACAGGGAGAATGGAGGCTCTCCGTCTTCCACCTCGCGTCTCTTAGCCGAAAACCAACCTTGCAAGATCATGTGTTAATGACGGATATATGATATATTTAACGTTATCCTTTACATGACACTGAATTATGGCCTTAATCTGATTATAACTGGACAACTGAAGTGCATGTAAACACGTTAGTCCGACTAAAACCAGACTTCTCCAAATCCGACTAAAACACCCAGATAATGCAATTGGAAACCAATTTTCTTCTGCATGTATTTGCCTCAATCTGACTGAAACTGGACAATGCATGTGCTCATGTTTTACAACAGTAGAGACGACACAAAGTGTAGCAGAGAAGCCGGTTCAAAAACGAGCACCTGGCCTGATGCGTCAGTGCCGATTCAGTTCATTTTGAGATGTGTTTTATAAACACAAAAAAAGGTAGTAGCTAGCGTTGAGGAGGAGGACACCGTCAATTATTCAGTTTTCTCTGTTGCATGTAAACTGGGACAAGGACAGGACGCCCAACTCGAGCTGTGAGCAGAGCTTGACTTAGCTCCGCATGTCAATGTACTGACTGAGTCTGCTACTGTACAAGGAAGCATGGAGACAGGAAGTCCAGCATTTCAGTGCGTTAGTACGGGCAGGCGAGTGAATGATATAAACTAAAGCTCAGAAGAAGTGATCGTGAGTTTGCAGGTGTCTTTACAGCTGCTCCAAATGTTTAATTTAAATGGCAGAAAGAAAATCCTGTTAGTGCAGAGAGGGGGCCATCTCTTCATCCATAGTATCAGTACTCTCAGTGCCCTGCAGTTTCATTTTCAGTCCATATTAAAGCAGAAGTAAGTGGAATATTTGTGTTAATATAAGTCTTAAATAGTTATATCTTCCGACGGCAATCACTTACATAGAGTGTTTGGTCTGAAACACGGGTCTGTCAGTCACTCTGCTCTGCTGTAAGCCGAGGAGAAAACGTTTTGTATACTTCCTTGTAAACGAAGTTAGCCAAAACGACCGGATCGCTTACTTCTGCTTTAATATTGATAAAGAGTAAATAAACAAATCCAGGCTGAGTTTTAGTTTAGATTTACCTTACTGTATTGCCGCAGAACTAATTATATACTATTATACCTTTTTTTAATGCACTGCACTGATGAGAAACAATCTTTTTCTTTCTGATCATGCAAATACTCTGAGAAAACAGGACTGTTTAGGCTGTAAAAATGTCCTAAATTACATCGTTTCGAGTAAACTCTGGACTATATCCCTTCAGGACACTTGGATTGCAGCGGATGAGCAGTAAGGAGGAAGATTAGAGGGGTTTTTTTGTAGTAGTTTTATGGACTTTTTGTGTCGGGCGCTGTTGACTCTCATACAAGGATTTCGTTGGACTACGAACCCCCCTCCCGGGTCTCCAGATGCAATTTGAGGAATAAAAAACTACCCCAGAGTATTCATCAGCATGAGGGTGAGTCTCTATAATGAACTATTCCTTTAACGTCTTAGAGCAAGACTGTCAGACTCGATCAAGGAAGAAGCAAAGTCACCGAAGACAGAGGACTAAACAAAACAGACTGGCCCTTTAAGTCGACCCCACATGGATCTCCTCCTCATATACTGGATGTTGAATTGGATGGACGTCGGCCGGCGGTGCCAGAGCTTCATCGCTGATTCACAGTGTTGATGCACGGTCGGTCAGGAGGAGGAGGAGGAGGAAAAGCCCCAGAGGCCGCGATCCGACTTGACTTGGCGTCGACCCGGTGAGTTTGAAGGCCACGTCGGCGCGAGCCAGGGATCACACATGTTGGTTAAAAGGATTAATTGGAAAAGGTTCCTCATTTCATTCAGGGGCCATGTGAACAGTAGCAGACTGTAAAGCAGCAGAGTCAAGTCTTGGCTCACTCGCACGTGTTTGTGTCTTTATGTGTGTGTGTGTGTGCATATGTGTGTGTGCATATGTGTGTGTATATGTGTGTGTGTGTGTGTGTGTGTGTGTGTGTAATTCAGAACCAGAAGTAGCACCAATTCGCTAAGTAGTCCAGTTGGAGTGACAGAATGACTAAATGGTCCAAAACGGACAAACAAAGATCCATATGCCCATGCTGTGCATATGCCAGCTCCCTCTCTCTCTCCCTCTCTCTCAGCAGGCCAAGTCAAATCTTGTTGCTAGGTTTTACATGCTGGCAACTCTCCAAGCCACTCATGCATTGGAGTGGACTGTTGGACTCTTTCTCTCTCCCTCTCTCTCTCCCTCTCTCTCTCTCTCTCTCGCACGCACGCACGCACACACACACACACACACACACACACACAACCATCATATTTATCATGCAAAGCAAAGTGAAAGCTCCCATTGATAGTACAGCCGGAGCGAGACGGCAACGAGACAGGCACAGAGAGAGAGACAGGCGGAGTGAGAGAGAGAGAGGGAGGGAGACATTTCTCTCTCCTTAACAACCATCATCTTTAATCACCACTTCTAATTTCTCCTCCTGTTGGCTGTCACAGGCTCCAGCTCTACCCTAACCCTCCCTCCCCACTCCACTCCCCTCTGTCCACGCTATTAGCATTTTTGGAAAGTGAAATGAAGTTCTGAGGAAGTAAACCACTTACACAGGAGCTGCTGCACTTTAGCGGAAATCACACACTTTGTATATCTGTGGGTATGTGAAGTCCTCTGTTATTCAATCAACACCGACTTGACACTTTACAGCTGTTATAGTTATGGTCAGTATCTCTTACACTTTGTCGTAGATTTACTTCGGTGTGAATCGTCTCTCTTCGTGACAAACCCGCACAGACTGTTTGTTCCACTCCATGAATTATTTTTGCATCTTCCATCCAGCTAATTGTGTTTGTTCTGCTTCTTCACCAGTTTCATCACCGTGTTTCCAGTGGCAGTAAACCAGGAGTTGGTGGAGACCAAAACAGAGATAAAAGAGAGAAAAAAAAGAGAAGAACAACTGACAAAATCATGACAAAGTGAATTTAAGTTTGTCTCTGTCTCAGGTAACTGTTTGCTGGCACATTAGCTAAATTAGCTTCATATGGTTAAATCCAGTCGTTTTGGCTCTAACTTTCTGTCAGCAGATGGAGTTAGCAGTCCCCGCCCTCGTCCCTACGTCACCACATTCACGCGCATCCCTTGGCTGCACACACAGAGAGGACTGCCCCTTTATGCCGTTCTCTCTCCTCATTGGATAAAGGTTGTAAGATACAAGGAAAGTTTTCTCCTCGGCTTACAGCAGAGCAGAGTGACTGACAGACCCGTGTTTCAGAGACCAAATACTCTATATAAGTGATTGCTGTCGGAAGATATAACTATTTAAGACTTATATTAACACAAACATTCCGCTTACTTCTGCTTTAAAACGTGCCAATATTGTGTTTACAGTTTTGTTTCTACTGCCCCCATGTGGCCAAATGCAATCAATGCAGCTTGCCTACTGAACAATGAAAATATATAAGAGCCAAATGTGGACAGCTGAAAAAAAAAAATCTTTTACTACTGTACTGAGTCATAGTCTCAAGTTAAAGGAAAACTGTGCAAGTCCAGTCATGTTTTTTCCTGTTTTGCTAACCATGTGCATTTGTTTTCAGCAAAGCCGGCGAGAAGGTGGAGCGGTGGATGGTGTTATATATCACATACTTTTTACAATGTGTATATTTGTGTAGTCTTATCTATCATAAACAAGAGATTATGGATTACAGGCCGTGTTGAAGTTGTGGTGCCACCAAGACAAGATCTGGGACACGGGCTCGGAGGCTCTGATCTTTGCAACGTTGGTTTTTGGGCCATGAGACGCTATATAGGTGGAAGGCAGAGAGCCTCCACTCTCCCTGTAACAAGTCATTTAACCATCACAATTACTTCAAAGCTGTTTAATTAAGGTAAAAAATCTTGCATAGTTCCTCTTTAACCTTTAAAAGTCTAAATACTGACTGATTTAAAACACTTTTATTACCTTGTTTCCAATGGCATAAACCAAATATTTATCTCAGGAGGTGGTGGAGACCAAAACAGAGCTAAAAAGGAGGCAAAGAAGGATTTCAATTATTGCTCTGTTTAATCTGTCTAATCTTGCTAGATAATATGTGGACATACTACACAGTTTTGTTGCTACTGATCCCAAATGACCAGAATCAATCAACGCAGCTTGATTAATACTTAACTAAACAATTATGAAATAAATAAAAAAAATCAAACAAATAAGAGCAGGCTGTTCAGCTCGATATTGAATTTAACACGAGGCAGGAAATGAGTTTGTTTTACAACTCAAGTGTGGAATCATTAATTCACTTTAGTTGTTTAGCAAACAACAACAACAGCAACAAAAAAGAAACTTGTTTGAAAATTGTTTTGTATTGTACCACTATATTTCTGCGTTTTAATCTCACGTTAACATATTAAGTCTGAATACTGACTGATATTAAAGCGCTTGTATTTATTGCTAGGACACACAGAGACACAGTGACAATATCCTGTTTTTTTGTTTTGTTTTGTTTTGTTATGTTTTGTTGGGGGGGGGGGGAGTTGCCAAAGATGTAACAGGATTTATGAACAGAACAGAAAAATGTCGCCCGGGACTTGTTTTGCCGTTTTGAAGAGCAATAATTGCACTTGTTTTCAAGGCGCTTCCACGTGTTTTTGCGGTTTCTGTGAAATTGCCACAAAACAAGGGAAATCACCACTGTTCACTTGAGTTAAGGTGATTGAGCTCTGTTACATAATCTGTGGACTTTTTTTTTTTTAAGGTTCTTTAAGAAAGATCCCACTGAATACACACCTGGGTGGGATTTAATGGCAGGAAGAGTGGGAAAGTGAACCCTGTTACATTCATCAATGTGTCTAAATCAGGACAATGACCATCCTTTTTGGTAGCTCCTGCTCTCTCCTCCTCCTCCTCCTCCCTCTCTATCTTTTGTCCGTGAAAAACACCCATGAGAGTAAACCTGTTTTTGTTTTTTTTTCTGTGCAAGCGATTTAACGCAACAATAGATGAAACAAAAATGAAGAAAACATCTTTGAAGCTTTTTTAGAAGCAAATATTTACTCAGTATGAGAAAAGGCGAGGCAGGAGAGTTTGGTGTTATGTCTATGTGTGTGTGTGTGTGTGTCTGTATGTGTGTGTTTGGGTGGGGGTGGGAGTGGGGGGGTTTAGGATTAGCGTCATTACCAAGAGACGAACAGCAGGTAAACACTGACAGAGAACTTCCCGTCAGATGAGCGGCAGTGTAAAGAAAGCAGCTGCTTACAGGTGTGTACAGCTGATGACAATTGGTAGATTAAAGAGTGATGTAACCACTGGGGAAACACACACATATGCACTCACACACTCACATGCATGATGTAGATATACACACACACACTCACACATGATGTGATTATGTGCATCTGAATCAATAAAACCAACAACACGTGTGTATTTTAGGCAATAAAATAGATTCAGTGAAGAAAAGTAAAACTCTTTGTGCATATTTTGCCTCAAAGTCAATACTTTTACTCTATAATTTGTATCATGTTCAGCTTCTTAGACTCTAAAACCTCCATTGGGGTTTTTTTACATGTTGAAGAATAATCCGACATGTGAAAGTCGGAGGGTTCAGAAACCGTGATGAGCCAAACAGTGAGATAATCAGATAAATACCAACGCAGCCTCTGTCAGGACTCTGACCTGCCAGCAGCTTATTGCTGAGTGTGTATCACCATCTAGTGGCTGAAAGGAGAATTAGTGAGGCCCCCAGAAGAAGAAAAAAAGACACTTCAGTGGAAATATGAATGTTGGTTCTGGCTCAAAGTGTATAGCTACATGATTAATGACATAAACTACACAATAACACGTTAGATTATAACATAAACTCTCCACAGATTTTAAAAAATGTTGCTATAATGAAATGTCCACCTGAGTTTGTGAAACGAGGAGAGCTGGAGGAGTAACCATTAAAACCAAAAAAACAAGGATATCAGGATATGATAAATATTCTGAATTTCTAATAAAAGCTAAATAAAGAAGATTTAAATGATTGGTGTGAACAAGTTTGTATACATGCCAAGTTTCATACATATCAATTTACATGTTGTCACCTAGTTTATGTTTTGTTACTGTTGTCCTTATTTGAATAATCAAGCGAGCAAAGCTTATGCACAGCTTTTTAAAATGGACAGGTGTGTAGGAGAAGACCAACGGCACGCAATAAATCAATCACCTATTTTCTGTTTCACTCATTTGAATAATAACATTATATATCATCTCCCATGTATCATTGTTATCCAAATAGAAGTAAATATCTTTATTTGACTGACCCACAAAGTACACAATCCATTTCTGTATACATGGACATGAGTATGGACATGGACATTACACAGACGGCCCAAAAAGACACCTGCGTGTTCTGTTGTTGATAATTTGATGTCATATTTGGGGAACTGAATTAAAAAACCCGCCCGCCGACCAATCAAATTTGTTTTCCTTACTCAGGTAAACTTGTGCGGCCGGCAACTTGTGGAAACTCGGCGCGACAAACAGAACAAACGGCCATTTCTGAACACCTTTAAAAAAAGATTGGAAAAAAACAAAACAAAAAACATTAAAGGGATAGTTCAACATTTTGGCAAATTGGCCCATTGCCATAATCCCTATAGTCTTAGCAGTAGGTTTGTTACCTTTAATTGTCGGTGCAAGCTATTTTTAGAACGGCGGAGCAGAGCTGTGAGCTGCTCAGAGCTAAGCTACGGAGGCTCATGGGATTTCTTGGTTTCCCTCATCAAACTCATCAAATACACAATCCAACAACTGTGATCTGCACATTCACCACGCTTTGAGATAATAACAGAACGTTATGAGACAGAGTTGTTTTAGAGGTAAATTCATGCAAAACCGCTGTTGGGGGCAGTTTTTCAGCAAGCAGTCTCTGCATTTGCCTCTGAAACAACTCTGTGCAGGTCACAACTTGTCCACCAGAGTGTTTTGGAGTTGTTGGATTGTGTATTTGAGGAGTTTGATGAGGGAAACCAAGAAATCCCATGAGCCTATAGTGTATCGTATCTGAGCAGCTCGCAGCTCTGCTCCGCCGTTCTAAAAATAGCTTGCACCGTCAATTAAAGGTAACGAACCCTCTGCTAAGACTAGAGGGATTATGGCAATGGGCCAATTTGCCAAAAATGTTGAACCTTCCCTTTAATGTAGTAAAAGTGTAGATGGAGATTCAGGTGCGTATAGATAAATGCACCCACAGCAGGTTAATAACATGTGATGATGTATCCTACAGCTGTGTGAAGTTTAATCACAGCTCGTGTTCATGTGATTTGTTTGTCAGTTCATTTGTTCATTCATTTCATTTCAGCAAGTAGAAACAAACCAACCAGCATATCCTCTCAACTGACACACACACACACACACACACACAGACACAGAGAGACACACACATTCAAGTAATCATTGGTATTATTTACATAAAGAAGTGAGACCACTGAAATACGAGGGCCTCTCTGATGCAGGCTCTCCCCACACACCTTTCAAAAGCCCCTGTCCGCCTTGCTTTCTTCCTGCTTTGTCTTTGATAGCTGTGGGTGTTTAGCGGCATGCTGCCTCTTCAGAGGAAAAGATATGGGGGGGTTTAAAAAAAAAAAAAAAAGCAGCAGAGAAAAAAGGAGGGGAAGAGGATGAAGCAGGCCGAGCCCATGTTTGGTCTGTGGCTGATGGAGGCTCCAGATAAACATGGTGGTCCGCCTGCCTCCAAACACGCACCTGATTCCCCATGTAGCAGAGAGGAGGAGGAGGAGAGCCGCCGACTTGGCAGCTCCGTTTCCCCGTTTACCTGCTCTTTTTATTCTGAATAACTCGGCTGAAGCAGCGGCTCAAACATCCAGAACTAAGTTGGTCTTTTCAAGTCGTAAGTGGCGTCTCCTTAGTTTCAACCTGGTGGTTTTTCTAACTCGAGTTGCATCATTAAAACTCGATAAATACATTTTATTGTAAGGAGTTTAGAAAAGTGTTAATCGGTTGTTATAGAAAATGTCATCACACTGGGATAGGCTTGTTCAGTATACCTGTACTAAACTGGTACCAGGGTACTGAGGCATTTTTTTTTTTAATTACAACTGGTCAAAATAACAAAAAAGATGCAGTGTTTTCAGACCTCAAAGAGCAACAATGCAAAGAAAACAAGTTGATATTCATTTTTAAACAAGAGAACACTAATGTTTTAACTTAGGAAGAGTTCAGAAATTAATATCGATGGGAATTTCAGTTTTAAACCTGCAGCAGCAGTGATTGTTTACTGATTTACAGATTATTTATGGATGTATATCTTATAGTTCTAAGATTTTCCATTAAAATAAAGTCAATAATGACATTTTTTGGTTCTCTTTTTATTTGGAAAAGTATCGAAAAGTATCAAAATACTTGTTGGTACCAGTATCGATACCAAACTGTTGGTATCGTGACAACACTACACTGGGACCAGCTCTCCCTAATTGTCTTAAATAGAAGTGTAAAAACCATCTACCATCTATCTGTGTTTTTTAGTGTTTTCCCACTCTTTACTTATTATAATTTTACTTCTACGTGCTTTACAGATAAATATCCCCAAACAGTCCGTGTCATAAGTCTGTAAACGTAATCTGAAGAAGCATAACAGGTATTATATATATATATATATTTAACTGTTTACGTTCTTTGGTCATTCAATGTCAGGGCCAAACTATTTTGTAATGAGAGATTTGTCAGCATCAAGTGTCAGATCTTATGTTAGCCAACTAATGTTAGTTTTACCTGTTGGTTCAGTTGGTTGTAAGTTAAATCTACACTGGTTACAGTTTGAACCTCAGAGAGTTTATAAATAACCAGTTATTTTAGTGCTAATTAGTCTGTAAGACAAACTGTGCAGGGACATGAAGACAGAGAATCATGAAAGGAGATTTCCCTGTGTGTGTGTTTTTTTTTCTTTAGGGCCTTTGCTCTGCAGACTTTGCAGCTGGATTTGACCTGGATGGAGGTTTGACCCCGGCCTCCAGACGTGATCAGGTCACTTCCCACCGTGGTGATGAGTCCAGACTTCACCGTGAGATAAATCTGACCCCAGCGCCTGGAGGTGAGTGAGTGTGGTGATTTGAGAAGGAAAAAAAAACACCCAGAGGCATCATCAGCTCAGTAAACCCTCTGAAATAACAAACCAGTCACACAATATTGTTGGTTTTTTAATTTATCATGAAATAACATCCATTGTATTTATAATCAGAAAAACTCAAAATCTTTCCAAGAGTATTTGTCGTATTTCTTGTCAAAATGTCTTATTTCTAGTCAGAACTAATCCCTTTCCACTTAAAATAAGACTCATCGCCTAAAAATGAACTTGTTTTTAGATAATTTCACTTGTTTCAAACTAATTTTCACTTGAAATAAGAAAAAAAAATCTGCCAGTGAAAGCAAGTTTTTTGTGGTTGTAATAAGAAAGAAAAACTTGACCCACTATCAGATTTTTCTACTTATTCCAAGTAAAAATATGCTTGAAAGAAGTAAAAAGTGTCTAAAAACAAGCTACTTTTTATGTGATGAGTCTTATTTTAAGTATAATGAGATTTGTTTTGACTAGAAATGACATTTTTTACTAGAGTTAAAACAAATATTCTTGGTAAGATATTTGAGTTTTTGCAGTGTGGATTTAATGCACAACAAACACTAATATTCTCCCATTTCATGCACACACACACACGCACACACACACACACACACACACATACACACACACACACAGTAGCAGTAGCGATGGTCGTATCCGACGCTACTTCAGTCAGCGCAGATAAGACAAGTTGTGAAATGAACTATGCAAATCTTTCCACTTCAGCTCAAACTCAGTCTCATATCAAAGCTGTGCAGCGATAACAGCTCTGCCGCTCACACACACGGTTTGAGATAGACCTGGTAACTATGTTGGTGGTCCCATCCCCCCCTCTACCCCCTCCACCGTCTGCCTTTCTCTTAGATTAGCCTACTGACTGACTGGTATGTACAACTTAATTCCCAGACATTAAAGTCAGACGACGAGGAGCTGAAACAACAGATGCCACTGTTTTTGGACAAATCCCTGTTTTGTTTTGTGTAATTTAGTTTTTCTTTTCGCTGATTGTGTTCATAAACATCTTCCATGGTGAATTAAACACACGCACACGCACTTACATCTAGATTTATACATTAAATCAATTTGATTATGGCATGTACTTATAAATTAAAAGATAATTTTGATTTTAAAAAAGTGTTCATGTCACATTTTAACAACTTTTGATACAAAATACTTTCAGTCTTACACTGTTTAAAGTATTTAAAAGTATATTAAATGTGCTTTTATTGAACAGTAATGCAGATAAATCACTGCGTGCTGCTGCAGCTGAGCCACGTTCAAGATCACAATCACCGCCTCTGATGATAAAATAACTACTTCTGCACAAACAGGATGTATTAAATACTTCTACTTTTCCATGCACCAACCAACCAACCAACCAACCCCCTTTGGGTTCTGTATGTGTGTGTGTGTGTGTGTTAGGCTGCAGGTGTGCCGTAAGTGTGTGTGTGGGACATTCTCTTCTGGTGCTGGAGCAGAACAAACATGGATTAGAGCCACACCACCATGCAGGTATCAACAACTCCCTCTTCATCCACACACACACACACACACTCACACTCACACTCACACACCCAAACAGCCAGCTGCTACGGCTTACATGATGTCAGGGCCATTAAAGTCGTGTAGCTGGAGAGGGCCGACAGACAGATGAAAGGCCTGTCATTTAAACAGAGTGAACTATTAGACGGCTTAAAGTCGCTGATGGACAGACGGGTTCTCTGCCTCGGGCTCCGGCGCTGTAAAGGCCACGGAGGATGTCGGAGATACGAGTCTACGCACGGTCGTACTGTAGTACTGTGGGTTTACCGTGTAACAAAACAAAACAAAACACTGTTTTTCCATGCACTGTTCAATTTTGAGATTTTGGGCTAGTTTTCTTCCTTAAAGCAGAAGTAAGCGATCCGGTGGTTTTGGCTAACTTCTTGTCAGCAGATGGAGTTAGCAGTCCCCGCCCTCGTCCCTACGTCACCACAATCACGCACATCCCTTGGCTGCACACACAGAGAGGACCGCCCCCTTTATGCCGTTCTCTCTCCTCATTGGATAAAGGTTGTAGGATACGAGGAAAGTTTTCTCCTCGGCTCAGAGCAGAGTGACTGACAGACCCGTGTTTCAGACCAAACACTCTATATAAGTGATTGCTGTCAGAAGATAGAACTATTTAAGACATATATTAACACAAATATTCCGCTTACTTCTGCTTTAACATGTATTCTTTCAGAAAAATCAAAAGAAATGGTAGAAAATCCACATTAAGTTTTTTATTTTACTTCATTTTGTCTCTTTCGTCAGTAGATTTCTCCTAAATTCACCAAAAGTTAGCATGCTACTGTGACATAATGTGCTGTGCCTGTTGTCTGACCAATGTCATGTCAGGTATCATTGTAAAGCTCTCTCTCTCCTGAACAATGATGTAGGCTCCAAAAATGGTAATTTCCTCTGTATCCCCAACCAATCATAAAAGTACGATTTACATTAACATTCTATGGAATTTTACAGTACAAGTCTTTAAAGGCCATTTTCTCAAAATGAGTTTTTCCACAGACTCTGAGCTAGAAATCTCCACTTCAGCAGCACTTACAGACACCAAACCTTCCAGTTTCATTCCTGTCTATATTCTGAAGGTTTTTTAACAGAGGGGATTGTTGATATATCATTCACAGCCTCATTTATACAACATTTTATTCCTAAAAACATGGCAAAATTAAAAAAATTTTAAAAGGCTGGTGACAGTATTTTCTCATTTACAGAGTAATAAAAAGAGATATCTCCTCTGTAAAAACTTCTGACTCTAACATGTCAACAAGATAAAACAAGAAACAAGAAAGGTGCTTTATCCATTGTTCAGATTTTCGGTTCTGGAAATGTATGCAAATTAGTGCATATTTCATCAGATATTGCCTCATTTATGTATTTAAACATACAATTTGACCTAACTTGTAATACAAAAAATATTTGTCTTAATGTAAGTGATAATCTTGGGAAGTTTCATGGTGATATGTGTTAGTTCAAATTTTTACCCTATTCACCTGCAGTGTCTCTCCGGCGCACATGTGGAGAAGACAGAAAAAGCACGACAAGGGTCGCTTAGCAGGTGTTGATTGATGACTCTGGTGTTGGATTATAGGCCGTTACACGCACACACACACATACTGTACACACATGCAGTCACACACTCACGCGCTTGTCTGGTTGGTCTGCATGAGACTGTGCAAGCAATCCATCCAGAGTTCAACCAGAGGTTTTCCTGATAACATTCACACCCCATACGTAACTGTTGCACATGAAACACCTGTGACCTGGCTGCCCACGGCTTCACACACACACACATACACACACCAACACACACCAACACACACACACACACACACACACAGGGAGAAAAATGTTCCAGGACAATACACAAACATATATTAAACATGATTGCATAGATCAACACAGTTTTTAAAGAGGAAGAGACTGCACTTGGAAACAATCTTGAACTATTTTTTTTTACCAATTTCATTGTACTTCATAGTTAATTTCAAAGGAAAATTTGACTTTTTGTTGAATTTTCTACTCTGTTTCATCTGTTTAAGCAACTATAGCAACCTTTTCAGATTAAGATTTTGCATCTAAATACATCTTATATCACAATTCCTTATTTGGTAACACTTTACTTGACGCCTATCTCTATAACGCATTATAGGGTTATATTAATGCTTTAACAATAAGCATAACACATCATAGAGCATTTTATAATGGCTTATACGGTCAAGTATTATAATAGAGTTATAATGCTCTGTTATCTGTTATGCTATGTTATGCTTATTGTTATAAAGCCTTATGATAATTTATGAATGATAGTTATACATGTTTACAAGACAATTATAATACATTATAACTATAGGCCTATTTATAATGTATTATCAATGTGGGCATTGTCAGCGAGTTACAAACAATTATAACGTATTATAATACCTGACCTTATAAGTCATGATAAAATGCTTTATAATGTGTTATGATTATTGTTATAAAGCATTATGATCATTTATGAGTGTTTATAACTATAGTTATACAGTGCTATAACTGCATTATAACTCATTATAAGTATGGTTATAATGTGTTATAGAGATAAGTGTCAAATAAAGTGTTACCCATCATTTTTTAGAACTAATAATACGTCCATTTGGTAAAACCAGGTCCAGATGCAACAGTAAAGTGCTGCTGTCCATCATCAACAACATTTCCTTATCATAACATGTATAATAAACATTTTCCACATTTGAGGTCCCTTTAAAAAAAAAAAAAAAAATTAAAGTTTTTCTTGCTGTGTGTTTTTGCCTCCGTCTCTGGTGAGGGGGAGAATTTTTGCCACCGCAGGATAAGCAGAGACGACTTATCGCTGAGCTCGCCGCCCGCTAAAACAAACTGAGCGTGTCTGAACTCATGTAGACGCACACACACACACACACACACACATATATACACACCAGTCCAAACCAGCTGCCGCTCAGTCACAATCCCACAAGCCGGGGAGCGGAGAGAGGGGATAGGGGCTCCTAAAGGCCAAGGTCAGCAGGGGCCGAGGTTGCTACAGCAACGTCAAACAACCACACACACACACACACATACTGTAGACACACAATAATACATTTACACAGGCAGATGCATGTTGTGAGCTGGGGTTACCACAGCAACTTCCTCCAAAAAACACGCACACACACACACACACGTCATGAAGAAGAGGATGAGTGCACTGCAAAGTCAAAACTAATCTCTTTCCACTTAAAATAAGACTCATCACCTAAAAATTTACTTGTTTTTAGTTCATTATCACTTCTTTCAAACAAATTTTTAATTGAAGTAAGTAGAAAAATCTGCCAGTGAAAGCAAGTTTTTTGTGCTTGTAATAAGCAAATCTATCAGATTTTTCTACTTATTTCAAGTGAAAATATGTTTGAAAGAAGTAAAAAGTGTCTAAAAACAAGCTACTTTTTAATGTGGTAAATCTTATTTTATGTAGCCTATAATTAGATTAGTTTTGACTAGAAATGACATTTTGACTAGAAATAAGACAAATATTCTTGGTAAGATTTTGAACCAGAACCAGAACTGGTACCAGGACCAGAACCAAAACCGGTACCATGGACCAGAGCACCAACTATAAGTGTGAATCAAAGATCCTCCTGATTTGTCTGAAATGTGTCTATTTTCGTGTCAAAATAGATGTGTCTTGTGAGAAATGAGTCCAATATTTACTTCAGTGACTCTGGAGCGAAAGAATCGACCAGAATCTGAGCTCATGTTCACTTCTCCCACTGGAGTCAATAGACTCAAGACCTGCTGCTGCTGCTGCTGCTGCTGCTGCTGCTGCTGCTGCTGCCGCTGCTGTGTGGTCGAGGTTGTGGTCGAGGTTGGAGGCGTCACCACAGTTCATTATAGACACTATATACACGATGCAGGGTCTTCCTCTCCTCACTGTGTCCTGGTTATGCTGTGTTGTCTCTAATTTACATTTTAAATAGAAAATAAAGAGGTCAGAACACACACAGTAGAGTTTGTCCAACCTTTCACATCACATGACAATAACTGAAGCAAAAGTCATTCAAACACTTTAGATAAAAGTTAAAATCTCGCCCTCAAGCCCTGAAATCAATGTTTTCTGTGTTTCATTATACACATTTTTTAACATAAATGTCTGTATTTGTGCAGACAAGGCAGTGAACTAACATCTCAGGCAGGATTTTTTTTTTTTATCAACCACGTCTTTAACCAAACCACTCAGTCTGTTTGTGTGTGTCAGAGTGATGGAGGGGAGAGGGTTTGCATTTTCAAGCAGCTGCTTGTCCTGGTAGAAATGAAGCAGATCAGAAAAGCAGCAAAGCATAGACTTCCCCTTCCCACACACACACACACACACACACACACACACACACACACACACACACACACACACACACACACACACACACACACACACACACACACACACACACACACACACACACACACCATCAGCATCTTACTCAACCTTTTGACAAGAGATTCAGAGGCGGTGCACCGTGGGTGGCTCGGGCTCGGCTGCAGCAGCTGCCACATGGCACCGTATCTGACAAGTGCATCGCCAAAAAAAAAAAAAAAAAACATGAGTCATGTCTGAGATTCAGTTTCTGTTTGGTGAATATAAATGCTGCAACGGAGTAAACCTGAGGATGTGAGCTGAGATATCAGATTATCAGATGTAAACTACTGAATCAAAGGTTGTTTGTGCCAAAAAAAAGAAAAAGAAAAAGAAAAACAGTCACATTCAGAGTTACAAAGTGATTATGACTGACATGAATGACCTCACCCTCAACACACAGGGAGGAGGAGGAGGAGGAGGAGGAAAAATACACATTATTGATAGAACAGATGATGAATTGTTTCCTCTTCATTCCCACACACTTTACACAACAGATCAATATCAATATAACAGGACAAGTAATTCTTTTACAGGAAAAGGACATCTTCATTTATTTTGAAGACAATTTGGACGATTATACAGTTTTTTTTTTGGTACAATTAACCCTGATATGTGTATGTATGCTCTGTAACTGATCAATCTTTTGTTGATGTAATTAAAAGAAGAAAACTACATCGTCCTTATCGCACATTTCTTGATGGTATTACAAAACCGGGGAGGAGGCCAAAACAAAAACCATGGCTACATCCTGCTGGAGTCGCACAAACAGGGAAGCTTTAATTTAATTTAATTTAGCAGACATCCCCTTTAAATGTCACTGTGCATCTGCAAACCAGTGATTTCCTAGATGCTCCACAGGACACAACTTCCCGAAGCCGCTCCTCGATTTAAATAGTTGAGTTGGAAATAAATCTGTTTTTAATTAAAGCAGATATCAGCTTCACGGCCGTTTCGGCTAATGCTGCGTTCAAGGCAGGCTTTTGAAACCGTAAGTTACAGCTTCAAGTCACAACTACGACTTGGTAGCGTTCCAGGTAACCCGTAGCTCGTGTTTTTACCATCCTGTTGTCTGTGAAAGTTCCCTATAACGGCCACTCGTAACTTCCGACCCGTGAACTCGTACCAGATCGAACTGGTATGACTTCACAGGAAGGAAAAACAAAAAGTACGAGTTTCTTTGAACGCACCATGAGTTAGCAGCCCCCGCCCTTGTCAGGCATCAATTGGTCCTCGTGCTACGTCACCACATTCACACGCATCCCTTGGCTGCACACACAGCCCTTCATGCCGTTCTCTCTCCTCATTGGATAACACTTGTATCCCACAAGGAAAATTTTCTCCTCGGGTTACAGCAGAGCAGAGTGACGGAGAGACTCGTGTTTAGGCTGAAATACTTCATGTAAGTGATTGCTGACGGAAAATAGGACTATTTAGGACTTATATTAACAAAAACATTCCACTGATATCTGCTTTAATAACCTTAATCAAGACATTAAAAAAATCCTATTAGAGTTTCATTTGCAAAGACAAACAGTGCAGTGAAAGGAAAAACCTTTCACCAGCGCTGTTTGTGGATTATTTATAAAGATCCAGGTTCATTCAGCAGTGATCCATCAGTCACACACACACACATGCATACGCACACAAAGGTATACACACACAATTTGTCATCCGTGACCAGGTCCAGTGAAGTGGATGAAGAGCTGCCCTCCCTCCGTCTCTCTGGGTCACAGAGTAAGGAGGTCAGGGTGTTAGGTGAAGAATTAGTAGCTCTTTAGGAAACCCAATACCACCCACCTGGCCTCGGGCACACACACACACACACACACACACAGACACACACACATATACACACTAATACACACTCATAGACATATACCTTGACAGTTAGTGTCGTGCACACCCACACACACAGTGGAGCTGCAGTGATTCACCCAGTTGTGACAAACTGCCTTCAGGAATTTAAAGCAGCCGATTAGAAACTAAAGTCTCACACATGTAAACACACACACACAGACACACACACACAGTGGAAAACGTGTATAATAAGAATTAGTGTTTTGCATATGCAGTGTTGTAACTCTTACATTTTACAGTAATAATCTGCGTTGCAGTGAGAAGATTGACCTGCAGGTGTAACACCACAGCGTGTCCACAAGAGGGAGACTCACACCACACATCAGCTCTCAAACATGCAGCTTTCACCTGGTGAGAATTATTAACCCTCGAATTTACTAACACCTTTTATCCTTGGGGTCAATTTGACCCCAGCAATTTAAACCTCCAGAAATGTATTATAATTAAAATTTGTTGTCCATATGTGTCAAGAACCTTATGTTTGTTTGAGCCCTTTAAATACAAATAATGTCCCCCTTTTACATCCAAAACACCTGTTATGTGAGTGACTATGGAGAGATATGCAGATCACAATGAAATCTCATTGATTGACCTAAAACTGAAAAGAGAGAGTTGAGAGACACCGGAGGGCCAACATGGAGAGTCTCATTCTCATCAGAGGAGAATGTCTCATAATCAACCTCTATTTCACTTTCATGGTCAAAAATATGACAACACTTTACACACAGAAATATTGTCGAAGAAGTCGAGACAGAGCACAGAGCACCAAGAGAAATGGTTTAGAAGGCTAAAAAAAAAAACTGTTTCAGTTGAACTGCTTTGGTGCTTTCATCCTCCAAATGCAAAACTGCATTACAAAGCAGAAAGAAAAGAAATAGTAGAAATTTAGACAGTGCCATGGAGGGTACAGCCACGATCTGATCTCTGTCAACATGGGAATTGAACCAACAACCCTCACATAAGGAGTCACACATTGTACAGACAGAGCTAATCCAACAGGAACATGATCATCTCATCTCATCTCTCTCTCTCTGAACACTGACATGTAGGAGCTGTCAACCTGTCTGTGTGCAGGTGTGTGAGTGTGTGTGGACAGTCAGAGGAGTGAGTCCCTAATCAACACATCCAGCTGGACAGCTCAGTGGGTAAAGCCACTGATCATGAGCTTTTTCAGTTTGCTTTTTTATTTCAGTTTAGTTTTAGTTAGTTCAACAAGTGATAAAGCAGTTTTAATTTAGTTTAAAATTTTGAGGAATTGACTAGTTTTTACTTAGTCGTAGTCTTAGTTGTTTCTCAGGTTGTAGGAGAAAGCCTCTGTGAGACCTTTGAAGATGAACTTCCAAATTTGTGGGATTTTTCCCTTTTAGTTGCATCCCATAAATGTTAATTCCCATCAGTCCTCATAATGTTGCGTTCACTCTTATCTACCTGTGGGTCGTACTCGAAGTCGTCCTATATGGAGCTGTGCAGCTTCCTGCAACTTTAGCCATGAAAACTAAAATTAAGCTGATGTTATCTGTAATTCAGCTTAGTTTTAGTTAGTTTTGCATTGTTCATTTTTATTTACCGTAGTTGTGGTTTTTGGAGAAATTGTCATTTTTATTTTAATTTACTAAATTATTTTTTCACTGCTAGTTTTAGTTTTAGTCTTAGTTTTAGTTAACTATAATGATCAGGGTTTGAATCCCAGTCATTGCAGGTACATTGCAAATGTGGCAAGGAATAAGCAGCAGCTTTTCTTTACCGTGACGCGAGGACAAGGGGTTAAAATTGGGACACACCTGGTCACCCTAATTCATAAAGACCAACAAATTTACAATCAACATGACTGCAACATCAAGAATATAGCCCACCCATTATAGCCACTGACTTTCTACTGACGCCTCTTGTTTTTGCCTTTAACACTTGTCCTGGCTTCAAAAAAGCAGCGTATTATTTATAAATTTTTCAAGATTAATTGTCCGTTCTTATTTTATTGATCCAGCCAATCACTTTAAAAGCCAATTCATTTATTCTCTATTTCCGTAAGTGGTGTGTCGACGATTCCAGCCTGGCTCCTGGGAGTCCTGGTCCACCACTGTAAGACAGATATTCATGCTAATGCAACAAGACAGACACTAATATGCCCACATAGTGGAAGCTGGAGTCTGTGTAAGCACCCGTATCACACAGAGAGAGAGGGGGGGGGCTACTCAGGGAGGGAGGGGGGAACTTGTCCTAAGCCTATTAGTACTATTAGGGATACTTGGTGGTAATGATTGAAAGCCACTTAGTGCTGGTGTATTTACCAAGAGGATCAGCCACAGTATGGTTAAACAGGCCTGATGGATTAACTCAGTCCAACACTGACACATGCACACTGACCAGCAGCAGCACGAGAGCAGGCGAGTCACTGGGAGTCTAAATCTATAGAAAAAGAGACAAACTGATGGACAAGAAACACTTTCCTCTACGTGACCCAAGTCCGTGGATACTATCATTTTGAAAGCAGGAGTAATATTGATTTTTTTTCTTCTACATGTATATGGCAGCCATATTTCAAAATTACATCAGGCGCCTCTGTAGTTTCTTCTTTTCACACACCCATGTAAGGCGGCTGACCTATATTCAATAATCCATCAGTAATAATATCTTACCGGTCATCAGTCACTGCTCCTCCACTTTATACAGTGCACACAGTTATGAGTGTTTGGATGCTGATGAGTAAAGTGTTAATTTCCAAAGCATAGACGTCAGTAAGTTGATGCTTAACTGTTATTAATAAGTCAATAAGTCAGATTTAATGCTGCATATGCACAATAAATCAGTGTAATATATACAATATATTAAAATAAATAGCATATGAGCTTGGTTTTTTACAACAGTGATATGTGTTGCATAACTTGCTTCTTTCCTCAAAGAAAACCCCCCCAACATGTTTCTAAATTTGATTGTTAAAGATGAATTAAATTCACGTTAAATGCCTTTGCTTTGATGTATATTTCATTTTATACTACTTTTTTATTTGCAAACCACTACATTTCATACCTACCTGTGTATATGTTCATCTATCAGTAATAATAATGCAGTTATGCAATTAACAGCTCTTAATATATATAATCAAGGCCTATGCATCCTTACTCTTCCTACTTCCCTGTTTTTACTTGTTAAATAAGTGACAAAAAATTGAATTATACTGTTGCATGTTCACAAAACATGAGCCAGAATAATTTGCATTGTACCAAATTATCCTGTAGCCACATCAGTGTACGGACAAATATGATGCCAGATCTTGTTTTGTCAATATGCGACCGCACCCACAATTGAAATTAGGCAAATCTTTACATCCTGCATGAATTATACAAATAATGCTCAACCCTTCAGGCACACACAGACATACAGACACACACACACACAAACTTCTTCTTATAACCAGGCAGCGTGGTAAGTAATTCCACCCTGATTGCCTACAACATGACAAGCACTTGTAAGATTGCAGTATAGCTGAAGCTAAATTCAATAGCAAGCTGGGAAGACAGCCAGACATTATCAATCTATATGGCCATTCACTTCCATGACAGACATCAAGGGCATTATGGATCACTGGGCAGCGCTCCTCTGTCTGAGGCACGCAGCCTTGTATTAAGCATGCAGCATTTCAAGTGGCAGCAACTGTGCGTGGCCACAGCACACGATATGTTCTGACTTATGCTTCATGAAGCCTAAAGTATATGGAATTACTTCAGCTAATATAATGTGTGTGTTACTTGGTTTCAAGACATAAACACAAGGGACGTGTTCTGTGGAGTAAACACAAGAATATGGTCCAAGAGAAACTCTGTCTTAGTATTTAAATTAAATTAATAAGTTATCTTATAATCTTGTAACTGGAAAGTTCTTCTTTGTTGACATTTAGAGATCTGGGGTTTGTACATTAAAGGGATAGTTCAACATTTTGGCAAATTGGCCCATTGCCATAATCCCTATAGTTTTCGGAGTAGGTTCGTTACCTTTAATTGTCGGTGCAAGCTACTTTTAGAACGGCGGAGCAGAGCAGCGAGCTACTCAGAGCTACGCTACGGAGGCTAATGGGATTTCTTGGTTTCCCTCATCAAACTCATCAAATACACAATCCAACAATTCCAAAACGCTCTGGTGGACAAGTTGTGACCTGCACATTCACCACGCTATGAGATAATAACGGAACTTTTCGAGGTAAATGCAGAGACTGCTTGCCGAAAAACTGCTCCCGACGGGAACGCGCATCAGCGGTTTTGCATGAATTTACCTCGAAAACAACTCTGTCTTGTAACGTTCTGTTATTATCTCATAGCGTGGTGAATGTGCAGGTCACAACTTGTCCACCAGAGCGTTTCGGAGTTAGCCTCCATAGCGTAGCTCTGAGCAGCTTGCGGTTCTGCTCCGCCGTTCTAAAAATAGTTTGCACCGACAATTAAAGGTAACGAACCTACTCCTGAAACTATAGCGATCATGGAAATGGGCCAATTCGCCAAAAAGTTGAACTATCCCTTTAACACCAACAGCATGCACTTCCCCGCTGACCTCTCACATAAACTACTAACAAACTGTATCCACTCCAGCTGTGAGGTGGGAGCTCCCAGATGTTGCTGCTGCCGCTGCTGCAGTGGTATTATGTAAGTCAGTGCAACCTAGAGATTATACCCTGACGGTCACATGGGCAGAACCGCTGGGCTCTGGGCTCACATACAAACACAGACAGATAGCGGATTAGACACAGGATTTGCAGAGTAAAGCTGTCTTTCTTTTGACATTTTTGACATTTTCTGCTTTTTACTGGATGCACGGGAGAGAAAACATCACAATGAGGCACGTGACGATGGCTATTGTAAATGATAGATGAGTGGGGCCTTGATCCCAAGATGTTGCAAGCACTGTGGCACAGTCAGAGCCTTAGTCTGCTGACTCACAGAGTGGCCTAAAGCTGTTTTAATCCTGGAGATAAATGCGTGTTGGTGGCGTTTGGCTTAGCTTCACTGTTTTTTCTTCTTCTGATCTTTAAAAGGGCTTTCACGATGGAGAGGCCAGTAGGAGGGGGTTTTGTGCGGCGGGAGGGTTGAGTCACATAAGCACCTTAAGGCACAAACGTGAGGGTATTGAGAACGATGCAAAACCATGCAAATGCATTTATATGTTTTTATTTTTTCATTAAGGAGACCAGAAAGACTGGGAGGAAAAACTGCTGGGCAGCAGCTATTCTGTCTAAATATAGCTCCTGGAACACATTGATTACACAGGATGATTATCGTTTGCCATTTGCTTCTCTGGCCATTGATGGGAACATCACTTTAGTGTCCTCAATCATGTACACCATATTGAATCAATTTGGAAAACGAGCAGTGCAGCCAAACCCTGCAGATATTCTCAAAAAGTATGAGCGTTTCCCATCCTCCCTGTGTGGTATCATTTGTTGTCTATACATTATTGACTGATTATGTGCAGCGGCCAAGTCTCCAAGGAGGGAGTGAGGGAGGTAGAGAGGGAGGGAGGGTAACAGCAGTGGATTCATTACTGGGAGAGAGCCACATATACAAGGATGACCTCACTTTATGTGAGATGCCTCACAAGAGAAATCCTGGGACAAGTGGAGGAGGACTGGAGAACACTACAGAGATGTTTATAGAAGAAAGCAATCAAAGGCAAATGCATGCTGTATTCACCTAACACCTTCCCTTTGTAGGAGTCCCATTTTATATCTCACTCTAAATCAAACCAACCACGGTATCGATCTAAGAAAACTAGAGGACTTGGATGAGAAAGGGCTCATCTGTGAATATGAAAGGAGACACACATCTCAAACTTAATATAAACTTAAGATACCTATAGGCTAAACACACTGTGAATAAGCACACACAGTCTCTCTCTGCTCTCTGCTGGCTCTATATCAAATATTCACCAAGATTAAAAAAAAAAAAAAAAAGTGTCCAGTAAGCAATCCAGATTTGTCTCAAGGCCCTGCATTATTGCAACTTGGTATATTCAGTAATAGCAGTTTGCCATGCAATGAAAACACCACTGCAACATGTCTAACCTATACAGTCAGTGGCATGCAAAAGTTTGGGCACCACTGGTCAAAATTTCTGTTAATGTGAACAGTTATGCAAGTGGAAGATTAAATGATCACCAGAAGGCATAAAGTTAAACATGAAACACTCCTTTGCAATATTTTAAGCAATATCAGTGTATACTTTTTCCCCCTACAATTTTGGAGTGAAAAGGGGAAACAAAGCATCAGCATGCATAAGAGTGGGAAACCCAGGAGACTTGTGCTCTGACATAACTTTGATCATCTATCTATCTATCTATCTATCTATCTATCTATCTATCTATCTATCTATCTATCTATCTATCTATCTATCTATCTATCTATCTATCTATCTATCTATCTATCTATCTATCTATCTATCTATCTATCTATCTATCTATCTATCTATCTATCTATCCGTGGTGAGCAGCAGGCAGGGGGCGTTCCGAGGCCGCTAAAGAGCACTCACGCTGCATTCGAGACAACTCGGAACTCGCAGTTTTCGGACCTCCTGCTTGAAAAAGTGCAATCGAACCACCATCAACGGTAAAACGTCAATTAGGCTACTGTAAAACGTTAAAATGTACTTTAGAAAAAGTTTTTGTGCACTTTGTAATGTTTTAATGCTTTACGTGAAGCACTTTGAATGAAAAGTTTGTCCCGGTCCGTCCGCCATGTTTTTGGTTACTCTGGCGTGAACGCTTTGAAGTCGGAACTCGGAGTTTTCACCTGGGAGACTCCGAGTTGCGAGTTGTCTTGAACGCAGCACCAGTGTCCGCACAGAGCAGTGTGTGCGCCTCCTGGCAGCAGCAGCAGCAGCAGCTCAGCAGTAGGAGCAGGGGGGGGAAGCTGCTGATCGTGGCAGCAGAGCAGAGCAGAGCAGAGTAGAGAGATGGTGCGCAGCAGCAGCAGCTCGCTGGGACTCCGTGGCCAGCCGACTGTCACTTTTACCGGGGCTCGTTTCTCTGACATTACCGCCGCGGAATGGGAAGTCGAAGTGGATCTGTTTTGTTTTGTTGCACGGTTAACGACGCATGAATGTGTCGCGTAATAATGCGACCGAGGAGAGCTGCCTTTATTATTATTAGGGGGAAATATATATGGTCCGGGACGGTTTTGTTGGAGTAGCTAGTTGCTAACGACTGTGCTCGCGACTTGGAACGGTTTTTTCTTTTCTTTTCTTTTTTTTTTTTTTTGCAAGGATGCTTCGCTGGATCCGACAACAGCTGGTAAGTAACTGCCCCCCCCCCCCTCCTAACCCTTTCTCATTACGTTAGCCTCTTCTTTAGCCTACACAGCAACAGTCGTGTAAAACACATAGCACATAACTAAAAAAAAAAAAAGCTGTATGAACTTTATTTGAATCAATTTTTAGCAAGAAAGCTTAGCCTAGCCATTTAGCTTAGCTGTTCTGTTGCCACGGTGTCTGTTCTAAAACACGGTTGTTGTTGTTATGGCAGCCAGGTGTAGCCGTTAAAAAAAAGAACGTTAACGTTAGCCACCTAGCCGTCGTTGTTTAATTAGCCACCAACGGTTATCAGCGGTTACCAACGGTTGGCTCTGCTGAGTTAGTAGTTCACATCGAGGTTTTTTAGACTTTAAATGTAAGTTGAGGTGAAGTTTATCAACAACTGAACCGTTTCCCATTGAAAGAGACCAAGGAGAGCAACTAAGTTCATGTTAGCTAGCAGGCTAACGTTGTATACAATGTAAACATATATAAAAAAGTTAAACGGCTTTTCTTCCTTGATTTCATTTAGCTGGTATTAACCATAGACTGTAAAAAGAAGGTATTAACTCTTAATGTTTGCTATCACACACCGCTCTGAGTTGGGATTTACTTTATTAGAGCCACACGAGTCAATAAACCAACTTTGCTGGTTAGATATTAGCATCAAATCTCGAGTGTAAACAAAGCCCACTATGTTGCATCTAATGGGATTTTATTTTAGCATCACTTAAATGCTGTTTTCTTTTTTTTGCTGTGTAGAGTATTTCTCCTAAATTAGACATTAACAACGGTCCTCGATTGATTACAAGACGTTTCCGGTGCATCCTGTATTTGCAGTGCTCACCTGTTGTTTGCCCACAAACATACGTGGTGACTGACACATCGACAGGCACACTGGCATCAGTAGAGCAGTAAACCAACAATAATGGGCCATGTCAAGTAAATGAGTCCTACCTGACTCTGATAATAACTAATGCTGTCATTGGGAATGGGAATAACTGGGGCGTAGATAAAATTGAGTTATGAGTTATACTTGAGGGATGTGTGTGATTGGTGTTTCAATCATGCTGCAATGTGACACAATGGGTCATATGATGGTGGGTTTATGATAAGATTGTCTGTAAGGCAAAGTACAGTTCAAGTTTGAATAAGATCCTGCATTGATATCATAAAGTATAAATAAGAGCGGTGTGACTAGTGGAGGAGGCTGTGTGAGCACGTGAGATGTTGAGGCCCATGGGAATGTATGAACCATGAACGAAAGAATGAATTGAATGAGGCACACAATGACCAAACTGTTGATGTCACCATCGCCAGCCTGTGAGGTTAATCAGTGTTAACTTCCTGGATTTCTTTGACAGTTTGTTCACTTTTTAAGGAGCACCGTAGGGAGTTTGTGTCCACAGAAAATGTAAATGTAGCGTCCTCTTAATTTGAGATAGCTCCATTCATTTGACCCATCCCATACAGCAACTGACCTGCCCAGCTAATTAGAAATGTGGCTTAATGAAAAAAGTTTGTCAGGGGCATTTGTCTGACCTCGATATCAGCTGGAAGGTAAATGCACAGATGTTTATTCGTTCACATTGTGCTTATCAGCTTCTTTCTGGTGACATTGGTCCAACATGAGGAGGGAGAGGGGAGGTGCTACTGTAACTCACAGTCTGAGAGAGGCTTTAAAGTCAGTTATTATTCTCCATCAGTAAGACTGACATCATGCTGGTAATGCAGCATTTACATCACAAAAGACTTACTATAATTACATTACGTATAACAGTCACAACTGGGAAAACCCTTTGACATCTTGTTCTAGAAACCTTTATGCGTGATTTAAAATGAGAGATTACGTGATTCTGACAATTTTCAAAGCATATCACAAGGTTTTATGTATGGTAGATCATTTCAGCTCTCACAATCAGGATGTCTGAGAAGTGTTGTAAAACAGCAGCTCTTTCAATGTTATGTAAGAATCCACCCCATGCACATGTCCTTTTCATAACTTTAATAATATATTATTACTGTTTGTGTTGTATTGTTTGTGCTTGGAGTTTATTTCCCAAAGGCATACTTCATAGATGTAAAGCTTTTGATATTGCTTCAAATTCATTAAGTCAGAAAGGAAAACTTCAAGACTATCGTCGCCTCCAAGTGATGTAATTTTGTAAGAAAACAAATGCCAAAACAAAAGCATAGGTTAATCATTGCTCACTTTGATTCACTGCTCTTATCTCCAACAAAATCCAGCCCCTGCAGGCAAATTCATATGAGAGAAAAGAAACTTCTAAGAAGTGAAAATTGACATTTGGTATTTATAAAATGATGAATACATACATTATATCCTGCTGAGTGAACAACAGGATGTCGTACGCCTTTTAGAGTCTCGTTCATGATCACTGTTGGACATCATATGATAAAGCAGTAAAACATCTGACAATTAATAAGTCTTTGCCAGTTCCTTATCCTGTGTGGCAGTGCCTCTGGTTATCTATTTCATGCCACATGTTATTAGATATATGTTTGGCATGCCTTTGGTCATGTTAGTATTGTTGATGTCATCTGTAATACCATCAAAAGTACCTCCCACAGCATCTGACCACAGTCTTGTTGCTCTCCGTCTTCCTCTTTGTGTTGCAGGCGTTCTGTCTTTACCATTACCCTCTATATGACTTCATCTCTCTGTCCCCTCTTCCCCTCCCTAGTTAGCTCATCCCATTTGATTAAATGCTCTTAGCCTTTAATGCGACTCGGTGCATTGCCTTGGTTCTGATGCCTTCGGCAGTCTCCGGGCCATTGTTCAGGGGCAGTGATTCCTCCAAGGCAGTGTGGGACTTGTAGGCTTTATGCAGGGGAGTAATTACCTGTCGGTCTCTCCCAAATTGATGGAGGCACGAGAGCCTGCAGGCAAAATAAAAAGTATGATTTCGGTGCGAGTGTTTACAAGAAAGCCCATTGCCATTGTTGCTATACTGACAGCAGTATTTGTTCTTATTGCTGCCAGTAAAAAGCAAGAACAAGGCCTGTTATTTTCTTTGTAATATTCAGCATCATCCGTTTAGATTTTTTCTGACAGGCGAAATAAAAAAAGAAAAACGCCCATAATAGTTAGTTAGTTAGTTCAATTCAAGTTAAAGTCATAATAACCTAGGTGTACCTGTGTCTATGCTTCTACACTAGCTATCTGGTAAGTCACACCCTGCAATGGAGTAATTTAGGGATTAAAATCAGTTAATATTACTACATGTTTGTCACTGTAGAGCAGCAGAGTTAAGAAATCTGGATCAAGTTTCCATTTGAAGTTCTTTATTTTGGTTGTATACATCTTTTCTTCCTCCAATATTGAAGGCTGAAATGGAAGAGCAGTTTGTTTACCTCTTTATGTGAGACTTATCTACTTGACATAACTGAGATATTGAGGACTGTTATTGTCATTTAATATATGATGCCTCAAGATGACAATACAGGTTTTTGTAGTGTCATTGAAGGGATAATCCGTGTGAGCATATTGCATTATTTACTGTGCAATGTAGAAATCAGTTGTTCCTCTCATTGTGACGGAGAATTGCAGCATTGACTGCATTAAAGCTGCATCGTGGTGCTTTTACAGAAACATTGTGAGGTGTTTCCCTTCCCATTTCTCAAGGCCACATCTGTTACAGTTACACTTTGCAGTTAAGCAGTTAAGCCGCCGTGTGGAAAGATATCAATAGTTGAGCAACTGACGTCTTATTGATGCGGTCGTGAGTTAGATCCTCTGACTCCTCAGACTGTCTGAGAAACTGGGTGGAGAAAATGGAATGAGAGATGTTCTCCTCCAACAACAACCACCACCACCACCGAGGTCTCTATTGTAATCATGTAAAAGTGCCTAAAGTAAGATGTTAATAGTCCTAAAGTGTAATGCATTACCATAATCCATCTGCAGCTCATTGCCTAATGTCTCTGACTCAGCAATTACTTTGCTAGAGAGAAGGATTCATGGTTTACAAATATCCCCTCCTGGGTGTGTCAGGAAGTGTCATACTGGTTGAATTAAAACCATCTATTACTTAAAGTTAGGGTTGGCGATCTTATTCTGTGGCATTTTTTTAAACTGAATTGCTTAGAAGTAATTTAATGCTTTTTCACAAAAATGAAACAAGTCAATCACCCGTGGAACGAACAAGCCTGGAAGAACAGCATCCCATCATCTTGAACGCCACGTTCTAATTGCGCACTAATCGCGTGCGTGCTCTTAGTCTCCTACGAGTTACGCCGCAGAAAAGACGACTTCTATGATACAATGTACCACACTGAAATCTGGCAGGTGGCATCGTAGCTCTTAGCTGGATGCTGGATGGTTTATTATTAGCTATTAAGCTGTTTTCTTTCACGTGAATGAGCCGTGAGAAAACGTTGGCGGAAAGTTACTAGCGATGCTGTGCAGTGTCGGGCCGTGAAGGCGATACTACTCCATTGTAATCCCAATGTGAGCTACACGGCTTTCTGCGGTACCGTTGTGTGTAGCGGGGATTCACCTTGATGTGAACCCAGCGCTGAACAAGCGTTGTGCGTGGCTCTGGAGGCGTGGCTTCAGAGAGTCTGAGGAAAGGGGCTCGGACTTTTGTCTGTGTATTTCCAAAATGTGGCCTGCTGGAACCGTTTTTCCAGGATCTTACAACCCTACCTTAAAGCCTGTATTTCATGTTGGTGCATCATGCAGCCAGTGTTAACAAACAGTGGCAGCATTGTGTGTGGGCCTGTTATTCACAGAAGGTGTGGTTATAAAGGGCAACTCTTCACCGCTGCTTATACAGCGTTGTATGTCAGCCCTGATTGAATCTGATGCAGCATGTTGCTTTAAAAGATCTTTCATGCTTTATAGGCTCGGTTGACCTTCCTCCGTAAAATGTTTTAACAAGAAAGGTCAGAGTTGTGTTGGAAGGCTCATAAAAAAAGAAAAAGAAAAGTAAACAGTATTCTGTGAGCTGGTAGAGGCGTTTTTCCAGCTGGTAGTTACCTGTGAGTGTCCAGAACATTTAATTAAATAGCCTAGTGTTTATCACAGCTGAACACAGCAGGGATACACAGAGAGGTTTTTAACTAGGGTTCATTCATGCACTTGAAATGTGTGAGAAGTTCTTTTTGTTGGCTGCGTTTCTCCTGGTCAGGAATTCACATGCAGTTGAGAAACGCTGCTGCTGTTTGCCACGATTGAGTCTGGGTTGGTGCAACAGTGAGAGAGTACTACTGACTGACTGTGGATCCAGTATAGAAACTGGATATTTGACTAGGTAGATTGTGTGCATGCCATTTTTTGTGCCTATAGGGGAACCATGTAATTCAGGACAAACAGGACAGACGCATAGAGTTGAACTTGTTCTGCATATTTTCATTTCTTTTTGCAATGAATTCATGGAGTCAGTGCTCTTATGTCATGCTGCAACCCAGCTAGATTAATTATGCATTACACTCGCAAGATTTTAGAGCCTGGAAGTTGTTATGAATGTACATTCAGCCACTTTTTTTTCTCCTTTTGTGACCTCGGTTCGACCCCTCTCTTCCATTTCCATCTGAAAACTGACCGTCTGACTAAAAACTGAACATAAAGCCAGAGAAAAGTCTTTTACAAGCTTTGACCAAAGTGGAAAATGAACAGAAGAGCAACAGTGGAAAATCCTTCTCATGTTGTTTTCATTCCTAAAAGTGAATCAGTTGATTTTTCTTCCAGGTGATGACAGAAACTGCACTGTTTGGGCAAAGTTTTACAAAGAGCACTCACGGCACCCTGAGGGTTAAAAAGTGATTTATTCATGAGAATTTTTTTTGTAAAAGAGATCGACACTATCATTAAGAGGAAATAATGAGACCTCCGAGCTATAGCTACTTTGCGCTGGTAATAAGATGCTGTTGTTATAACCCAAGTGGTTGATTTCCTCAGAAAAACAGTGAGAAAAGCAGCAGCAGATGTGGAGCACGGAGAGTGAAAGGAACTAATGGCTTACATGTGTCCCTGGAACGAGGTGAATCAGTGCGGGAGTGAGTGACGTGGCCCGGATACATTCCTCTGTGTGTGTGCGTATGGGTGTGTGTGTGTGTGAATGTGAGTGTGTGTTACACCCTACGTCATTTGCACATAATTGTAAACCCTTCCATGAACCGTCTTTATGTAGTTGACTTGAGTGTGATAGAAACGACTACTAGAAAAATTAGAGTTATGCAACAGTAATGTGGATGTAACGTATGTGAAAATTAATTGCATCAGCTGATAACATTAGATATTGACAACTCCACTGTTAAGCTGTGCTTAAGGAGATTGTATCTCCGTTTAAAGGATGTAATGGGAGTTTCAGTGTATAACAGTTACAATCGCCATGGTTGCTCTAAATGCCAAATTAACCACAGCTCACTACAGTTAGCCAGCTACTCTTGGATCTAAATGTCATCTCATTTGGAGCAATAAAGTGTGACATGGCTGTTGCCTAGATGCCTAAAATGTTATTATATTGTGATGTTATTGTACTAACATCATGTACACTTCATCTAATAGTTGAGAAATGCGTTGCGCTCAGAAATTAACCACCATGTTCTGCCACTTGTTGGTTGGTGGTTGGTTTGGTTTAATTCGGTCTTCGGTTTAACACAACACATCATTGTGCAATGAAAACTATAACTCAATATATATACAGTAGTTAGATAAGGTTTAAGAAAACAAGACAAAACAAAACACATCGATACATGAATAACTAACTAAAGAAGGTATAGCCAACCTCTACACTTGTAGTAATAATAATAATTTCATTTGTAGAGCACCTTTCAAAACAAGGTTGCAAGGTGCTTAACAATAAAATGATTAGTGCAAATAAAATACATAACATTAAAATACAGGAGTTATACAGAATAAAAACTAAAAGAGTCACAGCAAAAAAGAAATCAGAATCAGTTTAAGAAGGCCAGACGATAGTGTAGTTTCTGGTATTGTTTTTCTAGGATGCCTGAGCCTCCGCTGCACAAGGCAAAATAATAAACCCACAGAGAAAAGTCTTTACGATACAGAAACTGAAACCCTGTTGAATAGGAGCAGAAAAACGTTGCCCCGAGTGGTTTTAAGTGTGGTGTAGACTTACAGGGATTAGTCGTGCTTTTCTTCAGTACCAACAATATAAAATAACTTGCATTAAAATAAGGTCACAATGGCCCCTGCTCAGACTTGGCATTAACATCTGTTTTGCACACACGACATACGCACACAAACACAAACACACTGACGATGTGGCAGTAGTTTGTCATGAACTGGCTTAAAACAACCACATGTTATTTGCATATAGAGTGGGGGAAGTGAGATCTCATCACAAGTGGTCACTCGATACGCATGTTAATGCCAGGTGGGGGCTCGCTGGGCCCATGATGCATTGTCAGTCAGTCAGTTATCTATAATGCTAATGTCTTTGATTTATTTTAAATCCAGTGAAAATGAACCAGTGTTTACTAGGCAATTATTTGTTGTTGTTGTTTGCATATGTTGGGCAGAGGTATGTGATGACAATCTTGCGTGTTACTGTTTGAAAACTTGATGTAAACAATGAATAGATCATCAAAATAGTTTTTACATTCAGTGCATATGTAAAGAATGAATTGCTGTAGCTACTTCTACCACAAGTGTAAGCCAGAGTTGTGTTTAAAGGAATATTCATAACGAAATAAATAAGTGAGATGTTTTCTGTGAGTAACCTGCTGTCTGCTTCTTTCCTCTGTTTGCACCTTTCCTTCCCCCCTCCTCTCTCCTCCATATTTCCTCCCTTCCCTCAGGGCTTCGACCCCCCTCATCAGAGCGACACCAGGACGGTTTACATAGCGAACCGCTTCCCCCAGCATGGCCACTACGTCCCGCAACGCTTTGCAGACAACAGAATCATCTCATCCAAGGTACCAAATGTTGCGATTTCTCTCTCCCCGTGTTATCACCACAAGATGGTTGTCAGTCAGCAATTACCATACGTAGTATAATTTTATCGTCTCGTATAAGAAAATGTAAAAGTTCTCCTCTGGAAAATGTTTTGACTTTTATCATGAATCTTTAGAGCTGCGCTTCATTTTTCCACATGAGTGCAAGAAGCCCATTTTCAAACCTTGTGTCATCAACCACAAAAATCACACTGTTGTAATTTAAGCATCTTTAGCCACAAATGCAAAACAGACTGAGTGATAGAAGCAGATAGAAGTGTTGGTTTGTTTTATTCATGGGTTTCGCTAGTTTGAGGCAGTTGTTGTTTGTTTCAGTTGAGAGATATGGATCATGACATTTTGCATGAGCTTGAGACGACACCCGTGCCTGAAGAAAACAAAAGAATGTCGCCAACGGAAACACTTGAACTTATTTTTGGCACCAACTTGACCAGTGTTACCAAAAAGAAAAAGAAAACGCTCTAGTACGTTTGGCAGAGAGACAGAGAGATAGGAGGTGAAGCACGATTTGTTGATAACAGGATCAACTTGCACAAAAAAAAAAAAAAGTTTGTGTTGTTGAGAGGATTAAAGGGTCAGCTGGAAGACGACGGAACAAAAGGATAATAATCCAAAGAGGCTGCTGCCGCCTGCCTGCCTCCAGCAGCCATCACTTTGATTGATTAAGCAGTTGATTACGTGATCGACAGTATCTTTAAGTTACCTCAGGATTAAATTGATTTTAAGAAACAGAAACATCCGTGAGACCTCTGTGGATCCGTGGACTTTGACCTTGATGCATGAAACTCCACATTTACTGAAGAGTAAATGCAGCTGCAGTTGTTGTTGTTTTTTTCCTCTTCCATCTGTTATTCTTTTAAGGGCATGCTGCACAGGAAGTGATGAACTGAAACTTAAGAGTAACAAAAGCAGTCGCAATAACTAACACAGTGTGCTTAGTCCAACTGGCTCAAGTATTTCACCACATAGCAGAAGACCAATTCTTATTAATCTACTAATTGTATGAAAAGATTTGAAGGGACATCTGTTATGTTTGGCAGCCCACATATGATACTATGCCAAACACTGGTTTTGTCTCATACTACACAATTAAACCTAATATCATTTAAAAAGTAATAAATTACATTCATTGTTTAAATGCCAGTGTAAAATAGGCTGCTTTTACTTCCTCATGCATTTGTTTAGACTGTATGTAAACACTAATTTCAGTTTTTACTTTACTCTTTCTCTTTCAGTACACAATTTGGAATTTCGTCCCCAAGAATTTGTTTGAGCAGTTCAGAAGAATAGCCAACTTCTACTTTCTCATTATCTTCCTTGTACAGGTAATAACACTCTGCCAACACGCACACAAGTACACACAGACACTCGCTATTCCTTACTGCAGGTGCATGTTCTCCTCCGTTAGACAGTGACAGTTCATATGTGACCCAAATACAAATGTGTGTGTGTGTGTGTGTGTGTTCAGGCGCGAGTGAGTGACTCATTTACTTGTACGGCCCAGCAGAGAGACAGGTCTGCTGCTGTATTAACACGTCCCACCCACACATTAAGGAGGACGTGTGACTTTAAAGCCTGCCCTAAGCATTAGGCCTTCACTTTGCATCACTCAGCCCGTGCTAAAGTCAGATTTGGCTTTCAAATTTTCTGACTTTCTGATTTATTCGGGGCCTGTGTAGTGAAGCCCAAGCAATCGACTTGACTCTAAAAAAGGCTCTCCTTCCACCCACTCAACTTGTCGGTGAAGCTGAAGTCAGCTTCCCCTGATATCACTGAAAGCCCTCACTTTATCTTGACACTATGAGCACGACATTTTCTTGGATGACCCATTTGATCATGTTTTACATGGCCTGAGATGAATTCCTAGATAACTGGTGAGAACCGCTGTGTCCTTTAACATGCTGAGTAAAGAACAGGGATGCAAACAGCGCGCCGAAAAGCGAAACTCGCTTTTTTCATGACCAATTAGGTGACTTGTGTGAATCGTTCAGATCCGAAGAGTTTTTGTTTTTGGGAGGGGGGGGGGGGTCTCAGCTGGGGTCAGTAAAATGTTTTTCTAACAGGCTGACAGTGACAATCACGTGAAACTGAGGCGAACTCATTCATGGTTGTCTCTGGTTATACTGATAACTGCCGACCTCCAATGTTGACGCGCGACGTATCCGCGTGGTATCCGCGTGCATTCGGTCGTTTTTCCCCGTGCATGTCCGTTGCTGTGTCAGGCAGGTGTTTCCCACGGAGCTCTGCCCCGTTTCAGAGGTGAAGGAGAGAAGTCGCCTCCGCGATGTAGAATGTGTTCAATTAAAGTGAAACTAACACATTATATAGGCCTATATGTCCATTACACACTTTTAGGCCTTAAAATGTCTTAAATTTGTTGAATTATTGTGTTCAAGACTTAAATAAGACAGCTCTTAAATTTTCGTATGCCCACCATGGGCGAGCATTTCGCTCGCATTTGCCCCTAAAAAAACAAAAACATGTGTGAACCAGGAAAATCACAAAAAAGAAAGAGCACAACCTGCGATTGGTCAAAAACTACAAATCCCACAATTCTCTGGCCTCAACAATAACAGTAGTTAGTGTAAGTAAGGGAGAGTGGAGCTGTCGGTGAAAAGAGGAAACAACGCCACGTCTGGTCCTGTTCTATGTTGTCCGTTCACACCGTCACCGTTTATTCGTTACGTCCGCGGTGTAAAAGGCCGTGACGCAAAGACGCGATTAGGCGCGAGACGCGGTAGACGCGACTTTTTTTTTTTGCGACGCAATACACCCGATTCTTTTATGGCGACGGGACCCTCGCGTCTTCGTCTATTTCATCGTGTTTGGTGGGAAGACCCAAAGGGGCTTCCCACTCAAACACGAGGAACGCTTTTTTTTCGCGCGAGCTTTTACGCGCAACCAAACGCGAGATACGCGAGATACGCGAATTAGCGCTCGTTTTCACTCGTTTCAAAAAAAAATTTCACTACAACAATTTTTTTTTTTTTTTCTTTTTCAAAGGAGGTTAAATCGAAAGCAACTGGACTTAGTTATTTACTTATTATAACTAAGTCCAGTTGCTTTCGATTTAACCTCCTTTGAAAAAAAAAGTATAGGAAGACGTTTCACCTCTCATCCAAGAGGCTTCATCAGTTCATGTAGCATCTGACCAGGCTGGGACTGGTCCAACTATCTGGTGTGGAGACTCAGTATAAGTCCAGTTGCTTTCGATTTAACCTCCTTTGAAATACTATGACCTGGACAAATGAGAATATGCACCGGCCTACAACAACATTTCTGCTCTCACCAACCATGGTTGAGGCGATAACGTGACGCACAGTATACTGTTATGAGACACATTATGCATCCCAACTGTCTTTTTTTTTAGAGGATTTTTTTTTTTTACCAAGAATGCGCCCAAAAAAAATCATGATCCAGGGGCCAAAATTCGAAACAAATATATATATTTTTTTAATCATAATTCTCATTATTCTCCTGATGTCGGTTTAATGTAAACAGATTGCGCTGATATGCGTCATGTGACAGCGGGGCAGAGCTGCAGCTGCTGTGCTGTGATGGACCTGATCAGACTGGTGGTGGTCCACACAGTCAATCAGTCCCAGAGCCTTCCTATTCACCTCCAATGTAGACGCGACGTGCGCGCTCGTTACCCAAAGCGGCGCGTATCCGCGTGCATTCGGTGCGACGGCGCCGCCGTCCCCCCCCCCCCCCCCCCCCGTGCATGTCCGTTGCTGTGTCAGGCAGGTGTCTCCCACGGAGCTCTGCCCCGTTTCAGAGGTGAAGGAGAGACGTCGCCTCCGCGATGTAGAATGTGTTCAATTAAAGTGAAACTAACACATTATATAGGCCTATATGTCCATTACACACTGAATGGGATGTTAAATCCCATGTCTTTATTTCTTCAGTTCATTTTAATAGTAATAATTATGACTAACATTCAGTGAAGACCTAAAAATCAGTATCTCCAAAATGGAAATATTGCAATGGTTTTTATTTTTTTAAAGCATTTTTAATATAGAAATGTTGGCCTTCTGAAAACTGTCCATCTATATGCACTCAATACTTGGTTGGGGTTGAACTACTGGAAATAGACTTTTCTGTGATATTGTTAATGGTGAGCCCCCCCCCCCACGACAATTCCTCTCTTTTTTGGTCCTGACCCGTTTGCATCCCTGAAAGAAAGAGTACTTGTGGTTTCACTGTAGTAAATTCTCTTTAGATCTTGATGGTTGATTTTCCATGTTCAAATTTGTCTTGGGTGTGTCTTCTTTAAGGTATCCTGAGGGGTTTTCTTGTAAACAAACAAAGTTTCAATTTACAATCAGTCTGTCTGGCCTACCTCCATTGTGTGTATCCTTGAGGGCTAACAGTCATGTAGATTGTGTTTTCTCTATTTCTTTCGCTTTCTTTCTCACAAAACACTTGCACAACAATTTTTTTGTTTATTTGTAACCCACTTTGTTTACATCCACATTTACCTTGTAGCACTCTTCTTCTTTTCTTCCTTTTCTGGACCATTGCTGCTTTTCATGGCTCTTTTTCTCTGCCACCTGTTTAGTAGTCTGGTAGTGTGAAACAGTTGCCTAGAAAAGTGCACCGCATCACCTACAATCAAAGAACTGAAACAGAGACCCATCTCTCCAGTAGTGGTAAATTACACCACAGGGTTAACTTTCACTTCTACCTTCATAACTTGAAGCTGACTTATTTTTGTCAGACTCAAAGTGGACTAACAGGAGGCAGATGACTAGTTTCACTCTTGGTGGATAATCAACCAGATTTTAAAATGTGATCCAGAGGGTAATGATTGAAACACTAAGAGGGCAGTGTGCACCAGTGTTGTTCTCTTCTCTACGCTATTACAGTTCTGGTAAATCTGCACATAAATGTTTTATATCCAGTCCAGTCAGGACTTTAGCTTCATGTCCCCTCTCTCCTCTCATTTCCTGTCTACACACAACTGTTCATTAAAGGCTCATTTGCATAAAATACACATTTATTTAAAAATGTATTTGCAAATCAATGCATGAATAGAAGTAAAATAGTATTTAAGCATGTCTTAAACTTTGTAGAGATTGTTTGTTGATGGATTTAGTTTTTTGTATCAGAACCGTTTTTTGGGGAAAATGTGTTAAACTGTAAGAAATGCTTCATCATTGATTCAAGTGTGTTTATACACTGTTGTGTGTCTTTTGTGTTTGACTGGCCCTGATCTGACAGTTAACCTTTGAGGGAAGTTAAAGGAGTTTCCTGTTTGACACATCAGCCACCACTTCTCTCTGTTGTCTTTTTAGGTTTCTCTTTGACAGGGCACACCCCCTCTTACTCAGTCTCTGGTGTGATTGTTCTTTTTTCACCATTGTTTGTTCAATTTATTAACATCATTGCATCCCCTATTCTTTATTTATCTTTCCAGTTAATGATAGACACTCCAACTTCCCCAGTCACCAGCGGTCTGCCTCTTTTCTTTGTGATCACAGTAACTGCTATAAAACAGGTGAGGACATAAACACATGATGACTTCCTCTTTGTGTTGTGTTGTGTTGTGTTGTGTTGTGTTGTGTTGTGTTGTGTTGTGTTGTGTTGTGTTGTGTTGTGTTGTGTCTGAAAATAGGGAGTAAGGTACTTGCAGTATGATTGTTGTTTGTATAATTGTTGTCAACATCTTAGTTTAGTTGAAATCAAGTTCTTGAAACCTGTTTTAGGTTGTTTATAATGAAATATTCGCTTATGATAATGAACTAGACACTGATACAAGTCTGCATCGTAGTAGCTATGGGTCAGGTCAGTCGATGTGTGACTTGCTGTCCTTTTGTTGTCCCCAGTCATTAGCCGTAATGCTGTATTGTATTGTGAAGCTGTGAACTGAATCTGTTAATTACTGACCGCGTGTTTTCACAGGGCTATGAGGACTGGCTGAGACACAAAGCCGACAACGAGGTGAATGGAGCTCCGGTGTTTGTGGTTCGCAGTGGAAGTCTGGTCCAGACGAGATCTAAGAACATCAGGGTAAGATGTCCGACACCTGCACCTTACATGAACTAAAAATAGTTGCTTTTTTGACACTTCATAGCCAATAGCCACAGCTAACTTTAGCCTTGCTGTCAAATTCCTGTTGGTAGTGGTGTTTCTGTAGAACCAGACTGTATAGAAACGTAATTATTACATGTTGCATGTTGTTTCTCATGTGTCAGGAATGCAAATACTGAGGCATCAACATAAATATCTCAGGAATGCTCTGTAACTGATGCATCTGCTGCAGTAACATGAGTTTCTCGTCATGCACATACTGTATTCCTGATCTGTATTGAATCGGGCTTGTCCATACTGTCCATGAACCAGAGTGACTTATTTTGGAGTAATAAGACCAGTCAGGCTTTTCACGACACCAGAATTTCAGTAGTCGATACCAATACCAGTAAATTTCCACGATTCTTGAAACTTATGCGATAGCACGATTTAAAAAACAAGACGAAACAGAACCCGTTGTATATCCGGTACTCACAATACTGAAAAAAAGCAGGTACCGACGTTTTTTTTGCGTGTTGGCATCAACTTGGTACCAAAGTGTCGGTTTTCGTGACAGTACTAAGTCCTTCTCTCTCTTACCTGGCCATGTCTGTAACTCTGGACACCAGTGCTCACAAATCCTCTGAGGTCCAGCGGCGCCTCAGAGACACTGTAACTAGTGTGTCTGGAGCCAACGCAATGCTGCCTAAGTGGTTTAGTCAAACAGTAAATCAGCCTTGCTTGAAGCCTGAAGCTACTGTTTACCCAGTTGCAGCCAGATGTCTGCCGTCACCTGCAGTCACACAGTTCATTTAACACAAAGAAGACACAAAGGTGTGCAGAGTTACTGGGGGTTTAGAAGTCTGAGAGTTGAATATTGGCGGCTAACTTTTTACTCACAGACAACGATTTCATTAATAACAAATAAAAGTTTTGTTCTGACTCAGGAAGTATTAAGTAGAACACATGGAAAACCTTATAAGCTGCCACATTGTCTAACTGTGCCTATAATTTGAGGTTTCTGTGACTCATGAACTAGTCTGAAGTCATACTGTAATCGGCAAAAAGAGATTATTTCATGCATTTCCTCTTTTACAAAAGGAAATGTACTCAACACAAACAAATAAACAGCTTTTAAAGATACATAACTTGAAACAATCCGCCTGTGTCTGTGTGTCCTGCTGCTCTTGGTTTATATGTGACTGTCTTTGCTTCTCCATCCAGGTAGGGGACATTGTTCGCGTGGCAAAAGATGAAACGTTCCCTGTCGACCTGGTGTTGCTGTCCTCAGATCGGGCAGATGGCACCTGTCACATCACCACAGCCAGCCTCGACGGAGAGACCAACCTTAAGGTCTGTGTGTGTGTGTGAGGGTGGGTGGTGAGAGTGTGTTAGCTTTGGCTTAGCTTTCATCCACGGCGTGGTTTTGGACGAATACTAAAGTAGCCCTGTTTTCCTTCCTTATGCAAAAAGTGTTGGTTTTTGCACAAGCAACCTGTTGATTGAATGAAAAAGATACACATCTACAACCAGTCCCAGGATTCAAACCTGCAAACACCACAAGCCCTGTGGAGTGTAAACAAATAAAGTAAAAGTTCATTCAGAGCTGCTTTGTGCTGTGAATGAAGTGCAGCTACTTTGGTTTCTAATGGACTCTCCAGACTGATGCATGAGAAAAGAGGGTTGACGTGCTGCAGCATAAGGCTGATGGAGCTCACATTGAAGCTCTGTGTCTCTCTAACAGAGAGGGAGAGACTCATTCATGAGCTTTTTAATGAGACGTGTTTGCATATAATGGGAATTAGTCTTTAATTGGTTGGAGTGTAGGGTTTAGTTGGCAGACCTCCTGTGTATCCGTCACATGGCTGATGCCAGCTTGTATGTTTGCCTGCCAGGTGTCTGCATATCATCAAAACGTCTTAAAATGACTTGGATATGATGATATAATTTTACTATCTCTTGTTTTATTTTTAGAAAATCCACCCCTTTCTCCTTTTTTTCCTTTCTCCTCTCCTGCCGTATCCTCTGTCGGTTAATTGTCTCTCTTACAACGCTCTGCTGCGTCTGTTACAGTTCATTTATACAGCATGATGGGTTTTGTGTTGGTCTAGAGAGACATATTGATATATTGAGAAATTGGTGCCAACCGCAGCTGTTTACATATTGTGTCGTACAGCGATACTGCAGAGCTTCACTGTCTTCTTGCTGTTGGGTTTTGTTGTGTATGTCTGGTGAGACAAGTGCACATGACAATATTATTTTGTATTGTGAGCATATTTTTACTATTTTAACATGGATTTCCAGTCTTAAGTGAGAATTAAAATCCATTGTGATGTGACAAGCTGTCTAAGACATGAAAGTGTGACTCCACATGAACTTGGCAGATTATATCTCATTCTATCTCCATGCATTAAACAATGCCCTTCCATCTCCACTATGTTTTACTATCTCATACATAATTGACCTGAGGAAACTCTGAGTGATTATCTACTTTCAGATCTGTCTGAATAGCTGCTCGGAGGATTTCACTTTGGTTCAAATATGATGCAAATAAAATCGTAATTCCTCAAATCTATCAGTCTGTGTCGCAGACGGACCTGACATTCTTCCACCGACACATTGGCCATGTTGACACTTTAGGTGGTTCCTCTCCCGCAGAGCTGCACTAACTGACTAAACCGGTTGTTTCATAAATAGGAACCAGTGTGGTGAAGCAGTCTACCTGTGTGATGTGTGTGTGTTCATGAGTTCTCAGTATCCTTGGTGTAAAAACCTGTCCCTCATAAACTGAAAAAAGTATCTCTGTGTTGTGTTTCGTGTGTGTGTGTGTCTTTAGACGCACTTCTCTGTGGCAGAGACATCAGTGTGTCAGTCGGTGTCCCAGCTGGAAGCTCTGCAGGCCGTGGTGGAGTGTCAACAACCGGAAGCTGACCTTTACAGGTAATCAGCACCTTGGTGAAAACACGCCTTCAGGGCCAGAACATGAAAAGTCCAGTGTGTGAAGTCACTTAAGACAGACAAAAGATCCTCCCATCTGAACCCATATCAGAGCATTAGACATAAAGATTCCTGTATTTTTTATTATTTTTAATCATTGTTTCTGTTTTTGAATATCTGGTGCACTCTAAATACAGTAACAGTATCATTTCATCTGATCCCTGGGAGTCTCTAGACCCCATTTGAAAATCCACCATGATTAATACATGGTAGAAATATCCTGCCTGTGATGTGTTATTAAATGGATGATGGTGTGAGATGACTTCATCACCACGTCAACCACCGGTCTTCCTCTTGTCTGTTTCAGCTGGCTACTTAACGATCGATCAGTGTCTATTTTTAGATCAGGTGGTTTGTTTCGACGGCAGTTTTCTCCCCTCCCCCGCCTCTGAGTTGCTGTGTCTGTTTTTACGCTCGCAGAGTTAAACTAACCCAGCTATTGGCAGCTTTCTGCAGTAATCTGATTTCTTCATAATCGTGTTATCAAGAAACCTAGTTTTGTCAATCAGGTTAAAGTGTTAACAAAAAACCTGGTTATGTTTCCTATGAGGCTTTTACACGTGAGCATGTGCATGAAGAGTAATCCATACAGGGAGAGTATTGCTGTGGCAGCATTACAGCAGGATGAAATGGAAGATCTGTGCTTGTCAAGATGCATCTTTCTTTTCACAATGATTTAATCCAAAATCCAGAAAGCTGAAATTTAATAGGTCTAAATCTGTCAGAGTCTTTTTTGTTACTGTGGAGACACTTTCTCACAGTTTGAAGAAAAGCTGCTCACCATAGAGCTTATTCTCTGAGCTCTGTCAGTGCAGATGCTCAAAGGAAAACTTGTACAGGCTGCAGAGACATCAATCTAATGCACTTAGAATATCAAGAGTATAGAGGAGAGATGTGATTACTGACCAGCTGCGTGTAAGTACAATCTGCACAGTAACCTGGTTATTGGAGTGCATCTAAAAGCCTTTCCAATATTTTCAGGCATTTATGTGATTTCTTGAAGAAGCCCCTTTCACCGTGTGTGTGTGTGTGTTGTATGAATGTTGTTACTGTCTCAATCCATCCACTCAGCTTTAATGGCTTTGCTTTCTTTCCCAGGTATGTTGGTCGGATCACGGTGACTCAGCATGGGGAGGAGATCGTCAGGTGAGATCAGATTTATCCCTCTGGTTTGACTAATAATTATATTTGTGCAAGATGAACTGAACAGGTTTATACAATCGGGACAGAATATTGCTTCATATACTTCCCAGTGGCTGGATAGAGATGTTCAAGAGTGGTGTAAGAGGAAACACTTGCATTGCACCTGCGACCAAATTCAATTTTACAGTCTGTGTGCATTTTCTTACACTTTGTAAGATTTTAAAGATTTCTGCTCAAAATAGATTTAAAGCTATTTAAGATATTTAATCAGCAGTGTGCAGCTACTTCACAAGACAATGTATAGCCACATGGAAATGCAAAATGACATACTCAAAAGATGTGCTAATCCCATTGACTTTAAACAGTTAAATACATTAAAAACAATTTCATAGTGTTTATGTTAATTGTGTTTGTGTTTATGTCAGACCGCTGGGTCCGGAGAATTTGCTGCTACGAGGGGCCAGGCTGAAAAATACCAAAGAGATTTTCGGTGAGTCAATACGACGAGAAACAGCAGACATGGTTCTGGAAACTCAAACACACGCCTGAGAGGGGAGCAGCTAGAGGGGAGAATTATTTCTTGTAATGGAAACTTTCCAGTTGAGATGAGAGAGAGAGAGAGAAAGAAGGAAACAAGTTTCCTCTGAATCGCGTCCAGGGGATATTGGAAGGAAGATAGAGAGGTGACACAGGCACATTGCAGCTGTTGCAGAGAGAAGCTCCCTGGAGCCGCTCCTCATCATATGGCCAGGCTCTGATTAAATTAACTAAATGCTTCAAATCTCCTTTTAATCTGCATGTGTATGCTGTTGTAATTGTTTGGCATGGAGAACTAGAGCCACTGATCTGCCATGGACATATGGATAATTGGCGCTTTATGTTCTTATGATGACTTTATGTACAGTGTGATCAATGGCCTGCTGGCCTCACAAGCCTGATTTAATGCCTTAACCAACTGTGATGTTGCAGGTGTGGCAGTTTACACAGGGATGGAGTCCAAGATGGCCCTGAACTACAAGTGCAAGTCCCAGAAACGCTCTGCAGTGGAGAAGTACGCACTCAAACTTTTGCCTTTCGTTTCTGGTCTCAGATATGCATCATTAAAGATTAAACGTAAAAAATATTTCCCCTTCTCAGGTCCATGAATACCTTCCTAATCATCTACCTGGTCATCCTCCTGTTCGAGGCCATCCTCAGCACCATCCTGAAGTACGCCTGGCAGGCTGAGGAGAAATGGGACGAGCCCTTCTACAACCAAAAGACTGAACAGGAGAGAAACAGCAGTCCGGTTAGTTCGCTTGTATTAGAGCCAAGAGGAATACATTCCTATTGATTTGTCTTTTGTAAGTAGTACACGCTATCGGCCCCTAGAGATAAGATGAGGTGAGATTTTAGTCGACATTCCAGCTCTGTCTCACTCCTGTGAAATCTATGCAACACCGTCTTTCTTCCATTTTCATCTCTCCCCTCTTTTGTGAATAAATAAGTGAAGATTAAGATGAGTTTGAATCCGCACAGACACGTCTCAACCACACAGGATCTTTGAATGGTGCTGGGAGGGGAGTTTAATGTCTCTAGATTTTGTGACAAGGCATTACGGCGGAAGTGCCAGTCACCGGGCCCGCCTGCTGCCAGCCTATCAGCCGACCTGTCAGCACTAATCAGTCAGTTGTAAACTGGCCATCCGGCTCTCTGGAGACAGAGAGGAATACCACAAAACCATGGCTGTGTTAGATGTAGTATAACAGGTGCTCCTGTTACAGTCTCTATACACCTAAACTGTGACAGCATCTCTCGACAACTGAGGAGTTCTCCAGTCCTTTAAAGGGCTGGAAATTGTGTAAGTTTAGAGTTTCACGATTATAATATCCAAGTTTAAAAAGGACAAATTGTAAGAGCACTGTACTGTGACAGGTGCAGTATTTTCTTTGCATATCCTATCAACTTCTAGACCCCCCAATTTATTATTGCTTTATTAAATGTATGGCTTTTAATTCGTGTTACTATTTATTCTTTTTGTATGCAAGTTGGCCAGAGCTCGTTTTCAGGTCTAACATGTTGCAAACATGGCTTTTGCATATCTGCTGAGAGTCTCTCTCTTCACTCTCCTTTCCTGTCACGTAAAGTAATTAACTCCTTTATGGGAATGGATTACACTGCCTACTTTGATTTAAAAGGATCAGTACTGAAGCACCAACCTTCTGTGTGCAGTTTAGATGTGCATGAAGCACATTTGTTTTGCAGTCTTTACCATTACGCCTAACATTTTAAGACAATGCAACCTGTTTACGTCTGTTTTACCTTAGACTAGTTCAAGTTTTCCTGGTTTCTCTTCCTATTTCTCATTGTGTTGCATCCTCATAAAACTGTGCTCTGTCCTGCCCACTTTAGATCTTGAAGTTCATCTCAGACTTCTTGGCATTTCTGGTCCTCTATAACTTCATCATCCCCATCTCGCTGTACGTTACTGTGGAGATGCAGAAATTCCTGGGATCCTTTTTCATTGGCTGGGATTTGGACCTTTACCACGAGGAAAGTGATCAGAAAGCTCAGGTCAACACCTCTGACCTCAACGAGGAGCTGGGGCAGGTATGGATGAGGAGTAGATTCACACACACAAGGGAATACATTAACATGTATTCACTCACACCTACAACATTTACACTCAATATTTACATAAACATCTGTGTATATTCATTTACATATTGTTTTATAGATAAAAGATAGTGGAAATGAATATTGCCTTAAAAATAAATATAAGTATATTTTCACATGGCAAAAGCCTGAAAGTAGATCATTTAAATAAATTGATAAAAAAAGGGGAAACTTCTCCACCTCACTTGTATTAATCCTTGATTTACATCTGCATGTTTGTGTATTTCTGTTTTCTAGGTGGAATATGTTTTTACAGATAAGACGGGTACGCTAACGGAAAACGAGATGCATTTCCGCGAATGTTCAATTAACGGCACCAAGTACCGGGAAGTCAACGGCAAACTGGTACCGGAGGGAATGACGGACGATTCACCAGACGGTTCCATGCCTCACCTGGTAACTCCCACATATATACGTATACACATTACTTCACGCTGTACATCTGCACTGCTTCCACTGCTGCCAGCAAATAAGCAAAGCATTTGTGTTTTGCCTCCGGTCATTCATGTGCTCAACAATTGATCATTTGATTAATATATTTCTGCAGCTAAGACATAGAAATGTGATCACAGTGCTTAAATCAGAGTCCACTACATCATCACACATGTTTATCATCACAAACAGTCACTCTGTAGAAGCTATGGTAATAACTCTTTGAGGTTTCTTTCCTCTCTCATCCGTCTCTGTCGTCTTCCCCTCCAGATTGGTGAGGAGTTGCTTTTTCTCAAGGCGGTGTCATTGTGTCACACGGTTCAGATCAGCTACGACCAGCCAGACTGCCTGGCTGGGGGAGGAGACCCATTCTCCCACGCAAACGGCTTCTCCTCCAATCACATGGAGTACTATGCCTCTTCACCAGACGAGAAAGCTTTAGTAGAGGCAACAAAGAGGTGAGGTCACATCAGAGCTTTCCATTAGCGAGTCGTCTAAATTAAAATAGTGCATGTGTTAGAAGCAGGGATTGATAAAAAAAAAAAAAAAAAGACAAATGACTCCAATATGTTTACTGTGCTGTGATTGTTCCGTAAGAGCTAAGAGCTTCTAGTTTCACCAGATTGCATTGGTGGTGCATTGTGCATATCACAGCCTTTTATTTATTTTATTTTCTGACTGTAAGAGAAGAGTTTGGGCTTTGATGAAATCAAGGTCATAATAAACACACCTTTTCTCATTTGTTTAATAGAAACCCTGGCTGTTGACATGAGGCTAAATTCTACCTGCTGTTCTTATTCTTCTCATTGTCAGCTGCTAAGGAACATTAAGATACTCCTGGAAGTTTTACCGCTGGACAAATAGAAAGTGCCACTTTTTCTCACTCCTGTTCATTTTACTGTCAGAGACGTATAGCACTGGGAAAAATGTATTCTCTATAGAGCGGTTTAAGAAAACCCTCAAGCAGGTCTGTGTGGAAACTGGCTCAAATGGCTCATTATTAAAAAGATGACCACATTCTACTATAGACCCTTTCAGAGAGTATAAACAAATACAGGTGTTACCAAGGATACTAATTAAGGCTCCATTCAATTTAGTGTACCAGAGCGTTTTCTAATGAGCCACACCTGTCTTTGTTTATACTCTCTGAAAGGGTCTATACCAGTTTCGAATAGGGGAAACTAAATGCGCTGAAGCTAGAAAACGTCGTCCAGTTGTACATGAAAACAAGGGAGCATTGACAGTTAAGAGATGTGGCTGTTTAACACAAGTCTAATTTGTCAGACTGTCCTTTTACAGAATCGTTCAGGATTCACGGTGCATGAAGCCAGTGAGTCTAGTCAATGTAGTTTTAGAAACCATCAAGTTAAATTATGCTGAGCAGTGAGCGGCCGCACCCGTGACCCGGAGTCTCCCTGCTCCATTGAGCCGCAAAAACTCAGAATATCTGTGTTGATTTAAACCAAAAGGCGACACAGTTGCACTCTGACCTCGAAAATCACTGGTGGATATAACACTCAGTTAATATTTTAGCACCACTATAGGTAAAACCTTGATCTTAACTGTCAACCAGCACTGTGCATTGAGTCCAAAGGGACACTGGAATTGAAATAAATTGTATTTCTCACTTCTAGTGATTTTCTCGATTTGATTCTGCAGTTCAGTCACTTCACATTAAGAAGGTCCTAGATTTCATCACCTTGTTTAGAGGCTTGGTTTCATTAGGATTTCCCTCGTTTTGCCTGCAGGCATCAACTTTCCTTGACCCCTCCCCAGAAAAATTAATAACTGTGTGAATGAACGCTTGAATGGGTTGAGTTGAGCACGGTGGCTAAAAGTTACCGTTTTTGCGCTCTTAAAAGCCCAATTACCTTCAAAACTTCTAAACTCCAAATTGGATTTCCACCTCATATTTAAAGGTCATAATCCTCATTCTCCCAGGCATTCAGGCTATTAACGTCTGTCTTTATTTCCTCAGAATCGGAGTGGCCTTCACTGGCAGCAACGGAGATACCATGGAAATCAAAACATTTGGCGCGATGGAGAAGTATGTCTCAGCCCATGTGCACCTCTTGCATTACAGATACTATAGAAATGATCAGCCAGTTATTGACTGAGGTTTAAAGCCGTCTAAGTTCAAAGTTCTCGTGTGATGAATGCAACATTGAGCCTGTATTAAAGCAGTTCAGTCCAAAGTGAAGTTAATCCTCTCTTTGCTCACTCAGGTATAAACTGCTCCATGTGTTAGAGTTTGATGCTGACCGAAGGAGGATGAGCGTCATCCTACAGACTCCCTCAGGTAACACAATGTCCTCAGCCTCCTCAGTTTTGGTGAATGGCTAATGGAGTGTATTCATATTTCTCCTTTATCCAAAGCACTTTGCAGTTTCTTGATTATAATACAAAGCATGTAGCAAATGCAATTCAGTGATTCGGTTAGAGAGAATGGATATACCGGTACGTATATTAATGTTTTCCATTACATAAAGATAGAGAATGTAATTATATGGTTTCATAAGCCTCATTTAATGTTCATATGTCTGACTAATAATTTCTCCTTGGTGTTTCTTACTATCTTGACTTTGAAGGAGGCCAGGTTTTGTTCACCAAAGGAGCAGAGTCGGCCATCTTGCCTTTCAGCACCAGTGGCGAGATTGAGAAGACGAGATTGCACGTTGATGAGTTTGCACTGGTGAGGATTTATTTGTTTTACAAAAATGTACATCTTGTGCGTCAAAGTTTTCTACAGACTTATACCATCATTTACACGAACATTCAGCAAAAATGTTAACTTGAACAACATGATGGCATCCACTACAAACACTATGAGGGAGTCCAAAAGCTGTGGCATAGATTGAATTAACTCCATTTAGCCTTTAAGACAAAAAAAAAAAAAATTCAGATATCTGGCTGAGATGCTTCTTGTATGTGTGCGTGTGCTCAGCTGGACGTTTCCCGGTGTAGTCATGATTACTTTTGACTCCCTTGCTTTCTGTTCCCGTTAGACGATAAATTTTTCACCACCACAGCCACATACGCACACACAAGCACAGACACGCATATCTGGCTCCCACATCATGTCATCGGACGCCAGTACCCAGGAGTCAGTGCTGTGGACTGGGTTGATTTGTGGTCGTCTGCCCCTCGGGCTGGTTCCCTGATTTAAAGCCAAGCTTTGATAATTTGTTTTTCTGTCTTTTCTCTCTCTTTTCTTTCATTCGTCTCTCTTTGCGTCTCTTCTCCTCCCCACATAAATCACATTTGTACCCACACAAACTTGTTTTTTTTCATTTGGCTGTTTATTTTTACTGTTATCTAATATCATTATCTTTTTCTTACACGCTCTCTGCTTTTTTCTTGTTTGTCTCTCCCCATTGTAGAAAGGTTTGCGGACCCTGGTGGTAGCATGTCGCCACTTCAGCCCAGAGGAGTACATCGATGTGGACAGGCGTCTGAACAGTGCCCGCACCGCGCTGCAGCAGAGGGAGGAGAGACTGCAGGAGGCCTTCAGCTACATCGAGAGAGACCTGCAGCTCCTGGGAGCGACGGGGGTGGAGGACAAGTATGGACGTTTAAAGAATAAATTGGAATATATTACGTCACCCTGAAAATACAATGAATCAGCTTGTCAGAGCTTTCCAAACAAGCAGCAGTAGTGTAGGACAAACTGGGCAAAAATATGTCAGCATGAGTGTCAGCTAAGCTTACGTTCTCTTCTTGCCTCTAACACAGATGTAGGATTTATTTAAATTGAGGAAGAGGATGATTCTGAATCATGACTTTGGGACTTTTCGAAATGGTTACAGGCCTTAAAATGAAGTTCCACTTTTTGGGAAATAGGCATGAATAGGCATGATTCTCCAGCATGAAGGATGTAGTCAGAGTAAAAGATCTAACTTGGTTCTGTCCAAAGGCAACCATGACTGCTTACCGTACAACGTCAGACATTATGTGTTAGGTAACAAGAAGCTTTTCGTTTAGTGTTTTCTCTTTTCTTATTCCTTTGGACAGAGCCAGGCGTGCTGTTCCTTCTCCTTCAAGTCTTTATGTTAAACTAATCACCTCCTAGCTTTCATTTCTTATTTCGCCTACAGATGTGAGAGTGGCAGCGATCTCATCGTTTAACATAATTTCCTAAAACTACTCCTTTTGAAGTAAATCCATTTAATGAGAGAGGTTATTGGCCTTCATCTGAAAGCTGCTTAAACTGCCCAACATACACTATATATATATACATATACATGTAGTGCTGTGAGTAAATAACATATTGCTACTGACATATGTTTAATTTCCACATGGTTAGTTTTACAGTATGGCACTAAGTTAATGTTTCACTGTTTCATGCTCAATGTGCATTTTTTAATGCTCTGTAGTTGGAGGATCCAGCAGTACAGTCAGTTTTATGATGAGAGTTGAAAGGAGCTGTTCATAGAGAGACCTACAGCTGCTGGGAGCTGATTATAATCTAATAATCACTGTTTTAAATAGAAGAAGCATGGGGTTATAACAGTGTATACTAAATATATATACGTACTAAAAACAGTAGAAAACATATTGGCAAAAAGAGACGGATAAACTCAGCGGGAGGGAGAATCTCAAACCAACAAACAAAATGTATAGTCAGCAGGGAGATGGAGACGTCACCTCACTGAGCCTCTCTGGAAATGAATGTTGATATGTGTTTGCATCCACTCACCATCTGCTCCTCACATAAGCCTCTCGCTTCTCCCACTCTGTTTATCTCTTCACGTTCACTTTATCTCTTCACGTTCACTCTCTCTCTGTTCTCGCCACTGCTCTGTTCCTGTATCTGGAAAGATTTGTCCCTGAGGCACAATCAGAGGGTCTCCTCTATTACTGAAGACAAGACTAAGAAGAATTTCTTCCTTTTTTTCCAGTCCAGTATGAATAAAGTAAATCTGATAGCTGTGGTAATATTACATGTTATTCGTTGTCTCATAACCTCTTTAGAAATATTAACCGTGGCCAGAAATAGGACAAATATCCTTAAAAGTGCTGCAGAGGTTCAGAGGCAGTTTTCACCCTCCTGCTCTCATTAAATATAGATAACATTAAAGCACCATGGAAGTCAGCAGCCTTTAGTTTCATCTTTTCCTGATGAAGAAAAATGTTTAAACTACAACAACTTATTGATCTAACTATATATTTTCTTTTAAATTATTTGTCGCTTCGCTTGTATTCTTTTAAGCATATTTATCCAACTCACAAACTTAACCTGTTTGATAAATGGAGCTTTAGGAAGTGTAAAGAGTTGCACGGTACATTCTTCTAATCTTATTGAACTGTAGGCACTAGTGGTTAAGTAACAAGCCTCCAAGACATGACCACATTAAAAACAGGTTTAAATGCCAGCTAGCTGTAATTATATTGAGGAATCACTGAGAGCTTCACAGTAAATGGGATGTGACCACGGTGTTTATTCTCTCTCTCCTCCTTGTCTCCTCTCAGACTCCAAGACAAAGTCCAGGAGACCATTGAGGCTTTACGGCTGGCAGGAATCAAAGTATGGGTGCTGACGGGGGACAAACATGAAACGGCGGTCAGTGTCAGCTTGTCCTGTGGCCACTTCCACAGAACCATGAACATCCTGGAGCTCCTGCAGCAGCGCTCTGACAACGAGTGTGCCGAGCAGCTCCGCATACTGGCCCGGAGGTGAGTGTCTCATTCTCCCTTAGACACAGACACAGTTTATTATCATTTTTAAAATGCGGCTTGTAGTCTTGAAATGTGTTCTTTTCATTCTTCAAATATTAGATTGTGAGTTTGGTTGAGTTTTCATCATCAACAGTCTAAACCTTGACTTTTTCTTGTGTTTTTAAGGAAGAAAACAGGTTAAATATATATTTTTTATAGAGCAAAATAAGCATCTACAAGAGAATGAAGAAGTTGCCTGGCTGACAGTGCTGCAGCTGATTAGGGTGTGGTTACACTGATAAAAGGAAGAGACACTGTGTGTTTGCTTCCTGTTACGTTCTAGCTCAAAAACTGAACCTGCATATCTAATTTCCACATTTGGTTACTACAACATAATTTGCACCAATAAAATCACATGAGACTGACAACTCAGAAGGGCTGCTAAATAATCATTACAGCATCTAACAGGATGTTAGTTATTAGTTAATATCTCTGTAGCTCTTTCCACTCCTTCTGTCTGTCCCTTCCATCCTGTTTCTGACTTGTTCTCTCCGTCTGTTCCCAGGATAAAGGAGGACCATGTCATACAGCACGGGTTAGTGGTGGATGGGGCCAGCCTGTCTTTAGCGCTGAGGGAACACGAGAAGCTCTTCATGGAAGTGTGTAAAAACTGTTCAGCTGTGCTGTGCTGCCGCATGGCCCCACTGCAGAAGGCCAAGGTACCAGAGCTCTGTACTCACCCCTATACACTGCTCTTTTGGAGACTCATGTAGATTTTTTTACATTAGCTAAATGCTGTGTTATTAGTATTAATGTTATTACAGCCCCATGTTTGTTATCATTTATTAAACTCAACCTACTTGTCTGGGTTTCTGTTTTCTGTCCAGGTGGTTCGTCTTTTGAAAACATCTCCAGAGAAACCCATCACCTTAGCTATTGGGGATGGAGCCAATGATGTCAGTATGATACAGGAAGCCCATGTGGGCATAGGTAAACATTTAGCACGCACACACACACCCAGACACTGGAGCAGTGATGGGAATAACGGCGTTACTAATGGCACTCCTTTTTTCAGTAAAGACTAATCGAAAAAGTTACTGTTTCCCCCATTATAACGCTGTTACCGTTACTGACAATAAAGTGCCGTTACTCGCCATTACTTGACTCAAGAAGTCCCGTCACAAAATAATACACCCATTAACGTGTACATTATATAGCCTACACTTTTTCCTTTTTTTTTCAGTTCATCAACTAGTCGGAAAAAAGCCGTTTTTCTGGAACTAACCAACTCAGTATTCCTCCATACAGGCGTGATGTGCTGCCTGTCTGTGTGGAGGAAAACTTTAGGTCCAGATAAATGGTCGGTTAGGGTTATATTTGAGCATTTTGTGAAAAAAAGTAATGCAGTAGTTACTTTTCCTGGTAATTAGTTACTTTTATAATGTAGTAATTCAGTTACTAACTCAGTTGACGTTTTGGGGAGGGTAACTAGTAGTCTGACCTGACGGAAGTGTGTTGCTGCGATTAGCCTCTGTTTAGCCGGAACGAGCCACCCGGCGGAAGTCCCGCCTCCGTGTTGCAGCTTTCACAGTCCGCCTGGCAAAGCGAAACATCAACAAACTACAACAGGAACCGAACATGAACTGAACAGAAGACGAAATATCCGTCAGCGGTTGCCAACCGCCGTTAAACCGAACAAAAGAATAAAATCCGTCAACGGTTGCCGACCGTCGTTACACCACAGACCCAAATCCAGTTTCCAACCATCAATATTTTGCAAGCGCACTGTCTTCAACGACCTCAACGATTGTGACTGGTTAAAATAATTCCAAACGGCCGGAGCGTTTTTTTCTCCGATTTCTTTTTTTTTTCACCTCTAACGTGCTTTGTGCTTGTGGTTGCAGGTATCATGGGGAAGGAGGGTCGTCAGGCCGTGAGAAACAGTGACTATGCAATTGCCAGGTTTAAGTTCCTGGCTAAACTACTGCTGGTCCACGGTCACTTCTACTACATTCGAATAGCTACCCTTGTACAGTACTTTTTCTACAAGGTAAGACACAGCGGTGGTCAAAGTCCTGATCTGAAAACATACAGAGAGAATAAGATGCTGTGAGCTCTAAATGAGGTTTTCAGTGATACACATTGTTTGTTTTGGAGATTTCTGCTATTGAAGTTTCCCTTTCATACCAAAGAGCTCATTGTAATTTATATAAATGGGCTTTTACCTCAGCTTCTGTCATGTATCCTCGCTCTGCAGTGTTCGTAACCGTTCTCTCCTTCACTGTCTTTTCTAGAATGTGTGTTTTATCACGCCCCAGTTTTTATACCAGTTCTTCTGTTTGTTTTCACAACAAGTAAGTCTCTTTATCTCTCTCATCTCTTTCACTGGTTCTTGTCATTTGTTTAATCCCAGTTTTGATGTTGCACAGTCGTCCATGTTGGCCATTTTACAGCATTATTTGATTGAGAGTGTTTTTGGGGATATGTGTGTTCAATATCAAGATTGATTCCCATTTTTAATTTGATATGTGTGAGGGTCAAAAGAACTTTATTGGGATTCAATCAGTCTTAACAGTATGTGATATTCATCTGTAACTTGGGAAATGCTTCATCAAACATCAAAGTGAATGTGAAAGCTTCAATCTGTTTACAAGGATCAGTCCTGAGAAACAATTTTAAGATATCAGGGATACAGAGGGACTTAATAAACCCTGCAATGTGTCAGTTATACACCACATGCACAGTGCATATGTCCCCACTGTTTTTTACTTGTATATCAGACTCTTTTCAAACTCACTGCTTGTTATGTACGAGTTCGGTGGGATGAGCTGGGATTATCAGTTGTAGCTGATAAATTTTGTGTTGAGTGAATCGTGTTTCTGTCCATCCCAGACTCTGTACGACAGTGTTTATCTGACACTGTACAACATCTGCTTCACCTCGCTTCCCATCCTGGTGTACAGTCTGTTTGAACAGCTGGTCCATCCACACGTCCTGCAGAGTAAACCCGGCCTGTACAGGTGAGGCTTCTGTTTGCTTATGTGTGGGGAACCTGCTTTGGTCGGTTTCCATATCTTTCAAAAGAAGTCTGTCGAACTGCCATAAAATAACACATAGAGAACTAATTTATTGTATGCACCATGTAACCTGCACAATTTTCTTGCTGTTACCTCTGGCAAACATGGCCTCAGTGAGTCTTGATAAAGCAACTTTTTTTTTTCATCCTTCAGGGACATCAGTAAGAACTCTCTGCTGTCTTTCCGGACGTTCCTGTACTGGACTCTGCTGGGCTTCTGTCACGCCTTTGTCTTCTTTTTCGGGTCGTACATCCTGATGGGAGAAGACACCACACTTATGGGCAATGGACAGGTGTGTGTGTGTGTGTATGTGCATAGTGTATTACTTGTTTTACTGTCTAGTAGAGTCCCTGCTGAGAGGATTTGCAAAAACCATTTTAGGAAAGTGTTGCCTCCGGGCGCAAACGTTTGGCCATAAACAAATGCAGGACGACTGACAATGTTATGATGATTTATAGTTATTGATTACACTGGTTGCCTGCTGGTTTTTCTGCAGTCTCCTCTTCCCTCAGTCTGGCTCTTCTCTCCCTCATACTGTCTCTGTTTTAACAGCCTCTCAAAGGCCTGGTTGTCTTTATTACAGTTACAGCATGTTTCTCATTCACTTGTTAATAAGTAATTTCTGGTTATCTTACCTTTTCCTCTTATTATATCTTCTCTCTTCACAAATTCAGTTTCCTTCTCTTTCTCATACTGCTGCATAGTCTTGCTGTCTTTCAGTCTGTCTTGAGTTTGGTATTTCAGAAAACTCTCTCTCTCTTTCGTTCGTGTTTTTCCTCTATCGTTTGTTCATTACTCTTTTTTTTCCTTCTGCCTTCACGCTGTGCATGTCTTCAGATCTTGCGAGCTAACAGGCAGCTGGTAAGAGTCTGCTCCACAGATGAATGCATGTCTCCTTTGGGGGTTAATGAGAGGACTATCAGGACGGTTCTTCCTCATGTTTTTGTGGTTTAAAGGTGGTGATGGACACAGCAGACAGAGTAGAGTTGTAAATTAACTTGTATAACCTTGGTTGGTTTTTTAATCATGATATGATCAAACTAAAATTCAAACAAAAATATATTTTAAGGATCCCAGTGTTGTTGTTTGCTCCCCTGAGTGTCTCTGTGGATGCACCATATGCCACTCACCATTAGTTTTCAGTGCTCAGACTCCAGCAGTCTTGAATTGGTTGGCAACAAAACTGTGTCCCCCCCCACAGCTCTCAAACTCTAAGTAGAGTGATTCTCATAACAAGCGGTGGAGCCACCGAGGCTAGTCACACAGTCGGAGGGCAAGGCCTCATTATCTGCACCTTACAACTTGATAACTCAGGCTGGTGTCTTGTATAACTTCACTGCTCTCTTCACTACACAACTCTAAACGGCCCTGAATCCCAACTTTCATGCAGATTTTGGGTTTGATTTTGTAATAGTTAATAGTTTTAAATGTAATCAGTAAAATATAAAGTATTTCCTTTGTTCATTGTAGTGAAATTCTAACAAAATGTCCTATATTTTAGCACTAATAATACAAACAAAGAAGCAATGGTAGCAAAATATGAAGGTGCCACATTACAGTACCTGTGATACCATATATAATTGTGATCAGTTGGGTCCTTGTATGTACAGTATGTAAACTATTTCCCTGTTTTAACTTGACCGTGTCACTAAATTTTATGTTTGTTTTATAGATGTTTGGAAACTGGACATTTGGCACGTTGGTCTTTACTGTCATGGTCATCACAGTCACTTTAAAGGTAAGTTACACCGATCACAACATGGGAACCTGTGAAAGTGAAACCCAAAGTAATCAAATCAAATACGTAACAAACTGAATAATAATAATAAACTCTGTATTTTCATCTTATTAAGGAGGCCTGTCTTCTTCCACAGTTTAAGCCAATTTAGCCCTAGAGGTTTTTAATATTTCATGAATCTTTAAGATGATGATGGTCAGTGTGTGCTGTAGCTGGAAGCTGGGTAACATGTTCAAGTCCTCAGGGACAAACTGTTCCCACTGTCCCAATATGAAGTGCAGTGTGTGAGGTATTAGGATGATGTCAGTGGTCATTAATAAGAGAGAAGTATTTATCACAGGTTGAGGTCAAGGTCTCTTTTACAGCACTGAGGCAGATGGATGTAGTTTATTGGAGCCTCACCTGCCCCTGTCTCAGTGTTTTACACCTAGTAGCTTTTACTGTCCCTCCCTCTCATGTGTGTCTGTGTGGTTGTGTGTGTGTCTGTGTTTTTGTTGTCTGGGTGTGTGTGTAATTGCAGCTTGCTTTAGAGACTCATTTCTGGACGTGGATGAACCATTTTGTGACGTGGGGTTCGATCGCCTTCTACTTCATCTTCTCTCTCTTCTATGGCGGCATCATCTGGTAAGAACCATACGAACTCTACAGAAGATGTTACAGAGCTGCATAAACACCGGTTGTATATAATAAAACACAATTAGGGCTGTTAAATCATTGTATTTACAGCAGCACAGTCTGCCTTTGATCTGCCAAGCATCTCTGAGCTGATAAGTTGCCTGCAGTATCACATGACTTTAAATTACGATATGGTGAGACAACAGAGAAATTGGAAATCTTTGCATTAAAGGCACCATGAGACTCCCACTGAGTGAATGCCATGCTTTTGTCAACAGTCTTTGGTAAAGACGTTGCTCCTCACTTAAAGAGCAGCATGTTGAAGTGACTTGATTATCCATAATTCACCAATTTTCTACTCACTGTTATGCCAAGGAAGGGTTTGGAGAGTCGAGTCATCAAAACGCTTTTGGAGTTTCAGGGGGGGTCCATTTTCATTGTGTCAAGAGTCACTTTGAAAAATAAATCCTCAACATGTTGCTCACTGAAATTGAGTGGAGTCCATATTTACTTTAGAACAATCATCAATGTTTTGTGAAAGATTGAAAGTGATTGATTTGATTGATCTTGCAGTAAAACAAGTCTGCACAGTGTGCACTGTTTGATCCAAAGATGAGACTTCAGATGAAAAAAAGGCTGATACACACCAGATTCACCAGTCTTGTCACTTGTTTTTTCAAACAAGGAGGTTTTTCAGAAATTATTATGTGATTATCTGAGAGTGCATTGGATTGATCAGATCAATCTTAAGCACTTTACCCAGTGCCGTTAAATCACAGACCGATCGGAGCCACCCTGACAGAACTGGACTATAACTGATATTTGTGATCAGACATCGCCACAGAGTCTTTCGTTCTGTGTTTTCTTTGAATAATAAAATCAGTGAAGGAGCACAGCAGCTCCAACGTCCAGTGACACTTGAATTTACTGTGTGTGTATTTTTTGGCTGCAGCCCCTGTTAAAGTTGTTTTGAAAGGTTGTGGTCAGCTTTGGCACCAACTTGGCCCAAATGTTACCGCCACTTTTCAGACAAACCAACCTGCAGATGCTTGCCAATATTTAAAGTTGACATGAAATATCTCCTCCTTCTGCTGCGTTATGTAACCTCTGTTTACTTCTGCCTCCCTCCAGGCCGTTCCTCCACACCCAGGACATGTACTTTGTCTTCGTCCAGCTGCTGTCCAGCGGCTCAGCATGGTTCGCCATCATCATCATTGTTATCACTTGCCTCTTTCCCGATATGGTGAAGAAGGTTTTCTACCGACATCTGCAGCCCACCAGCACGCAGAAGAGTCAGGTAACAGTGAGTGGGAGAAACCGAAAGTCAAATTAATTTTACAAACGTGCAGGTTGTAGTTTGTATTGGCTGGAGGAGTCTTGTCCAAACAGATGTTTCCATGCTGCTGGTCTGACTCCAGTGCATCGTGTTGTTATTTGTGGTCACAGCAGTTGGTCAGATCACTGTTTTAGTTTCGGTTTTCTGTAGAAAGCTGCACTTTTTTCTAATTAGTCACTCTGCTGTAGCTACTCTGGTATCATCAGATGTTTTGTTTGTCCCATAGCTCTACAGAAAGTCAGAAATAATTCATCTAAATGTTGCTGTGGAATCAGGAAATATCTCTGCAGCAGCATCTTTAGAAATGTTAATTTTATGTCAATTTTGTTAATTATTTACCTTCAAATTAAAAAGGACCAGCTGGACATTAACTAGCCTAACTATCGATATTTAAAAATGCTGAATAGCCATTTCCATGGACTTTGGTTTTCTTTGGTCTGCAGACTGAGCCCCAAAAGTAAAACTCATCAGAAGTAATGAAATGGCACAGCAAGGGAAGGCCAAACACACTGCAGTCGTTAAACTGTCCTCTCTGTATTGTGATAGATTTAATACGTATTCCTGCTTGTACGACAAAAATGGAAATTACACGTCCTGTTTGGTGACGAGAGGCCAGAGGCAGAAAGTAATCTGAACTGTCAATATATCTCAGATGTCGGACAAAGAGAGAGAAAATGTGCCACTTTTGTTGAAATAGTTCATTATTTCCTCAGCATCCGTGGTCAGAAGTAACCCACTTCTTTTCACAAACACAAACAGCATGGTGTTAAGTTGCTCACACAGACACACACACACCGCATGACTCCCCTCTGATCTAGTGTGCACAGCCACATGCGCACGTAGACAAACACACAGTGTGCATGCTCACCTTTCAGCACACCCACACTGTTATTGTACTGATTTGTCCAGATGGAGATTTTGTTTATGTTTTTAGCTTCTCTCCTCTCGTTTCTCAGAAGGGGAAAAAAAAAAGAAGTGAGCTGTCGTTTCCATTCCTCTGTGGTGTTTGTTGTTTCTGCTCTAACCTTTGTCCAGTTTTGTCTTTCTGTGTGTGTGTGTGAGAGAGTGGATTCAGCACGAATGCTGTGTTGGACTCTGTGTGTGTATGTGTGTGTATGAGAGTTTGATTTCTAACCTGACTCTGTCTCTGTGTGTGTTCTTCCCCTCTGTCTTCTCTGTGTGTGCGCTCCGGGTGTAGATGTATTCCAACCGTGTGGCAATAGGTGATGACTTCATCGCTCTGCAGCCTCTGTCCAGAGCCAAGAGCCAGCTGGGCAAAATTAGGTAGAGGAGCTGAGACTGATTCAGCCCTGGGCTTAAAATCCATCCAGAATCAATTAAAATGAAACAAGTATCCCGGGAGTGTTTTCTTCAAGAGCAATTTGTCTATATTAACAGATTTTGGCAGGAAATTGTCGCCAGTTTTCTGAATAGTCAGCTGTCGTCAGCCCTGGACTGGTCTATTTCCCTGCATTGATGATACAGTACCATCTCTAAATTTAGTTTCTCCTCCATTAGTTTGGAAATATTCATTTTATGGCAGTAAGTATATAGTAAAAGCCAATTATCTGAAATCGTTCCCAGGTAATTAAAAATTAAAAAATACTTACTTTTCATCTTTTCATAAAACAGCAATCCAAGTCTTACTCTGCTTTAAAATTCATAAAATCTCTCTCTTTTGATTTTTACTCACCATTGATATGTTTTAATTTTTGGAACTGGCTCTTTACACTTATAATATACACTGCCTGTCCAAAAGGAAAGTCACACACTCTAATATTTCGTTGGACCGCCTTTAGCTTTAATTTTGGAATGGATTTGCTGTGGCATCGTTTCAATAAGCTTCTGCAATGTCACAACATTTATTTCCATCCAAAAGATTTATTTTTTCAAATATTCTCAATGGGTTTAAGGTCTGGACTCTGTGATCACATTGGACCACATTTCTTCCTTGAAGAAGATGGTTCACCACTATCCTTCCAGTTTTTTAAAGTATATTTTTTGGGGGGCAGGAACTGAGGCACTCAGAGCTGAAAAATGATCAAAAAGCCTTTATTTCAGACAAAGAGACTAACTAACAAACAATTATTACCCATGCAGCACTCCAGGCATGTTTGTTGATTGAACAACTTTGTCAACACTCGATTCTTCCTCATAAGCTTATTCCAGATGTGATTGTGTTTGGCCAAACATTCACTTGCTTTTATAGCAGGTCATGAACAGATACCATTTCTAAGAAGTCTGAGGATATCGTAAAGATTTATTTTATTCAGAGGTTAAGTTACCTGTCAAAACAGAACTATTGCTCTATGGAAAAAGCACTCCTGTTTATGATAATTCATACAGCACTGAGATGTTGTTTCCTCCCAGGTCTGGACTTTGATTTAGTTGTGCTCCGGCCTGTTTCGAACACTGGCAACGTGCTCACTGTTTGTGACGCTGCCGGTGTTGGAACTCGGCCGTTTGTTTCATGTCTTCATGTGACTGCATGCCCCCGGACAAGCCAATCTGCATTCTCTGTGATTGGAGGGAGGGGAGGGGGGGTGTTCAACTTAATTTTGTGCCTTTTGTTGTCTGAGACGATGCAGAAGAATGTGACATAAATCATTTCAGCTGCTGCATGTGTTTCATTTAGGCCGATAAAGTGTCCTCTGATCTCCACCTGTCGTGCCTGCTACAGCATGGGCCCACCATTACCCCACATCCCCCCACCCCCCTCTGCATGAACAAACAGATGAATGGATGAGTGAGTGAGTGGATGTCAAATCACCTGGGAATCTTCATTGATTTAATTTTGACAGTTCCCCTCTCACTCATTATGCTGCGATAGCTCTGTTGTCATGCAGGGACCCCGTTTCCTTGTCTTGAGTTGTGATTTTTCAAAAGGACGCTCCCAGACTGCGACGTCCTGCATCTGCATTAGTGGTCAGACCCGTCTCCTGACTATCGGACAGTGGTCTCGTTACACAGCCACAGTCTGGCATGTTCAAGTGACTTATCGATCAGCCGCATGGTGCAGCCCATCACACCTGTAGCATGGCCCATTTTCTTGACTTAACGCCCTCAGACCGGTCTCACCACTCTGGACCACCCTGCTCAGCTGCATGGTTTCAGCAGACACACACAACCAGACTTGACAACACACACAGACACAGCTGCATGACGGACTCTTGGACTGGCCTGACCTGCCTTGCACAGCAGCATGATGCTGTCTCGTTACACGCATGAAGGACAGCTGTGTTATTATCGCAGCTATTTTAGAAGGATGACTTTAAGATCTTGACCCGTCAGAGCAGATATCACTACAAACAGCCTGCAAGGGGAATATGAACAATAGCGTGAGCTCTCTTTGGTTAAGGGGGAAGACCAAAAGCCAAAAATAAATCCTTGGTCTTGGACAACGCTGGGTTAACAAGTGCATATAAGCTAATATGTTTATAGAATAACAAGTAAATTGTATTTTAAGTTAATTTAAAAGCTTTATATATCTCCTTATTATATACCGTATGTGTATATACAGTGTATATATATATATATATATACACAGCAAGCTAGTGTATGGTTATGAAGCACTCACTGGGAAATATTACCACCGTAGTCATAAAAATAACAGGCTGTGTTTACTGTTTGTTGTGGTGTACATTACACTTAGTTGCCAGTTTACACACACCCAACAAAAACCAATACAGCTACTAAATCTGACCTTCAACCCGATGCAACCTCTGTGGTCATGCAGCCTGTAGATGTGTAAACTTTTTATATAAGCTTCAAAATGACCATGAAGTTGAATCAGCATGTTTCAACAAAAAACTAAACATTTTAACGTTGATTAAGGTTAAGGATTTATACAGGGATGCAAACAGCGCGCCGAAAAGCGAAACTCGCTTTTTTCATGACCAATTAGGTGACTTGTGTGAATCGTTCAGATCCGAAGAGTTTTTGTTTTGGGGGGGGGGGGGGGGGGGGTCTCAGCTGGGGTCAGTAAAATGTTTTTCTAACAGGCTGACAGTGACAATCACGTGAAACTGAGGCGAACTCATTCATGGTTGTCTCTGGTTATAGCCTATATGTCCATTACACACTTTTAGGCCTTAAAATGTCTTAAATTTGTTGAATTATTGTGTTCAAGTCTTAAATAATTTTAGACAGCTCTTAAATTTTCGTATGCCCACCATGGGCGAGCATTTCGCTCGCATTTGCCCCTAAAAAAAAAAAAACATGTGTGAACCAGGAAAATCACAAAAAAGAAAGAGCACAACCTGCGATTGGTCAAAAACTACAAATCCCACAATCCTCTGGCCTCAACAATAACAGTAGTTAGTGTAAGTAAGGGAGAGTGGAGCTGTCGGTGAAAAGAGGAAACAACGCCACGTCTGGTCCTGTTCTATGTTGTTGGTTCACACCGTCACCGTTTATTCGTTACGTCCGCGGTGTAAAAGGCCGTGACGCAAAGACGCGATTAGGCGCGAGACGCGGTAGACGCGACTTTTTTTTTTTGCGACGCAATACACCCGATTCTTTTATGGCTACGGGACCTTCGCGTCTTCGTCTATTTCATCGTGTTTGGACCCAAAGGGGCTTCCCACTCAAACACGAGGAACGCTTTTTTTTCGCGCGAGCTTTTACGCGCAACCAAACGCGAGATACGCGAGATAAGCGAATTAGCGCTCGTTTTCACTCGTTTCAAAAAAAATTCACGAGCCCGCCCATTTTCACTACAACATTTTTTTTTCAAAGGAGGTTAAATCGAAAGCAACTGGACTTAGTTATTTACTTATTATAACTAAGTCCAGTTGCTTTCGATTTAACCTCCTTTGAAAAAAAAGTCTAGGAAGACGTTTCACCTCTCATCCAAGAGGCTTCATCAGTTCATGTAGCATCTGACCAGGCTGGGACTGGTCCAACTATCTGGTGTGGAGACTCAGTATAAGTCCAGTTGCTTTCGATTTAACCTCCTTTGAAATACTATGACCTGGACAAATGAGAATATGCACAGGCCTACAACAACATTTCTGCTCTCACCAACCATGGTAACGACGCACAGTATACTGTTATGAGACACATTATGCATCCCAACTGTCTTTTTTTAGAGGATTTTTTTTTTTTTTTACCAAGAATGCGCCCAAAAAAATCATGATCCAGGGGCCAAAATTCGAAACAAATATATATATTTTTTAATCATAATTCTCATTATTCTCCTGATGTCGGTTTAATGTAAACAGATTGCGCTGATATGCGTCATGTGACAGCGGGGCAGAGCTGCAGCTGCTGTGCTGTGATGGACCTGATCAGACTGGTGGTGGTCCACAGTCAATCAGTCCCAGAGCCTTCCTATTCACCTCCAATGTAGACGCGACGTGCGCGCTCGGTACCCAAAGCGGCGCGTATCCGCGTGCATTCGGTGCGACGGCGCCGCCGTTTTCCCCCCCGTGCATGTCCGTTGCTGTGTCAGGCAGGTGTCTCCCACGGAGCTCTGCCCCGTTTCAGAGGTGAAGGAGAGACGTCGCCTCCGCGATGTAGAATGTGTTCAATTAAAGTGAAACTAACACATTATATCGGCCTATATGTCCATTACACACTGAATGGGATGTTAAATCCCATGTCTTTATTTCTTCAGTTTATTTTAATAGTAATAATTATGACTAACATTCAGTGAAGACCTAAAAATCAGTATCTCCAAAATTGAAATATTGCAATGGTTTTTATTTTTTTAAAGCATTTTTAATATAGAAATGTTGGCCTTCTGAAAACTGTCCATCTATATGCACTCAATACTTGGTTGGGGTTGAACTACTGGAAATAGACTTTTCTGTGATATTGTTAATGGTGAGCCCCCCCCCCACGACAATTCCTCTCTTTTTTGGTCCTGCCCCGTTTGCATCCCTGTTTATAGCAGAGCTGGACCTCATAAACTGGAAACTAAGTGTGTTTTCCAAGCCACAGGTGCCATCCCATGAGCAGAAACAAACTGTAGACCTGTAGATGATAAACGCCTTGTGGAGCTCCCCACGACGCTCTTACCAGGTTGTGGTCATGTTAACGTGCTGTATAATGCTATTTATTCAGCTCTGCAGAAGGAATTCCCGTATCTGTCAATCTTTCCTTCATAATTAGATTAGACAAGAGTTAATCACAGAAGAACCCAGCGGGCTCTTCTGGGTTTCCTGTTGTTTGCCTGCACAGTCGCTCTGATAGATTCAGCAGCAGGTTTATTGGTGCGGATGCTAATAGATTTACTCTTATCTGCGCTGGAAGGATCTTTCTCCCTCGAGACATTTGAGAAGCCTGCAGCTTCTTTCTGCTCAGTTGTTGCTCGATTTTACAGCTTTTTCTGACCTCGGGAGCGTATGCCCCCGTGTTACATTGTCTCGGCTTTCTTTTTTGTGAAACTTTACAGCTCTCACCCAGTGACCTCATCAAACCGCTCAAATTTTCTAAGAGACCTCTTTTCAAGCAGCGATTTATGATTATGTCACAGTCCCAATTAAAAACGAGGTTCAGATCTGCAGCACGGGGGAATAAGAAGCCCAGGCTGCTGCACATTGTAGTCTCATTATCAGGAGTCAGCTGCTTGTTTTCAGCTCCTTTGCTGCGTTAAAGATTGTTTGTTTGTGGGGTCACTTGTGAACAGCGTCACTGTAGAGTCAGGGTCGGAAGTAACGGCCTCCCTACAGTGCAGCCTGGACTGACATTGACAGACCGACCACTTGCTTACTAACTGACTACTTAATCTGCTGGTTGGTAAATAAGCAGCACTGGAAAAAAAAAACCCAAAAAAACATATCCACATTTAATATTGGCTGTTTAGTCTTGTGTTGAGTCTTGAATTCACAATTTGCCCAGAAAAGATCATTAGAAATCTGTATCGAATGACAGCTAACTCAAAATCATTTGTTTTCAGTATCTCACTTAAAAGAATAGTTCACCCAAAATTCAAATTGCACTCATTATCTACTCACCCTCATGTCGACTAAGGGCTGGGAGAAGTTTCAGAGTTATCCGTGGCTTCTCTGAGTTACAGGGGGTCTCGGCGTAGCAGTGCATGTCCATATAACGGTTGCAAATGGATACCAACTGTCTTCGTAACAAAAAGACACACCAAAAAACATCCAAATACCTCTATGCTGCAAGACGGACATTACATACGAATACTATAGAGGTATTTGGATGTTTTTTGGTGTGTCTTTTTGTTACGAAGAAAAGTGGTATCCATTTGCAACCGTCATATGGACATGCAGTGCTGCACGGAGCCCTGCTGTAACTCAGAGAAGGCACGGAGGACTCTGAAACTTCTCCCAGCCCTTAGTCGACATGAGAGTGAGTAGATAATGAGTGAAATTTCAATTTTGAGTGAACTATCCCTTTAAATAATTAATTATTTGACCCCATAATCCAAATGAAGACTGAATATGAGACTGAAGTGGATATATTTTTAATTTTTTTTGCAGTGTGGTTGTTGAATTAACAGGCTGGCTTCACTGGTTATGTTGCTTCGTTTTGGTGTCTGACCTACCACACAGTCAGTCAGTCAGTCTACCTACCGACCGACCTACCGACCCGGCCGCCGGCTGACTGATGGTTGAGCAGTGTGACCGGCGGCCTGCGGGGCTCACTCACTCTGAGCATCTTGTGTCCTTCAGATGGAAGAGGGTGAGGGTTCAGTCGGCCCAGAATATGACCCTGTTAAAGCCCAGCGGAGCCCAGGGGAGGACAATTGGCACCTGCTAGCTGCTTATCCTCCCCCTGCTACCCCCCGGCCAAGACCCCTGCTCCCCTAGGTAGTAACCACACATGTATTTCACTCCCATCGCGCCCCCTCTGCTCGCCCTTCCCTCCCTCCTCCTTTGTACATTATATTATGGCCAACCTCCCCCCTCCCCAAACAGCTGCAGTCAAACAACCTGTATGTTTGGTTAAAACAACCTGCAGCTTGGTCATTCTCCCATGGCTGTATGTCGCAACTGCCCCCCCCCCTGCCTTTTTATTTCATATATACAAATACTGCCCCCCTCCTCCCCTGTATGTCTCTCTGTCAGTCTCACTTCCTGTATGAATGACACAACTGTCTCCCCACACACCATCATCCTCATCATCAGCTCCATCCACCCCTGCTGCCCTGGCATGAATGACCTCGTCCCTCTCTATCCAGAAACGATCAAGAGGACCCGTCTGCTGGGAAGACGGTGGACACGAGCGCCACCATAGGTCCAATCCACACCGGAAATCCCAACCGGAAGTTGTTCTCCATACCAGAAATCTGATCTACTAAAGTTTGCAATCCACCATAAAATGATCCTTTTTAAAAAGTAGATACAGGTGCATCTCAATAAATTAGAATATCATGGAAAAGTCAATTTCCAGTAGTTCAAGTCAGACAGCCATAACCAAGTATTGAGTGCATATAGATACATACTTTTCAAAAGGCCATTAGATGTAAGCCATAATCATTACAATTAAAATAAATTAAATTAGAAAAAGACATGAAATGTTTAATTATGTGTGTAATGGATCTATATAATTGATTAGTTTCACTTTTTGAATTGAATTACTGACATAAATAAACTTTTCCATGATATTATAATTCATTGAGATACACCTGTATATTAAACTAAGTGGATCACGGAGATAAAACTGAATAAGTATAAAAGAAGACAGGAGGACGTTTCCACACGACTTTACAGTATGTAAAACTGAGAAGTTATTATTTAGAAGAAAATAATAATAATCACAGACTAGTTACAATGTTAATGTTTCATCGATTTGCAATTAATTTATTATATAATGTAAATAATATGTATGAATAATATAATATAATGAATAAGATGCACGAAAAAACTCCAACTTCCAGTGTGGATTGGACCTATGATGCCACCCGTGTCCGCCATCTTCCCCGCAGGCAGGTCCCTCTCTAACGATCAACCCCCTCCCTCCCTCCTCCACCATGATCGCTCCCATCCATTAAACTATTTTAAATTCAGCCCTCACTGTTACTGGTTAGATCTGGGTTCAGAGCTAATGGAGAGAGAGAGCGAGAATGCTGTTGGCATGCTGCGTTCATCGTCTTTGCTGTGTGTTTACATCCCCCCATGTTCAGTAATGTTACCTCATAGTGATGGCTGAATGATGTTTCATTGTCAGCTTGTAAGTATTTGATTACTCATTATCTCATTCATGTTTCAGTTTCACTGCTTTTCTATAAGTTCTTGTGTCGTTTCCTCTTTAAGTTAAAACTCAGTGTTTTATTTTCTCGAGACACAGAGTGTGCTTTCAGTGCCGTATATATATCATACCGTAAAACCCCTAGACTTATCACAATCTATCATACCACTGCCACTGAGATGATATTGCCAAACTCTTTAGCTGTGTGAAGCAGCATCATGTGTTAAAATAAGACGACAGCGAACATGAACTGCAGCTGAACTCTGAAGCCTCTCGAGTAAATCAGCCTCGGTTTGATGTCATCGTTTCTCAGAAAAACCTCTGTGTGATAAAGAGCTGTTAATCACATGGTTTGGCCTGGTTTTTGCTCTGCAACTGAAAAAAAGTTATAGCTCCATAGAGTTCCTGCAGAAACTGCAGTGGTGTAACTTTTATTTTATCATCATGACTGTTGCTGCTCTCTGTTGTGTGTGTGTGACCGATCGCTGCTTCAGTGGTTGATCCAATGATTTGTTGGTTAGACCAGGGTAAATCAGTCTTCACGGAGTTAATGAAAAACCTAGTGTTCATCGCCCATGTGGTCATACCAACATAAAGAAACACCAAGGACACTTCACCAACAAATAAACAGTAGTCTCTAGGATATATTACACATATGTGGCTGCAGCTGTGTCTGTTGTTGTTGCTGCTTTTTCTCTGTGGTTTGGAATAATCACAACGTGCAACCTCAACTTTTCTCAATGGCAGAGTTTAAGTGGAGTTTTATTGTGTTTCAGTAACAAGGATAAATGTCTATTTCTTTGTTTCTTTTCTTTTTCAAATAGAATAAAACAGTATGTTCTGATAGAGGCACAGCAACAACACCCTGCATTTATACCCCCGGGGACACATGACACTGTCAGCGTAATCCATATTCACTTTTGTCTCCGTCTGTATTTTCTTGTTTTTTGGCACAAGAGGCAGAAGTTTGGTTCGATGCCAACAAAGTCTCCGATTTCTGCTGCAGAGAAACGGCCACATCACAAGCCAGACACCATGTGAGGAGCTGGAGCACACGGGTCACACATTTAGGCACAAAAGATAGTTCAGTCAACAAGCAATAAAATACAAGAGTTTGGAAATTGTTTATAATAGAAGCACATTTTGCTTAAACCTAGATCATGAAGAAGCTTCTTACTTCTGAGAGGAAGTCGGATGGGGAGTTTACTTATCTCCCCAAATGCTGAAAGAAACTGGAGGGTTTAAAAACTAAACATAGTTCAAACTAAATTGTCAGTGGCTCAGAGAAATATTGTGAGAATTATGCCTTACGTTAAAGTTTTGACCTTACCTGTAATTTTTATTAATGTTAAAGATGATTTATGAACAGAAAGAACCTCTGTATATTTACTTTATCCAGGTTAATCTGAAATAACACTGTCCTGGTAAAGCTGCAGACACAAAGGGTTCAGGATGCAAATTACATGGGTGTAACCTTACTCTCTCTCCCTCTCTCTCTCTCTTTGTCTTTCTGGTCTTTACTTTCTCCTTCCTCTCTCCCTCTCTCCCTCGGCTGCTGACTCAGATCAGCTGAGCCACCTGATCCCACAGGTTTCTAGGCAGCGACTTCATTCACATTTGACAAACAGTGTCAGTCTTTTTATTGAAGCAGACTCAGAGAGTTTTCTTTATAAAAGCTCAAACAGCATCTTTTGTTTTATGCACATCAAAGGAAAAAGAAACAGATGATAGAAGATGACAGCTCTGACTTGTTTCTTTGACACACATTCTTATGATCACAAAAATGAAAAGTACAAAACAGAAGAGGCAAAATACACCATGTTTTATTCAAGACATGAAGTTATACAGTTTGTGCAAAGAGTAGATTATTAAACACAACATAAAACCCAACACAACATCATTTTCAGGATGAGAAAGTGAAGCTTGTCTTGTCTTGTATTAGTCTGATGGACCGGCCTCAGATCACATCTAGTTTGTGCTACGGGATGTGGATTGATCCATCACAGATATTACAGTCAGAGGTTTGGAGAAAATTGCAACAGAGAGGCGGCAGGTCGTCCTGCTCCGAAGCAGCGCTGACATTACAACTCAGACTGCGCAGGTTCGTCCTGACCCGTGGCAGAGAAATCACTGCTCCAGCCAGAGGTTTATAGCTCTATATGAGCACAGAGGCAATCGTGTATTCTTGTAGGCAGCGAGATGTCGAAAAGAAAAAGAAAAACTCCCAACTTTCCTTAGAAATTACAAGATGTTTTTTTTCTTTTTCTTCTTTTGGTTATTTCTTTGTTCACTTGTTTTATGATTTATGTATTTATTTGCAACATTTCAGCCCCTCGTGTAGCATGGTTGAAATATTTTCCCTATACATCATTGTTCCTGTGACAGCATGCAATATGTCATCCTCCTCCAGTCGCCCTTATCATCCTGCCAGTGTGACAGTCAAACTATGTTGTGTTGTGTATTAATTTCCTCTATTTTCTCCTCTTTTGTTCCCCTACTTCTCCCCTTTTTTTCCCACTTTTTCCACCTCCAGTCTCTATCAGCCCCCCAGGCGCAGGCCCTCAGCTGTGTGGAGTCCCTGTGCTGCTACCAACATGGGCAGAGCGGCTGTTCCCGCCTGGCCCGCTTCCTGGAGCAAATGACCGGGCAGTGCCAGGCCGACGCCAATTGCAACAGGTGGGGAGGACGACCACGACAGCAAACAATGATTTTGAATCCCGATGAACCGTCGCCGCATCACGGTTTCAAAAATTTGGGCTGCAGTACCGACTGCTATAGCCCATAATGTGGCTACGACTCTACTGTAAGTCTTCTCTTGTTCCGATTCATAACGGGGGATGGTGGTGTTGTGCACATACTGTAGCCGAGGGGGGGGGGGGGCGGGTTTCGGGCGGTGATAGAGACTGGTGTGAGGGTGTGTGGCTCAGCGGGACGTTGGGAGAGCAACTGACGGAGAGGGGATCAAGCCATCGTTGGACTGCACTATGAGTTTCTTATATCCTGTTGGGTTTTTTTTTTTTTTGAGGGGGGGGAGAAGTCTGGACTGACAGATGTAAGATGTGCTTAACCTCATATCCACAGTAGTGTACTGAAAGTATATCGATATCGGTACAACAACCTTGTAACCAAAAACTACAGAGACCAATGCCTGAATAGATTGCGATGGCCGCGCCGTCTACATAGCAGCATGCAGATGTGGATGTTTGGCGTGGCGGCCTGAAGCCTGAGAGCAGCTGGGTCCCAGGTTGGTTGACTTAAGGCTTCGTCCCAGGTTGGTTGACTTAAGGCTTCGTAGAGCAGAGGAGGCCTGCCGTGATATACAGGCCTCAGTATTACACGCAGTATAAGTATGTAACCTGTCTTGTCTGTGTAGCCCCTACATGAGGGTGGGTCTGTGCCCTCATCATCTGTTTCTCTGTCTGTCTCCTCTGTTTCTGTTCAATACTACCTAAAAATCAAAGGGTCGGTGTCCAAATGAGAGTTTGGAGCCAGTTTTCAGCGGAGAACTGTGTAATCTGTAATGCACTTTAACAAAAAGGACACCGATGTCTATATGTGGGTTATTTAGTTGACTCATTTGCTTTTAGTTTGACTTCTGTATGTTGTCGTTCTTTGGAGGGCTTCTCCCTTCAATCCAAAATCACACGTGATCCAAACCCCCACTGTGGGGGTGATCGCAGAGATGTGAGAGGGACAAGGAGTTTGTTGCCACTTCGCTTTGAAGCTGCACTCGGCAGTTATATGCTGCATCTTTGTGGCTCTAAACGGCAGCGAATGAAACACGATGTCCACTTAGTGCACACTGTGAGCTCTCAGTAAGTGCAGATAAAATACCATCTGTGCTGCCGTTCAACTTCATGATAAAAGGAAGATAAAGAATCAACAACTGGATATTTCTCCCCTTCCCCACCGTCATAAAATATTTTGCCGAGTGCAGCTTTAAAGACGAGTGAGCTGAGTTCACAGTTTCCTGCTCTGCTCAGTCTGCAGTTTCAGTCTCAGTGTCTTTGTTTTTTTTTTTTTTGTTTTTTTTACCTGAACCCCAGTGACACTGCGGGGTCATTGATTAATTGACCTGATCGGCTCTTTCTGCTGAGCAATCAATATTCCCCAAAACAGCTTGGGGTCTCTAAGTATTGATCAGATCAGTAATGAAGATGTAGCATTCTTGTTTTCTTTGTGTGTGTGTGTGTGTGTGTGTGTGCTTGTGTGTGAGTGTGGGAGTCGTTGGCTTTGCACAGTGGGTTGGTGTGGCCACGCATGTCGTTTCATTCATGACTTTGTGTGTCTGTGTGTGTGTTTGCAAAGGTAATGACAGCATGCAGGTCAAAGAAGAGATGCACTTACTGTCCCTCCCCCACTCTTTCTCTCTCTCTCTCTAAACGCTGGTTGAGTGGAGGAGGACTGTGTAATCTCAGTCAGTCAGCTCTGAGGGATCTTATTGGAGAGACATAAAATTGTGACTGGCTCTAATTTTATTACTCGGCCGTATCATCTGATGATTTAAGCTCCGGTTCATCCAGTCGAGAGCATAAATTCCTTCCTACAGTTTGATATTCACGCCGTTCAGACGTTGCTGGGTGGTGGGATATAATGCAACAACACAAAAATGATCCATTTCCAAATGTAGGAAACTGTTCCCGTCGCTTCAGGGTCATATTACCACTAAATGCATGATTCAGTTTAGATGAACTTCTTCCTGTGGGAATGACTGATTTGTTTTCTGACCTTGGCGCGAAGCAGCCAATTAGATTCTTCCAGCTGAGCAAACAGAGCTGCTAGAAGGATAAACATAAACAAAGAACATACGGAAACTGCTTTGCTTAGGTGTGCGTTATACTGTGTGTATGCTTTTTTTTTAAACTGAGGTGAAATCTGCAGGTTTAGGTTTTATCCCTCCTCTCCTCAACTCCTGCTTTCCACAAACCTTCGTCCGTTCCCTCCTCTCCCTCTTCTTCATCCTGTGGATTTAAGGAAATGAAGCAGAAAACCACAGAGCCACTGAGCGACTAGTGAGACTCAGCCCACGTTTGGCCTTAATGCTAGGATACTGCCATAGGGATAAGGGAATATAACCACCTGGTCCTATATGCTTAGTGACTGGAAGGGACATTTAGCGAGCGTATTTATTATATAATATAATATACATGAATATACAGTATGATACTCCCAAAGTATTTATCTGATATTTATTGGAAGCCCAACTGTAGCTTGCTGCTTGACTTGACTTAGCCTGTTGACTTGGTGTTGAATGCCACAGTTGAATGATGTCAAAGGGGGGGCGGGCGACGGAGCAGCAACAGACACGGATGTCAGGAGTCAAAGATGTTTTCCTTTAGAAAAAAACAAAACAAGATGGACGCCTGTGTGTACTTGTCACATCCCGGCAGCTCAGTCTCCGTCCAAATGTCAGGCTGATTTTACTCAGACCTTTCGAAATGTGGGAGAGAAACAAAGTTGCAGATTAAAGGTCTTTGCACACCGAGCCCTTTATTTTTTTCGTATGTGTTTTTCTAATCCATCACCCGACAAAAACCGTTACACCCAGACGCCTTACATACTGAGTCCGATGCGTTTTACTACGATGCGTTTTTATTTACTGTTCCAAACTTTGGAAAGGGAGACAGAAGTTGCCTCGCACGCAGTGAGGATTATTTTGTGGTCGTCTCACTTATCGTAAAATAAAAAGAGAAAAAGGGAAATATTGTGTCCATCCAATCTTGCTTGTAAATGAGCTGCGGATTTATCATGATCACTTCAACTGTTTATTTTAGGATGTCAGTGATCCAGTTTGATAGATTATTGATTTTTAGCCCTAGTGGAGCCACACATAAAAAAGAAGACAACCAATTTCCATGATCCTGAACAGCAACAGCACCAGCAGCTGGCAGTATGTCCAGGACACACACACACACACACTGATGTGAGTGGTCAGTAAGGCTTCTTAGAGATGCAAAAAAACGCAGAAAATCAAACCTTTTATGAAAACGGTGCAGCAATTTCAGAAGAAAAAACGTACTTTGTGTGCAGTGACCTTAAAAAAAGACATTAAAACGTTTATGTTAAAGTTTTTTATTTGCACCAATCAGGAGCCACACACACACATGAGAAATGTAAACACCCTAAACCACAAAGCCGAACCAGCCTCCGACATTATTTTGTCATATGCAGCCGCTGTTTCTTGGACGGAGACTCGGCTCCTGTCTGACATCTGCTCCTCCTCCTCCCCCAGAACTTGGGGACCACACCCTAAAAACCAGAGAGGCTGCTGGGAAGTGTAGTCTCAGAGAGTTATTGTTGTATGTTTGTTTGTTTGTTTTTTGTTTGCTTTGTCTTTTCAAACTTCTATTGTATCTATTTGTCTTTTTCTACTGGATCCTGAAGCCTTATATGAGCTTCTGAGAAGAGGCCGACTTTGAGGGCATGCTCGTTTTAACAACCTGGGGTGAACCGGGCGGGTGGAGTCAACTCTTCTCCACCTCGGCCCTGGATCACCCCGGAGCGCCCAGACTCTTGTCTTGTTGCATGGGGGCTGCTGTTGCCTTTGGTATTTTGTACACAATGTAAACCTGTATGTATTAGTGCCCCCCTACCCCCACCCCTCCTCTCACCTCCACCCACTCACTCCTCTTGCACTTTTTCTCTCTCTCTCTCTCTCTCTCTCTCTCTCTCTCTGTCTCTCGTCTCTTTCTGTGTCCTTCTCCTTCTGTGTCTGAAATCTGCATAATGTTGTCTGACCTTCCAGATTAATTATTCCTGTGCCGTTGATGTCCCCTGTGAACTCCGTCTTGTCAGAAATCTGCCTGTTCTGTTCTGTTCTGTTCTGTTCTGTTCTGTTCTGTTCTGTCCTCTTCGTGGGTTCATGTTCCCGCCGGCTTTATCCCCCAAAGTGTTACGGTGCCAACGTCCTCTTTGTTCTGCCGTAACCCGGGGAGCAAAGATGGTTTTTAGCACCAAGATGTGTCCGAGAGACCCTTCAGTCAAACCTCCATTTGAGCCATCGGCCTGTTTAAGGGGATGGTTCAACATATTGGCAAATTCTCCTAATGCCATAATCCCTATAGTCATAGCAGTAGGTTCATTACCGTTAATTATCGGTGCAGGTTGTTTTGAGATTGGCGGGGCAGAGACGTGAGCTGCTCAGTGAACACAGTGGAGGTGAACGGTACAGGACCCCTGTCCCTCATCAAACTCATCAAATACACAATCCAACAACTCCACAACGCTCTGGTGGACAAGTTGTGACCTGCACATTCACCACACTATGAGATAATCATGTAACATTACGAGACAGAGTTGTTTTAGAGGCAAATGCAGCCGGAACTACATTCCAGACACGGCTGCTGGGCGGAGTGATTTAAAAAGCAAAAGTAGTTCAAAGTATTTACTTCATCAGTCATAATGTTACATGATTATTTCATAGCGTGGTGAATGTGCAGGTCACAACTTGTCCACCAGAGCGTTTTGGAGTTGTTGGATTGTGTATTTGATGAGTTTGATGAGGGACAGGGGGACCTGTACCCTTCACCTCCATTGTGTTCACTGAGCAGCTCACGTCTCTGCCCCGCCGATCTCAAAACAACATGCACCGATAATTAAAGGTAATGAACCTACTGCTATGACTATAGGGATTACGGCATTAGGAGAGTTTGCCAAAATGTTGAACTGTCCCTTTAAAAGTCCCTGGGTTTTCCTATTACGCAGGTCTTAAAACGGTTGTCTTCATCTCAGAGAGCTGCGTGGAGCTAAGAAGGTCAAGAGAATTAATAAGAGAAATCTAAAAAAAAAATCCTCTGCAGACATGGTGCAGAAATGAGAAAATCTCCAAGTCTGTGTGTGTGTGTGTGTGTGTGTGTGTGTGTGTGTGTGTGTGTGTGTGTCGGAGCTGCTGCACATACGTCAGAGCTTCACAGGTGGAGATGAGGTGTACAGTAGCAGCAGACAGACAGAGCGGAGGTTCTGTTTGAACGCCGCTCATGTCGATCCACAGTCTCTCTGCTGCAGCTTTGAGGCAGCAGCTCTGATCATCGACTCTGGTTCGACTTTGATGTGAGTCGGTGCCGTTGTGGAGGTTTCGGTTGTAGATGTGACCTTTAACAGTGGCAAGCTGTGGCTTTCATGATGGAGCCATGTTGGATTTATATTTTTCCCCCTTGTAGTTTGAAACGTAATAATACGGAAGAGCCTTAGGGCCAACAATGGAGATTTTTTTTTAAAGATTCTGAGGTAAAAGTCAGAAATCATTTCGGAGATAAAAACTCTCAGGATTTCTGACTTTATCTCAGAATCTTAAAGGAAAGAAAGGATTTCCGCACACTTAAATCTGTGCAGTACTTCACTTTAATGTGAGCGTTCTGTCTACAAGGCCTTCATCAGAGGATACAGGTGAAGGTTTTGTAGACCCAAAGCTCACATTAAAGTGAAGTATCGCACAGAATCAAGTGCGTGGAAATCTTTTTCTCTCCTTTTGGACCCTTATGTTTCCAGCACCTGAACAGAGACTGATCCAGGTTGAGCGATTAGTCCTGCTGCAGTTAACTCAGAATCTTAAAATAAAATAAAAAATCTCCGCTGTTGGCGCTACGCTTCTCGTATGAAAATGTTTTGAGCCGTTTACGGAAAGGAGCGATGTTGTCGACTTACAGTATGTGTGTTTTTGTCAGATATTTCCAAAGGAGACCCAGCGTGCTAAGCTAACAGAGGTGGTTTTATACATAATATAAAGAATATATCATAGATTTTATACTATATAGATATATTTACTGCTGTGGAATGAGATACTAATCCTGTTTATCTTGAGAGTGGATATGAGGCAAGAATGTTGTTGGTGCTTGATGGTCATTGATTTATTTCTCTTTATGGTGATTACGTTTGACTTTAATCCATTATTAAAGAAGCTCATGTCTCCTCTCATCTCCTCCCTCCTCCAAGAACAAACTAGAGACTAAAAACAACACAGGTCATTTATAACTAATCAGCAATAACTTAAGAGTATTGATTATAGAGAAATTGAACTGGATTGATTTGTATTTTTAAAGAGGCACCAACCCACAAACGACCGTCACCATCGTTTGTGACATTACAGCACTGATTATTGATTTATCAGTTCCTAAACCAATTAGCAGCAAAGATTGGCTTCATTTGCATCTTACAAGCCTGAGTCTGAGCGACGCTGCTGCAGCTTGTTCCACTAACGAAGGAAATAATCAGCAGGTAACAGCACTGACATGCTTTAATTCATTCTTTTAATTTAATTTAGAGTCAAATTCGATGTACAGTGTCAAGTCGTCCTTGGGCCTGAGTGATTAAACACAGATAAGCTCATGATCCTCAATTATTCATCTCCTCTCTTTAAAGGGATACTTCACCCAAAATCGATAATTCACCAATTTTCTACTCACCGTCATGCCAAGGAAAGGTTTGGAGAACTTTCAGAGTCATCAAAACGCTTTAGGAGTTCCAGGGGGGGTCCGGCTGGCAACGGATTTTCATATAATGGCGGCGGATAGAGTTCACTTTTGAATCATCCAAAACACACACTATGAAACATCCAGATACCTCCATACTGCTCGTCCGTACTGACCCAAGTGTCCTGAAGCCGCAAAATGAAAAAGTAGTTTGGAAAAAATGAATTTGATCTCTGTTTTTATCCTTGTTGTAGCACTAGCTCCCAGTGGCTCTGTTGATGTTTGTGCGAATGCGCAAGATTTGCTGCGAGATGTTGGTTCGTAGTTGTAAACCATTGGATGTGTGATGTAAACACGGAAGAACATCTCACGCAGCCACTGGGAGCTACTGCTACTGTACAACAAGGCTAAAAACAGAGATCAAATACATTTTTTCCAAACAACTTTTTCATGTGGCGGCTTCAGGACACTTGGGTCAGTACAGACGAGCAGTATGGAGGTATCTGGATGTTTCATAGTGTGCGTTTTGGACGATTCAAAAGTGAACTCGTTCCACCGCCATTATATGAAAACCCGTTGCCAGCCGGACCTCGCCTGGAACTCCTAAAGCGTTTTGATGACTCTGAAAGTTCTCCAAACCCTTCCTTGGCATGACGGTGAGTAGAAAATTTGTGAATTATCAATTTTGGGTGAAGTATCCCTTTAACATAAAAAAAAAACACTATAAATCAAGATATTAAACAACTTTAGCTCTGTGCGCAGTATGTCTCATCTAGAGGTGTTGTAGTTGATGTTAAAATTTAAACCTTCAACTCCAGTGAGATCTCTTGGTGTAAATCATCTTTTTTATCAATGAAACTCAGTTCTCTGGTGCGATGAGACGAGATGAGGGAGAGACTTGATAATCATCCACTAACACCATCAACACCCATTACTAACCCTCACTCCTCTCTGCTGCTTCTTCCTTCACTAGATTCTTATCACACAAACCTGTGTTAGCCAGTGACACACACACACACACTCACACACTCTCATGTATACACACACTCAGTCGGTGCGTCAGCCTCCTAACCCTCGGTCACTGCTGCCTGTTTTCAGGTCTTGGAGTGACACGGACAACTTCTACTCCAACGATCGCAGCATCCTGACGCTGTCGCCCATCGAGGCCACCCACTGCTGACTGACTGACTCCCCGGGCCGCTGACTGTACACAGCACAGAGCTGGGGGGGGAGGAGGGGGGAAGGGTGGGGGAAGAGGGGGGGGGCTACCACTCCGCTATGAGTCATAATTACACCCCCACACTCCTGCCACCATTTTATAAACCTACTCCAGTTTAAACTCGATGCAGCTGGATGCAGTTGGACTCAAACTGCTGCTGCTGCTGCTTCGTGTGAAACCAAAAGGACCGTTGCTCATCATAGCAGCAGCAGCGGCAGCGGCTCTGTCATCTATCAACTCTTGGGAGAAAAGGATGTGAAGCGGATAGAAAAAGATGAAGTCGACATCTCAGCAGCAACAGTTTATATCAGAAACCTGCTGCAAAAAAACACAACACAAAACATATTTAACTTCACTACACAGTGAAACATGTCGAGTCTGACTCGTAGTTGATGGATCAGACCGGTTTAATGATCATGCAACTATTTATTTTTCATTTTCTATACAGTTGCCAAACTTTTTTTTTTCTTCTCTTGCTTGCAACTGTCATTAAAACGACCTTTAAAGTCTTAATAACATAACGTTCATGGATGCAGAGCGGCGAGGACTCAATGATGCTGCTGCTGCCGCTTCTGCTGCTGCAGCTCAACCCACGACGCCGCCTTCAATCATGATGTAGGAACTCATCTCAGAGGTGTTGACTCGCTTCATCATCGTCTTATTTTTTTTAAATTCTCACTCGGACTGGAAAAAGGAAAAAGCTTCGCCGCCACCGCAGCATCGATCCTGTAGCATCCAGAGATTCAGATAAGATCTACGCACGGTGGTTCCCCTCGATCCTTCATCATCATTATCATCATCATTATCATCATCATCTCTACTGTGGTACCAAAGAGCAAAAAAAAAAGAAAAGAAAGAAAGGATTCAGACAGAAAAAAGGAAAAAGTGTTTATTTTTGTGCCTGACTGTACAGAAGCTTCTATTGTTGTTGAGAAGAACTTATTATTGTTCGTTGCTGCTTTCTCTCTCTCTCTCTCGTCGTGACTCTCCGGGCCTCCGTCTTCCTGGTGCGCCGCTCTAGAAATGAAATAAAAAAAGGAGGAGGAGGAGGAGGAGGGGGCCGGATCATGGGGTCCGTTCAGATAATAATAACAATAATAATAAAAAAGCCATACATTTTTCACGAGGTTATAGCTACTATGGGTAGATTATTGTAGACGGTGGTACTGCAGACAGAGAAGCTGCTTGAGCCCGTTGTTACTTTGTACTTGTTCCCCCTTGATGCCTTGTTCTCTCTTCATTCAGCCTTGGTTTAGGAAAAGACGTCTCAGCATCAAACGCCACGATGTCAGGGAAAAAAAAAAAAAAGTTTTTTGAGCTCATGAAAGAATTCGTGGCTGCAGCGTCGATTTTTTTTTTTTTTTTTTACTTTCAGCAGGATGAAAATGTGCTTTAATAGTGAGATGTTTTTTTTGTTTTTGTTTTCTTCCAAATCACGGCTAATGCATGTTGACCCAGACGGCAGAATGTCTCTATCTTCAGAGAGGTAGATTTATCAGATAAATATGACTCAGCTTCAACAGAGATATTACTATACAATAAAAGAAAAAAGATAAAGAAAAGCAGAGCGTTTGCACAAGTCACATATCAAATCCCTTTTTTTTTTCTTTGTTGTTCCTCTGTTTCATCATCGCCCGTCTGTCACCAATCGAAACCATATCTGAATCATGTTTTTTTTTTTTTTGCTGTTACGTTGATCTTGCCATGTGTGTTTCTATCACCTGTCAATGAAGTGTGTGTGTGTGTGTGTGTTGGTGTGTTCCTCTGTGTGGCGGCCATGTTGTATCTGAAGGAAATACAGTACGGTACTTAGCTTTGTTGTTGATGACGACATGTCGCCGCCAGGTTAAAGGTCAAAATGTTTCTCTCTTGTGTTTTCTTCTCTGTAAGATGAAAAAAAGTGAAAGTTAGGACATGTGAGTGTGTGTGTGTGTGTGTGTAAGAGAGTGTGTGTGAAGGCGACAAGACAACCGTTTTAAACTTGACATCAAGAACCACACTGCAAAAACTCAAAATCTTTCCAAGAATATTTGTCTTATTTATTGTCAAAATGTCTCATTTCTAGTCAAAACTAATCTCTTTCCACTTAAAATAAGACTCATCACCTAAAAATGAACTTGTTTTTAGATCATTTTCACTTGTTTCAAACTAATTTTCACTTGAAATAAGTAGAAAAATCTGCCAGTGAAAGCAAGTTTTTTTATGCTTGTAATGAGAAAGAAAAACTATCAGATTTTTCTACTTATTTCAAGTGAAAATCTGCTTGAAAGAAGTAAAAAGTGTCTAAAAACAAGCTACTTTTTAATGTGATGAGTCTTATTTTCAGTAGAATGAGAATTATTTTGACTAGAAATTAAATTTTGACTAGAAGTAAGACAAATATTCTTGGTAAGATTTTGAGTTTTTGCAGTGCACACAGTAGACGCCTCAGCTCACACAGGGAAACGCACTCGCTCTGTCGTAGGATGTTCTGACTTTGACTGTGTGAAGATCAGTGTCTTCTTCTTCCTCTTCTTCTTCCTGTCGACTCATTTGAATATTCGTGATGTTTCATTTCTCCACGGTTACACATTGTTTGTTCGATGCCTGTTGTATCCTCCTCAGCTGACAATGAAAGTGTCTATTTATTCTTGCAAGTTTGTTTTCCTGTGTTTTGTGTCGCACCTTTTTCTTCTTACACATCGATTTTGGTTTTGTTTTTTCCTTCTCCACCTGAGCAGAAATGAGCAGGATGTTGGTACGTCACACGATCTCTCCATCCCACACCACACAGTTCCTCCAATAAGCACCTTAAAGGCCACATTTACACAGGAAGTAGCTTTTTTTTAAAACCATTTGACCTCACATTTTGGATGTACGTCGTGTATCGTGTATCCTGGATTAGGAAACACACACACACACATGCAGCTGTTTAAAAAGGAGCTCTCTCTCCACTTCTCCACTGATTTTACACTGAGGTTGTTTCATTTTTAAACTTAAATGCAACCTCTCTGTAAAGTCTGATGTCAACACAACAGGTTTATTATTATAAACTAGAAGTGTGGAGAGCGTTCAACAGTTTAATGTAACAAGCCAGGAAGAGGCTGCAGTTGCATTATATTATGGGAGATGGAGTCAGTACCAGTGGGAACTAAAAGTCTCATCTGCTTGTTTTTAGTGTTGAAGAAAAATGACTTCTACCAGAGACTATTGGTCAAATGTGATGCAGCAAAGTTCATTATATCCTAAAATCTCTGATATGTTGATCTTCAGATCTTTATTTAAACGCTCCACAGTCCACACTCCTACTGTCAAAGTAAAGACTCACATGTGTTCATTCATTTTTATCTTAAAACAACATCCACATCTCTGTGTGAACTTTTGTACAACAGTTATTGGTCGCTGTGATCGCTCCTCTCTCAACAACCGAGGGACAAACTAACTCCACCGTCCGTGTTGTCTGTGCTGCAGCTGCTCCGTCCAGGCGTCTTCCAGCAGCGTTTTAGTGTGAAAATCCCTCGGTGCTTCCTGCTGAGCCTCAGTCAGGGAGCAGTGATGTAGAGTGTGTTTTTATTTTGTGACTGGACTGATTCACTCACTTCCACTGGAAACGTGTGAGGAAGAGAAAATCTGTTAATAAGGAGGTGGAGGAGTGGTTTTACAGTGACACACAGGAACCTGAATGTTGTTTTAGGATAAAATGTGAACTTTTCACGTGTAAAATCACACATACGACCAATCAAAAAATCTCAAATCAGACCAGTTTAAACTAGTTTAATGTTCATATCGATACAGAAAGTTGATCGTTCGGGACAGAACCAGGAAGAAGGAACCAGAACAGGACGACTACAACTCCTCCTCATCATCATCTTCTTCTTCATCATCATCTCTGTCTCTGCTGCACTGTGTCGGTCGGCCGGCCGGATGCAGGAGGAGGGAGATGAAGCTGAGCTGTGCACAAACACCTGCAGTGTCAAGTCACTTCTGACGCCCCCTGGTGCTCAACTACGGAAGCCCAGAGTGTTCAATAAAACCATTATGACAGAAGTTAAGACTTAATATTCCAATATAATGATGTTGTTTTAAAAAAAAAAATCAATGAAAAGTTGTTAGTTTGGGGGGAAATGGAGTGAAGATTTGAAAATAGTGGGCCTAAAGTAACATTTAATCATTTTAATGTATTAGTTTCAGTTCAGTTTAGTTTATTTACAGAGCAAAATCACCATAGTGTAGTAGCAACATGGTCCCAATACACTTTACAGAATCAAGTGCAATTTTAAAGAAAACACAGTAGATAAGACAGATTAGAAACTCAAATTTCACCAAAACATTGGGTGAATACTGTAGGTGTCTTTTAAAAGTTGCAGTGGAGGTGGATTCTTTAATATTAAAGCTATAGAAATCCTGTTTTGGGGGAAAAGGCAGGAAAAAAAACATTTAAACAGTGATATTATTATGAAAATAAGGCTGCTAGAGTTGTTTTGAACACTTTTGGTTTCGATCAGTCGATCATGTTAATGTTAATTTTTTAACATTTCAAATATAATTGTGTCCCAGGAGGCATTTGTGTGATACTGTATATGTGCCTCTGCTGTTTTATTTTCCTGAGACGAGATGTGAGATTGAAAACAGCACTGACGTCACCAGGACGAGGTTTCTGGGGTATTTCAAGAAGCACGAGATTAACCTACTCAACCACATAATTGGAAAAGAAAAGAAAAAACAAGGATCATTTAATATTTTATCACACTGAGATGATGATCGTTCATCAGCAGCTCACTCCCACTTTAATTGGATCTTTGTATTGAGACACAGGTGCTTCTGTAAAAAAAAAAAAAAAAAAAAAAATTGGCCACATAGTGAAACGGAGCAGTGACGTCATCTTTGTCCTCTGATCGAGACCCGTAAAAATGGAAATGAAGACTTTTATATGTCTACTGTGATATGTGATGGATGTGAGGGTCAAACCGAGCTGCTGCTGCTGCTGCTGCTGCTTCTGGCACCGTTACAGGTGACGTCACGTCGGCGCGCTCACGGTCGTTTGCTCCTGGAGCCACAGTTAAGGAGTTTCGCAGCAGCCAGACTTGAATCAAATTAAGGCTCCTCTGATCAAATCAGCTGAAAAGAAAGAGAAAAAAAAGGAAAAGAAACAGGAATCTAAATTAAAATGTCAAGTGATCGGTTTGTGTAGCAGCTTCAGTGACTCAGCAGCAGCTTCACACAGCCGGGTAGTGGCTGCTGCTGCTGCATCTCCCTCCTCTTCATCACCTCATCACTTCTCATCGGAGGATTAATAAACCACCATCATCATCATCATCATCATCACTCTTCAGTTGACTGACACCTGTCTGTCTGTTCGTCTGTCTGTCTGTCGTCCTCCTGTCAGTAAATCTGTCTTATAGCTCATGTTTATGAAGATGCAGTTCTATTTACTAAATAAAGACATTTTTAAGAAACAAAAGAGTTTCATCTGTGACTTTGTTGAAGTGGAATCAGTGGTGGACAGTAACGGAGTAAATGTACTTGAGTACTGTACTTACTTTACTATTAGATTTCTTTGGTACTTATTGCGCTTTACTTGAATACATTTCCAAGAGAAATATTTTTACTTTTACTCAAGTTAATTTCTAGGAAGGCTGAAAAGTACTCGTTACTTTCAGGTCTGCTCTTTTTTTTTTTCTAAAATCCTATTGGACACAAGCTGTGTTTGTCAAAGAAGGAAACCCTAACCCCTAAAAGCAGCACATCAGTGCAGCTGGTTTCAAAGAGTTAATTCTCAGAAACAGGAGTTAAAAGCTCCTTAAATTAATTTAGAAAAAAAATATAGTAATTCATTGATGTGAAAAATTAGTCATTTACTCCTACTCTTACTTAAAGTACCTTTAAAAGCAAGTACTTTTTTACTCTTACTCGAGTAACATGTCGACTGAGCTACTTTTACTTGTAACAGAGTAAATTTTGAGCAGTAGTATTTGTACTCTTACTGTAGTACTGGGGTTGAGTACTCTGTCTATCTGTGAAATGATCAAAACTAAACAAAACAACAGGAAGAAAAAGAAACAGCTCAGGACTGATAAATAAATAAATGAATGAATGAATGAATCTCCATGTGGTTAATGAGGGAGAGAAAACAATTAGGACTTTATATCAGTGAGAGCAGGAAGTAATCAACTGATCCAATTAACTTGTGTAACGACCATGTTAAATCTGCAGAGTTCATGTGATGGGAACTCAGCTATTTTAAGCTTTGTTCAAACAAAGGGTAAGAAAAATAACTTACACGAGTTAAGTTTGTCTGGACTGTGATAAAAAAGTGGAATAAATTCATTAATTAAACAAACATGAAGTAATCTGATTTATAAAAAGCAGCAAAGTAAGCAGCTTTGTTTGTTTTTTATATACTATTTCATCTTTGAAGGTTTTTTTTATTTTGTTAGAATGAAAAACAACTGTGATGCACATTTTTATGAATGAAACACTGGAAACTATGGAAGTCTGTTTCCACCAGTGGAAGAAAATAAAAATATTGCTAAGGCAAGTCATCAAAAATTAGATAAAAACTCATTATTAGACATAAAAAGTCAAATTCATGAAATAAAGTCCCAATTATGAGGGGTTTTTTTAGTCCGAATTATGATTTAAAAAAAACTCTGTAATAACTATGATATAAAAAGTCATAATTATTTCACACAGCTCTGAATAATTTGATAAAAGACGTTTCTCTGGTCATTTACTTCAGATGAATATGACGACCTCACAGTCTGACCTGCTGTTTACGTCTCTAAAACACACATTGATTTGAACAACTTGTTTCAGTCTGTTTCACCAAAAAAAAAAAGAGAGACGTTCAACAAACACGACATGAGGCTGTTTATACTTTGAACAAAATTTTATTACAGTATCTCCCCGGTCCACTATCATCACCACCATCATCATCATTATCTTTTTTTTTTTTTAATATTTATATATATATAAAAATCATCCGCTACTGTATCTACAAAATAATCCAGGAAATAAACATGAGTTTTAGTCGACAAGGCCTCAGAGCAGCACACGGTTAGTAAAGAACAAGAGGGATCGACAGAAACGGGTCAAGTTCACATGACGGAGGATTTACACACTGACCAACCATCTGTCGGCTGAAAGCTCCCGCTGACCGACTTTTCATCCTCAAAGTGGCGATTTCATTTTGAGCCAAATCTGGTGACTTCAAAAAGTTTTATCATAATAAAGTTGTGGATGAAGTCACATTGGAGTGTTTCTCTAAATAACAACCCTTGTTTTTTTTTTCTTTTACAGAGTCGTGACAGAGTTTTAAACCCAAATACAAAACATTTTCCCCCTGATAAAAATATACCAAATGTACCTTTTTTTTTTCTCTTTCAGCATCACTGCTCAATAAACCCACACAGCTTCAACATGTGTCAGTCTAAACCTTAGTAACGATGCGTGTTTAAATACAAGCAGAGTTTTCCAGTATATACACGTGGTAGGAGAGGGTTCACACCTTCAGCTCATTGGTTAAAGGGATAGTTCAACATTTTGGCAAATTGGCCCATTGCCATAATCCCTATAGTCATAGCAGTAGGTTCGTTACCTTTAATTGACGATGCAAGCTGTTTTTAGAACGGCGGAGCAGAGCCGTGAGCTGCTCAGAGCTACGCTACGGAGGCTCATGGGATTTCTTGGTTTCCCTCATCAAACTCTAACAGAACGTTACCAGACAGAGTTGTTATAGAGGTAAATGCAGAGACTTCTTGCTGAAAAACTGCCCCTGAAGGCAACGCGCATCAGCAGTTTTGCATGAATTTACCTCTAAAACAACTCTGTCTGGTAACGTTCTGTTATTATCTCATAGCGTGGTGAATGTGCAGGTCACAACTTGTCCACCAGAACATTTTGGAGTTGTTGGATTGTGTATTTGATGAGTTTGATGAGGGAAACCAAGAAATCCCATCAACCTCTGTAGTGTAGCTCTGAGCAGCTCACGGCTCTGCTCCGCCTTTCTAAAAATAGCTTGCATCGACAATTAAAGGTAACGAACCTACTGCTATGACTATAGGGATTCTGGCAATGGGCCAATTTGCCAAAATGGTGAACTATCCCTTTAATGCAGGAAATGTAGTGGAAATCTGTTTTGTGTTTTTTTTTTTTCAATGAGCAGTGACAGTGAAGGCAGCACACAGAAATTAATGCAACATGTGAGGAAGAGGATGAACATTTAAAGGTTGTTTAAAGTGAGACATTTATCAGTAACTATTCTTTTATCCACTGACGGTTTAAACTTCTCACCTGCTCGATATCTTGTCTCACGTGTGTTTTTTTTTGACACAGAGACAGTGAAGTTACACACACACACACAGAGTGCAGAGAACAAAACGAAACAAAACATCAGGCAATCGACATCATCCAAGTGCATTTAACTAAACAAACAAAGGGAAAGAAACACGACACCGCGGAGAGAAGAGAAAAGAAAAGTTTGGCGAAAACCCAGAAAAAAAACACAAAAGAAAGAAATAAAAGGTAGATACAGACGTCAACATGAAGGCAACGCTCCGATGTGTGAAAGGCAACAGATACAGTACAGATGTGTGTGACTCAGGTCCGACAGGTCTGACCCCCAGATGCATTCTGGGTAATCAGGTAGAAGGTGTTCGCTCCCAGACACACGATACGATGAGATATCTATCTATCTAATCTGGTTGTCACAGCAACTAGCTCCGCCCCTCTCCGTGTGTGTGTGTGTGTGTGTGTGTGTGTGTGTGTGTGTGTGTGTGTGTGTGTGTGTGTGTGTGTGTGTGGTTGGTGTTGCGTTCACTGGCTGGCGGCGTCCCCGTTCTCCTCTCCGTCCTCCTGCAGCTCCACCAGCGCGGCGTGGCGGTTCGCCTGAGAGCCCTCGCTGAAGAAAACCTTCTTGATGACGCCGGACTTGGGCGCTCGGATCGTGTGCTGCAGGGGAGACGACGGACGGACGAGAGGTCAGAGAGAGAGAGAGAGAGAGTGTGTGTGTGTGTGTGTGTGTGCAGTGGTGGACAGTAATGGAGTAAATGTAATCAAGTACTGTACTTATGAGGATTTGTGCTTTACTTGAGTATTAGATTTCTTTGGTACTTATTATTCTTACTTGAATACATTTCCAAGACAAATATTTTTTACTTTTACTCGAGTTAATTTCTAGGAAGGCTGAAAAGTACTCGTTACTTTCAGGTTTAGGTTTTTTTTCTAAAATCCTATTGGACACAAGCTGTGTTTGTCAAAGAAGGAAACCCTGACCCCTAAAAGCAGCACATCAGTGCAGGTAGTTCCAGGGGTTAAAGCAAAAAAAAAATCTTTTGACTGAGCGTTCCTTCGTCCAGTGTGCATTATTGTCGTCATTTTTGCCTTGTATTTTAAACCTGATGAAGGAACCTTGTTCTAAAAGTGTTGTTTCTTTGATTCTTCAATAAATGATTCTGCATATGCATAAACCTGAAGATGCACACTGCCTGCAAGCTCTGAAGTGGTCAAAAAGGTGAGTCACCAAATCCCTGTAGGGGGGTCTGGGGGCATCCCCCCCCCAGAAAATAAATGAAGCATTCTGGTGTACTCTGTTTCAAAAAAAAACATTGAGTAGGCCTACTGACTAAGGTTCCCCTATCATTGTAAGGCAACAAGGCAAGAATGGCTGGAGTGTATGAAACTTAAACTGACCTCAGAACTGGTCTAGTGGGGAGCAAAAACAAATCTCAAGGCATTAATCTAGGGGTCTGGACCAGCCATTCAAGGGCCCGTTTGCTCTGCTATTTGTCTGTGCAGCGGTGCACCGCGGACATGCACGGTAAAAAAAAAACAAAAAAAACAAAAAGAAACCGAATGCGCGCCGCCACGTCCGCTCGGATTACTTTAACCCCTGTAGTTCCAAAGAGTTCATTCTCAGAAACAAGAGTTAAAAGGTCCTTAAATTCATTTAGAAAAAAATATAGTAATTCATTGATGTGAAAAAAAAATAATTACTCTTACCGTACTCTTATTTTTACTTAAAGTAAATTTAAAAGCATTTACTTTTGGATACTTAAGTACCTTTAAAAGCAAGTACTTTTTTACTCTTACTCGAGTAACATGTTGACTAAGCTACTTTTACTTGTAACGGAGTAAATTTTGACCTGTGTGTGTGTGTGTGTGTGTGTGTGTGTGTGTGTGTGTGTGTGTGTGTGTGTGTGTGTGTGTGTGTGTGTGTGTGTGTGTCTCACCTCCATCTTCATGGCGATCATGACCATCAGTGGATCTCCTGCAGTCACTTTATCTCCGACCTTCACCAGCACCTGAACACAACACACCAGGTTGTTTGTATGTTTGTACTGGAATAAATTCATTAATTAAACAAACATGCAATAATTTTATTTTTTAAACGCTAAAAAGCAGCTGGGTAAAAAAAACAAAAAAAAAAACATTTTGTTTCGATTATTTCAATTTTGAGGGTTTTTTATTATTAATATTATTATTATTTTGTTTGAATGAAAAACAATTGTGGGGAAATTATGGAAGTCCGTTTCCACCAGTGGAAGGAAATAAAAATATCCCAAAAAGGGGCAATGATCATGAACCAAAGTATACGTACATATCATGTTACGCACGTCTCAGCCAATAAGAAGAGTGCAGTTATTATTAAAGGTATAATATGTAGGAATTCCCCCCATCTAGCGGTGCGGTTGCATATCTGAACGTATTCTTGATGTTGCATTCACGTGCAATCGGGCAGACATCAGACAGACAACGGACACTGAACGTAAAAAATGGCGATGCAACATGGCCGCCTCGGTTCGGTGCGCCCCTCCTTGTATATTTGTAACGACTTGTAACAACTCATTCTAAGGTACCAGAAAGCTTTCATTTGTATGCGGGTGTGATTCCACTTCAGTGAAATACGTATTTATGAAAGCAACATTTGATTTTTGCTAATAAAAAGCCAAATAAGTTACATAACGGGGCTTTAACTAATAGGCATATCTTATAACCTCAATATATGAAACCAGGAGAAATACAACAAATCTAAATTATTTATCACCTTATCCGCAACATACGAAATGTCTCTAACATCCAGAAAAAAAACACGTGCGACCACTAATTTGGCAAAAAAACAAAACAGCAGCAGTTCACCTTCTCTATGGTTCCAGTCATGGGGGCCACGGCTCCTCCCTGAGCCCCGGAGCCGCTCACACCGGCCAGGTACTTGGGCACCGGCACCGACACCTCGGCGCTTCCCTCCTGCAGCAGAGGAGGAGAGGAAGAAGGAGAAGAAACAGTTTAATAACTCGTCTCAGTCCTCAGACAGTTTGTGCAGCGACAGGTGGAGACAAACTTCTCTGCAACAACCCGACTGGGAAAAGTGTGAATTTGTAGCTTCCACTTATTCTCTCATTTGGAAAAAAAAAAAAAACAGATTTAAAACCGCTGAGCTTCAAAGACAGAAATAAATATGGACTTTTATCTACAGTCCCATAAATCCAACCAGTTAAGATGTTTAATGTTGAACGTTTGAAATAAATGAATTACTGTAAATCTTTCTAAACTAAAGTGCCAAATATTCTGTGGCTCCAGCCTCTGACGTGTATATTTGCTGTTTTGAGATAATAAAGTGAATATATTTGTGTTTAAGAGGCGATATAAAATAATTTCAGACCTTAAAAATAATGTTTAAAAGCAAAGAACAGATCGTTAGCAGAACATTTACAAAACTTGTTCAAACTGGAGGAAGGGGACAGACAGACTGAAGCTTGATTTTAAACATACATTTGCAAGGCTAAGCTTAAAACAAACGTGTATTTCTGTTGCTGGTGTAAAACTATGGCATTCACAAAGCAAAGAATTGAAAAGTTGTACAAGTATGTCTCAAAATGTTTAAAAAAGAAAAGATAAGCGTCTACAAAAAAAGAAGGAGGAGAAAGAGAAAAAAATAGACGAGTGGTGTCCAATGATATTTTGTTTGTTTTCTTGTCACTACTATGTTTCTTCATCTTTAATATTTTGAAATAGAGTATAATATTGGTGTAAGTAAGCCAATGTAATTATCAGGGATGCAAACGGGTCAGGACCAAAAAAGAGAGGAATTGTCGGGGGGGGGCCTCACCATTAACAATATCACAGAAAAGTCTATTTCCAGTAGTTCAACCCCAACCAAGTATTGAGTGCATATAGATGGACAGTTTTCAGAAGGCCAACATTTCTATATTAAAAATGCTTTAAAAAAAATAAAAAACATTGCAATATTTCAATTTTGGAGATACTGATTTTTAGGTCTTCACTGAATGTTAGTCATAATTATTACTATTAAAATAAACTGAATAAATAAAGACATGGGATTTAACATCCCATTCAGTGTGTAATGGACATATAGGCCTATATAATGTGTTAGTTTCACTTTAATTGAACACATTCTACATCGCGGAGGCGACGTCTCTCCTTCACCTCTGAAACGGGGCAGAGCTCCGTGGGAGACACCTGCCTGACACAGCAACGGACATGCACGGGGGGAAAACGGCGGCACCGTCGCACCGAATGCACGCGGATACGCGCCGCTTTGGGTAACGAGCGCGCACGTCGCGTCTACATTGGAGGTGAATAGGAAGGCTCTGGGACTGATTGACTGTGGACCACCACCAGTCTGATCAGGTCCATCACAGCACAGCAGCTGCAGCTCTGCCCCGCTGTCACATGATGCATATCAGCGCAATCTGTTTACATTAAATTAAATTTATTCTAGGGGTCGGTGGTGTTTTATTCTAGGGGTCGGTGGCGGCTGTGAGACAGCAGCGGCTCCACGGTGAGTCCTCTTTGACTCTAAAGTCTCTGTAGCTCATCAGCCCGGAACTCGCCTCATGGACCAGAAGCGACGGCGGCGTTTGGCCTCAGACGTCTCGGACTTCCAGAGCAGCTACAGCGCAGCGTTGTGACCTCAACCATGGTTGGTGAGAGCAGAAATGTTGTTGTAGGCCTGTGCATATTCTCATTTGTCCAGGTCATAGTATTTCAAAGGAGGTTAAATCGAAAGCAACTGGACTTATACTGAGTCTCCACACCAGATAGTTGGACCAGTCCCAGCCTGGTCAGATGCTACATGAACTGATGAAGCCTCTTGGATGAAGGTGAAACGTCTTCCTAGACTTTTTTTTCAAAGGAGGTTAAATCGAAAGCAACTGGACTTAGTTATAATAAGTAAATAACTAAGTCCAGTTGCTTTCGATTTAACCTCCTTTGAAAAAAAAAAAAAAAAATTGTTGTAGTGAAAATAGGCGGGCTCGTGAATTTTTTTTGAAACGAGTGAAAACGAGCGCTAATTCGCTTATCTCGCGTATCTCGCGTTTGGTTGCGCGTAAAAGCTCGCGCGAAAAAAAAGCGTTCCTCGTGTTTGAGTGGGAAGCCCCTTTGGGTCTTCCCACCAAACACGATGAAATAGACGAAGACGCGAAGGTCCCGTCGCCATAAAACAATCGGGTGTAGCGTCGCAAAAAAAAAAAGTCGCGTCTACCGCGTCTCGCGCCTAATCGCGTCTTTGCGTCACGGCCTTTTACACCGCGGACGTAACGAATAAACGGTGACGGTGTGAACGAACAACATAGAACAGGACCAGACGTGGCATTGTTTCCTCTTTTCACCGACAGCTCCACTCTCCCTTACTTACACTAACTACTGTTATTGTTGAGGCCAGATAATTGTGGGATTTGTAGTTTTTGACCAATCGCAGGTTGTGCTCTTTCTTTTTTGTGATTTTCCTGGTTCACACATGTTGTTGTTTTTTTTTAGGGGCAAATGCGAGCGAAATGCTCGCCCATGGTGGGCATACGAAAATTTAAGAGCTGTCTTATTTAAGTCTTGAACACAATAATTCAACAAATTTAAGACATTTTAAGGCCTAAAAGTGTGTAATGGACATATAGGCTATAACCAGAGACGACCATGAATGAGTTCGCCTCAGTTTCACGTGATTGTCACTGTCAGCCTGTTAGAAAAACATTTTACTGACCCCAGCTGAGACCCCCCCCCCCCCCAGCTGAGACGCTGAGACCCCCCCCCCCCTCCCAAAAACAAAAACTCTTCAGATCTGAACGATTCACACAAGTCACCTAATTGGTCATGAATAAAGCGAGTTTCGCTTTTCGGCGCGCTGTTTGCATCCCTGAATTATAACAACAGAGAGGGGCAGGTACTATAAGTTTTCTTCATCCTGCTCCTTTTCATTCATGGTGACAATGTGTTCATTATGTAAATATGTGCAACCATGTGTAGAATGTATACCATGAATGGAATCAATCAAAATGAATGAATTGATGGAAAAAGAGGAAATTTAAAGTTAATTTCCCACTCACTTAGACACTTAGATGCACATGTTTCTGTATTTAAAGCAGAAGTGAGTGATCCGGTCGTTTTCGCTAATGCTGCGTTCCAGGCAGGCTTTTGAAATCGTAAATTACAGCTTCAAGTCACAACTTACGACTTTGTAGCGTTCCAGGCAACCCACTCGTGTTTTTCCGACCTGTTTTACCGGTGAAAGTCACTATAACGGCCACTCGTAACTTCCGACCGGTGAACTCGTACCAGATCGAACTGGTACCACTTCACGGTCGGAAAAATACGAGTTTCCTTGAACGCACCATAACAGTCCTCGTCGCTACGTCACCACATTCACGGCGTTCCTTGGCTGCACACACAGCCCTGCATGCCGTTCTCTCTCCTCATTGGATAAAAACTGTAGGATACGATAAATGTTTTCTCCTCGGCTCAGAGCAGAGCAGAGGGACTGAGAGACCCGTGTTTCAGTCCAAACACTCTATGTAAGTGATTGCTGTCGGAAGATATAACTATTTAAGACTTATATTAACACAAATATATCACTCACTTCTGCTTTAATGGATCAAACACATCAGTTGCAGCCCAAAGTTCATACTTTAAACAAATCAAATTATTTTTCTTGTTGCTATAAACATTAAACACGGACGTGAGAAGATGATTTCTGCTTCACCGGCTTCATTATCTCTGTGTATATACTGTATATATGTATGTATCAAACCCACCGTGGAGAACAGGTGGACCACGTTGTCCAGGATCACCAGTTTGGGACGAGACTTCACTCCGTTGACCGAACAGTGAAGGAATGAAGCTCCGCCCTCGACCTCCACCTCTCCGGTCACGTGGAACAACTCCTCGCCAACCTGACGGAGAGGAAGCACAGGTTCGCCTGCTCGTTAACTCTTCATTTACACGTTTCAAAGTGATTGGATGGACTTTTGCCTACATATTTGTGTGTACACATGTGCAGAAACCTCAGCCGATATGGCCTGCGTTCTCAGGACATTATACAGATGCAGGTCCCGAGAGTGAGAACGGAACTGGGCAAAAAGGCTTTTACATTTTCAGCCCCGTCGACCTAGAATGATGTGCAGAAGGACTTGAAACTGACACATCTTGTAACTCTGGGTGAATTCAGGTCAATTATAATAGACAGAGAATTGAGCTCAATCGGACTGTGCTATTGCGTTGTTTAATCATGTTTTTCTGAAATGTGTGATTGTATTTTATTTGAGTCTTGTGTGATGTGCAACTGAGCTGTTGTGTGCTGCCGTCTTGGCCAGGTCACTCTTGGAAAAGAGGTTTTAAATCTCAATGAGTTTTTACCTGGTTAAATAAAGGATATTGATTGATTGATATTGATTGATGCAATCAATGTGAAATCAATACTTTGATGCAGTTATCATCATTATCATCATCATCTCGCAGGGGAGACGGGGGACGGTTCTGCTGCTGCTCGTACTGAGACAAACTTGTCTTAGAGGTATGAAAGTTGCTTTTTTTCATGAGCTGTATTTTTGTCATGGCTCAGTGTCATTGGCCCTCATTTATCAAACGTGCGCACACCAAAAAAGATGGGTGTGCGCCAAATCTACCGCAAGAATCTACATTTATCAATATGAACGTGAGCATAGGGTACGCAGCTCTGACCAGGTGTACGCACATTTGAACCAGCGTAGAACATGTGCTGCTGTGTCAGAATGATTATTGAAGCAGAAATAAGTGGAATGTTTGTGTTAATATAAGTCTTAAATAGTTATATCTTCCGACGGAAATCACTTACATAGAATGTTTGGTCTGAAACACGGGTCTGTCAGTCACTCTGCTCTGCTGTAAGCCGAGGAGAAAACTTTCCTTGTATCCTACAACCTTTATCCAATGAGGAGAGAGAACGGCATAAAGGGGAAGTCCTCTCTGTGTGTGCAGCCAAGGGATGCGCGTGAATGTGGTGACGTAGGGACGAGGGCGGGAACTGCTAACTCCATCTGCTGACAGGAAGTTAGCCAAAACCACCGGATCGCTTACTTCTGCTTTAACTCGACACGATTTTGAGCAATGAGGTGAATTAAAAACCACGATGTGACAGATGCTCATGAATCAGCTGTGGAAACAGAAACGGTCACTGACAGATCTGTTACAGTCTTGTTAGATCACAGACAGAAACTTCCGTGATCCTGCAACAGAGTGATGATGAACGGCTGCTCAGCCTCTTTCTCTGCCGGACACCAGAGCCCCGACTGAGGAGGAGACGAGGCGCTCCGGTGTGATAGCTACCGGTCCAGGTTTTTGGGGTTTTTTGTCACCTGTCAGCAGGGATTTGGCCGGTGTTTCACATCCCTCCATCAGCCGAACCGTGTCATCAGTGCTGCTGACGGTTATAGAGTCGCGTTCACGGCAATAATTGTTATTTCTCAAACACTTAGGCTATGTTTAGTAAACTGCAAACACCAGAATCTGCACCAGATTCTACGCAAGTTTGATAAATGAGTTGCCATGTCCAGCTGGCACATGATATCATATTTCGTCACGGCTGGGACGGTTGCAACCATATCAAACCAGACCACGACAGTTTTGTTTCTAAATTTCAAGAATTTATTTTAAATATGCATAATAAGTGCATAAGCAAACATAAATGTATAAAATTAAACATTTTTAGCTCAAAATAGGCACAATTTATTAATGTTATTCAACAGAACAGCCATTTAGACCGTGAGAGAGACTGATGCTAAAGAATCTAGATAAACAAAATGATTCCCAAAAATAACTGAGCAACTATTGTTGTTCTATGGGACAAAAAAAGTTCAATTTATTTCATGTTTAATTAAAATATTTTGTATTGTCTATTGAGTTTTAATATCACCAGGAACATCTGCACATTGACTCAAGACCTATGTACTCCGCTGCAAACCAAACTCCGACTGTTAAATAATACTATTGTATTATTGTAAAACAATGCATATTTTAGCAATAATATGATTATTGAGACAAAAAACTAAAGTTAATGAGTGAAATTTAATGTGTGTTTAATATGTTGCAACATCTGGATTCTTGTGTCACATGTCACCATCTTTAAATGGCTCATTAGCAGACACATGTAAGTTTAATATGTTAAAGTTTGATAGTCCAGATAGTCTCAAGTAAAAAAAAAAACAAAACTGTTGCAACTGTCCCCAGTCTGCCCTGTTTACTTTGCCTTTTAATTGCTACCAAGGAATTACAAAATAAAGTGACGTTGAGCTCATTTTCTTGAACAAACTTGACATAATAAAGTAAATAATGACACAGTACAAAAAGAAAAACCAGCTCACCTGGATACCGTAGCTGCCATCTTTGTTGTACTTGACGACCACGTCGACTTCTACAGACACAAGATGAGAAATGGTTTGCAAACAAGTAAGGAAAGTAAAGAAACACAGATCAGCAGCAGCAGCAGCAGCCATTCGACTTATTTTTGGCCTCTCAGCTACGTTTTTTTAATAGAAACGTTGAATAATGAATACGAGTTCATTAACAAACTGTCGCAGACCCGACCAGCCTCAAACTTAATTATTCAAACTCTCATTAAACGAAACAGATCCACAGTTACGAGCCGAACCCCCGACGCCGCTTCATCTGCTTATTAAAACTAAACTAACTAATGCAACACTAATTAAACGTCGTCGTCCTAGCCCTCACATATACTCAAAACACTCAGAAATCCATGCACATCTGTGTGTGTTACAGATATGTACTGTTTATAAGCCGGTTAGTGCAGCTCTCTGTGTGTGACTGATGTGTTTATATTTTTTATTTTGCATCGTTTTCAAGTTTTAGGGAAGTTTTTTTTCGACAGGACGTCAGACACGCTGAGAGAGACGATGACAAAGCTGCTGAGCTGCAACATGTGTCGTGTGTTCACGTAAAACCAAACACTCGCTGAGGCAGAACAGACTTTCCAGATGATTAATGTCGTTCACCTGTCTGAGTGACGACCACGGAGGAGCGGAGGAGCGGAGTGGCTTCGTCATCATCCTCTCTCAGACACACATTTTTCACTCCTGTCACTTCAATTAGCGCCAAAATGATCACGAGTCAATGATTTGTCTAGTGCATGCAAGATAAATCTGCAACATTTTACTATTTAAATTATTTTATTGTGTAAAAATGTCCAATATTTACTGGTTTGAGTGTTTTAAATGTTTGTTTGTCCAACTGAAAGTCTTTGAAGACGACATTAACAGGGTATATACAGGAATCTTGAAGTTAATTCTAATACCTTTTTAAGACTTTTTCAAGACCTTCTCAATATTTTTCAATACCTCACCGCCACTTCAAGCTGTAACCATTTACATCAGTGACACTTTAAACTTAACAGTTTTAGATTGTGATAAAGACTATATAGACCACTATGATACAACAGAATTCAAAATAGGCTAGGATAATAAATCAAAGGCAAAGTTGATCAAAAAAAAAAAAAAAACATTGCTCCACTCAAAAACAAAACTTCTTTTTCATGTACCGGTTCATCTTTGTTTTTTAATAAAATGAATAAATTCGCACACTTTTACAATGTTTTTTAGGACTCAAACTCTTGGACAGCGAATTCAGGAAAAATACCTTCAAAATTTAAGACTTTAAGACCAAAATTGATTTATCACCTTTTAATACTTTTCAAGACCCCGCGGATACCCTGATTAACATTTTTAAAATTTTATTTATGTATTTTTACAGGGATGGTGCACATTAATCGACACCATTATAAATGTGCCAGGGTTAGCTAAGTGGCTAATTCTCAACTGCGGTCCCTGAGCAAGATGTTAATTGCCAGCCTATGAAACAACAGAGCAGTATTACATTATAAACAATTTACTCGATACTACCTAAAACACATGTGTCTGAAATGGTGCAGCATATATACACTACTCACAAAAAGTTAGGGATATTTGACAAGAATATCCCTATAAAAAGTTAATGCTACAGTGATTCTCTATCATGAAAGCCTTTTAAGGAGAAGGATGCAATGGTAATTTCATCATGAAACAGCCTACTAATACAGGCTTTTTTTTTTTAAAAATTTGTAGAAGAGTGCCTTGGCTTTTTTGTTTAGTTGTCACATTAGGATTTGAAAACCCACCCTGGGCATTTTTCACTTTGTTTCTATCATTTTATGAAAAAAATGCATTTGTTTAGAGCCCTATGACGACGCAACGATGCACCTGTGAGATGTTTTTTTTTTTTTTTAAACTCCCTTTGAGCTGTGAAACCTTGTTTTTTTTTTGTCTCTCCGTCCTCCTTCTCTTCCTGAGCAGCAGGGGGCAGCAGAGGCAAAACACAACAGTGCGACTGGTTCTTACTTTTGTCTCCGAGCTGAAGCGTCAGGTTTCTGTTGAACTCGATGTTGCTCCTCCAGCCGCTGCTCGAGCCAAATGGGGAGAACGGGTCTGAGAAACACACACACACACACACAATATAAGAGACAACTTCAAAATGATCATTCATAGGTTTGTATTTGAGTAAAACGAACACTTTTGTTTCATTCTATAACCTACTGACAAAATTTCTCCCAAATTGGAAATAAAAATATTGTCATTTGGAGCATTTATTTGCAGAAAATGGCAACAGGTCAAAATAACAAAAAGGTTCTGGTGTTTTCAGACCTTGTATAATGCAAAGAAAACAAGTTCATATTCATTTTAAAACAACACAACACTAACTACTTTAAATTTAGGAAGAGTTTAGAAATCAAAATTGGTGGAATAATCCCAATTTTTAATCGCAGCAGTGTTTTTTTTTTATTTCTTTATTTATAATCTTTCTTCCTCATTAAATCTGATTTGGTTCAGGGGATCAGCAAAGTAGAGTGAGGTGTGCTTGTGTTGGAGTCGATGGCTGCCATACATGTAGAGAAGCTGATTTATTAAAAGGGATAGTTCAACATTTTGGCAAATTGGCCCATTGCCATAATCCCTATATATACCATAGCAGTAGGCTCGTTACCTTTAATTGTCGGTGCAAGCTATTTTTAGAACGGCGGAGCAGAGCCGCGAGCTGCTCAGAGCTACGCTACGGAGGCTCATGGGATTTCTTGGTTTCCCTCATCAAACTCATCAAATACACAATCCAACAACTCCACAACGCTCTGGTGGACAAGTTGTGACCTGCACATTCACCACACTATGAGATAATAACACAACGTTACCAGACAGAGTTGTTTTAGAGGCAAATTCATGCAAAACCGCTGATGCACGTTGCCTTCAGGGACAGTTTTTCAGCAAGCAGTCTCTGCATTTACCTCGTAACTCTGTCTCGTTATGTTCTGTTATTATCTCATAGCGTGGTGAATGTGCAGGTCACAACTTGTCCACGACAGCGTTGTGGAGTTGTTGGATTGTGTATTTGATGACTTTGATGAGGGAAACCAAGAAATTCCTTTAGCCTCCATAGTTAAGCTCTGAGCACCTCGCAGCTCTGCCGTTCTAAAAATAGCTTGCACCTACAATTAAAGCAATACTTACCTGTCTGGCATTTGACTCAGCACAGCACAAACATTTGAAAATCAACAGCTCCACCTCCCTCACAAGTCCCACCCACCTCTCCCTCCTCCTGCACCTCCACGAGCCCCCTCCCTCCCTGCTGCATGCGTTGGCATGGCAACGGTAAACAGAACATGAACGCGAGTGAAACGGGAACAACACAAACAAACACAACACCGGAGTTTTAAACCATATAAACGGACTCAGTGATGATGACTGATGAGTTTTATAATAAACTGTTGTTAGCCTACTGCTACTGGAGACGCAGGGGAAGTGATTGTTACAGATTACAGTTCTCAACGAGCCGGGCTGGCGGCCCGGACCAGCGCCACCTGGTTCAGGGCCAAAATAAATCCAGACCGAGCCGAGTCGAGCCGCGCCGGTCCGGAGTTCAACCGGGTCCGGACCGCTGAGAACTCACAGAGCTAACAGTAGCCTAGCCGTTAGCACTGGATGCTTTTGACTTCCTGTGTTTACGTATCACTCTGGGCTGATCACTATCAACGTTACAATATCAGACATGAAACTCCACGACCAGCTGCGGCTGCAGTTATTGGTCTTTTAAAAAACTATTTATTTCCAAAAACCTTCTTTCTAGTGTGTGTTGTGACTCTAGTCTCCTCTGCTCTCTGTGTCCTGCTACTGCTCTGTCAATAAGCGTTCTTCCTGGTCGGGAGGGGGGAGAGGAGGAGAGCGGTGCACAAAGTGATTACATATTAAGTAGGTTCGGTCGCTCGTCAAATCTTATTAATCGGACCGAATAATATTATTGGTCAGACTTTTCTCAGAATTATATGAGAATGAAAACATGATGAGTTTTTAACCCTGTTGGGTTTCTCTTACATTTTAATGTATCATCAGATTATTAATAGCATTTTAACTTAGACAAAGAAATGTGCAAAAGTTCCAGAAAGGTAAGTATTGCTTTAAAGGTAACGAACCTACTGCTATGACTATAGCGATGGCAATGGGCCAATTGCCAAAATGTTGAACTATCCCTTTAAGAACATTTTGGAGTGGTCTCTTCATTATTTCCAGAGCTGTATATACACTCAGTATTGATTATTCTCCAGGTAAAGAAGCTGTAAACTTCCCTAGGGATCAATAAAAGTATCTCTAAGTCTCAATAACTTCCTCTCCTCACCGGTGGAGGCCCGTGTGAACTCCTGCGTGTGCTTCTTCTCCTGCAGCACCAGCCCCAGCGCCGCCTGGCAGACCGTGGCGCCGGACGGGGCGGCGGCGGCCGGGAAGAGGTCGGCGTAGTGCTGCGGGATGAAGCTGGTCGTCACGTTTCCAGCCTCGAACTCCGGGTGGCCGGACAGACTCAGCAGGAAGTCGATGTTGGTGTTGAGTCCCACGATCTGAGGACAGAGAGAGAGAGACAAACTCAGTTCACTTTATAGTTTTTTTCGATTGCTAAGACACATTTCTCGAAAAAGCTGCTCTCCTTTTCTCTAAACTGTGAAAACAAACCCCAATTTTCAAGCTACATTCACAAAACCTCAGACTCTTCTTGCAAAACCAAACTTTCACCTCAAAACAGTTCAATCTGTGCCCAAAACTGAACTACGTATGTTGTCAAAGCCCCGAGTCAATCAAAATTAAATACACTAGTGAGCAGTCACTAAACACTACATAGACAAATAGAAAACACAATGCTCAGGACATGAAGCTGTAGAAATAAATGTTTATCATTCACTGTAGGCTAAATGCATGTTGCAAAACAAAAAACCTGTGCATTAACTGTAGCACTTCTCTCCTTCCCTTTCTTTCACCATCCTCCTTCCCTCCTCACATCCATTCCATCCCCTTTTTCTTCCTTCTTTTTTCTTCCCAGTTCATCCCTGCCTCCCTCCCTCATCCTCTCTTCCTTCACCCTGTCGTCTCTCATCTTCTCCTCTTGCAACAACAAAAAACCTGTGCATTTAGCACTTGTACAAAAAACAGAAATCCTGTGCATTTTACACGTAGCACTTGTACAGTATAAAAACAAACAGAAATCTTGTGCATTTAGCACTTGTATGCAGTAAGCCTACGTAAAAATAAAGTACAAAAATATAGAAATGAGAAGTGCGTAACTCAGCCACAGCATAATTTCTCCGTACTGGGTCAGGCCACAGGACTTCATCCTGAACTGGCTTATATATGTTCCCTCACATCATTGGACACAAGTGTGATCCATTTTGAGTTGTTGTGTTCAACCGGTGAAACCTGTGCTTTAATTGTGTTTGACTTTTGCCACCTGTGCTCAGCATTATGCAACACAGGTGCGTCACAATGAATGAGTGTGTGTGTGTGTGTGTGTGTGTGTGTGTGTGTGTGTGTGTGTGTGTGTGTGTGTGTGCGCCTCTTACATTATACTGTCGTAAGCAGTAGCGCAGTTTCTTCAAGGCAGCTGATCGGTCCTCTCCCCACACCACCAGTTTGGCGATCATTGGGTCGTAATGAGCCGACACCTCGTCCCCTGAAAACACATAAACACACATTATTATTAAAAGGGACAATTCACCCAAAATCGATAATTCACCAGTGTTTTTGCATTGTGGTAACTAACTGACCGTTTGTGGTTTTTTCGGGTGCATCTCAATAAATTAGAAAATCATGGAAAATGTATTTATGTCAGTAATTCAATTCAAAAAGTGAAACTAATACAATATATAGATTCATTTATTTAATTTATTTTAATTGTAACGGCTTCACATTTAATGAAGACACAAAATTCAAACTAAAAAAATTTGAATATTACAAAAGACCAATTTTTTTTTTAAGCATTTTTAATATGGAAATGTTGGCCTTCTGAAAAGTATGTCCATCTATAAGCACTCAATACTTGCTTAGGGCTAGAACTACTGGAAATTGACTTTTCCATGTTATTCTAATTCATTGGGATGCACCTGTGTAGTGGATGCACGTGAATGGGTCAATGACGTGATGCAATCCAATGTCAAGTGGTGTAACTAGTATTTTTCATACAAATCTGACTTTATACAGGAAAATAATTCTGGACTCATAAAATGTGGAATAAATGTAATTCACTTTTGCAATGCAGCACTGTGTTTCTTGAAATTTCACATTATTTAGAAAAAAAAGGGGTGGTTTTAGGATATGTCCTGCTCAGTGTTGCTAAAATGTATTATAGAAACAGCAAAAAAATCTCTTTCAATTGATTTTTTTCCAGAAGAAAGTATACTTTTTATAAGTACACTTAAATCCAGCGTAGGTGGATCAAACATTTATTATATATCATTATTTTGTGGTTACACCATTTGACATTTTCAGAGCATTCAGTCTGACTTTTGTTAAAAAATGGTTCAAATGGATGGGGACTGTGGTGTGCGAGAAGATGTTGGGAAGATTAAATTGTGAAAACGATATGATAAAAGAAAAATGGGATAGTTTTGGTAGACAGATGTGTTTTTTTGCCTGCCTTTGCCTACTTACTTACCTGCCTGTCTTATTTTTAGTTAATTTATTTTCAGATTTTTCATGTTATTTATTTTATTTTTTACTATTATTACTATTTTTGACCTCCATTTTGTCTGTTATGTTTGATGTTCGTTTTGTCTGTTGCAATAATGAAAAAGTAATAAAAACTTTGAATTGTATAAAACATTTTTTTTTTAAATGGTTCAAATGTAGTTTTAAATTACATAAAACCAACACGAATACAAAATGTACATTTTAACAAATCTGATCCATGCTTTTAAAACAACTATAATTTGTTTATTTTCATTTATATAAAAAAAACTGACCCAAATACAAAAACAGAAACAGAAACAGCAGCGAGAACTCACTGTGATTCTGCGCTATATTTGTTTTGTGTGTGATCTGGACTCCTCACCTTCTCTGACTCCCGTCTCTATGCGAGTGTGTTGGTCCGGCGGGGGGGTGGAGAGGTGCAGCAGAGGCCCCGCCCCCGGGAGGAAGTCGTTGTTCGGGTCCTCGGCGTAGATCCGAGCCTCGAACGAGTGGCCCCCTAGGATGATGTCATCCTGGAGGAGAGGCAGCCGCTCCCCTGCTGCCACCTGCAGGACGTTTCACAGAGCAGAATTAAAGTTCCTGGAGAAAAAAAACAGTTTAATCTCGTATGAGTTTCCTTCTTTTCCTCCTCCGCCCCTCCGTCCCGTCTCACCCGGAGCTGCCACTCCACTAGGTCGGTCCCAGTGATCATCTCTGACACGGGATGCTCCACCTGCAGCCGGGTGTTCATCTCCATGAAGTAGAAGTTGTGTTGGGCGTCCATTATGAACTCAACCGTACCTACACAGAGACACAAACAGTGTGTTCATAATCAGGTGTGGAAGGACATGGAGGTGTGGAAGGAGAGGAGAGGAGGTGTGGAAGGAAAGGAGGTGTGGAAGGAGAGGAGGTGTGGAAGGAGAGGAGAGGAGGTGTGGAAGGAGAGGAGAGGAGGTGTGGAAGGAAAGAAGGTGTGGAAGGAGAGGAGAGGAGGTGTGGAAGGAAAGCAGGAGTGGAAGGAGAGGAGGTGTTCATATACTGTGTGTTTTAGATCTGAGGACCAGGGTTATTATAGTTAACTAAAACTAAAACCAGCTGTGATTAAAATAATTTAGTAAACTGAAATAAAAATTAATGAATGAATTATTTGAATTTAAAAATCGATTCAGAATCGTTGCATCAAGAATCTCGATGCATCTTTGAAACAATTATTTTCTGATTTTATGAGCACTGATGGGAACATTTATTGACTTATGCAACTAAAAAGGGAAAAATCCATCAAATCTGGACGTTCATCTTCAGAGGTCTCACAGAGGCTTTCTCCTAAAACTTGAAAAATTAAAACTAAGACTGAATAAAAACTAGTCAATTCCTCAAAAATAAAAACTAAACTAAAACAGCTTATTGTTGAATTAACTAAAACTAAACTGAAATTAAAAAACAGCAAACTGAAAAACTAAATAAAAATAAAAACTAATGAAAATTTTAAATGTGAGTCGTACCTGCTCCGACGTAGTTGACAGCTTTGGCTGCTTTGACCGCCGCTTCTCCCAGTTTCCTGCGAACCTCAGCACTGATGCCAGGCTGGAAAATACAGAGTGAAAACACAGTGTTAACAAGTGATCACAGCTCTAATAGCTACTAGATCTTCTTCAATTAACACAAGTACAATATTAAATTCCACCAACAGAGCTGAACCTTTCCATTTTTAGTCACCTAAGTTTTCACCGACAGCTGAAATAAGAGCTTTAATTTAATGTGCATCATGTCCAATCACCTACAGATTAGTACAGTTCAGGAATATTTGTCCTATACTGTAACTGCCAACACTAAATTATCCCAAATGAGTTTCCGGTTTCCTACATGTGTTTTTGTTTGCAAGAGAAACTAGACTACTTTAAGATAAGATAATAAAAGATAAGGCTATTCCTTTATTCAATTAAGGGTATTACATCAGCCAAAGGACAAATTATAATAAATACAGCAATAAAGTTTATAATATTGGTTTTATACATGTGCAGTTGTCAGACTGTGCAGGTTATGTTATTATGTTGTAAGACTGTGCAACACATGGGAAAAAATAATAACAAACAGTTCTTTGCACAACTACATTTGCACAGTTCTTTCTTCCTTTGCACAGTTTTATAGTTTTATACATTATGCATATTTAAGTTTCCTATCTATTTATTCTATTCTAATATATTTTTCATAACATATGTATACACATAGTTTCATAAGGATGTATATAGTGTATATTTTTTCTTACTTTTATGTGTTATGCATATACTATATTGCTCTTCTATGCCCTTATATATGTATGTCTGCGCTACTGAATACTTGAATTTCCTCTGGGATCAATAAAAGTTGTGGACTGTGGACTTAAAGCTTTGACATCATTGACAACTTTTAAAATAAATTCCTCCTAAGCCAGTTTTAATTCAGCGATGCGTCGTGGTGCTCTCACCCCCGGCGCCTCCTCGATGATCTTCTGGTGTCTCCGCTGGACGCTGCAGTCTCTCTCAAACAGGTAGACGGCGTTACCGTGCATGTCTCCAAACACCTGCACCTCCACGTGTCTGCAGGAGACACACAACAAGAGAGAGAAAGACACACTGGGTGAAAAATAACGAATAAAGAAAAGCAATTACAAAGAAATGGCTTAAAGGGATAGTTCAACATTTTGTTGAAATTGGCCCATTGCCATATTCCCTATAGTTTTGGCAGTAGGTTTGTTACCGGAGTTGTTTTTGAGGTAAACACAGAGACTGCTTTCTGAAAAACTGCCCCCGACAGGAACGCGCATCAGCGGTTTTGCATGAATTTACCTCTAAAATAACTCTGTTCTGTTATTATCTCATAGTGTGGTGAATGTGCAGGTCACAACTTGTCCACCAGAGAGTTTTGGAGTTGTTGGATTGTGTATTTGATGAGTTTGATGAGGGAAACCAAGAAATCCCATTAGCCTCCGTAGCGTAGCTCTGAGCAGCTCGCCGCTCTGCTCCGCCGTTCTAAAAATAGCTTGCACCGACAATTAAAGGTAACGAACCTACTGCTATGACTATAGTGATTATGGCAATGGGCCAATTTGCCAAAATGTTGAACTATCCCTTTAAGCCAGACCTATAGATGAATGGTATGATATCATTTACAATGTATTTGTAATTGATATAATCACTTTTTCAATGAGGCTTCAGCAATCTAAATTCAAAGACATCTGGAAACAATGCGAAAGGTATATTTCTCTGAAACGCACTTCTTTTGATTAAGTTTTTTTTCTTTCTATATCAAGATGTACTTATTTACTTAGCCTATTTACTTTATTGTATTATTATGACAGAAAACACCCCATGTTCACGTGTTATTTTATAAAATGCATTGTAAAAGGAAAAAATAACAGCGACAACATATAAACCAGTGAGTGAGTGTGTGACTGTTACCTGGGATCCTCTACAAACTTCTCAACCAGCATGACGTCGTCGTTGAAGGATTTTCTTGCCTCTCGTCTCGCTGACTCCAACTGCTCCAAGAAGTCTGAGTCTGAGCGTGCGATACGCATCCCCTAAACACACAAACACACACACACACACACACACAAATGCCAACAAACAAGGTCATAATTTGTTTCCTCGAGTTATTAAGTTAAAGGTTGTGTCCGAAATCACTCACTCATTCCCTCCTCCCTACTCACTATATAGTGAATTCAATATAGTGGACTATATAGTGGACTCACTGGTCAAATAAAAAAACACTTTCGGACACTACTCCGCCGCACAGTTAATGACGTATTACGTCGCGTAATTAAAACGTTCCGACCGCGATTGTAACAGCTGGTGCAGGTACCATGGATACAACCATGGCAACGGCCGGTGTAGAGGAGTAAAGCAATATATTAAGCTGTAATATATATATATATATTTAAGCATCAAAGATGTTCAATCAAACCCACATAATTTGAAACAACATTCAAAACACACACAGCCAGTGTCACAACTAAGCATAACGTCCACTAGCTTAATGCTAACGTTAACTCTTTGACTGCCAGCCATTCTCACAGCAGCTTCCTCCAGCTTGCCAGGCATTTTCCAGCTTTTTGACTGATTTCCGTAGACCCACCATATATTATGTACTGTTACTACATACACATTCAACCCATCAAAGGAAAGATGAGGGTCTCTACTTTCCAGCAAAAAAACCTGTTTGTTTCTATCTTGTTCCAGTCTTGTGAAATTGGTGGTTGAATATAAGTTACTTTAGCCCAAAATGCCATTCTGGCACCAAAATCTTGAGAAAAAGAGGTTTTTGTGTCGGGTGTCATTTTCAGGTGGACCAGTACAATTGGCTCCTTTATATTTTGCTTTAGTGATGCCTCAACATCTGTACAGTTGTTCTCTTGTAAACAACAACTAAATCAACACTGACAAATGACTTTTGATGACAAAAAACAAAACATTTAGCTACTGACACACACTACTGCAGCCTCTTTTCTTTCTTTTCTTTGAGTTACAACTTTTTCTTTCCTTTTTTTAGTGTATGTGCGTACGTGACGTGTGTGTGTGTGTGTGTGTGTGTGTGCGTGCGTGTGTGTCTGTCTGTGTGTGTGTGTGCGCGTGTGCGCGGATCAGTTAGACACAGGGATGCAAACGGGTCAGGACCAAAAAAGAGAGGAATTGTCGTGGGGGGGGGGGGGGCTCACCATTAACAATATCACAGAAAAGTCTATTTCCAGTAGTTCAACCCCAACCAAGTATTGAGTGCATATAGATGGACAGTTTTCAGAAGGCCAACATTTCTATATTAAAAATGCTTTAAAAAAATAAAAACCATTGCAATATTTCCATTTTGGAGATACTGATTTTTAGGTCTTCACTGAATGTTAGTCATAATTATTACTATTAAAATGAACTGAAGAAATAAAGACATGGGATTTAACATCCCATTCAGTGTGTAATGGACATATAGGCCGATATAATGTGTTAGTTTCACTTTAATTGAACACATTCTACATCGCGGAGGCGACGTCTCTCCTTCACCTCTGAAACGGGGCAGAGCTCCGTGGGAGACACCTGCCTGACACAGCAACGGACATGCACGGGGGGGGGGGGGGGGGAACGGCGGCGCCGTCGCACCGAATGCACGCGGATACGCGCCGCTTTGGGTAACGAGCGCGCACGTCGCGTCTACATTGGAGGTGAATAGGAAGGCTCTGGGACTGATTGACTGTGGACCACCACCAGTCTGATCAGGTCCATCACAGCACAGCAGCTGCAGCTCTGCCCCGCTGTCACATGACGCATATCAGCGCAATCTGTTTACATTAAACCGACATCAGGAGAATAATGAGAATTATGATTAAAAAAATATATATATTTGTTTCGAATTTTGGCCCCTGGATCATGATTTTTTTTGGGCGCATTCTTGGTAAAAAAAAAAATCCTCTAAAAAAAAAAGACAGTTGGGATGCATAATGTGTCTCATAACAGTATACTGTGCGTCACGTTATCGCCTCAACCATGGTTGGTGAGAGCAGAAATGTTGTTGTAGGCCTGTGCATATTCTCATTTGTCCAGGTCATAGTATTTCAAAGGAGGTTAAATCGAAAGCAACTGGACTTATACTGAGTCTCCACACCAGATAGTTGGACCAGTCCCAGCCTGGTCAGATGCTACATGAACTGATGAAGCCTCTTGGATGAAGGTGAAACGTCTTCCTATACTTTTTTTTTTCAAAGGAGGTTAAATCGAAAGCAACTGGACTTAGTTATAATAAGTAAATAACTAAGTCCAGTTGCTTTCGATTTAACCTCCTTTGAAAAAGAAAAAAAAAAAAAAAAATTGTTGTAGTGAAATTTTTTTTTGAAACGAGTGAAAACGAGCGCTAAATCGCGTATCTCGCGTATCTCGCGTTTGGTTGCGCGTAAAAGCTCGCGCGAAAAAAAAGCGTTCCTCGTGTTTGAGTGGGAAGCCCCTTTGGGTCTTCCCACCAAACACGATGAAATAGACGAAGACGCGAGGGTCCCGTCGCCATAAAAGAATCGGGTGTATTGCGTCGCAAAAAAAAAAAGTCGCGTCTACCGCGTCTCGCGCCTAATCGCGTCTTTGCGTCACGGCCTTTTACACCGCGGACGTAACGAATAAACGGTGACGGTGTGAACGGACAACATAGAACAGGACCAGACGTGGCGTTGTTTCCTCTTTTCACCTACAGCTCCACTCTCCCTTACTTACACTAACTACTGTTATTGTTGAGGCCAGAGGATTGTGGGATTTGTAGTTTTTGACCAATCGCAGGTTGTGCTCTTTCTTTTTTGTGATTTTCCTGGTTAACACATGTTTTTTTTTTTTTAGGGGCAAATGCGAGCGAAATGCTCGCCCATGGTGGGCATACGAAAATTTAAGAGCTGTCTTATTTAAGTCTTGAACACAATAATTCAACAAATTTAAGACATTTTAAGGCCTAAAAGTGTGTAATGGACATATAGGCCTATATAATGTGTTAGTTTCACTTTAATTGAACACATTCTACATCGCGGAGGCGACTTCTCTCCTTCACCTCTGAAACGGGGCAGAGCTCCGTGGGAAACACCTGCCTGACACAGCAACGGACATGCACGGGGAAAAACGACCGAATGCACGCGGATACCACGCGGATACGTCGCGCGTCAACATTGGAGGTCGGCAGTTATCAGTATAACCAGAGACAACCATGAATGAGTTCGCCTCAGTTTCACGTGATTGTCACTGTCAGCCTGTTAGAAAAACATTTTACTGACCCCAGCTGAGACCCCCCCCCCCCTCCCAAAAACAAAAACTCTTCGGATCTGAACGATTCACACAAGTCACCTAATTGGTCATGAAAAAAGCGAGTTTCGCTTTTCGGCGCGCTGTTTGCATCCCTGTAGACAGGTTTTTGTAGCCGAAAACACGGCGCATTAGATCAGATCCAGCTTCCTCTGGTCAGCAGGCAGCGGTCTCTCTCACTCTCTCTGTCTCACACACACATCTACACACACACAGCCTACAGCTCTGACTGACGTCACGTGCCCCCTGAACTCAGCCACAGACAGTACGCTGACGCTCACAACAGACAGACACCATCTTTAGCTCTCCTCCTCGTCTCGTTCGCCGGCGCCGTCCGCTCCGCTCCTCATCCACACTAGATCGCGGGATTTTCAAGCTGCTATCCGAGTGATTTCTCGCAAAATCTGGCGACTTTCCAAACGCCCTTGACGACTAACGACGAGCGATCAACGGGGTTGTTGTTACTAACGTGTGTGCGTTGTATCACGGAGCTGCACGGAGCTTCAACGAGCTGCCGAGCCGCCATGAGCCCCGCCGCCGCCCCCGAAGCTCTCACCGGCGGCCAGAGTGTCGGAGCGGCGCCGCTGCAGGCAGACACCCGCTCCGCTCCGTGAGGTGGGAGAAACACGCTATATTTTTTATATCTCTCAATCCAAATGTGTTTTTCTGCACTTTATTTTGATGATACAAGTCTGATCTTCACAGAGGAGTAGGGCAAGACATTCAACATGGCGTTGCCATTAAAAAAACGCTAAGACGAGTTATCTCGTCTTTGGCAGACTACGCTTGGATCAAGGGGGCAGTTGTGGATCTGAGAAGTGAAGCTCACTTCCGCGTTCAAAAAACTGCAATCCCCCCGGCTTCCTCTGGGGGCTGGTGTCAGAAGGGAGCATTCCCCATAGACCCCCATGTTAAAATCGCCGATTTTACATCCTCAATAAACATGTTAAAAGCCTGGTGTCAGAACGTTTTTTTTTCTCAATCGATAGTTTCTACCCCCGCACACACTCTGAGGGGGGTGAATTTTTTTTAAACTCTACCGTTTTACTGTTATTAGGTTAAAACTCTGGCCAATTAGGGCGCGGAAATGTTGAGTGACAGGCCCGAGCAGCTCCGTGGACAGCTGCTTCGAGGCCAGTGGGCGGGTTCTCGGCGGTTCTCGGCCGGCCAATCCAACATGGCGCTGTCCAGGCCGCCATATTTGAGTCACAAAAACGACTCCCCAAAACCAATGGGTGACGTCACGGACGCTACGTCCATTCTTTTTACAGTCTATGGCTTGGATTCGCTAAGACGAGATAACTCGTCTTTGGCAGTGAAAGAGTTAATGTAAAACACCATAGACGGGCTAACAGAAATTAGCCTCGCTATCCAGTCTGTGTTCAGCTTATAACGCTTGTTAGGAAATTTGCTCCGACGTTTGTTTTGGGAGTCTGTGGAAGCCGCGACCGGTCAACTCTGGCAGCTGGACACATTTATTGAGGCTGCTGCACTACTGCATTTATTTGGTAGCTACACCGGTCGTTCTGGGCCGGTGTGTTAACGGCGTCGATCCGTGACCGCAATGCATGATGGGATATCTTGCTCCGGTTAGTGACCATCGGATGCTCACTACATTTCGCGGTGAATTGTGGGATAGATTCAGTGCACTATGTAGTGAACATTAATAATCACTAAACATTCGGACACCACTACAAAATGGCCTGGTGGTCACTATATAGTGCACTATATAGTGAGTAGGGGGTGATTTCGGACACAGCCAAAGTTATTTAGACTTTTTCCACGTCCTCTCACCTTTCCTCCTCCTCCGCGGACCGCTTTAATCATCACAGGGTATCCGATGCGGGCAGCCTCCGATTGCAGCCTCTCATTTGATTGGTCGTCTCCATGGTAACCTCCAATGATTGGCACGCCAGCAGCTGACATGATGTGTTTGGATGTGCTGAAGATGGACACAAAGCAATGAATGTTTAGTCACCATGCACACTCTTTTATTGAAGTTTCTATACAGCTGTTGGCACAAAGTCCTGACCAGATGTTATAAATATTTTTTAATGTGTGTGTGTGTGTGTGTGTGTGTGTGTGTGTGTGTGTGTGTGTGTGTGTGTGTGTGTGTGTGTGTGTGTGTGTGTGTGTGTGTGTGTGTGTGTGTGTCACCTCTTAATGCCCATGTCGCGAATGGCGGACGACGGAGGCCCAATGAAGATGATGCCTTCCTGTTTACACGCTTCTGCAAACTCTGTGTTCTCAGACAGAAAGCCGTAGCCGGGGTGGACGGCCTTCGCACACAAACACACAGGAAAGCAGGTGTAACAATGATTTTAAAATGTGAATTATTTATGTTAGTGAAGAAATCTGAACATTTAGGGATGTCACGATTACTTGTTTTCGCAATTAATCACAGTATTAAACACCACAATTATTTAATCGTAAAGGTTTTTTAACCTCTATGATTAAATAATTGTCTATTAAACGTCACAGAGACTGCGAGTGGTTAAGTTTGGCAGAGGAAACTTATTCCCTCCAAACAAACATATTAAGTCGATGACGGCTCGCAAAATAGTGGCCATAAGAGGAAATACATCTGATATGAATCACCACCTGCGGGATACCTACTCGGCTTTGAATGGAAAAGTAAAGGTAAATACACAGTAACTGGGTTAATGTTGTTAATGTCAATTACATTAACATAACACTGAATTGGTGGGAATTTAAGCATTAGCGCGGCATTTGTAAGGAAAAAAAATATTTAAAAAAAACTTCAAATTGAATACTTCGAACATTTCCTCTGACGGATTCATAATTGGTCCTATATTGATATACTTTACATATTTTGTTTATATAATTAGTAATGCAACTACATTTCAACTATATTTGATTTTACACATTCATTGTGTTGTAAAATGATTTAATATAATAATCATGATTATTTCTCTGACAATAATCGTACCAAGAAAAACTATAACCGTGACATCCCATTCCCTACTGAACATTATGAAGTATGTACACATTAATCTCCTTTTAGCAGGATAACTCACATGTGATCCAGATTTCTTGGCCACTTCCAACACTTTCTCCATAGAGAGGTAACTCTGCTGGGATGGCGGAGGCCCGATGTGGTACGCTTCATCTGCCTGCGAAACGACACAAAGCAAAAACAGACTGGGTCCTAATGCAAGCTTCAGGAACAAACAATGAACAATAATAATTATGTGTCGATGATTAAACTAAAGCGTAACAACTGCTGCAGAGTGACGATGGAAACAAACAGTGACGACTCTTCTCACCATGGCCACGTGCATCGAGTGTCTGTCTGCGTCGCTGTACACCGCCACGGAGCGGACGCCCATCTTCTTGGCCGTGCGCATCACGCGACACGCAATCTCTCCTCGATTGGCGATCAACACTTTCTCTATCCGTCCCACGCCTGGACAAGAAGACACAGTGTTAACAGCTGTCAGAAATAATGCTCTTTCAATGTTAAACTTTACTACAGACTCAGCTCCATACACAAGACACACGACAATACAGAAACAGACAACACAATACGTATAATAAAAGATGATGAAAGCTAAAAGTTCATATAATAACAATCAAAAATAGAAATTTCTTAAAAGGATTTTTAAAAAAGAGGCATCTGTACTAATGTTGTTCTTTGAGGTGTCAAGTCTAGTCTACACATAAATCTATAACACAGCTTTAAGAGAATTGCGTTTACACTAAACTAAGTCTCTTCAATAATATTCTTAAAGGGATAGTTCAACATTTTGGCAAATTAGCCCATTGCTATAATCCCTATAGTCATAGCAGTAGGTTCGTTACCTTTAATTGTCGGTGCAAGATATTTTTAGAACGGCGGAGCAGAGCCGCGAGCTGCTCAGAGCTACGCTACGGAGGCTAATGGGATTTCTTGGATTCCCTCATCAAACTCATCAAATACACAATCCAACAACTGCAAAACGCTCTGGTGGACAAGTTGTGACCTGCACATTCACCACGCTACGAGATAATAACAGAACGTTACGAGACAGAGTTGTTTTAGAGGTAAAATGCTTGATGAAAAACTGCCCCTGACGGGACCGCGCATCAGTGGTTTTGCATGTGAACTATCCCTTTAATCTTCTGGGTCTCTGCTCTGGTGATATGATTGCTGCTGCTGCTGCTGCTGCTGCTGCTGCTGCTGATGATAGGAGGAATGTCCCCAACTCACCTCCTCCTGACACGAGCCTCACGCCTCTTTTGGTCCATGACAGTTTTCTGGACAGAAGCAGAGGAGAGAGAGAAAGGAGTCAACAACCTCAGCAGCAGACAACTGTGACGTGCAGAACAAACCGTAAATGAACGGAACTGAATTGAAATTAAATGATGAATAAATAATAATAATAACTTTATTCATAGAGCACCTTTAAAAACACAAGTTTATAAAACATATAAGAGACATGTCACAAATTGGATGAACCGCCCAAGCAATACAGCAACACAAGCAATAAGAAAAACCAACAACAAAATGAGACCAGGAGGAGTCAAATTAAAATGCAGGATGCAGTTAGTTAGATAAAATAAATAACAAGGGGGATATACATGATTTTAAAATAAGGAGAGATAAGATGAGATGCAATAAGAAAAGATGGGATAAAAGAATTAAAATAAAAGAAGGTGCAAAGCAACACTAATATAAGAGCATCTGAGTAAAACTGTGGGATAAAAATAGATGATAAAAAGAAGAGGATGACATCACATAAAAGCAAGTCTGTAAAAGTGGGTTTTAAGAAGTAGTTTTGGTAGAAACAGTCACTGTAGATCTAGAATAGATAACTGAGCTGACTGATACTGTAAGTGTCTGCTGCTACAGACTGTGTGCATGTTGTTGCAGCAACATTAGCCACGCTGCTACCTTTATTTAACCTTGTCCTGGTCTGAACCCTCTCTTCTCTGGTGTGTAAAATAAAAAAATCATTCACAAACACATCGACATAGAGTTCAAACATACCGTGTTTTATCCATAATTAGTAATCATGGCCACCGGTGGATAATTTACAATATTATAGCTATGATAGTGCATCTTATCCTGTTAGCTCAGCCGTGGGACAACACCGGTCCGGTTGGGAAAACTTTTAACAACAAGGTAAATATCTCAGCTGTGGAAGATTTTTTTTTTTTAATATATAAAGTGAGAGTTTGTTATGAAAATAACCGAGCAGACATGTCGCTATTGGATGTACTCACTGTGTAAATATCCTCAGACCCTGCAGAGTGGGGAAACTCAGGATGACTGCAGCCATCGCTACCAGCTGCTGCTAACTGAGCTCAGTCACTGACGAGGAAAAGGCGAAGTGGAGAATTTATTTAAGAACTTATTAAATTGTCTGGTTTTACGTTAACTACGGATAACTAATCAACGTCAATTGGAGAACAATATTTGCTGCTTTCAAATATCACACACGCACGATTAAACGCCGAAAAACACGCATTTTAGCGTCTGTATTACTCATTTTGACCCTTCTAAGGACTCGTAGCGGCGACAGCCAATGAGAAAGCGGGATTTATGGAGGCGGGGATGGAGCTGCAGTGACGTCAGACATCCACCAGAGGGAGACATTTAACAGGCGGTGGAGCTGTTTACTATTTTTTATTCTATTCTATTCTATTTTTTTGCTTGCTTTAATATTATGTATTATATATTATGTATTATAATATATACATACAGTACAGGTCAAAAGTTTGGACACACTCAATGCATTTCCTTTATTTTCATGACTATTTACATTGTAGATTCTCACTGAAATTCCACTAATGAACCCTGACAAGACACACCTGTGAAGTGAAAACCATTTTCAGGTCAGGTTAAAGGTTCACCTCTTGAAGCTCATCAAGAGAATGCCCAGTGTGCAAAGCAGTAATCAGAGCAAAGGGTGGCTACTTTGAAGAAACTAGAATTGGTGGGGGCAGAGATAGAGGAGGAGGAAGAAGAAAAGAAGACAACGAAGAAAAGACGTGTTTTCAGTTATTTCACACTTTTTTGTTAATTCCAGTTCATTCATAGTTTTGGTGCCTTCAGTGAGAATTTAATATTATGTATTATATATTATGTATTATAATATATACATACAGTACAGGTCAAAAGTTTGGACACACTCAATGCATTTCCTTTATTTTCATGACTATTTACATTGTAGATTCTCACTGAAATTCCACTAATGAACCCTGACAAGACACACCTGTGAAGTGAAAACCATTTTCAGGTCAGGTTGAAGGTTCACCTCTTGAAGCTCATCAAGAGAATGCCCAGTGTGCAAAGCAGTAATCAGAGCAAAGGGTGGCTACTTTGAAGAAACTAGAATTGGTGGGGGCAGAGATAGAGGAGGAGGAAGAAGAAAAGAAGACAACGAAGAAAAGACGTGTTTTCAGTTATTTCACACTTTTTTGTTAATTCCAGTTCATTCATAGTTTTGGTGCCTTCAGTGAGAATAAAGGAAACACATTGAATGAGAAGGTGTGTCCAAACTTTTGGCCTGTACTGTATATTATGTATAATTTATTATACCATTATATATATATTATACCATTATATCATAATATAATGTATAATAATATATATTATGTATAATATTATGTATTATTATGTATAGTATTATGTATTATGTCTATTTCAAGACATTATGGAAAATATGATGATCTATATTACTAGATAAAATGTTTCTACAGATTTTTTTTTTCTTTTCTCCATTTTAGCACATCTATCTATTTATTTATTTATTGTTTCTTAATTGATCAAATGTATCTTTATGCATCCTGATACATTGTATTTCTTTATTATTTTTGTCAAGCTCTGCTTTTTGTGATTTTTATTATGCACTCCCTGTATGTCACTGCTGTTTCATTAATGTTTGTATAATGTCATGTTTGTTTGTTTAATGTCTTTAATATGATAATAAAGTATATATATATACAGTATATCGACTCTGACATGATTTATTCTAATTTTTATTTGATTATTTAGAAAAATTTAAACAAATAACACAAGAACATTGAAATATATAATAAAAAGTCATCACTGAAAGCAGAATGAAGGACAAATAGTGAAATAAATACATGTATTTTACATAATGCTTTTTTCATTTACTGTTTGGATGTCAGATATTAGGTGTCTATATGTTATAATGGGAGATATGAAATCAATTTATATATAGATATGGAAATATATAGACAGGAAATGGGGAGGCAGAGAAAGAGATGGGCAATGACACGTAGCAAGCGGCCACCAAACTCAGGATTCGATCCAGGGCCGGCTGCAGCAAGGACTATATAGCCTCTGCATCTGGGGCATCTGCTTTACCCACTAGACGTCTAAACGGCACCCCATTACTTTTTTTTTTTTTTTAATCAAGTACCGGTAGGGTAGAGGAAGTTTGAGAAACTCTTTGTAAGTTAACGTCCATTCATTATGAGAGCGAGCTCAGGTCAGATTCTGCTGTAGCCTTGTCTGCGTCGGTCTTTGATGAACAGGTGGATGAGCAGAGCGGTCAGGACGAGACCCACCACGACGGCTCCGATGATGATGGGAACAACTTCTTTGATGAAGTCAGCCCAGCACTCCTCCTCTGAAACATGAGAGAGAGGGAGAGAGAGAGGGAGAGAGAGAGAGAGAGAGAGAGAGAGAGAGAGAGAGAGAGAGAGAGAGAGAGGTGGATGAGTAAAGATCCTTCTCAAATCTGGGGAGATAAATCCAGAAAGACCCGCATTTTATCTTTTCACTCATTACACAGTGACAAATCAGGATTTCCGTCTACTTGGTTTTTATTGCTTATCTATAAATTTAATCTTGTACAGCTTCCTGCTTCTGGCCTGGATGTCTGACATTTCTTTAAGACAATAAAAATAAATAAATAAATAGGTTTTAGAAATTAAAATTCATCAAGCCTTTTGACAGCCTAACTGAGCTGAGGCCAAACGGGACAATAAACAGCAATAACTAAAGCTGTCAGTGAGTTTTTAGGTTTTCTAACAGCAACAACGTAACCTGGTCCAACTGCAGACAACACGGCCCAAACAAACGGAGGTTAAAGGGATAGTTCACCCAAAATTCAAATTTCACTCATTATCTACTCACCCACATGTCAACTAAGAGCTGTGAGAGTCCTCCGTGCCTTCTCTGAGTTACGGGGGGTCCGTGCAGCAGTATTTGTCCATATAATGGTTGTGAATGGATACCAACTTTCTTCGTCCAAAAAGACACACCAAAAAACATCAAAATACCTCCATGCTGCTCGTCTGTAATGTCCCTCTTGTATTGAAGCCCCGACATGAGAAATTGTTCCGCCGTTTGCACTGACACAGGAAGAGCAGTGAACCGAGACACTGGGAGCTTCCGCTACAAACAAGCTTAAAACTTATACTTATTTAATTTTTTTCGGAACAATTTCTCATGTTGGGGCTTCATTACAAGACGGACATTACAGACGAGCAGTATGGAGGTATATGGATGTTTTTTGGTGTGTCTTTTTGGACGAAGAAAAGTGGTATCCATTCACAACCATTATATGGACAAATACTGCTGCGCGGACCCCCCCGTAACTCAGAGAAATTTGAATTTTGGATCCCTTTAAGACAATAAAAAAATAAAAAAAACTAATCCATCTTTTCATAGGTTTTAGAAATTAAAATGCATCAAACCTTTTGACAGCCTAACTGAGCTGAGGCCAAACGGGACAATAAACAGCAATAACTAAAGCTCTCAGTGAGTTTTTAGGTTTTCTAACAGCAACAACGTAACCTGGTCCAACTGCAGACAACACAGCCCAAACAAACGGAGGTTAACAAATATGAAAATGTTTGTTTTTATACATTAAAAAAAGGTAAAAGTGGTGTTCGCATTTGTTCACTTGATGACGCAAACCATTGGAAAAGAGAGTCACATTAGTTATGAATGAATCAGTGGTTTGTGAGTTGATTAACTTGTACCTGAGCAGTGTAAATCTTGTACTTAGAGTCAAAAAACAACAAAATCTGTAGAAGGTAGTTTAACATGACCACTCAGGTTTTTCTTTAAGCATCTTGGTTCTGATCCAGTTGTGAAACCCAAACCAATCGGCTTCACTCACCTTCTCCATAGAGTCCGTTGAGCAGAGTGAACGCCTGGACCTGCAGAGGCACCAGCTTCACCTGCAGCTCGGACGACAGCAGCAGCAGATTCTCGGATTTGCATTTGAAGCTGTGGCCGTCGGTCGCTGTGAACAACTTTTCGTGGTCCAACACACCGGAGTACGTCTTATCTGGAGGGAACAGGATGTAAAAACAGAGTTTACAGTTTGTTCCTGAGAATTTAGAAATGAAAAAGGAGATATTTTCTTTTCTTTTACCGGCGCATCTCTGGCAGACCGGCTGAGGAGACACATGAGCAGTCACCGTGGAGACGTAGAAAACCTCCTTCTCCTGGAGACAGAGACAGAGACATGTACTGTAAATAAAACATTGTTTCATGAATTACTGTGAACAGTTTGATCTAGAAGTAATGCATTATATTCATACAGTAGGCTACATTAGTTTAACTGAAATTAACATGTATGCTTAAAGGGAGTTCAACATTTTGGCAAATAATCCCTATATAGTTTTAGGAGTATTAGGTTCATTACCTTTAATTGTCGGTGCAAGCTATTTTTAGATCGGCGGAGCAGAGCCGCGAGCTGCTCAGAGCTACGCTACGGAGGCTCATGGGATTTTGGTTTCCCTCATCAAATACACAATCCAACAACTCCAAAACGCACTGGTGGACAAGTTGTGACCTGCACATTCACCACGCTATGAGATAATAACAGAACGGAGTTGTTTTCGAGGCAAAGGCAGAGACTGCTTGCCGATATTGCATGAATTTACCTCTAAAACAACTCCGTCTCGTAACGTTCTGTTATTATCTCATAGCGTGGTGAAGGTGCAGGTCACAACTTGTCCACCATAGCGTTTTGGAGTTGTTGGATTGTGTATTTGATGAGGGAAACCAAAATCCCATGAGCCTCCGTAGCGTAGCTGAGCAGCTCACGGCTCTGCTCAGCCGTTCTAAAAATAGCTTGCACCGACAATTAAAGGTAACGAACCTACTGCTATGACTATAGGGATTATGGCAATGGGCCAATTTGCCAAAAATGTTAAACTATATATATATATACCTTTCTGAAGGTGAAGTGCAGACTGGTTGTGTTGCCCTGCAGCATCAGAGACAGACCAGCAGCGTCTCTGCCACAGTAACCACTGGTCTGGACCATGGAGGGGTCCAGGTTGAAATACCAGGTCTTCTGAGGGAATAAAGGACAAAAGTATTGTGTAACATCACTGGACGGTGAAATACTACACACACACACACACACACACACACACACACACACACACACACACACACACACACACACACACACACACACACACACACACACACACACACACACACACACACACACACACACACACACACACACACACACACACACACACACACACACACACACACACATACCTTCTTTTCAGTGATGATGAACTCTGCTCCCATCGTGGCTTTGATGCAGGGTTTCCCAGTGCTGTTAGTCACCATGTAGATCCCTGTGCACAAAACACACACAAACATTAACAAATACATCCATAGATACAGTTACATAATATCGTCTAAAACTTCAAAATGTTTTATCATGTAAATTTCATTGTTCATTATCAACTAGACTTAAAGTTGTTGAGAATATTAGAGAAAATTAATATGTGCTTCATATGCACAGATTTTCTTATTGCCACCCAATGGTGCAGATACTTAATACAACAAGCTCTCTGACAAATCTCTCTGATCTCAAACAAAGCAAAAACAGTTTAAAAAGAAATGAAAATATATAATGATAGAAAACTATAAACAAGATTGATCATTTAGGATTTGACTGAAACTTTATTTTGGCTTCCTCTGTTGATTATAAGATTTATTTATACTTACTTTATGTTACACTGAAACCATAAAAAGCTCCAAAGGTTTAACTGAAATGAAGAATTAAAGGGTCGGCACTTGTTGATTGATGCCTGACTATAACGATTTGTGCACAAGATCGAATAAACTACAACTACACACATCTGTCAGGGCTCATAATCCAGTGATGCCAGCAATAGTAACTTGCATTAGATGCATAAAAAAGATTAATGTTTCATTATACCTGCCAGTACAACTCTGTTTAACTCAATATCATTGTGTTATTTGATTTATAACATACAGTAATTAAAGCTACAAAGGAAATCATTTTATTCATGCTTTATATTAAAATTCATACAGCATTTGAACTCAGCTCTTGTTAAGAATTCAGGATCATCTCAGATTTCGCTGCTCTCACTGCTCAAACCTGCCTCAGCCTCCAATAACAGCTTTCACAGCCCTTTTAAGTTTTAAAGCACATGAATGAGCCTCACAAAACCATTCACAGACTTTTAAATTTCATCTGTTACATCTCACTTTTACTGCAGCAGCTTGCCCTGGTAGTGGTTCCTTCTGCAAGTGGCTGCAGAAAGTGGTGATAAATCTCGTCCTGCGTTTGTGTTTGTACCTATTTTAGGAGCGGCTTCAGAGGGCTGCAGGACCGGTTGGTCGATTCGAACCTCGGGGTCATTTCTCAGAAGGTGGACACCTAGTGGAGGAATCCATAAGGTTACGGTTACCCACAAAAACGTGAACACAGTTTTCATCTGTCAAAACATTTCAAACAAGGAGAAATAAATCACATTGAACACATTTTTGTTGTATACACAATAGTATACAACAAAAAGCTGCTGAAGAAGGTTTCCACCTTTTTATCTTAATCAGCCTGGGACTCAAAAATGAAAGCAATGCCATGTCATATGGAAACTGTAGCTATGTGATCTTCATTTTATCATCAAGTGGATGGTTAAACCACAGAGTGAGGAAGACAAGTGTGGGACCACTGAGACCACACGGCAAACGATGACAGGAAACCAGACCTTTTCAGTTGAAGAGCAGTGAACAATAAAGGTTAAAAACAGCATTATGAAATGTAGCCTACGTCCCAACATTATTCACTTCAATGCATGATGACTACAGAATGGGATGAGTGATAAAGCAGTGGTTCATGCTCATTTATTCATTGATATATTGTGTAAAAGACTCGGTTTAGAGGTCAATAAATGAAAAAAACAAAACTGTGCATGGGTGAAGGTCTGAGGTTGAAATGGCATATAAATATAATCAAACTTACCTGGAGTAACAGCAGCCAGGAGGAAAAGACACCATGATGCACCTGTGTGGCTTCTTAACATTATTGTCAGAAAAAAAAGGAGAGAATAGAAAAGTGTAGAATAATTATGAGTAGCTATTTGGGTCAGAGGTGCAGCCGCCTCGGTCTGGCTGCTGAGTGTGTGAAAGCTGCTGAACACCTACACACCAACATAAGACGACTCCTGCAGAGGAAGTGAACGAAGGGCCACGGGAGGAGGGGCAGACCTCACACCCCTGATGATGGTGAATTCGTGTCAGTTAAACAAGTGTGAGAAACACAGCTGAATCATATGGCAAGCCATTTTAACAGTTTTGCCGAGTCAAAAAGATCTGCAACTGCATTCTTCCTATCCACAATTGTCATTTCAGATATCCACAACTACGTTCTTCCTAGGACAAATGACGTCACTTTTGCCATTCATGTGTATGGGGTTTGTCAATACAGATAACTACAATTCAGTTGCAGATATCCGCTTTGTGAATTACAGATATCTGTTACTGAATAACGACTAGTAGTAATTCCAGTTTGAGATATCTACAATTTGATTCTTACTAGTCATAATTCCAGTTCAAGATATCTTTAATTCACCTCAATTAAAAATATCTACATGTCCCTTTTCAGATATCTTAAATAAAAGTTTTAAAGTTTTGACTAGGCAAAATGACGTTGTAGATATCTGTAAATGGAATTATGACTAGTCAAAATGACGTTGTAGATATCTGTAAATGGAATTATGACTAGTCAAAATGACGTTGAAGATATCTCAAACTGGAATTAGGAATAGTAGTAATTCAGTTGCAGATATCTGTAATTCACAAAGCGGATATCTGCAACTGAATTGTAGATATCTGTAATGACAAACTCCATACACATGAATGGCAAAAGTGACGTCACTTGTCCTAGGAAGAACGTTGTTGCAGATATCTGAAATGTTCTTTTTGACTCGGCAAAACTGAATTACAGATATCTTGAATCAAAAATCCAACTAGGCTACTCCATATGTAATTACGACTAGTCAGAAAGACGTTGTTGATATCTACAATGTTAATTCCGGATAGTCAAACTTAGCTTTTAAATGTTAAATCCGCTTGTCATAGAATCACATAACTCTACCTTTATGTGTGATCTGTATGTGAAACACACAGCAACAATAGCACAGAAGTCACGTTTCTTTATGTTGTGAGTGATAGTGAAAGGCAAACTGGGATGTTTTAAACAGTTCCTCTTTGGGCTATGAATTGTTGTTTTTCTTTTTTATATATATATATTCTAAGGCCTTAAGAACATAAATATAAACCCCATTTTGCATTTACTAGGAGAAAGAAAATTAGGCTTGTACAATAAAATACCTCCTAGACAATAAAACTGTCATATCAGTGATGAGGTTCCTGTCACACTAAAGCCGTGTCCCAGTTCTCATACATACTGTACCTACAGTACCCCACCTCTTACCCTCTTACCCCCCCTCACTCAGAGTCACATGACTGGGCCGGTCCTGGGTCCAGGGAGAGGAGTCGGGGTCTCTCAGCCAATCAGAGCGGAGGACCACCCACCTCCTCTCTGACCTCTGGAGTTTCTGACCGCGTGTCCTCCTGCACGTTGGGACGTTGTCATGGTGACGGCAGCATCTGGTCCACACACAGCAGCAGCCCTAAAGAACAAGGATGGGATGTAGGAGCTCAGTGCATCATGGGAGTTTGGTGAAAGAAGCTAAAATGAGTCGTAGCAACAAGTAATAAATATTTGACACATGAAGTAAATAAATTGGCCTTTGGTCAGCCCTATATATTATGGTATTAAACTACATCTTTTTATTTAACTAGGCTAGTTAAGTCACAGTAGCATATACTGATTTGTTGAACTTACAGGCTTGTTACTAAGTATGTATTACAGTTTTTCTCAGTCGCTTTGGTGCTTTTCTCACATCACTCTTAACATTTGCACAACAGTTAGTGCATTTCTCAGAACAATTATTGCAAACTGCAAAACCTAGTGGATGACCTGCAAAAGCGCGTCACTTGCTCAAAATGGATTGTCCATCCCTCAAAAGCAAGTACTCATGTCAATGAAACTGTCAGTGTCGTCAAAATGAGAAGTCCTGACACCATCGTTTATGAACAAGATGGTCAAATGGCTTTGTCATGTTTTCATTAGGACACTTTATTCTCTAAGCGTTTTCCAATGCAAAAAGTGATGATACTACCTGAAAATGCTCAAGACAGCACTATACACTACTTGTACAGCCATGTGAAAACTACAGTAAAGTTACACATTACTGTATTTAGTGGAGATACTGAATATGTATGTTTCACATTTCTACTGCATATGCTCTTTGCAATTCTGATTTGTTCACAGCGTTGTGCAAAGGAAAAATACACTACAGTCATCTACAACAAACATAAGAAACACTCTTTGGGTACAACTTTACATAAACAATGTTGCAGTACATATAGTAACTGAACCTACAGAGTACTGTAAATCATTCCTGCACATCCAGACGTTCCAGTCACATTTTCATCTACATCACTGTAGCGATTGAAACAGATTCAATATTCCCAAAGATACAGTAATGTCATCCTTACATTGTATCTCTTTCAACCTTATGTCATTGTTTGTAATGGGCTCAGTCTCTTCCACCTCTGTGAGGTTGTCTTGTAATCCTATGTGATGCAGAGTAAAATTACAGTAATGTATAGTACATGCACTGCATCAACCATTATTACTGTAGTGTACAATACTGTCAAAGTGCTTCCTACTTATAAAATGCTGTAGTGCAGTACCGTGTAAGTCTAAATGTAAATGTAAAAAGTTCTTGTCCCACTGTATCTTACAGTAAGGCCTGACACAATGACAGCAGTGCAGATTGTTTAGTGCTGAATTACTGTCCAATACCATACATACCTGTTGTTCCTTACTGTAAATGTTTGAATAATTGAATTCACAGTGCTTCTCCCAACATTTAAAATTAGTTTGACAGATTTTGAAAACTAGTTCAACAATTTTGTATGTAATGACTCAAGCAATGAAATGAGGACTATTAGTTTTATAGGGAAAGACTATTCAGCGTTCAAAAGTATAGTTCATTTTGACTGACATGACATAAACAAATGATAATGTTGTAAAACAGCAGAGAATTGTATGAGAGCAACTGATACATGTCCAAAAGCATTTGCAATTTGTTCAGAGGAAGGAGAAACTGCTACTATGATGTGGACAAATGACTACATGTTGTGGAGGTTGAATTAATAGTTATGAGAACTTTCATTCTGATCTGAGAATAGCACCAAAGCGATTGAGAAAAACTGTAATTATCATGATAAATAAAACTCAACCTGCGTGGGTTTCCTCCGGGTGCTCCGGTTTCCCCCACCACTAAAAACATGTCGGCTAGGTTAATCCTCCAGTCAGCGCCACTGACCAAAGGCACTGGCTCATGATCTGGAGTTGGTCCCCGGGCGCTGCACCGTGGCTGCCCACTGCTCCTCAGGGATGGGTTAAATGCAGAGAAAGAATTTCACTGTACTAGCTGTATATGTGACAAATAAAGTACCTTTACCTTTACCTGTCACACAGCTCCATGTTGTCTCTGTGTCTGTGCCGCTACAGCAGCGGTTCCACGGTGGGGTGCAGCTTCTTAAATCCAAACAGTCCGACACAGCGACGCACTGCTCCTCTTTGGCCTCAGTGTCTCGGACTTCCAGAGCAGCTACAGCAGCGTTGTGACCTCAACCATGGTTGGTGAGAGCAGAAATGTTGTTGTAGGCCTGTGCATATTCTCATTTGTCCAGGTCACAGTATTTCAAAGGAGGTTAAATCGAAAGCAACTGGACTTATACTGAGTCTCCACACCAGTTAGTTGGACCAGTCCCAGCCTGGTCAGATGCTACATGAACTGATGAAGCCTCATGGATGAGAGGTGAAACGTCTTCCTAGACAAATAACTAAGTCCAGTTGCTTCCGATTTAACCTCCTTTAAAAAAAAAAAAAAAAAAAATTGTTGTAGTGAAAATGGGCGGGCTCGTGAATTTTTTTTGAAACGAGTGAAAACGAGCGTTAACTCGCGTATCTCGCGTTTGGTTGCGCGTAAAAGCTCGCGCGAAAAAAAATCGTTCCTCGTGTTTGGCGGGAAGCCCCTTGTGGGTCTTCCCGCCAAACACGATGAAATAGACGAAGACGCGAGGGTCCCGTCGCCATAAAAGAATCGCGTGTAGCGTCGCAAAAAAAAAAAAGTCGCGTATACCGCGTCTCGCGCCTAATCGCGTCTTTGCGTCACGGCCTTTTACACCGCGGACGTAACGAATAAACGGTGACGGTGTGAACGAACAACATAGAACAGGACCAGACGTGGTGTTGTTTCCTCTTTTCACCTACAGCTCCACTCTCCCTTACTTACACTAACTACTGATATTGTTGAGGCAGAGAATTGTGGGATTTGTAGTTTTTGACCAATCGCAGGTTGTGATCTTTCTGTTTTTGTGATTTTCCCGGTTCACACTCGCCCATGGAGGGCATAAGAACATTTAAGACCTGTCTAAAATGATTTAAGACTTGAACACAATAATTCAACAAATTTAAGACATTTTAAGGCCTAAAATTTAGATTTTCACATTTTTGACTTTTTAAGACCCCACGGATACCCTGTAACTATTACCCCTGGAGGACAGTCTGAAGATGCTCTGTAGCAAGTTTGGTGACAATTGAGCAAAAATTGTGGGAGGAGATAGTTTTTTAGTTTTTGAAAAAAACTGAGTGATGGACTTAAAATAATTTGTAACGAGTTTAAGTGGACAAAAGTTTCAGCAGTATTGGGGCTACAGTTTGATGAAAGTTTCAAAACTGTAGCATGTACTGTTGATTTTGTAGGTATTTTTTAAAGTTTTTAAATTTAAATGCTTATTGTAATGTCCCCTCAGTTGCCGCCATGTCAGTAAGATGAAATAATATGACTGTGCTCCATAATGTTATATATTGTGTAGCTACTTCTTGTCTCATTTGTGATGCAATAAACAGTAAACTGATCAAACTCGGTGTCCTCTATTGCTATTTTCCAACTGTAGCTGTTTATTTCTCTAACCTAGTGAACAGGAAGCAACCGTTAATGTTAATGTTAGCTATGCAGCACTATCAGATACTTTCATACATCTCCTTTGACAGAAAAAAAAACAAAAAATAACCGACGTTAAAGCTTGTAGCAACTGATCTGACACCAAGTGCCAACTAATCAGTCAAAAAAAATTACACTGCTCATTTAATCTTGGTGAAAGATGTTAGATCTGTCGTCGTTGATACTGTTCTTTTGTAATTAGCAGAAATGAATGACACTAATATGATGCTGTCACATTATTTGGGATCGTTCATCCACAGTTTATTATCTATAGTTTCAGTCCATTCAGATGAATATTTGATCACATCTTGACTAAAGGCCTAAAATCTACCATCAAGAATGAAACATTTCAAAATAAAATGACTCAGTTTCTGCAACACAGGCAGGGACAATAACAAAAAAAAGGAAAAAACATCTTGGGACATTAAATCCTCGGCACATTTGAGAGCGATATAAAATGGTACAATCATCCATTTCAAAGTCTCTGTGTATCTGGCAAATTCTGGGCTTTTATTGTGAAGTCATTTTTTTGGCCTGCCGCCGCCGCCGCCCTTCTCCTTCTCAAACTGAGAGATCTGATTGAAAATATTTAGCAGATTAGCAGGAAGATCTTTTTGCGGCGTTGCCGAGGTCACGCCACGAGGGTTTCCACCAGCTGTTTCCGATCTCTCTCTGATCTCGTCCTCCTCTCTCCTCTTTCTAGTTTCCTTCTCTCTTTTCTCTCCTCCTCCAACCTCAGACAGTTCCTCCCTCCCTCTGCTCTCATACCTACCGCCGTCAAAGGAGTTCCTCTTTGAGCGTTTGGACACAGAAGCAGAGTCGGCTGACGAGCAGGACACTCTGCGCCTCCTGTTCTCGTCTACTGAGCTCCTTCTCCTCTTAGAGTCACTGTGACTCCTCTTCTCTTCCTTCCCTCTCTCCCTGTTTTTCTCCCTCCTCTCCTCTCGGTCTGGACTCACGGACAGAGAGTAAAGCTGACAGATCCTCCTCTCCTCCTCCGCGTCCTCCTCCTCATCCCTCTCTCCGAGCCCCGGGCCTCCCTTCTGGTTCAGGAAGGTGGCAGAGGTGTTGGGAGGCGCTGGGTACCACTCCACCTCCTCCCCCTCCTCCTCGTCCTCCTTCTCCTTCCTGTCTCTCTCGCTCTTACCCTCCTCGCTCCTCCTGCGCTGGTGTTTACCTCCACGCTCGGACCTCCGACGCTGCTTCTTCTGCTTCTTCTTCTTCTTGGACCTCCTGCGAGAGGAAGATGAAGATGAGGAAGCAGAGGAGCTGCTGGTGGAAGTGGAGGAGGACGAGGAGGAGGAGGAGGATGCTGATCTCTTTCGTTTTTTCTTCATCCTGAGGAGAAGAGAGATTCACTGATGATGTCAATCTCGATCCAAACAGCTGCTTTTCCTTATTATAATTAATTATTATTATTATTAATATGATTATGTGAGACTGGTGCCCCATATACAGTCTATGGTAGTGCCACATTATATAATAATGTAAGAAAGTTTCACCTCATGATGTAATAACGCCGCATTTTGTATCTGTATTCTCATTCAAAATATAGAAAAAGCACGCACATCCCAAAATCTGAACGCTGGGACACAAAAAGTCAATGATGAAAAAGAAAAAATCCGCACACCAGCAAAAGCTCCAGAGCAATAATTTATTATCACCCAAGGGGGGAGTGTAACGTTTCGGGCCCAAGGACCCTTCCTCAGTCTGAAGAAGGGTCCTTGAGCCCGAAACGTTACACATGGGGCGGCCGCTTTACCCACTGCGCCACGCACCGCCCCGTTTTTTACAATGTACATTGCCCCTTTTCAAATAAACTAAACTGAAACTGAATGTGATAAAATTCTTGAACGCAATATGTAATAAACTTAACCGCATTTTGTAATAAGTTGTTACATAATGCTACAAATTATTATATTTTCTTCAGAAAAAAAGTGCAACACTCACATTTTGTAAATACTGATGCAATATGTAATTATTATAAAATGCGGCAAAGTTTATTACATACTGCGTTCAAGAATTTTGTTACAAAATGCGGCGTTATTACATAATGTGGTGCTACAAGATGCTTTACATGCCTTTTCCCAGCAGTAGACTATATTTACCTGCCGTACCTTTAAGCCATCACAGCCAACTCACCTCTTCTCCGCTTTTAAGATCTTACGCAATTTCTGGGCGCTGCTCTGGCTGCTGTTTGCTGTCACCTGCTGCTCCTTCGCCAGCGCTTCTTCTCGCAGGCGAATCGATTTCTTCACAGTCGCCGAACGAGGCAACGTAAAAGGCGTCACAAAGTCCACAGAGACAAAAATCCAAAAACACATACCACACACACCACCACGATCCGAGAGCATAAAACAAAGATTCATCCATTTATTCGTCATTTGTTGGAGAAGAGTTGAAAGAAAAAGGTCACAGTCGACAACAACCACAGGAATAAACAGAGTCACATATTTACCAGAGAAAAAGAGTCGTGGTCCGAGAGCAGAAGGATGGACGGAGGTGCAGAGAGAGATGTGCAGATAAAAACAAACAGCATTTGTTCCAGATTGAGACAGAGAAGGTTTCAACGTTACCGTGTTGGACCAGAGACGCAGCGTCACACCCACAGTCCACAGGAAACAGCGTCGTTGTTTGTTTTGTTGTTTTTTTCATCCCCAGAAAGGCAGGCGTCAAGGCCGTGACAGTCGGAGGGTCAAAGGTTAAGAGTCCCAGGGTTGGAGACACACACACACACACACCAAAACACTTGATCAGTATTACAAACCACAGCATCAGGAGTGTGTCTGTCCTAAGACGCATGAGATAAACGCCGATCTCAACTGTTTTTTTATAAACCTGGCAACAAAAACACTCAGTGATGTTCATTTGTTTACATCGCCTGCTTTTATTTGTATATATGTATGTGTGTATCTATGTGTGTGTGTGTGTGTGTGTGTGTGTGTGTGTGTGTGTGTGTGTGTGTGTGTTGCCCACTCACCTGTATAGCGTCTGTGATCTTGTGCAGCGCCGCCTGTGCCTCAGGGTTGGAGTCGTCTAGAGACAAAGCTCTCCTGTACATTCCCTCTGCTGTGACTAGTTTCTCTTGTTCTTGAAGCCTACACACACACACACACACACACACACACAAAGGCCTATGAGTTAATGAGGCTTGTACCGCGAAGCAAGTTTAGTGGGTTAGCGAGGTATGTTGAGTCTAAAGGTGGCTCTCGCCTACAGATGTTCAGATGAGGGAAAACGCTCCTCACCTGTTGAGCCGACTCGCATCAGGAGCTCATTATATATTTGCCTTTATATATTTTACTTGTATATAGCTTACAGTCAATGGAGGCCACTGAAAAAAGTTGTGCGCTCCAGCAGCAAGACAGATAATCAGATGGATAATTGGTAAAGTTAATACAGCAATTTCATTTTGATGTGGCCAAGAATAAACTATTTTCAATGTTTCACCTGTTATATGTGTTGCCCAAACGCAAATCTTGAATAGGTCTACTTTAAAAATGTCTTTGTACAGAGAGAATATGGGATTTGCTTGTACAGCAGCTAAAAAAAAACACTGAGTTTCATATGCGCACACAGCCTGCTTTCAATAAAACACACTTGCAAATGACGGTTGTTTATTTTGTTTAAATGGATAAAGTTTCATAATTAAAAGCAGTGCAATGTTCAGCTGTCAGAAATTAAGAGCAGCCTCCTCTCGTCATATTTGCAGCAACACTGAGGCTTCAGGCTGCGATGCGACGCTATCTTGTAACGCTCATACTCTCTCCATTAAAACAACCTGCTGCTCTTGGCTGAAATCAGCCCGTTGTCGCTCCATTTTGTGTAGAAGTAGAATCATATGATGCCAAACGCCTCCTTAGTCCTGAACGTGCACAGAGTATAAAGCTGAGAGCCGGACTTAACCGTGTTAACTCTGAGGTTTTGTTGAGCTGCATCATGAACACAAAGCCTGGCTACGTTGAGCCTCCTTCGCAGTATCCTTTTAATCAGTAACAATAAAGTGTTTCCTGTCGCTCTTCTCTGCTTTTCATTCTGCAAACAAACCACCTGTCTCCTCTGAACTTGACCTGCTGTGAACTCAACGTGAAGCTGAGCTCCGGTCACGAGTCATTTAACTCTTCAGCTGAACCGTTAACGGGTGAAGGTGCTTACTGTCGTCCTCTCTCCACCAGCGTCTGGCAGAGGTACTTCTTGGCGTTGCGGTGATCTGGACAGCTCTCCAGAGCCACTTCAAAGTCTGTTATGGCCTTTACGATGCTGCCTTTGTTGGCGTACCTGAGCCGGGGTGGAAACAAAAAGGGAGAACTACATCAGTGACAATGAGACTAATTTATGTAAAACTGCTTAAACTGACAAGATATTCAACATATTATTAATGTACACGGAGGGAATACAAAGTCTAAGCTGCAGTTTAAAGGAGTAAAACAGGCAATTATGATGAATGTGTTTACAAATATGCACCATTATGCATTATTCATTTATTATGTTACTAAAAATGAGTTTCCTTTCTCTTCTCTTAGACATTGAGCTCTGATAATAACACATGTGACTGTTCTATATATAGGAGAGCGTTTTGGAGTTGTTGGATTGCCCCGCCGATCTAAAAACAGCTTGCACCGACAATTAAAGGTAACGAACTTACTGCTATGGGGATTATGGCAATCGGAGAATTTGCCAAAATGTTGAAATATCCCTTTAAGATACACCAGACATTACAATGTAGGTTGGATGTTTGAAGCTAAGACTGGACTCACAGAGCTCCTCGTGCCACCAGAGCTTCTACGTTGTTGGTGTCAATCTCCAGGGCCTTGTTGTACTCGTTCATGGCGTCCACGTGGCGGCCATGTTTGAAGTGGCCCACACCTGCACGGACACTGGAGAGACACAAACACAAAGAAAACAAAAACATGGAGGACTGAAATTAAATATTACATTTAAATCAACTAAAAAATCAAGTGACAGGACAAAGGAGAGAGAGTGAATTAAAAAAATGTAGTTCATCAGTGTCACAGTTAGCGGCGCCACTCCGTCTATTCACTGTGGTCAGAATGAAAACGTTGAGCGTTACCACTTCAAGGCCCAGGAGGCCGACTGCTTCTTCCGGATCGCAGAAGCAAAATCCTCCTGGTGGAAAAGTTTACTGCAGAGAAAAGAGGCACAGGTTCAAGACTCTTAAAAGGAAAAACTATCTACTTCCTACAAGGTGAATATTTCTCATGTCGACACGTCAACACTTAGAGGTTTTTGGTTTCTCATCATAACGCAACAGGAAGTACAGACACCAGAATCATCTGTGTATCACTCACATGATAGATAATATCCAGTTAAATATCCAAGTTTAATGGTATGTAACTGACATTACGTGGTTTTCACATAAGAATGATTCAAATATGAATTAAAAACGTGTTTGACAAACAGTGAAACACATTCGATTTGAACTTGTATCTGTCTTGTGGTTATTAGTCTGATCATTAGCCAGGTTTACATGGACACAATCGGAATAAAATAGGAATAAATGCCGATCTGAATAAAACTGTGTCTTGTCAACACGTCGACTGAAAACATTTAGGGAAGAAATTTCTTTCCGATCAGGATGGGTGGTTTATGCCGGTCGATTTTCACATCAAGATCCATGTAAACAGCATAAAATGAACCGTTGCTGTTATGTGAGAGTCCTGCTGTAGCCAACCCCCTCGCATCTACCGTAGGAGAAGTAGAAACTGCTGTGCTTGCAGCTTAATTAAAGAGACAACCAGAAACAAAAGTAACGTTTGCACACTGTGTATTGTAGATTATTGACCCCCTTGGTTCAGGCTACAAACTTGTTCAATGTTCATATGTTTATTTGTTATGTCTATATCTATCTATCTATCTATCTATCTATCTATCTATCTATCTATCTATCTATCTATCTATCTATCTATCTATCTATCTATCTATCTATCCATCCATCCATCTATCTATCCATCTATCCATCCACAATCTATGTCTCTGCTCCCCGGTGGAGAAATATAGGAATGTTTTATACTGTTGAAAAACTGTATATGTAAAATGTTGATATGTGGAATCAATATAAAAAAATGTTAATTAGAAAAAAAAAGAAGTAATGTTTGCAGCACACGATATAGATCCATTTTGATCGGAGAAGGCAACAGGCACATACTATGAGAGAGTTTCAACAGTTATGACCGGAAAAACTTCACTACACATGTCACTGTGAATTTATTCAGATTGAAAAAAAACACAACGTTTCGAAACGTTGTCCTAATACATTTTTGGGAGCTTGATTATAGCAGTGTGTGGACATTCTGTTTTGTTTTTCCTTCTTGTTGTTTTTTGTCCTGCACCTGCTCACTGTCTTGGATGTGCATGCACTGTCCTCCCTTGCTAATTTATTCAGATTAACTGCTTGATGCATGTACACGCACGTTTCAATCAGATCAATTTATTTCATGTCCATGTAAACACTGAAGTGCACATGTAATCGAGGCTTCTGATGTTGCTACGACTTTCTTCTTTGTTCTGTTCTGGGTTTATTTTTGTGTTGATGTTTAAAATGAGGAGCTGTTTACCTCTGCAGTCCTCTCATCATCGAGGGCGGGTGGGTGTCGCTGATCCCCACCTTCTCCAGCAGATGCTCCACCACAGAGGGGTTGTGGTAGCCGTGGCAACTCTTCAGTATACACTCGTACGTCTCGCTGGAGTCGCTGACGGCACGGAGGCTACGGCTGAGAGGAGAGAACGGTGACGGTCAGAGTTTGGTTTTGTCCAGAGCGCTCCAGTGTTTTTTCTTATGTGTGTGGTGTGGTGTTACCTGTAGTGCACGGGCAGCTGCTCCCTGGTGACGACTCCCAGTTTGATGTGCTGTAAGCTGGGGGAGAGAGAGGCCGGGTGCAGGGACACGGTGATCTTCTCCTCGTAGCGGTCGATGTCTTTGACTCCAGCTGCAAAAAAATAAACCACACAGAGGAAATCAACTTTTTTTGCAGCTCTTTTCAGTCATAGTATGTTCAGTGTGTCTGAATGAAACATGGAGCATTTCAAAATAAAGTACAAACACATAACTCTGAAGTACCTCATGCATTTTTCATTTTCTCTTGGAATGAAGGGCAATGAAGGAAGTTGGACAAGTGATCGATTTATTTATGATTTGGGGAAAAGGAGTGGGATTCAATAAGCACGGCTTTTTCTCTCACTCCTTTTCGAAAATGTGTGATTATGTTTTTTTCCCCAAAATTTTGGGATACTTCACCCAAAATTGACAATTCACCAATTTCCTACTCACCGTCATGCCAAGGAAGGGTTTGGAGAACTTTCTGAGTCATCAAAACGCTTTAGGAGTTCCAGGGGGGTCCGGCTGGCAATGGATTTTCATATAATGGCGGCTGATAGAGTTCACTTTTGAATTGTCCAAAACACACACTATGAAACATCCAGATACCTCCATACTGCTCGTCTGTACTGACCCAAGTGTCCTGAAGCCGCCACATGAAAAAGTTGTTCGGAAAAAATTAATGTGATCTCTGTTTTTATCCTTGTTGTAGCAGTAGCTCCCAGTGGCTCTGTTGATGTTTGTGCGCATGCGTGAGATTTGCTGCGAGATGTTCGTTCGTCGTTGAAAACCATTGGATGTGTGATGTAAACACAGAAGAACATCTCGCGCATCTCACAAGCTACTACTACAACAAGGCTAAAAACAGAGATCAAATTACTTTTTCCAAACAACTTTTTCATGTGGAGGCTTCAGGACACTTGGGTCAGTACAGACGAGCAGTACGGAGGTATCTGGATGTTTCATAGTGTGTGTTTTGGACGATTCAAAAGTGAACTCTATCCACCGCCATTATATGAAAATCCGCTGCCAGCCGGACCCCCCCTGGAACTCCTAAAGCGTTTTGATGACTCTGAAAGTTCTCCAAACCCTTCCTTGGCATGACGGTGAGTAGAAAATTGGTTAATTATCCCTTTAACTTGTTTATGTTATTTACATACGAAGGAACAAACTGAAATTGTGCCTTATTTTAAGAAAAAAAATAAATGAATGAATGAGGGAGCTGCATTTTCCAGCATTGTGCTCTTATGTACAGAGCTGTTACTAACCTCTGATGAAGTCCCCAGTCTGGTAGTAGGACAGAGGATCGTCATGGTTCCCAGTGGAGGGGATTTCTTTGATGTGACATAAAGCCTGAAAGTAAAGAAGAAAACATATTTTGTTAAAGAAGAAATTTGGGGAGAGATTAAACTATAATAGCACAGAGTCTGTAAATGTCTTGGGAGCAGAAGGAGGAGGATATCAGCTGTTGGACACGATGAGAAGAGGAAACAAGACGATTATGTTGTGCATTCACTGTTTTTTTTAGCTTGTTAACCCACAGAAAGCTCCAGGTCTTCTATGTCCCTCTTCAGGCCTCCTGCCATGCAGAGCAGCGTGAGGAAGAAGCCGTATTCTCTGATGTTGTTGATCCTCCCCACCACGATGTCGCCTCGCTCCAAGTCCCTGTACAACGTGGATCTCCTCTCCTCGTACGACACGTCCATGAACAACTCCGCCGGTGGCATGATGGCATACGGCTCTGGGGAGACAAGACACAGACAGACAACTGACTCACTCAGTACGTTTACATGCAGAGCTTAATCGAGCTATGCTCAAAATTCGATTTTGGCATCTAATCTGACTTCTGTCCTTGTCTCAATATACATGCAACTGAGAAAATCGAATAACTGACGGGGTCCGCCCCCTCATGCGGCGTCACCCGTCGTTTCAGTGGGTTAATACGCCCCCTGTCCTGTTGATTTTTCTGTCACCTCGTAAAAACTATAATATAATAAGAATATAAACAACTTATAAGCTTAATAATAAATTCTCAACTGCAGTTCCTGACCAGACGCGCCAGTCTGGGCTGGATACGCGCTGAGAATAGGATACGGGCTTCCTCTCTCTCTCTCTCTCTCTCTCTCTCTCTCTCTCTCTCTCTCTCTCTCTCTCTCTTTTTTTTTTAATAAAACACTGGTTGCGCTGTGTGAAATGCATTGAATCGGCGCTGTTGTTGGGTTTTTTTCTTTACTTTGCGGGATTCAGGCGGCTTCTCTGCTCCACTTTGTGCCGTCTCTACTGTTGTGGAGCATGCGCACACGCATTGTCCAGTTATACTCCGACTAAGGTGTATACATGACGGAGAAAATCGAATTCCAATCGCATTATCTGGGTGTCTTAATCGGAGTTCTCAACTCCGATTTCAGTCGGACTAAGGTGTTTACATGCACTTCAGTTGTCCAGTTATAGTCGGATTAAGGCAATAATTCGGTTTTTTCAAGTGTCATGTAAACGTACTGACTCACCAGGGATGCAAACGGGTCAGGACCAAAAAAGAGAGGAATTGTCGTGGGGGGGGGGGGGGGGGGGGGGGGGGGGGGGGGGGGGGGGGGGGGGGCTCACCATTAACAATATCACAGAAAAGTCTATTTCCAGTAGTTCAACCCCAACCAAGTATTGAGTGCATATAGATGGACAGTTTTCAGAAGGCCAACATTTCTATATTAAAAATGCTTTAAAAAAATAAAAACCATTGCAATATTTCAATTTTGGAGATACTGATTTTTAGGTCTTCACTGAATGTTAGTCATAATTATTACTATTAAAATAAACTGAAGAAATAAAGACATGGGATTTAACATCCCATTCAGTGTGTAATGGACATATAGGCCGATATAATGTGTTAGTTTCACTTTAATTGAACACATTCTACATCGCGGAGGCGACGTCTCTCCTTCACCTCTGAAACGGGGCAGAGCTCCGTGGGAGACACCTGCCTGACACAGCAACGGACATGCACGGGGGGGGAAACGGCGGCGCCGTCGCACCGAATGCACGCGGATACGCGCCGCTTTGGGTAACGAGCGCGCACGTCGCGTCTACATTGGAGGTGAATAGGAAGGCTCTGGGACTGATTGACTGTGGACCACCACCAGTCTGATCAGGTCCATCACAGCACAGCAGCTGCAGCTCTGCCCCGCTGTCACATGACGCATATCAGCGCAATCTGTTTACATTAAACCGACATCAGGAGAATAATGAGAATTATGATTAAAAAAAATATATATTTGTTTCGAATTTTGGCCCCTGGATCATGATTTTTTTGGGCGCATTCTTGGTAAAAAAAAAAAAAAATCCTCTAAAAAAAAAGACAGTTGGGATGCATAATGTGTCTCATAACAGTATATGAGACATGTCTCATATACCCCCCCCCTCTGTACTGAGCTGGCCGGTACTGGGTAGGCTGCGTCCTGCTGATCACCGCGCTGAGGCACCGGCCGGTCTGAGCTGCGTTCATGTGCCGACTTTAAAACTCTCCAGTCAGTGACCTGGTGGCGGCTGTTTTGGTCGTCAGCATTTTATCCACACAGCGACCGTCCACGGCTTAGTGGTGTTTTATTCTAGGGGTCGGTGGTGTTTTATTCTAGGGGTCGGTGGCGGCTGTGAGACAGCAGCGGCTCCACGGTGTGTGTGTGGGGGGGGGGGGGGGGGGGGGGGCAGCTTCTGCTCACCTGACTCTGTGCAGCTTCTTCATTAAATCCAAACAGTCCGACACAGCGACGCACTGCTCCTCTTTGACTCTAAAGTCTCTGTAGCTCATCAGCCCGGAACTCGCCTCATGGACCAGAAGCGACGGCGGCGTTTGGCCTCAGTGTCTCGGACTTCCAGAGCAGCTACAGCAGCGTTGTGACCTCAACCATGGTTGGTGAGAGCAGAAATGTTGTTGTAGGCCTGTGCATATTCTCATTTGTCCAGGTCATAGTATTTCAAAGGAGGTTAAATCGAAAGCAACTGGACTTATACTGAGTCTCCACACCAGATAGTTGGACCAGTCCCAGCCTGGTCAGATGCTACATGAACTGATGAAGCCTCTTGGATGAGAGGTGAAACGTCTTCCTAGACTTTTTTTTCAAAGGAGGTTAAATCGAAAGCAACTGGACTTAGTTATAATAAGTAAATAACTAAGTCCAGTTGCTTTCGATTTAACCTCCTTTGAAAAAAAAAAAAAAAAAAATTGTTGTAGTGAAAATAGGCGGGCTCGTGAATTTTTTTTGAAACGAGTGAAAACGAGCGCTAATTCGCTTATCTCGCGTATCTCGCGTTTGGTTGCGCGTAAAAGCTCGCGCGAAAAAAAAGCGTTCCTCGTGTTTGAGTGGGAAGCCCCTTTGGGTCTTCCCACCAAACACGATGAAAAGGACGAAGACGCGAAGGTCCCGTCGCCATAAAACAATCGGGTGTAGCGTCGCAAAAAAAAAAAGTCGCGTCTACCGCGTCTCGCGCCTAATCGCGTCTTTGCGTCACGGCCTTTTACACCGCGGACGTAACGAATAAACGGTGACGGTGTGAACGAACAACATAGAACAGGACCAGACGTGGCGTTGTTTCCTCTTTTCACCGACAGCTCCACTCTCCCTTACTTACACTAACTACTGTTATTGTTGAGGCCAGATAATTGTGGGATTTGTAGTTTTTGACCAATCGCAGGTTGTGCTCTTTCTTTTTTGTGATTTTCCTGGTTCACACATGTTGTTGTTTTTTTTTAGGGGCAAATGCGAGCGAAATGCTCGCCCATGGTGGGCATACGAAAATTTAAGAGCTGTCTTATTTAAGTCTTGAACACAATAATTCAACAAATTTAAGACATTTTAAGGCCTAAAAGTGTGTAATGGACATATAGGCCTATATAATGTGCTATAACCAGAGACAACCATGAATGAGTTCGCCTCAGTTTCACGTGATTGTCACTGTCAGCCTGTTAGAAAAACATTTTACTGACCCCAGCTGAGACCCCCCCCCCCCCCAGCTGAGACGCTGAGACCCCCCCCCCTCCCAAAAACAAAAACTCTTCAGATCTGAACGATTCACACAAGTCACCTAATTGGTCATGAATAAAGCGAGTTTCGCTTTTCGGCGCGCTGTTTGCATCCCTGAATTATAACAACAGAGAGGGGCAGGTACTATAAGTTTTCTTCATCCTGCTCCTTTTCATTCATGGTGACAATGTGTTCATTATGTAAATATGTGCAACCATGTGTAGAATGTATACCATGAATGGAATCAATCAAAATGAATGAATTGATGGAAAAAGAGGAAATTTAAAGTTAATTTCCCACTCACTTAGACACTTAGATGCACATTTTTCTGTATTTAAAGCAGAAGTGAGTGATCCGGTCGTTTTCGCTAATGCTGCGTTCCAGGCAGGCTTTTGAAATCGTAAATTACAGCTTCAAGTCACAACTTACGACTTTGTAGCGTTCCAGGCAACCCACTCGTGTTTTTCCGACCTGTTTTACCGGTGAAAGTCACTATAACGGCCACTCGTAACTTCCGACCGGTGAACTCGTACCAGATCGAACTGGTACGACTTCACGGTCGGAAAAATACGAGTTTCCTTGAACGCACCATAACAGTCCTCGTCGCTACGTCACCACATTCACGGCGTTCCTTGGCTGCACACACAGCCCTGCATGCCGTTCTCTCTCCTCATTGGATAAAAACTGTAGGATACGATAAATGTTTTCTCTTCGGCTCAGAGCAGAGCAGAGGGACTGAGAGACCCGTGTTTCAGTCCAAACACTCTATGTAAGTGATTGCTGTCGGAAGATATAACTATTTAAGACTTATATTAACACAAATATATCACTCACTTCTGCTTTAATGGATCAAACACATCAGTTGCAGCCCAAAGTTCATACTTTAAACAAATCAAATTATTTTTCTTGTTGCTATAAACATTAAACACGGACGTGAGAAGATGATTTCTGCTTCACCGGCTTCATTATCTCTGTGTATATACTGTATATATGTATGTATCAAACCCACCGTGGAGAACAGGTGGACCACGTTGTCCAGGATCACCAGTTTGGGACGAGACTTCACTCCGTTGACCGAACAGTGAAGGAACGAAGCTCCGCCCTCCACCTCCACCTCTCCGGTCACGTGGAACAACTCCTCTGCAACCTGACGGAGAGGAAGCACAGGTTCGCCTGCTCGTTAACTCTTCATTTACACGTTTCAAAGTGATTGGATGGACTTTTGCCTACATATTTGTGTGTACACATGAGTAGAAACCTCAGCCGATATGGCCTCAGCGTTCTCAGGACATTATACAGATGCAGGTCCCGAGAGTCAGAACGGAACTGGGCAAAAAGGCTTTTACATTTTCAGCCCCGTCGACCTGGAATGATGTGCAGAAGGACTTGAAACTGACACATCTTGTAACTCTGGGTGAATTCAGGTCAATTATAAAAGACAGAGAATTGAGCTCAATCGGACTGTGCGATTGCGTTGTTTAATCATGTTTTTCTGAAATGTGTGATTGTATTTTATTTGAGTCTTGTGTGATGTGCAACTGAGCTGTTGTGTGCTGCCGTCTTGGCCAGGTCACTCTTGGAAAAGAGGTTTTAAATCTCAATGAGTTTTTACCTGGTTAAATAAAGGATATTGATTGATTGATTGATATTGATTGATGCAATCAATGTGAAATCAATACTTTGATGCAGTTATCATCATCATCATCATCATCATCTCGCAGGGGAGACGGGGGACGGTTCTGCTGCTGCTCGTACTGAGACAAACTTGTCTTAGAGGTATGAAAGTAGCTTTTTTCATGAGCTGTATTTTTGTCATGGCTCAGTGTCATTGGCTCTCATTTATCAAACATGCGTAGCCAAATCTACCGCAAGAATCGACATTTATCAATATGAACGTGAGCGTAGGGTACGCAGCTCTGACCAGGTGTACGCACATTTGAACCAGCGTAGAACATGCAGGAACGAGTGCTGCTGTGTCAGAATGATTATTAAACCATAGCATTAAAGGGATAGTTCACCCAAAATTGAAATTTCACTCATTATCTACTCACTGTCATGTCGACTAAGGGCTGGGAGAAGTTTCAGAGTCCTCTGTGGCTTCCCTGAGTTACAGGGGGTCTCGGCGTAGCAGTGCATGTCCATATGACGGTTGCAAATGGATACCAACTGTCTTCGTAACAAAAAGACACACCAAAAAACATCCAAATACCTCCATGCTGCTCGTATGTAATGTGTGTCTTGTATTGAAGCCCCGAAATGCGAAATTGTCCCGAAAAAAATTAAATAAGTCTATATTTCAAGCTTGTTTGTAGCAGAAGCTCCTCTTCCCAGTTCGTCCAAATTTGACGAACCGGGAAGAGGAGCTTCGCGAAGCTTCCACTACAAAACAAGCTTGAAATATAGACTTATTTAATTAATTTTTTTCGGGACGATTTTGCATTTCGGGGATTCAATACAAGACGGACATTACATACGAGCAGCATAGAGGTATTTGGATGTTCTTTGGTGTGTCTTTTTGTTACGAAGACAGTTGGTATCCATTTGCAACCGTCATATGGACATGCACTGCTACGCCGAGACCCCCTGTAACTCAGAGAAGCCACGGAGGACTCTGAAACTTCTCCCAGCCCTTAGTCGACATGAGGGTGAGTAGATAATGAGTGAAATTTCAATTTTGGGTGAACTATCCCTTTAATGCAGCGATGCGGACTTAATGTTGTTGTGGTTTTTATTGGTGAAATAAAAAAATGATATCAAGTCCGTGTCGAAAACTTAACTCGACACGATTTTGAGCAATGAGGTGAATTAAAAACCACGATGTGACAGATGCTCCTGAATCAGCTGTGTAAACAGAAACAGTGAATGACAGATCTGTTACAGTGTTGTTAGATCACAGACAGAAACTTATGTGATCCTGCAACAGAGTGATGATGAACGGCTGCTCAGCCTCTTTCTCTGCCGGACACCAGAGCCCCGACTGAGGAGGGAGACGAGCCGCTCCGGTGTGATAGCTACCGGTCCAGGTGCAGCTCATCTCCACAGCGACAGAGGTTTTTTTTTTGTTTTTTTTGTCACCTGTCAGCAGGGATTTGGCCAGTGTTTCACATCCCTCCATCAGCCGAACCGTGTCATCAGTGCTGACGGTTATAAAGTCGCGTTCACGGCAATAATTGTTATTTCTCAAACACTTAGGCTATGTTTAGTAAACTGCAAACACCAGAATCTGCTCCAGATTCTACGCAAGTTTGATAAATGAGTTGCCATGTCCAGCTGGCACATGATATCATATTCTGTCATGGCTGGGACGGTTGCAACCATATCAAACCAGACCGCGACAGTTTTGTTTCTGAATTTCAAGAATTTATTTTAAATATGCAAGTGCATAAGCAAACATAAATGTATAAAATTAAACATTATTAGCTCAAAATAGGCACAATTTATTAATATTATTCAACAGAACAGCCAATTAGACCGTGAGAGATGATTCCCAAAAATAACTGAGCAACTATTGTTGTTCTATGGGACAAAAAAAGTTCAATTTATTTCATGTCATATAGTGAATAACTCATCTAATAGTAGAATACCTGTTTAATTAAAATATTTTGTATTGCAAAATTGTTCCATTTGTCTCACACTGAGCTATTGAGTTTTAATACCACCAGTAACATCTGCACATTGATTCAAGACCTATGTTCTACGCTGCAAACCAAACTCCGACCAAACTTGTATTATTGTAAAACAATGCATATTTTAGCAATAATATGATTATTGAGACAAAAAACAAAAGTTAATGAGTGAAATTTTATGTGTTTAATATGTTAGATAGATATACTTTATTGATCCCAATCTGGGAAATTACAGAACTGTTGCAACTGTCCCTGATCTGTGTTGCAACTGTCTCCAGGTTTGGGGTCAGTTGCAACGTCTGGATTCTTCCGTCCAAATGAATATTGTGATTGATGTGTCACATGTAACCATCTTTAAATGGCTCATTAGCAGACACGTGTAAGTTTAATATGTTTAAGTTTGATAGTCCAAATAGTCTCAAGTAAAAAAAAAAAACTGTTGCAACTGTCCCCAGTCTGCCCTGTTTACTTTGCCTTTTAATTGCTACCAAGGAATTACAAAATAAAGTGACGTTGAGCTCATTTTCTTGAACAAACTTGACATAATAAAGTAAATAATGACACAGTACAAAAAGAAAAACCAGCTCACCTGGATACCGTAGCTGCCATCTTTGTTGTACTTGACGACCACGTCGACTTCTACAGACACAAGATGAGAAACGGTTTGCAAACAAGGGAAGTAAAGTAAAGAAACACAGATCAGCAGCAGCAGCAGCAGCAGCCACTCGACTTATTTTTGGCCTCTCAGCTGCGTTTTTTTAATAGAAACGTTGAATAATGAATACGAGTTCATTAACAAACTGTCGCAGACCCGACCAGCCTCAAACTTAATTATTCAAACTCTCATTAAACGAAACAGATCCACAGTTACGAGCCGAACCCCCGACGCCGCTTCATCTGCTTATTAAAACTAAACTAACTAATGCAACACTAATTAAACGTCGTCGTCCTAGCCCTCACATACACTCAAAACACTCAGAAATCCATGTACATCTGTGTGTGTTACAGATATGTACTGTTTATAAGCCGGTTAGTGCAGCTCTCTAGGTGTGTGACTGATGTGTTTATATTTTTTATTTTGCATCGTTTTCAGGTTTTAGGGAAGTTTTTTTTCGACAGGAAGTCAGACACGCTGAGAGAGACGATGACAAAGCTGCTGAGCTGCAACATGTGTCGTCTGTTCACGTAAAACCAAACACTCGCTGAGGCAGAACAGACTTTCCAGATGATTAATGTTGTTCACCTGTCTGAGTGACGACCACGGAGGAGCGGAGGAGCGGAGGGGCTTCGTCATCATCCTCTCTCAGACACACATTTTTCACTCCTGTCACTTCAATTAGCGCCAAAATGATCACGAGTCAATGATTTGTCTAGTGCATGCAAGATCAATCAGCCACATTTTACTGATTAGTTAACTATTTAAATTATTTTATTGTGTAAAAATGTCCAATATTTACTGGTTTGAGTGTTTTCAATGTTTGTTTGTCCAACTGAAAGTCTTTGAAGACGACATTAACAGGGTATATACAGGAATCTTGAAGTTAATTCTAATACCTTTTTAAGACCTTCTCAATATTTTTCAATACCTCACCGCCACTTCAAGCTGTTACCATTTACATCAGTGACACTTTAAACTTAACAGTTTTAGTTTGTGATAAAGACTATAGACCACTATGATACAACAGAATTCAAAATAGGCTAGGATAATAAATCAAAAGCAAAGTTTATCAAAAACAAAAAACATTGCTCCACTCAAAAACAAAAACGATAATCTTCTTTTCTAAAAAAATAAAATAAATTCACATACTTTTACAATGTTTTTTAGGACTCAAACTCTTGGACAGCGAATTAAAAAAAAATACCTTCAAAATTTAAGACTTTAAAAAGTCATGAAAAGACTTTTCAATACTTTTTAAGGGACTTAATTTTCCCAAAATTGATTTATCACCTTTTAATACTTTTTTTACAGGGACGGTGCACATTAAATCGACACCATTATAAATGTGCCAGTGTTAGCCAAGTGGCTAATTCTCAACTGCGGTCCCTGAGCAAGATGTTAATTGCCAGCCTATAAAACAACACAGCAGTATTACATTATAAACAATTTACTCGATACTACCTAAAACACATGTGTCTGAAATGGTGCAGCATATACTGTATACACTACTCACAAAAAGTTAGGGATATTTGACAAGAATATCCCTATAAAAGGTTCATGCTACAGTGATTCTCTATCATGAAAGCCTTTTAAGGAGAAGGATGCAATGGTAATTTCATCATGAAACAGCCTACTAATACAGGCTTTTTTTATTTTATTTTGTAGAAGAGTGCCTTGGCTTTTTTGTTTAGTTGTCACATTAGGATTTGAAAACCCACCCTGGGCATTTTTCACTTTGTTTCTATCATTTTATGAAAAAAATGCATTTGTTTAGAGCCCTACTACGACGCAACGATGCACCTGTGAGATGTTTTTTTCTTTTTTTTTTAACTCCCTTTGAGCTGTGAAACCTTGTTTTTTTTTTTTTGTCTCTCCGTCCTCCTTCTCTTCCTGAGCAGCAGGGGGCAGCAGAGACAAAACACAACAGTGCGACTGGTTCTTACTTTTGTCTCCGAGCTGAAGCGTCAGGTTTCTGTTGAACTCGATGTTGCTCCTCCATCCGCTGCTCGAGCCAAATGGGGAGAACGGGTCTGAAACACACACACACACACAATATAAGAGACAACTTCAAAATGATCATTCATAGGTTTGTGTTTGAGTAAAACGAACACTTTTGTTTCATTCTATAACCTACTGACAAAATTTCTCCCAAATTGGAAATAAAAATATTGTCATTTAGAGCATTTATTTGCAGAAAATGGCAACAAGGCAAAATAACAAAAAGGTTCTGGTGTTTTCAGACCTTGTATAATGCAAAGAAAACAAGTTCATATTCGTTTTAAAACAACACTAACTACTTTAAACTTAGGAAGAGTTTAGAAATCAAAATTGGTGGAATAATTCAAATTTTTAATCGCAGTTTTTTTTTTATTTATAATCTATCTTCCTCATTAAATATGATTTGGTTCAGGTGATCAGCTAAGTAGAGTGTTGTAGTTCAATAGACACTGGAATCGATGGCTGCCATACATGTAGAGATAAGGCTGATTTATTAAAGGGATAGTTCAACATTTTGGCAAATTGGCCCATTGCCATAATCCCTATAGTCATAGCAGTAGGTTCGTTACCTTTAATTGTCGGTGCAGGCTATTTTTAGAACGGCGGAGCAGAGCCGCGAGCTGCTCAGAGCTACGCTACGGAGGCTCATGGGATTTCTTGGTTTCCCTCATCAAACTCATCAAATACACAATCCAACAACTCCACAACGCTCTGGTGGACAAGTTGTGACCTGCACATTCACCACGCTATGAGATAATAACAGAACGTTACCAGACAGAGTTGTTTTAGAGGCAAATTCATGCAAAACCGCTGATGCGCGTTGCCTTCAGGGACAGTTTTTCAGCAAGCAGTCTCTGCATTTACCTCGTAACTCTGTCTCGTAACGTTCTGTTATTATCTCATAGCGTGGTGAATGTGCAGGTCACAACTTGTCCACGACAGCGTTGTGGAGTTGTTGGATTGTGTATTTGATGAGTTTGATGAGGGAAACCAAGAAATTCCTTTAGCCTCCATAGTTTAGCTCTGAGCACCTCGCAGCTCTGCCGTTCTAAAAATAGCTTGCACCTACAATTAAAGGTAACGAACCTACTCCTAAAACTATAGCGATGGCAATGGGCCAATTGCCAAAATGTTGAACTATCCCTTTAAGAACATTTTGGAGTGGTCTCTTCATTATTTCCAGAGCTGTATATACACTCAGTATTGATTATTCTCCAGGTAAAGAAGCTGTAAACTTCCCTAGGGATCAATAAAGTATCTCTAAGTCTTTCCTCTCCTCACCGGTGGAGGCCCGTGTGAACTCCTGCGTGTGCTTCTTCTCCTGCAGCACCAGCCCCAGCGCCGCCTGGCAGACCGTGGCGCCGGACGGGGCGGCGGCGGCCGGGAAGAGGTCGGCGTAGTGCTGCGGGATGAAGCTGGTCGTCACGTTTCCAGCCTCGAACTCCGGGTGGCCGGACAGACTCAGCAGGAAGTCGATGTTGGTGTTGAGTCCCACGATCTGAGGACAGAGAGAGAGAGAGACAAACTCAGTTCACTTTACAGTTTTTCTCGATTGCTAAGACACATTTCTCGAAAAAGCTGCTCTCCTTTTCTCTAAACTGTGAAAACAAACCCCAATTTTCAAGCTACATTCACAAAACCTCAGACTCTTCTTGCAAAACCAAACTTTCACCTCAAAACAGTTCAATCTGTGCCCAAAACTGAACTACGTATGTTGTCAAAGCCCCGAGTCAATCAAAATTAAATACACTACTGAGCAGCCACTAAACACTACATAGACAAATAGAAAACACAAAGCTCAGGACATGAAGCTGTAGAAATAAATGTTTATCGTTCACTGTAGGCAAAATGCATGTTGCAAAACAAAAAACCTGTGCATTAACTGTAGCACTTCTCTCCTTCCCTTTCTTTCACCCTCCTCCTTCCCTCTCCACATCCATTCCATCCCCTTTTTCTTCCTTCTTTTTTCTTCCCAGTTCATCCCTTCCTCCCTCCCTCATCCTCTCTTCCTTCACCCTGTCGTCTCTCATCTTCTCCTCTTGCAACAACAAAAAACCTGTGCATTTAGCACTTGTACAAAAAACAGAAATCCTGTGCATTTTACACGTAGCACTTGTACAGTATAAAAACAAACAGAAATCTTGTGCATTTAGCACTTGTATGCAGTAAGCCTACGTAAAAATTAAGTACAAAAATATACAAATGAGAAGTGCGTAACTCAGCCACAGCATAATTTCTCCGTACAGGACTTCATCCTGAACTGGCTTATATATGTTCCCTCACATCATTGGACACAAGTGTGATCCATTTTGAGTTGTTGTGTTCAACCGGTGAAACCTGTGCTTTAATTGTGTTTGACTTTTGCCACCTGTGCTCAGCATTATGCAACACAGGTGCGTCACAATGAATGAGAGTGTACGTGTGTGTGTGTGTGTGTGTGTGTGTGTGTGTGTGTGTGTGTGTGTGTGTGTGTGTGTGTGTGTGTGTGTGTGTGTGTGTGTGTGTGTGTGTGTGTGTGTGTGCGTCTTACATTATACTGTCTTAAGCAGTAGCGCAGTTTCTTCAAGGCAGCTGATCGGTCCTCTCCCCACACCACCAGTTTGGCGATCATTGGGTCGTAATGAGCCGACACCTCGTCCCCTGAAAACACATAAACACACATTATTATTAAAAGGGACAATTCACCAGTGTTTTTGCATTGTGGTAACTAACTGACCGTTTGTGGTTTTTACAGATGCGTCTCAATAAATTAGAAAATCATGTAAAAGTTTATTTATGTCAGTAATTCAATCCAAAAAGTGAAACTAATACAATATATAGATTCATTACATTTCATTTATTTAATTTATTTTAATTGTAATGATTATGGCTTCACATTTAATGAAGACACAAAATTCAAACAAAAAAAATTTGAATATATTTATATATATTATATATAATATATTTTTTAAGCATTTTTAATATGGAAATGTTGGCCTTCTGAAAAGTATGTCCATCTATAAGCACTCAATACTTGCTTAGGGCTGTTTGGCTAGAACTACTGGAAACTGACTTTTCCATGTTATTCTAATTTATTGGGATGCACCTGTATAGTGGATGGGGGTCATAAATAGATAGCACGTGAATGGGTCAATGACGTGATGCAATCCAGTGTCAAGTGGTGTAACTAGTATTTTTTCATACAAATCTGACTTTATACAGGACAATAATTCTGGACTCATAAAATGTGGAATAAATGTAATTCCCTTTTGAAATGCAGCACTGTGTTTCTTGACAAATTTCACATAAACTGTCACATTATTTAGAAAAAAAGGGGGGTTAAAGGGTAAAAGGGTTTTAGGGTTTTGTCCTGCTCAGTGTTGCTAAAATGTATTAAAATTCAAATATAGAAACAGCAAAAAAAAATCTCTTTCAATTGATTTTTTTCCAGAAGAAAGTATAGTTTTTATAAGTACACTTAAATCCAGCGTAGGTGGATCAAACATTTATTATTTCTCATTCTTTTGTGGTTACACCATTTGACATTTTCAGAGCATTCAGTCTGACTTTTGTTAAAAAAAATGGTTCAAATGTAGTTTTAAAGCAGAAGTAAGTGATCCGGTGGTTTTGGCTAACTTTCTGTCAGCAGATGGAGTTAGCAGTCCCCGCCCTCGTCCCTACGTCACCACATTCACGCGCATCCCTTGGCTGCACACACAGAGAGGACCGCCCCTTTATGCCGTTCTCTCTCCTCATTGGATAAAGGTTGTAGGATACAAGGAAAGTTTTCTCCTCGGCTTACAGCAGAGCAGAGTGACTGACAGACCCGTGTTTCGGACCAAACACTCTGTCAGAGAAAACTGCTGTCAGAAGATATAACTATTTAAGACTTATATTAACACAAACATTCCGCTTACTTCTGCTTTAAATTAGATAAAACCAACATGAATCTGATCCATGCTTTTAAAACAATTATAATTAGTTTATTTTCATTTACAAAAAAAAAAAAGTATTTGTCACTCTGACCCAAATACAAAAACAGACAGTGTTTATTTTGTGTGTGATCTGGACTCCTCACCTTCTCTGACTCCCGTCTCTATGCGAGTGTGTTGGTCCGGTGGGGGGGTGGAGAGGTGCAGCAGAGGCCCCGCCCCCGGGAGGAAGTCGTTGTTCGGGTCCTCGGCGTAGATCCGAGCCTCGAACGAGTGGCCCCCGAGGATGATGTCATCCTGGAGGAGAGGCAGCCGCTCCCCTGCTGCCACCTGCAGGACGTTTCACAGAGCAGAATTAAGTTCCTGGAGAAAAAAAACTGTTTAATCTCGTATGAGTTTCCTTCTTTTCCTCCTCCGCCCGCTCTCTCCCGTCTCACCCGGAGCTGCCACTCCACCAGGTCGGTCCCAGTGATCATCTCTGACACGGGATGCTCCACCTGCAGCCGGGTGTTCATCTCCATGAAGTAGAAGTTGTGTTGGGCGTCCATTATAAACTCAACCGTACCTACACAGAGACACAAACAGTGTGTTCATAATCAGGTGTGGAAGGACATGGAGGTGTGGAAGGAGAGGAGAGGAGGTGTGGAAGGAAAGGAGGTGTGGAAGGAGAGGAGAGGAGGTGTGGAAGGAGAGGAGGTGTGGAAGGAGAGGAGAGGAGAGGAGGTGTGGAAGGAAAGCAGGAGTGGAAGGAGAGGAGGTGTTCATATACTGTGTGTTTTAGATCTGAGGACCAGGGTTATTATAGTTAACTAAAACTAAAACCAGCTGTGATTAAAATAATTTAGTAAACTGAAATAAAAATTAATGAATGAATTATTTGAATTTAAAAATCGATTCAGAATCGTTGCATCAAGAATCTCGATGCATCTTTGAAACAATTATTTTCTGATTTTATGAGCACTGATGGGAACATTTATTGACTTATGCAACTAAAAAGGGAAAAATCCATCAAATCTGGAAGTTCATCTTCAGAGGTCTCAAAGAGGCTTTCTCCTAAAACTTGAAAAATTAAAACTAAGACTGAATAAAAACTAGTCAATTCCTCAAAAATAAAAACTAAACTAAAACAGCTTATTGTTGAATTAACTAAAACTAAACTGAAATTTAAAAAAAAGCAAACTGAAAAACTGAATAAAAATAAAACTAATGAAAATTTTAAAACTATAACATGAGGCTGATGCTGAGGACAGCGAGTCGGATCGGATGCGAGTCGTACCTGCTCCGACGTAGTTGACAGCTTTGGCTGCTTTCACCGCCGCTTCTCCCAGTTTCCTGCGAACCTCAGCACTGATGCCAGGCTGGAAAACACAGAGTGAAAACACAGTGTTAACACTATTAACAAGTGATCACAGCTCTAATAGATACTAGATCTTCTTCAATTAACACAAGTGCAGTATTAAATTCCACCAACAGAGCTGAACCTTTCCATTTGTAGTCACCTAAGTTTTCACCGACAGCTGAACTAAGAGCTTTAATTTAATGTGCATCAAGTCCAATCACCTACAGATTAGTACAGTTCAGGAATATTTGTCCTACACTGTAACTGCCAAAGCTAAATTATCCCAAACTTAAACTCTGAGTGTTTTTGTTTGCAAGAGAAACTAGACTACTTTAAGATAAGATAATAAAAGATAAGGCTATTCCTTTATTCAATTAAGGGTATTACATCAGCCAAAGGAATTTAGAGCACAAATTATAATAAATACAGCAATAAAGTTTATAATATTGGTTTTATACACGTGCAGTTGTCAGACTGTGCAGGTTATGTTATTATGTTGTAAGACTGTGCAACACATGGGAAAAAATAATAACAAACAATTCTTTGCACAGCTACATTGGCACAATTCTTTCCTCCTTTGCACAGTTTTATACATGATGCATATTTAAGTTTCCTCTCTATTTATTCTATTTTAATATATTTTTCATAACATATGTATACACATAGTTTCATAAGGATGTATATAGTGTATATTTTTTCTTACTTTTATGTGTTATGCATATACTATATTGCTTATATGTAAGCAAATATGTCTGCGCTACTGAATACTTAGATTTCCTCTGGGATCAATAAAAGTTGTGGACTGTGGACTTAAAGCAGATATCAGCTTCACGGCCGTTTCGGCTAATGCTGCGTTCAAGGCAGGCTTTTGAAACCGTAAGTTACAGCTTCAAGTCACAACTACGACTTGGTAGCGTTCCAGGTAACCCGTAGCTCGTGTTTTTACCATCCTGTTGTCTGTGAAAGTTCCCTATAACGGCCACTCGTAACTTCCGACCCGTGAACTCGTACCAGATCGAACTGGTATGACTTCACAGGAAGGAAAAACACAAAGTACGAGTTTCTTTGAACGCACCATGAGTTAGCAGCCCCCGCCCTTGTCAGGCATCAATTGGTCCTCGTGCTACGTCACCACATTCACGTGCATCCCTTGGCTGCACACACAGCCCTTCATGCCGTTCTCTCTCCTCATTGGATAACACTTGTATCCCACAAGGAAAATTTTCTCCTCGGGTTACAGCAGAGCAGAGTGACGGAGAGACTCGTGTTTAGGCTGAAACACTTCATGTAAGTGATTGCTGACGGAAAATAGGACTATTTAGGACTTATATTAACAAAAACATTCCACTGATATCTGCTTTAAAGCTTTGACATCATTGACAACTTTTAAAATAAATTCCTCCTAAGCCAGTTTTAATTCAGCGATGCGTCTCTGTGGCGGTCGTCGTGGTGCTCTCACCCCCGGCGCCTCCTCGATGATCTTCTGGTGTCTCCGCTGGACGCTGCAGTCTCTCTCAAACAGGTAGACGGCGTTACCGTGCATGTCCCCAAACACCTGCACCTCCACGTGTCTGCAGCAGACGCACAACAAGAGAGAGAAAGACACACTGGGTGAAAAATAACGAATAAAGAAAAGCAATTACAAAGAAATGGCTTAAAGGGATAGTTCAACATTTTGGCAAATTGGCCCATTGCCATATTCCCTATAGTTTTGGCAGTAGGTTTGTTACCGGAGTTGTTTTTGAGGTAAACACAGAGACTGCTTTCTGAAAAACTGCCCCCGACAGGAACGCGCATCAGCGGTTTTGCATGAATTTACCTCTAAAACAACTCTGTCTGGTAACGTTCTGTTATTATCTCATAGCGTGGTGAATGTGCAGGTCACAACTTGTCCACCAGAGCGTTTTGGAGTTGTTGGATTGTGTATTTGATGAGTTTGATGAGGGAAACCAAGAAATCCCATTAGCCTCCGTAGCGTAGCTCTGAGCAGCTCGCCGCTCTGCTCCGCCGTTCTAAAAATAGCTTGCACCGACAATTAAAGGTAATGAACCTACTGCTATGACTATAGGGATTATGGCAATGGGCCAATTTGCCAAAATGTTGAACTATCCCTTTAAGCCAGACCTATAGATGAATGGTATGATATAATGTACAATGTATTTGTAATTAATATAATCACTTTTTCAATGAGGCTTCAGCAATCTAAATTCAAAGACATCTGGAAACAATGCAAAAGGTATATTTCTCTGAAACGCACTTCTTTTGATTAAGTTTTTTTTCTTTCTATATCAAGATGTACTTATTTACTTACCGTATTTACTTTATTGTATTATTATGACAGAAAACACCCCATGTTCACGTGTTATTTTATAAAATGCATTGTAAAAGGAAAAAATAACAGCGACAACATATAAACCAGTGAGTGAGTGTGTGACTGTTACCTGGGATCCTCTACAAACTTCTCAACCAGCATGACGTCGTCGTTGAAGGATTTTCTTGCCTCTCGTCTCGCTGACTCCAACTGCTCCAAGAAGTCTGAGTCTGAGCGTGCGATACGCATCCCCTAAACACACAAACACACACACACACACACACAAATGCCAACAAACAAGGTCATAATTTGTTTCCTCGAGTTATTAAGTTAAAGGTTGTGTCCGAAATCACTCACTCATTCCCTCCTCCCTACTCACTATATAGTGAATTCAATATAGTGGACTATATAGTGGACTCACTGGTCAAATAAAAAAACACTTTCGGACACTACTCCGCCGCACAGTTAATGACGTATTACGTCGCGTAATTAAAACGTTCCGACCGCGATTGTAACAGCTGGTGCAGGTACCATGGATACAACCATGGCAACGGCCGGTGTAGAGGAGTAAAGCAATATATTAAGCTGTAATATATATATATATATTTAAGCATCAAAGATGTTCAATCAAACCCACATAATTTGAAACAACATTCAAAACACACACACAGCCAGTGTCACAACTAAGCATAACGTCCACTAGCTTAATGCTAACGTTAACTCTTTGACTGCCAGCCATTCTCACAGCAGCTTCCTCCAGCTTGCCAGGCATTTTCCAGCTTTTTGACTGATTTCCGTAGACCCACCATATATTATGTACTGTTACTACATACACATTCAACCGATCAAAGGAAAGATGAGGGTCTCTACTTTCCAGCAAAAAAACCTGTTTGTTTCTATCTTGTTCCAGTCTTGTGAAATTGGTGGTTGAATATAAGTTACTTTAGCCCAAAATGCCATTCTGGCACCAAAATCTTGAGAAAAAGAGGTTTTTGTGTCGGCTGTCATTTTCAGGTGGACCAGTACAATTGGCTCCTTTATATTTTGCTTTAGTGATGCCTCAACATCTGTACAGTTGTTCTCTTGTAAACAACAACTAAATCAACACTGACAAATGACTTTTGATGACAAAAAACAAAACATTTAGCTACTGACACACACTACTGCAGCCTCTTTTCTTTCTTTTCTTTGAGTTACAACTTTTTCTTTCCTTTTTTTAGTGTATGTGCGTACGTGACGTGTGTGTGTGTGTGTGTGTGTGTGTGTGTGTGTGTGCGTGCGTGTGTGTCTGTCTGTGTGTGTGTGTGCGCGTGTGCGCGGATCAGTTAGACACAGGGATGCAAACGGGTCAGGACCAAAAAAGAGAGGAATTGTCGTGGGGGGGGGGGGGGGGGGGGGGGGCTCACCATTAACAATATCACAGAAAAGTCTATTTCCAGTAGTTCAACCCCAACCAAGTATTGAGTGCATATAGATGGACAGTTTTCAGAAGGCCAACATTTCTATATTAAAAATGCTTTAAAAAAATAAAAACCATTGCAATATTTCCATTTTGGAGATACTGATTTTTAGGTCTTCACTGAATGTTAAGCACAATTATTACTATTAAAATGAACTGAAGAAATAAAGACATGGGATTTAACATCCCATTCAGTGTGTAATGGACATATAGGCCTATATAATGTGTTAGTTTCACTTTAATTGAACACATTCTACATCGCGGAGGCGACGTCTCTCCTTCACCTCTGAAACGGGGCAGAGCTCCGTGGGAGACACCTGCCTGACACAGCAACGGACATGCACGGGGGGGGAAACGGCGGCGCCGTCGCACCGAATGCACGCGGATACGCGCCGCTTTGGGTAACGAGCGCGCACGTCGCGTCTACATTGGAGGTGAATAGGAAGGCTCTGGGACTGATTGACTGTGTGGACCACCACCAGTCTGATCAGGTCCATCACAGCACAGCAGCTGCAGCTCTGCCCCGCTGTCACATGACGCATATCAGCGCAATCTGTTTACATTAAACCGACATCAGGAGAATAATGAGAATTATGATTAAAAAAATATATATATTTGTTTCGAATTTTGGCCCCTGGATCATGATTTTTTTTGGGCGCATTCTTGGTAAAAAAAAAAAAATCCTCTAAAAAAAAAGACAGTTGGGATGCATAATGTGTCTCATAACAGTATACTGTGCGTCACGTTATCGCCTCAACCATGGTTGGTGAGAGCAGAAATGTTGTTGTAGGCCTGTGCATATTCTCATTTGTCCAGGTCATAGTATTTCAAAGGAGGTTAAATCGAAAGCAACTGGACTTATACTGAGTCTCCACACCAGATAGTTGGACCAGTCCCAGCCTGGTCAGATGCTACATGAACTGATGAAGCCTCTTGGATGAGAGGTGAAACGTCTTCCTATACTTTTTTTTTTCAAAGGAGGTTAAATCGAAAGCAACTGGACTTAGTTATAATAAGTAAATAACTAAGTCCAGTTGCTTTCGATTTAACCTCCTTTGAAAAAGAAAAAAAAAAAAAAATTGTTGTAGTGAAATTTTTTTTTGAAACGAGTGAAAACGAGCGCTAATTCGCGTATCTCGCGTATCTCGCGTTTGGTTGCGCGTAAAAGCTCGCGCGAAAAAAAAGCGTTCCTCGTGTTTGAGACACGATGAAATAGACGAAGACGCGAGGGTCCCGTCGCCATAAAAGAATCGGGTGTATTGCGTCGCAAAAAAAAAAAGTCGCGTCTACCGCGTCTCGCGCCTAATCGCGTCTTTGCGTCACGGCCTTTTACACCGCGGACGTAACGAATAAACGGTGACGGTGTGAACGGACAACATAGAACAGGACCAGACGTGGCGTTGTTTCCTCTTTTCACCGACAGCTCCACTCTCCCTTACTTACACTAACTACTGTTATTGTTGAGGCCAGAGAATTGTGGGATTTGTAGTTTTTGACCAATCGCAGGTTGTGCTCTTTCTTTTTTGTGATTTTCCTGGTTAACACATGTTTTTTTTTTTTTTAGGGGCAAATGCGAGCGAAATGCTCGCCCATGGTGGGCATACGAAAATTTAAGAGCTGTCTTATTTAAGTCTTGAACACAATAATTCAACAAATTTAAGACATTTTAAGGCCTAAAAGTGTGTAATGGACATATAGGCCTATATAATGTGTTAGTTTCACTTTAATTGAACACATTCTACATCGCGGAGGCGACTTCTCTCCTTCACCTCTGAAACGGGGCAGAGCTCCGTGGGAAACACCTGCCTGACACAGCAACGGACATGCACGGGGAAAAACGACCGAATGCACGCGGATACCACGCGGATACGTCGCGCGTCAACATTGGAGGTCGGCAGTTATCAGTATAACCCAGTGGTTCTCAAACTTTTTTCGTCATTCCCCACTTTTAACAAGTGGGGATTTTCAAGCCCCACTTCCCCCCGTCGCCCCAACAAAAATGACTTAAAATTTATTGAACTTACTAGCACCAAGTATATCAGTCATATTTCATGTCAAAATCAAAAACATGAAATAACACAAAGTTCAAAAAGAGAAAATAAAAGTGCAGATCAAAAACGAAAAGTAAAAGTAGGCTACAGTAGTCAAATAATGAAACACTGTTTCATTTGCAATCTGTGCAAAAAACAAAAACATGAACAAGTGAACTTTCCCTGCATTAGTGGCTGCAATGTGCCTGTGTTGCACTGCACATCCTCGGGGTTGCAGGCTTGAAACTGCCTCAAGTCATGCTCAGTGTTGAGCTGAGATGTGTGTGTGTGTGCGTGCGTGCGTGCGTGTTTTCATCTCTCTCGAGTCTGACATAAGAGCTATAAAACGCACACAATGATCGCATTTGTCAAACGCTGTGTTTTATTTTGAAAAGTGCTTTATTTTGACAATTGACCGGATTCTCTCGTTGTTTCATGTGTGACTTCCTGCCAAGATTGACGCGTTCGCTCGCGGCTCTGAACTACACAACCGGTACTTGAGCACTGAAGGGAAGCGGTCTCTGCTCCGCGCTATTCGCGGTGCTTCGGCGTCCGGTGTGAACCCAGCAGCCTGCTACCAGAGCCAGTCTCTATTAGAAATTCTCTGCTGCTGCTGCTGCTGCTGCTGCCTTGTTGTCCCACTGCAAATGTTAGCCCGCTGCAATTAACATCCCGATGTCAATCATTGTTTTTGCACTTTAGTTCCAGGTTACATTTTTTCTCCCGGTCTCCTAATGCTTTTTAATAATTTTAGCTATTCATTATTACTTTGTTTGTGTGTGGCTGTTTTGTTTAGAGTGAATTATCTTTGTTGTCAATAGCATTTACAGTAAGATAGGCATGAAATTGAAAATTTCCTCCCGTTTGTCGCGCCCCACCTGTCATGTCTCCGTTCCCCACCAGTGGGGCGCGCCCCACACTTTGAGAAGCACTGGTATAACCAGAGACAACCATGAATGAGTTCGCCTCAGTTTCACGTGATTGTCACTGTCAGCCTGTTAGAAAAACATTTTACTGACCCCAGCTGAGACGCTGAGACCCCCCCCCCCCCCCCCCCCCCCCTCCCAAAAACAAAAACTCTTCGGATCTGAACGATTCACACAAGTCACCTAATTGGTCATGAAAAAAGCGAGTTTCGCTTTTCGGCGCGCTGTTTGCATCCCTGTAGACAGGTTTTTGTAGCCGAAAACACGGCGCATTAGATCAGATCCAGCTTCCTCTGGTCAGCAGGCAGCGGTCTCTCTCACTCTCTCTGTCTCACACACACATCTACACACAGCCTACAGCTCTGACTGACGTCACGTGCCCCCTGAACTCAGCCACAGACAGTCTGCTCACAACAGACACTCCCACCATCTTTAGCTCTCCTCCTCGTCTCGTTCGCCGGTGTTGTGGCCCTACTGGTTTCAAGTTAACTGGTTACAGCTGCAGATGTTTTGCGCTCCCTGAGCAGATTCGTCACAAATTCACAAACATACACAACATATTACCAGCGAGTTTCAAGCCACAATTCACATCTACCGCGGCGAATATGCTGCTGTGAGTGAGCACTAACAGTTACGTACCAGCCACATGGGAAAAAAAATAAAGTGGAGAAAAAATAATCTTCACACATTTGCGTGGGTCGGGACTCGATCTCGCTTCAGCAAAACCAATTACACCACTAATCACCTGTCTAGCTCTGTGAGCCACTCAAGCTCACAGGTGCCAGCCGCTTCACTGGATATCAGTCAATTACGTCACTACAGGTAACGTTTTGACTCGAGCTGACCTGAAACAACTGGTTACCATCGGTTTGCCTTTGAAATACACGGACAATGCCTCGGTGTATTGTTCTTTTTCCTCCAGTCTAATCAACACATTCAGCGCTACACTTCTCTCCGCACAACGCTACGCACCACAACAAAGCCTGTCGTGTTGAGAAAGTGATGAACTAGCTCGGAAATACTGTCAAAATACGCTCAACAATATGTAAACAAAAGCGAAACACTTGAGCCACTGCATGTGTACATGGTTGAAAAGTACTACTTGCATTTAATCACATTACTGTATTGCGAATGTTTTGTGTACTTACATTTCTTTACACTTCTCTACAGATCTTATAAAACGCCCAACGTATTTATTGGCGTGCATTAAAATAAATGTTCACTTCAAGTCGCCGTGGTCGAGGAGGAGGTGAAGTTAGCTCTGAGTCTACCTGTTTCTGCCTGATGCGTTCAAGGGAACAGGGCAGCGTCGGACGTGAGTCGATTGTTTGAAATTTAGATTTCGTGTGTCGACATATTTTATCATTGCCCTTTGTAAAGGTATACTTTTCATTAAAACTAGTTTGACATTCACAAAAAAAACTGACATATCTATGACAGAAAATCATTCTGGACTAATGTTCAAATAGAGATTGATAATTTTCTTGCCATTTAGATCGCCATCGACCCAAAACTGTTTAGTTTGTCAGTTTTTTCTGTGAATCCGTCCGACGCTGCCCTGTTCCCTTGAACGCATCATAGCCACAAGGCAGAAACAGCAGAGGTTAACATCACCTCTTCCGCGAACCACGGCGACTTCAAGTGAACATTTCTTTTAATGCACGCCAATAAATACGTTGTGCGTTTTATAAGATCTGTAGAGAAGTGTAAAGAAATGTAAGTACACAAAACATTCGCAATACAGTAATGTGATTAAATGCAAGTCGTACGTTTTTCACCCATGTACACATGCAGTGGCTCAAGTGTTTCGCTTTTGTTTACATATTGTTGAGCGTATTTTGACAGTATTTCCGAGCTAGTTCATCACTTTCTCAACACGACAGGCTTTGTTGTGGTGCGTTGTGCGGAGAGAAGTGTAGCGCTGAATATGTTGATTAGACTGGAGGAAAGAGAACAATAAACACCGAGGCATTGTCTGTGTATTTTCAATGGTAACCAGTTGTCTCAGATCAGCTCGAGTCAAAACGTTACCTGTAGTGACGTAATTGACTGATATGCAGTGAAGCGGCTGTCACCTGTGAGCTTGAGTGGCTCACAGAGCTAGACAGGTGATTAGTGGTGTAATTGGTTTTGCTGAAGCGAGATCGAGTCCCGACCCACGCAAATATGTGAAGATTATTTTTTCTCCACTTTATTTTTTTTCCCATGTGGCTGGTACGTAACTGTTAGTGCTCACTCACAGCAGCATATTCGCCGCGGTAGATGTGAATTGTGGCTTGAAACTCGCTGGTAATATGTTGTGTATGTTTGTGAATTTGTGACGAATCTGCTCAGGGAGCGCAAAACATCTGCAGCTGTAACCAGTTAACTTGAAACCAGTAGGGCCACAACACCGGCGCCGTCCGTTCCTCATCCACACTAGATCGCGGGATTTTCAAGCTGCTATCCGAGTGATTTCTCGCAAAATCTGGCGACTTTCCAAACGCCCTTGACGACTAACGACGAGCGATCAACGGGGTTGTTGTTACTAACGTTTGTGCTTTGTATCACGGAGCTGCACGGAGCTTCGCCGAGCTGCCGAGCCGCCATGAGCCCCGCCGCCGCCCCCGAAGCTCTCACCGGCGGCCACAGTGTCACGGAGCGGCGCCGCTGCAGTCAGACACCCGCTCCGCTCCGTGAGGGGGGAGAAACACGCTATATTTTTTATATCTCTCAATCCAAATGTGTTTTTCTGCACTTTATTTTGATGATACAAGTCTGATCTTCACAGAGGAGTAGGGCAAGACATTCAACATGGCGTTGCCATTAAAAAAACGCTAAGACGAGTTATCTCGTCTTTGGCAGACTACGCTTGGATCAAGGGGGCAGTTGTGGATCTGAGAAGTGAAGCTCACTTCCGCGTTCAAAAAACTGCAATCCCCCCGGCTTCCTCTGGGGGCTGGTGTCAGAAGGGAGCATTCCCCATAGACCCCCATGTTAAAATCGCCGATTTTACATCCTCAGTAAACATGTTAAAAGCCTGGTGTCAGAACGTTTTTTTTTCTCAATCGATAGTTTCTACCCCCGCACACACTCTGAGGGGGGTGAATTTTTTTTAAACTCTACCGTTTTACTGTTATTAGGTTAAAACTCTGGCCAATTAGGGCGCGGAAATGTTGAGTGACAGGCCCGAGCAGCTCCGTGGACAGCTGCTTCGAGGCCAGTGGGCGGGTTCTCGGCGGTTCTCGGCCGGCCAATCCAACATGGCGCTGTCCAGGCCGCCATATTTGAGTCACAAAAACGACTCCCCAAAACCAATGGGTGACGTCACGGACGCTACGTCCATTCTTTTTACAGTCTATGGCTGTGTTCGAAACCGCATACTTCTCCTACTACTCGTACTACTCATACTAACGATTTGAGTATGCAGTATGTTCACACTGCGCAGTATGCGATTTGCAGTAGGCGAGAAGTTCCCGGATGCATACTAGATTCGGCCGAAATGTTGAGTATACATCATGAGGTCACTACTCATACTCAAACTACCCAAGATGCAACGCAACGTGACGTCAAGGACCGCCTCTTCCTTGCTGCGAAAAAAAAAAAAAAAAAAAAAGAACGGAGAAGGAGGAGCCGAGCGGACGAGAGGAAAAATGGAGGGGCAGCAATACAAATGTGAGCAAGCTAGCCACAGTGGGGACAGGTTCACTTCCTGTTTATAAAGTAAGAGCACTGACGTCATTGTAACGGCTTTCTTTATGGTCAATTGCAACGGGTGCTTTATTTTGACACAGAAACCGGAAGTACAGTGCTCACTACGGCTGGTTTTACTAACGCCAGAGAAGTCCGACTTCGTCCGACTAAAATTGTAAATAGGTGTTATTTTGTCATTTTTTCAACACCATGGGGATACGAAGTAGTACTTTCTCGCCTGAAAATGTTTCAAATGTTGCTGAAGTTATATATTTACACAGTTTAGAGCTTAAGTGAAATCAGCTTCAGGGCGGCTGATTTCGGCTCGGGCAGGAGCGAAATGCATTGTGGGTTATCATAGTACGCAGCAGTGTGAACGCTCTGCATACTGTATGATCGATTAGTATGTAGTATGGAGTATGGAAGTATGCAGTATGGAAGTATGTAGTATGGAGTATGTGGTTTCGAACACAGCCTATGGCTTGGATTCGCTAAGACGAGATAACTCGTCTTTGGCAGTGAAAGAGTTAATGTAAAACACCATAGACGGGCTAACAGAAATTAGCCTCGCTATCCAGTCTGTGTTCAGCTTATAACGCTTGTTAGGAAATTTGCTCCGACGTTTGTTTTGGGAGTCTGTGGAAGCCGCGACCGGTCAACTCTGGCAGCTGGACACATTTATTGAGGCTGCTGCACTACTGCATTTATTTGGTAGCTACACCGGTCGTTCTGGGCCGGTGTGTTAACGGCGTCGATCCGTGACCGCAATGCATGATGGGATATCTTGCTCCGGTTAGTGACCATCGGATGCTCACTACATTTCGCGGTGAATTGTGGGATAGATTCAGTGCACTATGTAGTGAACATTAATAATCACTAAACATTCGGACACCACTACAAAATGGCGTGGTCACTATATAGTGCACTATATAGTGAGTAGGGGGTGATTTCGGACACAGCCAAAGTTATTTAGACTTTTTCCACGTCCTCTCACCTTTCCTCCTCCTCCGCGGACCGCTTTAATCATCACAGGGTATCCGATGCGGGCAGCCTCCGATTGCAGCCTCTCATTTGATTGGTCGTCTCCATGGTAACCTCCAATGATTGGCACGCCAGCAGCTGACATGATGTGTTTGGATGTGCTGAAGATGGACACAAAGCAATGAATGTTTAGTCACCATGCACACTCTTTTATTGAAGTTTCTATACAGCTGTTGGCACAAAGTCTTGACCAGATGTTATAAATATTTTTTTAATGTGTGTGTGTGTGTGTCACCTCTTAATGCCCATGTCGCGAATGGCGGACGACGGAGGCCCAATGAAGATGATGCCTTCCTGTTTACACGCTTCTGCAAACTCTGTGTTCTCAGACAGAAAGCCGTAGCCGGGGTGGACGGCCTTCACACACAAACACACAGGAAACCAGGTGTAATAATGATTTTAAAATGTGAATTATTTATGTTAGTGAAGAAATCTGAACATTTAGGGATGTCACGATTACTTGTTTTCGCAATTAATCACAGTATTAAACACCACAATTATTTAATCGTAAAGGTTTTTTAACCTCTATGATTAAATAATTGTCTATTAAACGTCACAGAGACGTGTGCGAGTGGTTAAGTTTGGCAGAGGAAACTTATTCCCTCCAAACAAACATATTAAGTCGATGACGGCTCGCAAAATAGTGGCCATAAGAGGAAATACATCTGATATGAATCACCACCTGCGGGATACCTACTCGGCTTTGAATGGAAAAGTAAAGGTAAATACAAAGTAACTGGGTTAATGTTGTTAATGTCAATAAGTCAACGTAACACTGAAGTAGGAAAAGAGCGTAAGGAAATTTTTTTTTTTTTTTTTAACTTCAAATTTAATACTTCAAACATTTCCTCTGACGGATTCATAATTGGTCCTATATTAATATACTTTACATATTTTGCTTATATAATTAGTAATGCAACTATATTTCAACTATATTTGATTTTACACATTCATTGTGTTGTAAAATGATTTAATATAATAATCATAATTATTTCTCTGACAATAATCGTACCAAGAAAAACTATAACCGTGACATCCCATTCCCTAATGAACATTATTAAGTATGTACACATTAATCTCCTTTTAGCAGGATAACTCACATGTGATCCAGATTTCTTGGCCACTTCCAACACTTTCTCCATAGAGAGGTAACTCTGCTGGGATGGCGGAGGCCCGATGTGGTACGCTTCATCTGCCTGCAAAACGACACAAAACAAAAACAGACTGGGTCCTAATGCAAGCTCCAGGAACAAACAGTGAAGAATAATAATAATTATGTGTCGATAATTAAAATAAGCGTAACAACTGCTGCAGAGTGACGATGGAAACAAACAGTGACGACTCTTCTCACCATGGCCACGTGCATCGAGTGTCTGTCTGCGTCGCTGTACACCGCCACGGAGCGGACGCCCATCTTCTTGGCCGTGCGCATCACGCGGCACGCGATCTCTCCTCGATTGGCGATCAACACTTTCTCTATCCGTCCCACGCCTGGACAAGAAGACACAGTGTTAACAGCTGTCAGAAATAATGCTCTTTCAATGTTAAACTTTACTACAGACTCAGCTCCATACACAAGACACACGACAATACAGAAACAGACAACACAATACGTATAATAAAAGATGATGAAAGCTAAAAGTTCATATAATAACAATCAAAAATAGAAATTTCTAAAAAGGATAAAAAAGAGGCATCTGTACTAATGTTGTTCTTTGAGGTGTCAAGTCTACACATAAATCTATAACACAGCTTCAAGAGAATTACGTTTGCACTAAACTATCTAAGTCTCTTCAGTAATATTCTTAAAGGGATAGTTCAACATTTTGGCAAATTGGCCCATTGCCATAATCCCTATAGTTTTAGGAGTAGGTTCGTTACCTTTAATTGTCAGTGCAAGATATTTTTAGAACGGCGGAGCAGAGCCGTGAGCTGCTCAGAGCTACGCTACAGAGGCTCATGGGATTTCTTGGTTTCCCTCATCAAACTCATCAAATACACAATCCAACAACTGCAAAACGCTCTGGTGGACGAGTTGTGACCTGCACATTCACCACGCTACGAGATAATAACAGAACGTTACGAGACAGAGTTGTTTTAGAGGTAAAATGCTTGATGAAAAACTGCCCCTGACGGGACCGCGCATCAGTGGTTTTGCATGTGAACTATCCCTTTAATCTTCTGGGTCTCTGCTCTGGTGATATGATTGCTGCTGCTGCTGCTGCTGCTGCTGCTGCTGCTGATGATGATGATAGGAGGAATGTCCCCAACTCACCTCCTCCTGACACGAGCCTCACGCCTCTTTTGGTCCATGACAGTTTTCTGGACAGAAGCAGAGGAGAGAGAGAAGAGTCAACAATCTCAGCAGCACACAACTGTGACGTGCAGAACAAACAGTAAATAAACAGAATTGAATTGAAATGAAATGATGAATAAATAATAATAACAACTTTATTTATAGAGCACCTTTAAAAATGCAAGTTTATAAAATATATAAGAGACATGTCACAAATTGGATGAACCGCCCAAGCAATACAGCAACAAAATGAGACCAGGAGGAGTCAAATTAAAATGCAGGATGCAGTTAATTAGATAAAATAAATAACAAGGGGGATATACATGATTTAAAAAAGAGAGATAAGATGAGATGCAATAAGAAAAGATGGGATAAAAGAATTAAAATAAAAGAAGGTGCAAAGAGCATCTGAGTAAAACTGTGGGATAAAAATAGATGATAAAAAGAAGAGGATGACATCACATAAAAGCAAGTCTGTAAAAGTGGGTTTTAAGAAGTAGTTTTGGTAGAAACAGTCACTGTAGATCTAGAATAGATAACTGAGCTGACTGATACTGTAAGTGTCTGCTGCTACTGTAAGTGTCTGCTGCTACAGACTGTGTGCATGTTGTTGCAGCAACATTAGCCACGCTGCTACCTTTATTTAACCTTGTCCTGGTCTGAACCCTCTCTTCTCTGGTGTGTAAAATAAAAAAATCATTCACAAACACATCGACATAGAGTTCAAACATACCGTGTTTTATCCATAGTTAGTAATCATGGCCACCGGTGGATAATTTACAATATTATAGCTATGATAGTGCATCTTATGCTGTTAGCTCAGCCGTGGGACAACACCGGTCCGGCTGGGAAAACTTTTAAAAACAAGGTAAATATCTCAGTGGTGGAAGATTTCTTTTTAATATATGAAGTGAGAGTTTGTTATGAAAATAACCGAGCAGACATGTTGCTATTTGGTATACTCACTGTGTAAATATCCTCAGACCCTGCAGAGTGGGGAAACTCAGGATGACTGCAGCCATCGCTACCAGCTGCTGCTAACTGAGCTCAGTCACTGACGAGGAAAAGGCGAAGTGGAGAATTTATTTAAGAACTTATTAAATGGTTTGGTTTTACTTTAACTACGGATAACTAACCAACGTCAATTGGAGAACAATATTTGCTGCTTTCAAATATCACACACGTACGATTAAACGCCGAAAAACACGCATTTTAACGTCTGTATTACTAATTTTGACCCTTCCAAGGACTCGTAGCGGCGACAGCCAATGAGAAAGCGGGATTTATGGAGGCGGGGATGGGGCTGCAGTGACGTCAGACATCCACCAGAGGGCGACATTTAACAGGCGGTGGAGCTGTTTACTATTTTTTGCTTGCTTTACAGTTGCTTGAACCCACTGTTTGAACCAGTCACTCTTTTGACAAAACCATCAGCACTTTTCACCTGTTTAGACACAACTTACCAACACATTTTCATTGTGATGCACCTGTGTTGCATAATGCTGAGCACAGGTGGCAAAAGTCAAACACAACTAAAGCACAGGTTTCACCGGTTGAACACAACAACTCAAAATTGATCACACTTGTGTCCAATGATGTGAGGGCACATATACTGTAAGCTAGTTCAGGATGAAGTCCTGTGGCCTGACCCAGTAGCTACAGAGAAATGATGCTGTAGCTGAGTTGTGCACTTCTCATTTCTATATTTTTGTACTTTATTTTTACATATACTTACTGCATACAAGTGCTAAATGCACAAGATTTCTGTTTGCTTTTTGTACTGTACAAGTGCTAAATGCACAGGTTTTTTGTTTTGCAACATGCATTTAGCCTACAGTGAACAATAAACATTTATTTCTACAGCTTCATGTGCTGAGCATTGTGTTTTCTATTTTTCTATGTAGTGTTTAGTGACTGCTCACTAGTGTTTTTAATTTTGATTGACTCGGGGCACGATTTGACAACAGAGTTCAGTTCTGAGCACAGATTGAACTGTTTTGAGGTGAAAGTTTGGTTTTGCAAGAAGAGTCTGAGGTTTTGTGAATGTAGCTTGAAAATTGGGGGTTGTGTTCACAGTTTAGAGAAAAGGAGAGCAGCTTTCAAGAAATGTGTCTTAGCAATCGAGAAAAACTGTAATATTATGTATTATAACTTATGTATAATAATATATATTATAACATACAGTACAGGTCAAAAGTTTGGACACACTCAATGCATTTCCTTTATTTTCATGACTATTTACATTGTAGATTCTCACTGAAATTCCACTAATGAACCCTGACAAGGCACACCACCTGTGAAGTGAAAACCATTTTCAGGTCAGGTTCACCTCTTGAAGCTCATCAAGAGAATGCCAAGAGTGTGCAAAGCTCAGAGCAAAGGGTGGCTACTTTGAAGAAACTAGAATTGGTGGGGGCAGAGATAGAGGAGGAGGAAGAAGAAAAGAAGACAACGAAGAAAAGACGTGTTTTCAGTTATTTCACACTTTTTTGTTAATTCCAGTTCATTCATAGTTTTGGTGCCTTCAGTGAGAATAAAGGAAACACATTGAATGAGAAGGTGTGTCCAAACTTTTGGCCTGTACTGTATATTATGTATAATTTATTATACCATTATATATATATTATACCATTATATCATAACATAATGTATAATAATAATATAAAAATAATATATTATGTATAATATTATGTATTATTATGTATAGTATTATGTATTATGTATTATGTCTATTTCAAGACATTATGGAAAATATGATGATCTATACTAGATAAAATGTTTCTACAGATTTTTCTTTTCTTTTCTCCATTTTAGCACATCTATTTTTTTATTTATTGTTTCTTAATTGATCAAATGTATCTTTATGCATCCTGATACATTGTATTTCTTTATTATTTTTGTCAAGCTCTGCTTTTTGTGATATTTATTATGCACTCCCTGTATGTCACTGCTGTTTCATTAATGTTTGTATAATGTCATGTTTGTTTGTTTGTCTGTTTAATGTGTATGGGTGGGTAATGTAATGTATGTATTTATGTATCTTGAGGTTGTGTGTGGCGTACGGGGTGAAAATAAGATTCCTTGCAAAGGACAAATAAAGCTGAATCTGAATCTGAATGTCTTTAATATGATAATAAAGTATATATATATACAGTATATCGACTCTGACACGATTTATTCTATTTTTTATTTCATTATTTAAAAAATTTAAACAAATAACACAAGAACATTAAAATATTAAAGCAGATATCAGCTTCACGGCCGTTTCGGCTAATGCTGCGTTCAAGGCAGGCTTTTGAAACCGTAAGTTACAGCTTCAAGTCACAACTACGACTTGGTAGCGTTCCAGGTAACCCGTAGCTCGTGTTTTTACCATCCTGTTGTCTGTGAAAGTTCCCTATAACGGCCACCCGTAACTTCCGACCCGTGAACTCGTACCAGATCGAACTGGTATGACTTCACAGGAAGGAAAAACACAAAGTACGAGTTTCTTTGAACGCACCATGAGTTAGCAGCCCCCGCCCTTGTCAGGCATCAATTGGTCCTCGTGCTACGTCACCACATTCACGCGCATCCCTTGGCTGCACACACAGCCCTTCATGCCGTTCTCTCTCCTCATTGGATAACACTTGTATCCCACAAGGAAAATTTTCTCCTCGGGTTACAGCAGAGCAGAGTGACGGAGAGACTCGTGTTTAGGCTGAAATACTTCATGTAAGTGATTGCTGACGGAAAATAGGACTATTTAGGACTTATATTAACAAAAACATTCCACTGATATCTGCTTTAAAACAAACAACAGTGAATAAAAAGTCATCACTGAAAGCAGAATGAAGGACAAATAGTGAAATAAATACATTTATTTTACATAATGCTTTTTTCATTTACTGTTTGCGTGTCAGATATTAGGCTTCTATATGTTATAATGGGAGATATGAAATAAATGTATATATTTTTGGGGGGGTTTTGCATTTAATTGATAGTGGAGAGAGACAGGAAATGGGGAGGCAGAGAAAGAGATGGGCAATGACACATAGAAAGCGGCCACCAAACTCAGGATTCGATCCAGGGCCGGCTGCAGCAAAGACTATATAGCCTCTGCATCTGGGGCATCTGCCTTACCCACTAACTAGACATCTAAACGGCACCCCATGACTTTTCTTTTTCTTTTCTTTTGTTTTTTAAATCAAGTACAGGTAGGGTAGAGGAAGTTTGAGAAACTCTTTGTAAGTTAACGTCCATTCATTATGAGAGCGAGCTCAGGTCAGATTCTGCTGTAGCCTTGTCTGCGTCGGTCTTTGATGAACAGGTGGATGAGCAGAGCGGTCAGGACGAGACCCACCACGACGGCTCCGATGATGATGGGAACAACTTCTTTGATGAAGTCAGCCCAGCACTCCTCCTCTGAAACATGAGAGAGAGGGAGAGAGAGACAGAGAGAGAGAGAGAGAGAGAGAGAGAGAGAGAGAGAGACAGAGAGAGAGAGAGAGAGAGGTGGATGAGTAAAGATCCTTCTCAAATCTGGGGAGATAAATCCAGAAAGACCCGCATTTTATCTTTTCACTCATTACACAGTGACAAATCAGGATTTCCGTCTACTTGGTTTTTATTGCTTATCTATAAATTTAATCTTGTACAGCTTCCTGCTTCTGGCCTGGATGTCTGGCATTTCTTTAAGACAATAAAAATAAATAAATAAATAAATAGGTTTTAGAAATTAAAATTCATCAAGCCTTTTGAAAGCCTAACTGAGGCCAAACGGGACAATAAACAGCAATAACTAAAGCTGTCAGTGAGTTTTTAGGTTTTCTAACAGCAACAACGTAACCTGGTCCAACTGCAGACAACACGGCCCAAACAAACGGAGGTTAAAGGGATAGTTCACCCAAAATTCAAATTTCACTCATTATCTACTCACCCACATGTCAACTAAGAGCTGTGAGAGTCCTCCGTGCCTTCTCTGAGTTACGGGGGGTCCGTGCAGCAGTATTTGTCCATATAATGGTTGTGAATGGATACCAACTTTCTTCGTAACAAAAAGACACACCAAAAAACATCAAAATACCTCCATGCTGCTCGTCTGTAATGTCCCTCTTGTATTGAAGCCCCGACATGAGAAATTGCTCCGCCGGTCAGTGCACTGACACAGGAAGAGCAGTGAACTGAGACACTGGGAGCTTCCGCTACAAACAAGCTTAAAACTTATACTTATTTAATTTTTTTCGGAACAATTTCTCATGTCGGGGCTTCAATACAAGAGGGACATTACAGACAAGCAGCATGGAGGTATTTGGATGTTTTTTGGTGTGTCTTTTTGGACGAAGGAAAGTGGTATCCATTCACAACCATTATATGGACAAATACTGCTGCGCGGACCCCCAACCCGTAACTCAGAGAAATTTGAATTTTGGGTCCCTTTAAGACAATTAAAAAAAAAAAAAAACGAATCCATCTTTTCATAGGTTTTAGAAATTAAAATGCATCAAACCTTTTGACAGCCTAACTGAGCAATAACTAAAGCTGTCAGTGAGTTTTTAGGTTTTCTAACAGCAACAACATAACCTGGTCCAACTGCAGACAACACAGCCCAAACAAACAGAGGTGTTAACAAATATGAAAATGTTTGTTTTTATGCATTAAAAAAAGGTAAAAGTGGTGTTCACATTTGTTCACTTGATGACGCAAACCATTGGAAAAGAGAGTCACATTAGTTATGAATGAATCAGTGGTTTGGGAGTTGATTAACTTGTACCTGAGCAGTGTAAATCTTGTACTTAGAGTCAAAAAACAACAAAATCTGTAGAAGAGACTCAGTAAGTTTAAGTTTAACATGACCACTCAGGTTTTTCTTTAAGCATCTTGGTTCTGATCCAGTTGTGAAACCCAAACCAATCGGCTTCACTCACCTTCTCCATAGAGTCCGTTGAGCAGAGTGAAGGCCTGGACCTGCAGAGGCACCAGCTTCACCCGCAGCTCGGACGACAGCTGCAGCAGATTCTCAGATTTGCATTTGAAGCTGTGGCCGTCGGTCGTTGTGAACAACTTTTCGTGGTCCAACACACCGGAGTACGTCGTATCTGGAGGGAACAGGATGTAAAAACAGAGTTTGCAGTTAGTTCCTGAGCATTTAGAAATGAAAAAGGAGATATTTTCTTTTCTTTTACCGGCGCATCTCTGGCAGACCGGCCGAGGAGACACATGAGCAGTCACCGTGGAGACGTAGAAAACCTCCTTCTCCTGGAGACAGAGACAGAGACATGTACTGTAAATAAAACATTGTTTCATGAATTACTGTGAACAGTTTGATCTAGAAGTAATGCATTATATTCATACAGTACATTAGTTTAACTGAAATTAACATGTATGCTTAAAGCAGAAGTGAGTGATATATTTGTGTTAATATAAGTCTTAAATAGTTATATCTTCCGACAGCAATCACTTACATAGAGTGTTTGGACTGAAACACGGGTCTGTCAGTCACTCTGCTCTGCTCTGAGCCGAAGAGAAAACATTTATCGTATCCTACAGTTTTTATCCAATGAGGAGAGAGAACGGCATGCAGGGCTGTGTGTGCAGCCAAGGAACGCCGTGAATGTGGTGACGTAGGGACGAGGACTGTTATGGTGCGTTCAAGGAAACTCGTATTTTTCCGACCGTGAAGTGGTACCAGTTCGATCTGGTACGAGTTCACCGGTCGGAAGTTACGAGTGGCCGTTATAGTGACTTTCACCGGTAAAACAGGTCGGAAAAACACGAGTGGGTTGCCTGAAACGCTACAAAGTCGTAAGTTGTGACTTGAAGCTGTAATTTACGATTTCAAAAGCCTGCCTGGAACGCAGCATTAGCCAAAACGACCGGACCACTTACTTCTGCTTTAAAGGGAGTTCAACATTTTGGCAAATAATCCCTATAGTTTTAGGAGTATTAGGTTCATTACCTTTAATTGTCGGTGCAAGCTATTTTTAGATCGGCGGAGCAGAGCTGTGAGCTGCTCAGAGCTAAGCTATGGAGGCTAATGGGATTTCTTGGTTTCCCTCATCAAACTCATCAAATACACAATCCAACAACTCCACAACGCTCTGGTGTGAGCTGCGCATTCACCATGTATGAGATAATAAAGAAACGTTATGCGACGGAGTTGTTTTCGAGACAAATGCAGAGACTGCTTGCCGGTTTTGCATGAATTTACCTCTAAAACAACTCCGTCTCGTAGCGTAGCTCTGAGCAGCTCACGGCTCTGCTCCGCCGTTCTAAAAATAGCTTGCACCAACATTTAAAGGTAACGAACCTACTGCTAAAACTATAGGGATTATGGCAATGGGCCAGTTTGCCAAAAATGTTGAACTACTGTATATACCTTTCTGAAGGTGAAGTGCAGACTGGTTGTGTTGCCCTGCAGCATCAGAGACAGACCAGCAGCGTCTCTGCCACAGTAACCACTGGTCTGGACCATGGAGGGGTCCAGGTTGAAATACCAGGTCTTCTGAGGGAATAAAGGACAAAAGTATTGTGTAACATCACTGGACGGTGAAATACTACACACACACACACACACACACACACACACACACACACACACACACACACACACACACACACACACACACACACACACACACACACACACACACACACACACACACACACACACACACACACACACACACACACACATACCTTCTTTTCAGTGATGATGAACTCTGCTCCCATCGTGGCTTTGATGCAGGGTTTCCCAGTGCTGTTAGTCACCATGTAGATCCCTGTGCACAAAACACACACAAACATTAACAAATACATCCATAGATACAGTTACATAATATCGTCTAAAACTTCAAAATGTTTTATCATGTAAATTTCATTGTTCATTATCAACTAGACTTAAAGTTGTTGAGAATATTAGAGAAAATTGATATGTGCTTTATATGCACTGATTTTCTACCTAATGGTGCAGATACTTAAAGGATACAACAAGCTCTCTGACAAATCTTTCTGATCTCAAACAAAGCAAAAACAGTTTAAAAAGAAATGAAAATATATAATGATAGAAAACTATAAACAAGATTGATCATTTAGGATTTGACTGAAACTTTATTTTGGCTTCCTCTGTTGATTATAAGATTTATTTATACTTACTTTATGTTACACTGAAACCATAAAAAGCTCCAAAGGGTTAACTGAAATGAAGAATTAAAGGGTCGGCACTTGTTGATTGATGCCTGACTATAACGATTTGTGCACAAGATCGAATAAACTACAACTACACACATCTGTCAGGGCTCATAATCCAGTGATGCCGGCATTCTTAACACAATAGTATCCATCCATCCATCCATCCATTGTCCGCCGCTTATCCGGAATCGGGTCGCGGGGGCAGCAGTCGGAGCAGGGATGCCCAGACTTCCCTCTCCCCGGACACTTCCTCCAGCTCTTCCGGGGGGACCCCAAGGCGTTCCCAGGCCAGCCGAGTGACGTAGTCACTCCAGCGTGTCCTGGGTCTTCCTCGGGGCCTCCTCCCGGTGGGACATGCCCGGAACACCTCACGAGGGAGGCGTCCAGGGGGCATCCTATACAGGTGCCCGAGCCACCTCAGCTGACTCCTCTCGATGTGGAGGAGCAGCGGCTCTACTCCGAGCTCCTCCCGGGTGACAGAGCTCCTCACCCTATCTCTAAGGGAGCGCCCCGCCACCCTGCGGAGGAAACTCATTTCGGCCGCTTGTATCCGGGACCCCGTTCTTTCGGTCATGACCCAGAGTTCATGACCATAGGTGAGGGTGGGAACGTAGATCGACCGGTAAATTGAGAGCTTTGCCTTTCGGCTCAGCTCCTTCTTCACCACGACGGACCGATACAAAGACCGCATTACTGCGGCCGCCGCACCGATCCGCCTGTCGATCTCGCGCTCCATTCTCCCCTCACTCGTGAACAAGACCCCAAGATACTTAAACTCCTCCACCTGAGGCAGGAACTCTCCCCCGGCCTGGAGGGTGCAAGCCACCTTTTTCCGGTCGAGAACCATGGCCTCGGACTTAGAGGTGCTGATTCTCATCCCAGCTGCTTCACACTCGGCTGCAAACCGCCCCAGTGCATGCTGAAGGTCCTGGCTCGAGGGAGCCAACAAGACCACATCATCCGCAAAAAGCAGAGATGAAATCAAGTGGCTCCCGAACCGTACCCCCTCCGGCCCTTGGCTGCACCTAGAAATTCTGTCCATAAAAATAATGAACAGAACCGGTGACAAAGGGCAGCCCTGCCGGAGTCCAACACGCACCGGGAACAGGTCTGACTTACTGCCGGCAATGCGAACCAAGCTCCTGCTCCGGTCATACAGGGACCGTACAGCCCTCAGCAGAGGGCCTCCGACCCCATACTCTCGGAGCACCTCCCACAGGATGCCACGTGGGACACGGTCGAAAGCCTTCTCCAAGTCCACAAAACACATGTGGACTGGTTGGGCAAACTCCCATGCGCCCTCGAGCACCCTGCGGAGGGTGTAGAGCTGGTCCAGCGTTCCACGGCCAGGACGAAAACCGCATTGTTCCTCCTGGATCCGAGGTTCGACTATCGGCCGAATTCTCCTCTCCAGCACCCTGGAATAGACTTTCCCCGGGAGGCTGAGGAGTGTGATCCCCCGGTAGTTGGGACACACCCTCCGGTCCCCCTTTTTGAAGAGAGGGACCACCACCCCGGTCTGCCAGTCCAGAGGCACTGTCCCCGACTGCCACGCGATGCTGCAGAGGCGTGTCAGCCACGACAGCCCCGCAACATCCAGAGACTTGAGGTACTCAGGGCGGATTTCATCCACCCCCGGCGACTTGCCACTGAGGAGCTTCCGGACTACCTCAGTGACTTCAGCTTGGGTGATGAATGAATCAACCTCTGAGTCCTCAGACTCTGTTTCCTCGACGGAAGGCGTGTCAGTGGGATACACCCCGGACAACGACTCTGGCTTTAGGGACACAATAGTAACTTGCATTAAATGCATAAAAAAGATTCATGTTTCATTATACCTGCCAGTACAACTCTGTTTAACTCAATATCATTGTGTTATTTGATTTATAACATCATTAAAGCTACAAAGGAATCATTTTATTCATGCTTTATATTAAAATTCATACAGCATTTGAACTCAGCACTTGTTAAGAATTCAGGATCATCTCAGATTTCGCTGCTCTCACTGCTAAACCTGCCTCAGCCTCCAATAACAGCTTTCACAGCCCTTTTAAGTTTTAAAGCACATGAATGAGCCTCACAAAACCATTCACAGACTTTTAAATTTCATCTGTTACATCTCACTTTTACTGCAGCAGCTTGCCCCGATAGTGGTTCCTTCTGCAAGTGGCTGCAGAAAGTGGTGATAAATCTCGTCCTGCGTTTGTGTTTTTACCTATTTTAGGAGCGGCTTCAGAGGGCTGCAGGACCGGTTGGTCGATCCGAACCTCGGGGTCATTTCTCAGAAGGTGGACACCTAGTGGAGGAATCCATAAGGTTACGGTTACCCACAAAAACGTGAACACAGTTTTCATCTGTCAAAACATTTCAAACAAGGAGAAATAAATCACATCGAACACATTTTTGTTGTATACACAGTAGTATACAACAAAAAGCTGCTGAAGAAGGTTTCCACCTTTTTATCTTAATCAGCCTGGGACTCAAAAATGAAAGCAATGCCATGTCATATGGAAACTGTAGCTATGTGATCTTCATTTTATCATCAAGTGGATGGTTAAACCACAGAGTGAGGAAGACAAGTGTGGGACCACTGAGACCACACGGCAAACGATGACAGGAAACCAGACCTTTTCAGTTGAAGAGCAGTGAACAATAAAGGTTAAAAACAGCATTATGAAATGTAGCCTACGGTAAAAAATAGTTAGAAATCGCTCCCAACATTATTCACTTCAGTGCATGATGACTACAGAATGGGATGAGTGATAAAACAGTGGTTCCTGCTCATTTATTCATTGATATATTGTGTAAAAGACTCGGTTTAGAGCTCAATAAATGAAAAAACAAAACTGTGGGTGAAGGTCTGAGGTTGAAATGGCATATAAATATCATCAAACTTACCTGGAGTAACAGCAGCCAGGAGGAAAAGACACCATGATGCACCTGTGTGGCTTCTTAACATTATTGTCAGAAAAAAAGAGGAGAGAATAGAAAAGTGTAGAATAAGTATGAGTAGCTATTTGGGTCAGAGGTGCAGCCGCCTCGGTCTGGCTGCTGAGTGTGTGAAAGCTGCTGAACACCTACACACCAACATAAAGACGACTCCTGCAGAGGAAGTGAACGAAGGGCCACGGGAGGAGGGGCAGACCTCACACCCCTGATGATGGTGAATTCGTGTCAGTTAAACAAGTGTGAGAAACACAGCTGAATCATATGGCAAGCCATTTTAACAGTTTTGCCGAGTCAAAAAGATCTGCAACTGCATTCTTCCTATCCACAATTGTCATTTCAGATATCCACAACTACGTTCTTCCTAGGACAAATGACGTCACTTTTGCCATTCATGTGTATGGGGTTTGTCAATACAGATAACTACAATTCAGTTGCAGATATCCGCTTTGTGAATTACAGATATCTGTTACTGAATAACGACTAGTAGTAATTCCAGTTTGAGATATCTACAATTTGATTCTTACTAGTCATAATTCCAGTTCAAGATATCTTTAATTCACCTCAATTAAAAATATCTACATGTCCCTTTTCAGATATCTTAAATAAAAGTTTTAAAGTTTTGACTAGGCAAAATGACGTTGTAGATATCTGTAAATGGAATTATGACTAGTCAAAATGACGTTGAAGATATCTCAAACTGGAATTAGGAATAGTAGTAATTCAGTTGCAGATATCTGTAATTCACAAAGCGGATATCTGCAACTGAATTGTAGATATCTGTAATGACAAACTCCATACACATGAATGGCAAAAGTGACGTCACTTGTCCTAGGAAGAACGTAGTTGTGGATATCTGAAATGACAATTGTGGATAGGAAGAATGTTGTTGCAGATATCTGAAATGTTCTTTTTGACTCGGCAAAACTGAATTACAGATATCTTGAATCAAAAATCCAACTAGGCTACTCCATTACGACTAGTCAGAAAGACGTTGTTGATATCTACAATGTTAATTCCGGATAGTCAAACTTAGCTTTTAAATGTTAAATCCGCTTGTCATAGAATCACATAACTCTACCTTTATGTGTGATCTGTATGTGAAACACACAGCAACAATAGCACAGAAGTCACGTTTCTTTATGTTGTGAGTGATAGTGAAAGGCAAACTGGGATGTTTTAAACAGTTCCTCTTTGGGCTATGAATTGTTGTTTTTCTTTTTTATATATATATATTCTAAGGCCTTAAAGCAGATATCAGCTTCGCGGCCGTTTCGGCTAATGCTGCGTTCAAGGCAGGCTTTTGAAACCGTAAGTTACAGCTTCAAGTCACAACTACGACTTGGTAGCGTTCCAGGTAACCCGTAGCTCGTGTTTTTACCATCCTGTTGTCTGTGAAAGTTCCCTATAACGGCCACTCGTAACTTCCGACCCGTGAACTCGTACCAGATCGAACTGGTATGACTTCACAGGAAGGAAAAACACAAAGTACGAGTTTCTTTGAACGCACCATGAGTTAGCAGCCCCCGCCCTTGTCAGGCATCAATTGGTCCTCGTGCTACGTCACCACATTCACGCGCATCCCTTGGCTGCACACACAGCCCTTCATGCCGTTCTCTCTCCTCATTGGATAACACTTGTATCCCAGAAGAAATGTTTTCTCCTCGGGTTACAGCAGAGCAGAGTGACGGAGAGACTCGTGTTCCGGTCGAAACACTCTATGTAAGTGATTGCTGACGGAAAATATGACTAATTAGGACTTATATTAACAAAAACATTTCACTGATATCTCCTTTAAGAACATAAATTTAAACCCCATTTTGCATTTACTAGGAGAAAGAAAATTAGGCTTGTACAATAAAAGACCTCCTAGACAATAAAACTGTCATATCAGTGATGAGGTTCCTGTCACACTAAAGCCGTGTCCCAGTTCTCATACTGTACATACTGTACCTATATATTCATTTACTGTCATGAAATACAAATTCAACAGATTAACCTTGCTTAAAAATAAAACTGTTGACACTCAGCCAGTGTGATGTGACCACAGCCATAGCGGGCGAGCTTTATCTGGTCGCGTGCTTCCTTCACCATTTGTTCTGGGTCCTGTGGAGCCACGTGGTTTCTGTCAGACAGACAGTGAAACTATTGAACATCTTTTTTTTTACCATTGGTCCAGTAGTCACACAATTTTGGAAGACTTTGTTCGATTGGTTAAAAAAAATCAAATATAAAATGTCACACCCTTTAACAAAGAACAAAGTCTTTTATTCAAAGATGCCTCCCAAAAAATGTCAAATATGATAATTTAAAAAAAAGTAGAGCTGAGGCTGCAGGAAACCTCATTGGTTTTGCAGATCAATTAATTTGATTATTAGAAAGTTTGACCCAAAGACGGTGTTGCATAAAAAGTTCAGAGGGTCAAACAAAGGTATCATCCTCATTAGTTGTTACCTTGGCAACAGTAATATGAATTTTATGAATTTGAAGGCTACAGTGTTCCAAAGTGTGATGATGACACAAAAAACTATTTTTGTCTGTTTTTCATGACAGCAACAGGAGCAACTTTAAAAATCGACATCTGTTCTGGTGAGTGGCCCTGCTTTTCTCATGTTTTTCAATTATCCAGGTGAAACAGAGAAAATATAAATGTCATTTTACCCCAAAATGTCACTTACGCCCCTTGTGCTCCAAACCCTCGAAATGTACCATGATGTTCAGTTAAAGCAGAAGTGAGTGATCCGGTCGTTTTCACTAATGCTGCGTTCCAGGCAGGCTTTTGAAATCGTAAATTACAGCTTCAAGTCACAACTTACGACTTTGTAGCGTTCCAGGCAACCCACTCGTGTTTTTCCGACCTGTTTTACCGGTGAAAGTCACTATAACGGCCACTCGTAACTTCCGACCGGTGAACTCGTACCAGATCGAACTGGTACCACTCTACGGTCGGAAAAATACGAGTTTCCTTGAACGCACCATAACAGTCCTCGTCCCTACGTCACCACATTCACGGCGTCCCTTGGCTGCACACACAGCCCTGCATGCCGTTCTCTCTCCTCATTGGATAAAAACTGTAGGATACGATAAATGTTTTCTCCTCGGCTCAGAGCAGAGCAGAGTGACTGAGAGACCCGTGTTTCAGTCCAAACACTCTATGTAAGTGATTGCTGTCGGAAGATATAACTATTTAAGACTTATATTAACACAAATATATCACTCACTTCTGCTTTAACTAATGTGACTTCTATCGGCGCTACTTTTTTCAGCAGTGAGTAGGCTACGGTATGTTATGAAAAAAAAGTCCAGGGATAAGAATTTAACAGTAGGCTACTACTTTTTTTAATGCAGTTAAAGATATTTTTCATAATAATTTAGAGACAGCAACATCCCAGTGACACTGGTGATCCACCAACTGTCTGTCTCATGTCCTCTCACGTCCTCCCTCCAGATGGAAGAAGGAGGAAAGGAGGGGAAAGAGCAGAAGGGAGAGCGGCTGCTCTACCCGGACGTGGTCCCGGTGGTCTGGGGTCTTAAACAGACCACAGAACCCCGGAGGTTGTGCCTGAGACTGACGTGTGGCCCATATCCTTACACTTGTCTAATTCAAGGTTCAGTGTTTATCTGTTGTCATTCTAGACATGCTCTCACATGTAGAGAATATAATGTGTGTTATACAGATGATGATTGTTATTATGCTATTGATTATTGCTCCATCTCCTCATAAACCATATGATGGAATTAATATGTGACCTTTGACCTTAACCTCTTCTTAATCCACGTGGCTGAGGAGCTCGTCGGTGCTGGTCATTGTGCTCCATGCTGTGCTGATGTACATGTACCCACCACATCTGCACATGCCCGCCCACTTACAGGTCAAAAACTTGCATTAATTGTTGGAACAACACTTTCACTTCTGCCACTTAAACACCATTAAACACAGTTCACACCAGTGTCTGTTCGCCAGACGCCTGATGTGAGTCTGTCAAAGTCTCCATCTGTATTGTTGCATTTTGCCATTAAAAAGCATGTCATGATTTTATATTTTTGTTTCCAGCTTATGCAGCAATTGAGCCGAATCAGTTTGGCCTTCTTCCTGCTGGAGATGACCATCAAGCTGCTGGCCCTGGGACTCTCCGGCCCCAACAGTTTCAGCAGCAACGACTGGAACTTGATGGACGTCGTGATATACTGTTTAGAGTCAGTACCACACTGCTGTTGTCTGCTAATGGACAACAGCAGTACATTGTATCTATTCCTCATATATTTATTTATTAACTTTGCCTTCTACTATTTCACTATACAGGTGCATCTCAATAAATTAGAATATCATGGAAAAGTTAAATTTCCAGTAGTTCTAGTCAGACAGCCTTAACCAAGTATTGAGTGCATATGGACATACTTTTCAGAAGGCTACATTTCCGTGTTAAAAATGCTTTTTTTAATTCGTCTTTTGTAATATTTAAATTTTTTGAGACACTGAATTTTAGGTCACGAAATGTTTCATTCCGTGTGTAATGGATCTATATAATGTATTAGTTTCACTTTTTGAATTGAATTACTGATATGAACTTTTCCATGATATTCTAATCTAATTTATTGAGATGCACCTGTATTTAGCGTTTTTAGGACTTCGTACTCACTCTGAAAACTGCGTATTCACATATTTTGGTGATGTCTTCCCTCTTTCCTGGCTGCAACTGTCCCTGCAGGTTCATCAGTTACCTTACAACTGACGTTCTTCCTGGTGTCAACACTCCTCTCTATTGGATGTTCTGGACGTTTCGACTGTTGGCGAGAATACCAAGTATCGGTAAGTGAACTCAATAACTTGCATTTTACTTCTCTTCCTCTTAAGATGAAGATTGTACAACTATTTGAAACAACTGCTTAGAAGTTGATCTGTATTTTCGGGTCCAGGCTATTTTTTTTTGGCAAATTTAGGCAAATTCTGAGCAACAAACAGGAGAATAGGAAGACAAGATAGTTGACCTTATAATGTTTATTTTGCACCAGTTGAGGCTTCAACCCACAATTTCTGGAACCAAAGACCGTTGTCTATCGCACTGAGCTAATTGGCAAGTGGCAGTTCAGCAGTGGCTTCACAAATTGAGTCGCGCAGGCAGATTTGAAACTGTAAAAAAAAAAAAAAAAAAAAAAATCAGTTTTTGAGGTAAAATTCTGATATGTATTTGTCAAACATCATCTGAGTTTTCGCCCATGGGAAGTATGATTTCCTCGGAAGAAGAAAGAAGAAGATGAGACTGGACCTTTGTGCAAAATTTCGTAAGCTTTCGCCCATGGTCCCGTCCAAGCTATTTGTTTTATTTTGTTTTTATTTAGATGATTGCTGTGATGCCACCATCAGGATGATTGTCTTGTATTTCATGTTGAGGACATCTGACATTTTGATCTGTCATCATCATCATCACCCTGGCTGGGTCTTATTCCCAGAACCTCTGACACCAAGATCCATTGAGCTAATTGGCTGGTAGTGAGACCTGCTGTGTAGCTTCATTTATCGACTCAGGGAGTCACTGTCCGGGCAGCTGTTGTCAAGGCAGATTTCAAAAATGGTCAAAATGTCGGAAATTCTGTTATCTAAACAAAAATCTGATAATACAAAAATTGCATCTGGACAGCATGGACACGTTGGTGATTTGTTTTTAATGATAAGTGTTTTGCTTCATAAGAGAAAATCTGATGTTTAAAAATGCCACTCTCACATTGACTCCAGTTGTTCTCATGAGAGCAGAATTCAAAATGTTCTAGAAAATTCAGTTTTTGAGATAAAATTCTGATATTTGCCAAACTTCATCAACCATGACTCCAAAATATTCTCAATTATTTTCAGGGAAATTGAAAATGTATTTAGCAAGAACTTAATAGTATATGTTTACAGTACTGTTTACAGTCATACATTTTGATGCACTGTAGGCTCATTTTTTTGATAAATCAAAAATCAGAGAAACAGGTTTTGTGGAGGACAGTCTGAAGATGCTCTGTAGCAAGTTTGGTGACAATTGAGCAAAAATTGTGGGAGGAGATAGGTTTTATAAGTTTTACAGTTTTTGAAAAAAAACTGAGTGATGGACTTAAAATAATTTGTAATGAGTTCAAGTGGACAAAAGTTTCAGCAGTATTGGGGCACCAGTTTGATGAAAGTTTCAAAACTTCAGCATGTACTGTTGATTTTGTAGGTATTTTTAAAGTTTTAAAATTTAAATGCTTAATGTCCCCTCAGTTGCCGTCATGTCAATAAGTTAATGAATAATATACCCGACTGCGCTCCATAATGTTATATATTGTGTAGCTACTTCTTGTCTCATTTGTGATGCAATAAACAGTAAACTGATCAAACTCGGTGTCCTCTATCGCTATTTTCCAACTGTAGCTGTTTATTTCTCTAACCTAGTGAACAGTAAGCAACCGTTAATGTTAATGTTAGCTATGCAGCACTAGCAGATACTTTCATACATCTCCTTTGACAGAAAAACAAAACAAAAAATAACCGACGTTAAAGCTTGTAGCAACTGATCTGACACCAAAGTGCCAACTAATCAGTCAAAAAAATTACACTGCTCATTTAATCTTGGTGAAAGATGTTAGATCCGTAGTCGTTGATACTGTTCTTTTGTAATTAGCAGAAATGAATGACACTAATATGATGCCGTCACATTATTTGGGATCGTTCATCCACAGTTTATTATCATTTATTGTTTATTATCTATAGTTTCAGTCCATTCAGATGAATATTTTATCACATCTTGACTAAAGGCCTAAAATCTACCATCAAGAATGAAACATTTCAAAATAAAATGACTCAGTTTCTGCAACACAGGCAGGGACAATAACAAAAAAAAGGAAAAAACATCTTGGGACATTAAATCCTCGGCACATTTGAGAGTGATATAAAATGGTACAATCATCCATTTCAAAGTCTCTGTGTATCTGGCAAATTCTGGGCTTTTATTGTGAAGTCATTTTTTTGGCCTGCCGCCGCCGCCGCCCTTCTCCTTCTCAAACTGAGAGATCTGATTGAAAATATTTAGCAGATTAGCAGGAAGATCTTTTTGAGGCGTTGCCGAGGTCACGCCACGAGGGTTTCCACCAGCTGTTTCCGATCTCTCTCTGATCTGGTCCTCCTCTCTCCTCTTTCTACCTTCCTTCTCTCTTTTCTCTCCTCCTCCAACCTCAGACAGTTCCTCCCTCCCTCTGCTCTCATACCTACCGCCGTCAAAGGAGTTCCTCTTTGAGCGTTTGGACACAGAAGCAGAGTCGGCTGACGAGCAGGACACTCTACGCCTCCTGTTCTCGTCTACTGAGCTCCTTCTCCTCTTAGAGTCACTGTGACTCCTCTTATCTTCCTTCCCTCTCTCCCTGTTTTTCTCCCTCCTCTCCTCTCGGTCTGGACTCACGGACAGAGAGTAAAGCTGACAGATCCTCCTCTCCTCCTCCTCATCCCTCTCTCCGAACCCCGGGCCTCCCTTCTGGTTCAGGAAGGTGGCAGAGGTGTTGGGAGGCGCGGGGTACCACTCCACCTCCTCCCCCTCCTCCTCGTCCTCCTTCTCCTTCCTGTCTCTCTCGCTCTTACCCTCCTCGCTCCTCCTGCGCTGGTGTTTACCTCCACGCTCGGACCTCCGACGCTGCTTCTTCTGCTTCTTCTTCTTCTTGGACCTCCTGCGAGAGGAAGATGAAGATGAGGAAGCAGAGGAGCTGCTGGTGGAAGTGGAGGATGACGAGGAGGAGGAGGAGGATGCTGATCTCTTTCGTTTTTTCTTCATCCTGAGGAGAAGAGAGATTCACTGATGATGTCAATCTCGATCCAAACATCCTTATTATAATTAATTATTATTATTAATATGATTATGTGAGACTGGTGCCCCATATACAGTCTATGGTAGTGCCACATTATATAATAATGTAAGAAAGTTTCACCTCATGATGTAATAACGCCGCATTTTGTATCTGTATTCTCATTCAAAATATAGAAAAAGCACGCACATCCCAAAATCTGAACGCTGGGTGCCGGACACAAAAAGTCAATGATGAAAAAGAAAAAATCCGCACACCAGCAAAAGCTCCAGAGCAATAATTTATTATCACCCAAGGGGGGAGTGTAACGTTTCGGGCCCAAGGACCCTTCCTCAGTCTGAAGAAGGGTCCTTGAGCCCGAAACGTTACACATGGGGCGCGCCGCTTTACCCACTGCGCCACGCACCGCCCCGTTTTTTTTACAATGTTTATTAATGTACATTGCCCCTTTTCAAATAAACTAAACTGAAACTTAATGTGATAAAATTCTTGAACGCAATATGTAATAAACTTAACCGCATTTTGTAATAAGTTGTTACATAATGCTACAAATTATTATATTTTCTTCAGAAAAAAAGTGCAACACTCGCAATTTGTAATAAATGATGCAATATGTAATTATTATAAAATGCAGCAAAGTTTATTACATACTGGGTTCAAGAATTTTGTTACAAAATGTGGCGTTATTACATAATGTGGTGCTACAAGATGCTTTACATGCCTTTTCCCAGCAGTAGACTATATTTACCTGCCGTAGCTTTAAGCCATCACAGCCAACTCACCTCTTTTCCGCTTTTAAGATCTTACGCAATTTCTGGGCGCTGCTCTGGCTGCTGTTTGCCGTCACCTGCTGCTCCTTCGCCAGCGCTTCTTCTCGCAGGCGAATCGATTTCTTCACAGTCGCCGAACGAGGCAACGTAAAAGGCGTCACAAAGCCCACAGAGACAAAAATCCAAAAACACATACCACACACCACACACCACGATCCGAGAGCATAAAACAAAGATTCATCCATTTATTCGTCATTTGTTGGAGAAGTGTTTAAAGAAAAAGGTCACAGTCGACAACAACCACAGGCGACAGGATGACGGAGGAATAAACAGAGTCACATATTTACCAGAGAAAAAGAGTCATGGTCCAAGAGCAGGAGGATGGACGGAGGTGCAGAGAGAGATGTGCAGATAAAAACAATCAGCATTTGTTCAACGTTACCGTGTTGGACCAGAGACGCAGCGTCACACCCACAGTCCACAGGAAACAGCGTCGTTGTTTGTTTTGTTGTTTTTTTCATCCCCAGAAAGGCAGGCGTCAAGGCCGTGAGAGTCGGAGGGTCAAAGGTTAAGAGTCCCAGGGTTGGAGACACACACACACACACACCAAAACACTTGATCAGTATTACACACTACAGCATCAGGAGTGTGTCTGTCCTAAGAAGCATGAGATAAACGCCGATCTCAACTGTTTTTTTTATAAACCTGGCAACAAAAACACTCAGTGATGTTCATGTGTTTGCATTGCCTGCTTTTATTTGTATATATGTATGTGTATCTATGTATGTGTGTGTGTGAGAATGTGTGTGTGTTGCCCACTCACCTGTATAGCGTCTGTGATCTTGTGCAGCGCCGCCTGTGCCTCAGGGTTGGAGTCGTCTAGAGACAAAGCTCTCCTGTACATTCCCTCTGCTGTGACTAGTTTCTCTTGTTCTTGAAGCCTACAAACACAAACACAAACACACAAAGGCCTCTGAGTTAATGAGGCCTGTACCGCGAAGCAAGTTTAGTGGGTTTGTGAGGTATGTTGAGTCTGTTGAATCTCCTGTACTACAAAGGTGGGGGGAATACGCTCCGCAGCTGTTGAGCCGACTCGCGTCAGGAGCTCTTTATATATTAGGCTATATATATTTTACTTTTCTATACAGTCTATGGAGGCCACTGAAAAAAGTTGTGCGCTCCAGCAGCAAGACAGATAATCAGATGGATAATCGGTAAAGTTAATACAGCAATTTCACTTTGATGTGGCCAAGAATAAACTATTTCCAATGTTTCACCTGTTATATGTGTTGCCCAAACGCAAATCTTGAATAGGTCTACTTTAAAAATGTCTTTGTACAGAGAGAATATGAGATTTGCTTGTACAGCAGCTAAAAAAACCCACTGAGTTTCATATGCGCACACAGCCTGCTTTCAATAAAACACACTTGCAAATCAATATAAAACACAATTTAAAAATGACTGTTGTTTATTTTGTTTAAATGGTTAAAGTTTCATATTTAAAAGCAGTGCAATGTTCAGCTGTCAGAAATTAAGAGCAGCCTCCTCTTGTCATATTTGCAGCAATATTGTTGCTTCAGGCTGCGATCGCGTATCTTGTATCGCTTGTACTCTCTCCATTAAAACAACCTGCTGCTCTTGGCTGAAATCAGCCCGTTGTCGCTCCATTTTGTGTAGAAGTAGAATCATATGATGCCAAACGCCTCCTTAGTCGTGAACGTACACAGAGCACAAAGCTGAGAGACGGATTTAACAAACCAAGTTGATAACCAGCGTCGTAGTACTGTGTAAACTCATCATGAACACAAAGCCTGGCTATGTTGAGCCTCCTTCGCAGTATCCTTTTAACCAGTAACAATAAAGTGATTCCTGTCGCTCTTCTCTGCTTTTCATTCTGCAAACAAACCACCTGTCTCCTCTGAACTTGACCTGCTGTGAACTCGACGTGAAGCTGAGCTCCAGTCAAGACTCATTTAACTCTTCAGCTGAACCGTTAACGGTGTCGAACACACAGAGTGAACAACGCGCTTACTGTCGTCCTCTCTCCACCAGCGTCTGGCAGAGGTACTTCTTGGCGTTGCGGTGATCTGGACAACTCTCCAGAGCCACTTCAAAGTCTGTTATGGCCTTTACGATGCTGCCTTTGTTGGCGTACCTGAGCCGGGGTGGAAACAAAAAGGAAGAACTACATCAGTGACAATGAGACTAATTTATGTAAAACTGAGTAAACTGACAAGATATTCAACATATTATTAATGTACACAGAGGGAATACAAAGTCTAAGCTGCAGTTTAAAGGAGTAAAACAGGCAATTATGATGAATGTGTTTACAAATATGCACCATTATGCATTATTCATTTATTATGTTACTAAAAATGAGTTTCCTTTCTCTTCTCTTAGACATTGAGCTCTGATATCAACACGCATGACTGTTAGACTATATATTCTAACTGATCTGTGTGTGGAAATCAATATAAAGTACAAAATAAGTTTCAAACCAAGTTTCAACCTGACAGGAACTGTTCAGATTATTGTTCCTCATATTTTCTTTCCATATGATGAACCCACACTCTGTATCGAGGGCGTTCTCTCTCTCAGTTTTATAAATGAGGTAGAAGATCTTGTGCGTATACAATGAATGTTTAATAATTAAAATAACATAGATGATAGTTATATATAATGAATTAAAGAGATATTTCATCAATTTGCCTATTGCCATAATCCCTATAGTCATAGCAGTAGGTTCATTACCTTTAATTGTCGGTGCATGTTGTTTTGAGATTGGTGGGGGAAAGACAGTGGCGTGCGGTATTTCCACGTTTCCCTCATTAAACTCATCAAATACACAATCCAACAACTCCAAAACGCTCTGGTGGACAAGTTGTGACGTGCACATTCACCACACTATGAGATAATAACAAAACGTTACGAGACAGAGTTGTTTTTGAGGCAAATGTGTAACCAGAACTACATTCCAGAAGCGGCTGCTGGGCGGAGTGACTTCAAAAGTGCAAGTAGTCCTGAGTATTTGCTTCATGTGTCGTAATGTTACATAATTAGCCCAGCTATTATTTCATAGCGTGGTCAATGTGCAGGTCACAACTTGTCCACCAGAGCATTTTAGAGTTGAACCTACTGCTATGACTATAGGGATTATGGCAATAGGCGAATTTGCCAAAATGTTGAAATATCCCTTTAAAATACATCAGAAAATGTAGGTTGGATGTTTTAAGCTAAGACTGGACTCACAGAGCTCCTCGTGCCACCAGAGCTTCTACGTTGTTGGTGTCGATCTCCAGGGCCTTGTTGTACTCGTTCATGGCGTCCACGTGGCGGCCATGTTTGAAGTGGCCTACACCTGCACGGACACTGGAGAGACACAAACACAAAGAAACAAAAACATGGAGGACTGAAATTAAATATTACATTTAAATCAACTAAAAAATCAAGTGACAGGACGAGGGAGAGAGAGTGAATTAAAAAATGTAGTTCATCAGTGGCACAGTTAGCGGCACCACTCTAATGAAAACGTTGAGCGTTACCACTTCAAGGCCCAGGAGGCCGACTGCTTCTTCCGAATCGCAGACGCAAAATCCTCCGCGTGGAACAGTTTACTGCAGAGAAAAGAAGCACAGGTTCAAGACTCTTAAAAAGAAAAACTATCTACTTCCTACAAGGTGAATATTTCTCATGTCGACACGTAAACACTTAGAGGTTTTTGGTTTCTCATCATAACGCAACAGGAAGTACAGACACCAGAATCATCTGTGTATCTCACATGATAGATAATATCCAGTTAAATATCCAAGTTTAATGGTATGTAACTGACATTATGTGGAGAAAACTTGTTGTTTTCACATAAAAATGATTCAAATATGAATTAAAAACGTGTTTGACAAACAGTGAAACACATTCGATTTGAACTTGTATCTGTCTTGTGGTGATTAGTTTGATCACTCACTAGGTTTACATGGACACAATCGGAATAAGTAATAGGAATAAATGCCGATCTGAATAAAACTGCGTCATGTTAGCACGTCGAGTAGTAGTTAAAAATTTAGGGAAGAAATTTCTTTCCAATCAGGATGGGTGGTTTATGCCGGTCGATTTTCACATCAAGATCCATGTAAACAGCATAAAATGTTGCTGTTATGTGAGAGTCCTGCTGTAGCCGACCCCCTCGCATCTACCGTAGGAGAAGTAGAAACTGCTGTGCTTGCAGCTTAATTAAAGAGACAACCAGAAACAAAAGTAATGTTTGCACACTGTGTATTGTAGATTATTGACCGCGTTGGTTCAGGCTACAAACTTGTTCATTGTTCATATGTTTATTTGTTATGTTTACCCTCCAACAGGGGAAAGGGGACAATGCAAGAGAGGTGTGAAGATAAGGACAGGAGTGTGTTTCATTTTACTTGACATCTATCTATCTATCTATCTATCTATCTATCTATCTATCTATCTATCTATCTATCTATCTATCTATCTATCTATCTATCTATCTATCTATCTATCTATCTATCTATCTATCTATCTATCCATCTATCCATCTATCCCCTGGTGGAGAAGTATAGGAATGTAATTAGAAAAAAAAAAGTAATGTTTGCAGCACACGATATAGATCCATTTCGATCGGAGAAGGCAACAGGCACGTACTAATGAGAGAGAAGGTAAACGTAGGGAGAGCTGCGAGCAAAGGAGCAATTTGACAGCGTTTGTTTACAGAAGGAAAAGCTTCTTCTACTGTTTTCAACAGTTATGACCGGAAAAACTTCACTACACATGTCACTGTGAATTTATTCAGATTGAAAAAAACCACAACGTTTCGAAACGTTGTCCTAATACATTTTTGGGAGCTTGATTATAGCAGTGTGTGGACATTCTGTTTGTTTTTCCTTCTTGTTGTTTTTCGTCCTGCACCTGCTCACTGTCTTGGATGTGCATGCACTGTCCTCCCTTGCTAATTTATTCTGATTAATTGCTTGATGCATGTACACGCACGTTTCAATCAGATCAATTTATTTCATGTCCATGTAAACACTGAAGTGCACATGTAAACGAGGCTTCTGATGTTGCTACGACTTTCTTCTTTGTTCTGTTCTGGGTTTATTTTTGTGTTGATGTTTAAAATGAGGAGCTGTTTACCTCTGCAGTCCTCTCATCATCGAGGGCGGGTGGGTGTCGCTGATCCCCACCTTCTCCAGCAGGTGCTCCACCACAGAGGGGTTGTGGTAGCCGTGGCAACTCTTCAGTATACACTCGTACGTCTCGCTGGAGTCGCTGACGGCACGGAGGCTACGGCTGACAGGAGAGAACGGTGACGGTCAGAGTTTGGTTTTGTCCAGAGCGCTCCAGTGTTTTTTCTTATGTGTGTGGTGTGGTGTTACCTGTAGTGCACGGGCAGCTGCTCCCTGGTGACGACTCCCAGTTTGATGTGCTGTAAGCTGGGGGAGAGAGAGGCCGGGTGCAGGGACACGGTGATCTTCTCCTCGTAGCGGTCGATGTCTTTGACTCCAGCTGCAAAAAAATAAACCACACAGAGGAAATCAACTTTTTTTGCAGCTCTTTTCAGTCATAGTATGTCCAGTGTGTCTGAATGAAACATGGAGCATTTCAAAATAAAGTACAAACACATAACTCTGAAGTACCTCATGCATTTTTCATTTTCTCTTGGAATGAAGGGCAATGAAGGAAGTTGGACAAGTGATCGATTTATTTATGATTTGGGGAAAAGGAGTGGGATTCAATAAGCACGGCTTTTTCTCTCACTCCTTTTCGAAAATGTGTGATTATGTTTTTTTCCCCAAAATTTTGGGATACTTCACCCAAAATTGACAATTCACCAATTTCCTACTCACCGTCATGCCAAGGAAGGGTTTGGAGAACTTTCAGAGTCATCAAAACGCTTTAGGAGTTCCAGGGGGGTCCGGCTGGCAATGGATTTTCATATAATGGCGGCTGATAGAGTTCACTTTTGAATCGTCCAAAACACACACTATGAAACATCCAGATACCTCCATACTGCTCGTCTGTACTGACCCAAGTGTCCTGAAGCCGCCACATGAAAAAGTTGTATGGAAAAAAATAATCTCTCTGTTTTTAGTCTTGTTGTAGCAGTAGCTCCCAGTGGCTCTGTTGATGTTTGTGCGCATGCGCAAGATTTGCTGCGAGATATTGGTTCGTCATTGTAAACCATTGGATGTATGATGTAAACACGGAAGAACATCTCACGCATCTCACACAGCCATTGGGAGCTACTGCTACAGCAAGACTAAAAACCAGTGGGAGCTGCTGCTACAACAAGGCTAAAAACAGAGAGCAAATTAGTTTTTTCCAAACAACTTTTTCATGTGGCGGCTTCAGGACACTTGGGTCAGTACAGACGAGCAGTATGGAGGTATCTGGATGTTTCATAGTGTGTGTTTTGGACGATTCAAAAGTGAACTCTATCCACCGCCATTATATGAAAATCCGCTGCCAGCCGGACCCCCCCCTGGAACTCCAAAAGCGTTTTGATGACTCTGAAAGTTCTCCAAACCCTTCCTTGGCATGACGGTGAGTAGAAAATTGGTGAATTATCCCTTTAACTTGTTTATGTTATTTACATACGAAGGAACAAACTGAAATTGTGCCTTATTTTAAGAAAAAAAATAAATGAATGAATGAGGGAGCTGCATTTTCTAGCATTGTGCTCTTATGTACAGAGCTGTTACTAACCTCTGATGAAGTCCCCAGTCTGGTAGTAGGACAGAGGATCGTCATGGTTCCCAGTGGAGGGGATTTCTTTGATGTGACATAAAGCCTGAAAGTAAAGAAGAAAACATATTTTGTTAAAGAAGAAATTTGGGGAGAGATTAAACTATAATAGAACAGAGTCTGTAAATGTCTGGGGAGCAGGAGGAGGATATCAGCTGTTGGTCACGGTGAGAAGAGGAAACAAGACGATTATGTTGTGCATTCACTGTTTTTTTAGTTTGTTAACCTACAGACAGCTCCAGGTCCTCTATGTCCCTCTTCAGGCCTCCTGCCATGCAGAGCAGCGTGAGGAAGAAGCCGTATTCTCTGATGTTGTTGATCCTCCCCACCACGATGTCGCCTCGCTCCAAGTCCCTGTACAACGTGGATCTCCTCTCCTCGTACGACACGTCCATGAACAACTCCGCCGGTGGCATGATGGCATAGGGCTCTGGGGAGACAAGACACAGACAGACAACTGACTCACTCAGTACGTTTACATGCAGAGCTTAATCGAGCTATGCTCAAAATTCGATTTTGGCATCTAATCTGACTTCTGTCCTTGTCTCAATATACATGCAACTGAGAAAATCGAATAACTGACGGGGTCCGCCCCCTCATGCGGCGTCACCCGTCGTTTCAGTGGGTTAATACGCCCCCTGTCCTGTTGATTTTTCTGTCACCTCGTAAAAACTATAATATAATAAGAATATAAACAACTTATAAGCTTAATAATAAATTCTCAACTGCAGTTCCTGACCAGACGCGCCAGTCTGGGCTGGATACGCGCTGAGAATAGGATACGGGCTTCCTCTCTCTCTCTCTCTCTCTCTCTCTCTCTCTCTCTCTCTCTCTCTCTCTCTCTCTCTCTCTCTCTCTCTCTCTCTCTCTTTTTAATAAAACACTGGTTGCGCTGTGTGAAATGCATTGAATCGGCGCTGTTGTTGGTTTTTTTTCTTTACTTTGCGGGATTCAGGCGGCTTCTCTGCTCCACTTTGTGCCGTCTCTACTGTTGTGGAGCATGCGCACACGCATTGTCCAGTTATACTCCGACTAAGGTGTATACATGACGGAGAAAATCGAATTCCAATCGCATTATCTGGGTGTCTTAATCGGAGTTCTCAACTCCGATTTCAGTCGGACTAAGGTGTTTACATGCACTTCAGTTGTCCAGTTATAGTCGGATTAAGGCAATAATTCGGTTTTTTCAAGTGTCATGTAAACGTACTGACTCACCAGGGATGCAAACGGGTCAGGACCAAAAAAGAGAGGAATTGTCGTGGGGGGGGGGGGGGGGGCTCACCATTAACAATATCACAGAAAAGTCTATTTCCAGTAGTTCAACCCCAACCAAGTATTGAGTGCATATAGATGGACAGTTTTCAGAAGGCCAACATTTCTATATTAAAAATGCTTTAAAAAAATAAAAACCATTGCAATATTTCAATTTTGGAGATACTGATTTTTAGGTCTTCACTGAATGTTAGTCATAATTATTACTATTAAAATAAACTGAAGAAATAAAGACATGGGATTTAACATCCCATTCAGTGTGTAATGGACATATAGGCCGATATAATGTGTTAGTTTCACTTTAATTGAACACATTCTACATCGCGGAGGCGACGTCTCTCCTTCACCTCTGAAACGGGGCAGAGCTCCGTGGGAGACACCTGCCTGACACAGCAACGGACATGCACGGGGGGGAAAACGGCGGCGCCGTCGCACCGAATGCACGCGGATACGCGCCGCTTTGGGTAACGAGCGCGCACGTCGCGTCTACATTGGAGGTGAATAGGAAGGCTCTGGGACTGATTGACTGTGGACCACCACCAGTCTGATCAGGTCCATCACAGCACAGCAGCTGCAGCTCTGCCCCGCTGTCACATGACGCATATCAGCGCAATCTGTTTACATTAAACCGACATCAGGAGAATAATGAGAATTATGATTAAAAAAAATATATATTTGTTTCGAATTTTGGCCCCTGGATCATGATTTTTTTGGGCGCATTCTTGGTAAAAAAAAAAAAAAAAAATCCTCTAAAAAAAAAAGACAGTTGGGATGCATAATGTGTCTCATAACAGTATATGAGACATGTCTCATATACCCCCCCCCCCCCCCCCCCTCTGTACTGAGCTGGCCGGTACTAGGTAGGCTATAGCGTCCTGCTGATCACCGCGCTGAGGCACCGGCCGGTCTGAGCTGCGTTCATGTGCCTACTTTAAAACTCTCCAGTCAGTGACCTGGTGGCGGCTGTTTTGGTCGTCAGCATTTTATCCACGCAGCGACCGTCCACGGCTTAGTGGTGTTTTATTCTAGGGGTCGGTGGCGGCTGTGAGACAGCAGCGGCTCCACGGTGTGTGTGTGGGGGGGGGGGGGGGCAGCTTCTGCTCACCTGACTCTGTGCAGCTTCTTCATTAAATCCAAACAGTCCGACACAGCGACGCACTGCTCCTCTTTGACTCTAAAGTCTCTGTAGCTCATCAGCCCGGAACTCGCCTCATGGATCAGAAGCGACGGCGGCGTTTGGCCTCAGACGTCTCGGACTTCCAGAGCAGCTACAGCAGCGTTGTGACCTCAACCATGGTTGGTGAGAGCAGAAATGTTGTTGTAGGCCTGTGCATATTCTCATTTGTCCAGGTCATAGTATTTCAAAGGAGGTTAAATCGAAAGCAACTGGACTTATACTGAGTCTCCACACCAGATAGTTGGACCAGTCCCAGCCTGGTCAGATGCTACATGAACTGATGAAGCCTCTTGGATGAGAGGTGAAACGTCTTCCTAGACTTTTTTTTCAAAGGAGGTTAAATCGAAAGCAACTGGACTTAGTTATAATAAGTAAATAACTAAGTCCAGTTGCTTTCGATTTAACCTCCTTTGAAAAAAAAAAAAAAAAAATTGTTGTAGTGAAAATAGGCGGGCTCGTGAATTTTTTTTGAAACGAGTGAAAACGAGCGCTAATTCGCTTATCTCGCGTATCTCGCGTTTGGTTGCGCGTAAAAGCTCGCGCGAAAAAAAAGCGTTCCTCGTGTTTGAGTGGGAAGCCCCTTTGGGTCTTCCCACCAAACACGATGAAAAGGACGAAGACGCGAAGGTCCCGTCGCCATAAAACAATCGGGTGTAGCGTCGCAAAAAAAAAAAAGTCGCGTCTACCGCGTCTCGCGCCTAATCGCGTCTTTGCGTCACGGCCTTTTACACCGCGGACGTAACGAATAAACGGTGACGGTGTGAACGAACAACATAGAACAGGACCAGACGTGGTGTTGTTTCCTCTTTTCACCTACAGCTCCACTCTCCCTTACTTACACTAACTACTGTTATTGTTGAGGCCAGAGGATTGTGGGATTTGTAGTTTTTGACCAATCGCAGGTTGTGCTCTTTCTTTTTTGTGATTTTCCTGGTTCACACATGTTTTTTTTTTTTTAGGGGCAAATGCGAGCGAAATGCTCGCCCATGGTGGGCATACGAAAATTTAAGAGCTGTCTTATTTAAGTCTTGAACACAATAATTCAACAAATTTAAGACATTTTAAGGCCTAAAAGTGTGTAATGGACATATAGGCCTATATAATGTGCTATAACCAGAGACGACCATGAATGAGTTCGCCTCAGTTTCACGTGATTGTCACTGTCAGCCTGTTAGAAAAACATTTTACTGACCCCAGCTGAGACCCCCCCCCCCCCCCCCTCCCAAAAACAAAAACTCTTCGGATCTGAACGATTCACACAAGTCACCTAATTGGTCATGAAAAAAGCGAGTTTCGCTTTTCGGCGCGCTGTTTGCATCCCTGCTCACACACACAGTCTCTACGTCTTCTGAGAGTTTGTCCACATGAAAAGGCCTGAATTTAAAGGGATAGTCCAACATTTTGGCAAATTGGCCCATTGCCATAATCCCTATAGTTTTAGGAGTTGATTTGTTACCTTTAATTGTCGGTGCAAGCTATTTTAAGAACAGAGGAGCAGAGCAAATGGGATTTCTTGTTTTCTCTCATCAACTACACAATCCAACAACTCCAAAACACTCTCGTGGACAAGTTGTGACCTGCACATTCACCACGCTATGAGATAATAACAGAAAATCACGAGACAGAGTTGTTTTCGAGGTAAATACATGCAAAACCGCTGATGCGCGTTCCCGTCAGGGGCAGTTTTTCAGCAAGTAGTCTCTGCATTTGTCTTGAAAACAACTCTGTCTCATAACGTTTAGTTATTGAAGTGTTTTGGAGTTGTTGGATTGTGTATTTGATGAGTTTGATGAGGGAAACCAAGAAATCCCATGAGCCTCCGTAGCGTAGCTCTGAGCAGCTCGCGGCTCTGCTCTGCCGTTCTAAAAATAGCTTGCACCGACAATTAAAGGTAACGAACCTACTGCTATGACTATAGGGATTATGGCAACAGGCCAATTTGCCAAAATGTTGAACTATCCCTTTAAAAGCTCATGCTAGGTTTACTAAAAGTGGATGAGAGTGGATACACATTATCATCTTCAGTCACAGATCATATTCTGAACATTTGACAGTTAAACATGGATGGGGTTTCAGACTTGTGGTGGTCAAACTCTCACTGACCTGCAGCGTCCTCCTCCTGCTCGTGCTCCTCGTCTTGAAGAGTGGCCGTCCTCCATGCTGGACAGAACAGGATGTCAGCTTTCCTGGCGATGAACTGCTCCACAAGGGGGTTGCTCTGCTCTTCGCCCTTGCTGCACGGAAAAGAAAAATCTATATTCAACAACAGCTTTAAAGAAAAAACTTTTTGGCAAAGTTTTAGCGGACGAATTCAAAACTGCTTCAACCTAGTTTAAGCAGAAGCAATCGGATAAGAAACATTAATGATTATAGTAGGGAAAACTAAGACTTTAAAACTGAATTCACTGAGAGTTGTTTGTTAAAACTGAATTTACTAAGAGACTTTTCAAAACCCACAGAGAGATACCACTGAAATACTACAGCTGCAGCCTGCAGCCTCTCTATGTGAGGGAGCTTACATAAACCTATAAATACAAACCAAACAAAAGCTCTGAGGGGTGATGCACGATATTTTTAATCTACAAAAGACCTTAAAATAGAAGCACTTCATACAATAATAAGAATCAGATTTATTGGCCAGATATATTTGTGCATATGAGGACTTCAGTGGCTCACCACATAATAACAATGTCAGGGTTGACAAGTTTATTCAGTTGTAAACAAAACAAGTGGTGCAAGTGTGTAGGAGTAGCTGCTAAAAGGAAACACAGGGACACTGCAATGCAAGCTACATTATATACATACAAACCATAGGTTGGTATGTTACATTTCGATTTAGTATCATTCCCACTATTTTCTTGAAATCATTTTCCAGAACTTTTCCAGGACATTTTTAGCTGCTACAGACAGTCTGACAGACATGTTTTTACACCACACACTACTACTAATACATCCCCCGTCTCATTCATGCTTTGGAGAAATGTTTTTGACAGTTGTACCTTATTTAGTACACTGAACCAGTCTGTTTCTATGTTTATTCCTCTCTCATCCCCAGAAGTCTGATTTAAAGATGTGCAGTCTATGGCTCTAACTTATCTACTGTATGAAACCATATCTTATATAGGCTATGCTTAGAAATTATGACAAACAAATGAGAACAAAGCAAACATTAAACCACACTGCAGGAGAGAAAACCATCAAATACTAGAAACACTCATCAACTCAAACAAGTCTCTAGTTTTCTCACTAGTCACTTCTTTGGAGAAAAAAAAAATCCTTGGTGGGGTCTGAAAAACTCAAATAGAGCTCTGGTAGCTGACGTCACGATGTGATAAATAATTTTCCAGGACATTAGTCTAGTTTTTTTTTTCTCCTCTCATTTTCCTGGACTGGAAAAATTGTCAACCATTTTCCAGGAACCGTGAGTATGTTTGTATGTATTTTGCATGAGTTTTTAGGCTGATATGATATGTGATTGGTAGGAACAGTGAATGTTTTTGCACAGGGTTATAACCATAACACAGCAGATTGTAAATATCTTCTTCATGAAACAGCTGTGGGAGCTTCAGTGGATCTCTATAAGATCTATAAAAGCCACACGTGGAGCTAAAGAAGGGTGGAGAGGGTGTAACTGCGTGTCTCACCTTTCTCCCGTGGCCTTGCACAGGTCGGACACCACAGCCTGGAAGTCTGGGTTCTCCGTCTGTTCACATTTCAGCTTGTTGAACAACGACTCTCCGTGATACGTGAGACACTGTCTCAACAAGTCTCTGTCCATCCTGACTGAGCTGAGTGAGCTCCTTCCTGCTGCTGCAGCGCCGCGGTCACATTATCAAACAGGTAGTAGTGGATGTTTTGTTTTTCTTTTCTTTTCTATTCTTATCGTCATAAAATGTCTAAGTGTTTCGATAGTTTCACATCTCATAAAGCCCCACCCGGTCCCAGTGAGACAACACACAGAAACTGGTTCATATTTACTCAGTTTAGCCTGAGTTTAGCCCAAACAGCGTCGCTAGCAGCCACGGAGCAGAGATAGTGTGTTGCACTGAAACTGTCCGGAGAAAACAAGCTCCACGCCCGGAACCATTGATTCTCATGTGCACGGGTGAAATAAATATAAGAAAGGTAGACCAGCTCACAAATATTAAGTGTAATATAATATAAAGATTTGTATTTATTTGTGGGATTTGTAATGTATCTGTGGGAGATCCCTCTTCTTTTTTTCCTTTTCTTTTAGTTAGTTTAGTTTAGTTTAGTTTTTACGTTTTTACAGATTTATGTTCAGTTCAGTTCAGAGCTTATTCTCTCTACGGAAAATTTGATTTGCAGTGACAGACAGTAGGCTACAACTAACACCACAACATAATAATGAATACATAAATAAACACTGTCGTCAATTTAAAAGGCCAACATTTGAATTAAAAAATAAATAAATTTCGTGTATTTCTGTAGCTATAGCCTAAAGTGTTTTGTCACAAATACACAAATAATAGTGGGACAGATCTAATCTCCATTCACCTCCGTTTTGAAAAGTAAAATAAGAGCTCGAGCTGATGTTCTGTCCATATGGTCCATGCGATCGTGACAATCAGTCGCACGTGCGTCACCAGGCCGAGGCATAGCTCGCCGTGATCGTATAGTGGTTAGTACTCTGCGTTGTGGCCGCAGCAACCCCGGTTCGAATCCGGGTCACGGCAGATTTTTGAGGAACATCTGGCAAAATCATTACAAAAAAAAAAAGGACAGGACAGACAATAATGAACAACATACGACATATTAAATTCTCTGCTCAACAAGAATACACTAACTGTAAAACAAGCATATAGGCTATTGAAATCTCTTTAATGAAGTTGATGCCATACTTTTTGGATTTCCATATGAATAGGCTATAAATACAGGAAATCCCAAAGTATGCCATTTCCTGTATTTATATGAATATAAATACAGGAACTCCAAAAAGTATGGCATTAACTTTATTGTGTATTATGAAAAAATATAATTGGAATTCCAATTATAATTTTTTTCCCCCAATGATAGACAGCAAAAAAACATTCAACTTCCCAAAATATGGCATGTTAGCTTGACCCTTTTACAAGTAGCCTAATTTTATTTAGGCTATATGTATGGTTTGCGATGGTAACTTATAGTTAAAGACTGTAACGTACTTCCTCCAATTATTTTTAATTTCCTTGATTGTCATATGGACTATATGTCTGAAGTAAAGAATTATATGATACTGAGGCTATAGGACGGTGGTTATGTAACAGAGTCCAAAGGTTTCCAATGAATCAGACATTTTTATCTTGTGTTGAACAGTTGCCAGGCTACACTTCTACCGTCTGTCAGGTGGAGACAAGGCGTAATCTCAGCTTTGTAAATTATAGCAACAGGACGGACACACCTGTTCCACTGAGTAACCATTTATCAGCTCTTATACCCACAAGCCCACAGTGTCTGAGTCTCTGTGCTAAGGTTCATTCACCGTCTCAAAGTGAGCAGTCTAAAGGGGTCACAGGAAACATCTGCAACTCTGAAAAATACTGAAATAATGAGACAAAAATATAGTTTTGATTAAAAATGGAAAATGATCTAGTCTATCTATCTATCTATCTTTGAGTTTTTCTAATATAGAGACACCCGGTGGTTCTTTTCCACTTGACTCAGAAGTGAAGGCTCCCGTTTAGAGCAAAATCTTTTGTTTATAAGGGGGAAAAAAGCACAAAGTAAACATGACATTCCTCAGCACTTCAAAACCAAATACTCCTTTTCTTTTTTTTTCTTCAGTGAAATAGTCATAATAACAGCAGCATTTCCACGGCTGCTATCAACTCCTCCACGTTAACTACACTGACGAGATATTTGAAGTGACATTATTCTCAAACAGACACAGTGATTCACATCTGGATTTTTTTTTTTTTTTAATGATTTAATTTACCAGTGCACCTGTCTGCCTGGTACTTAGTTAGCTAGTTTATTAATGCTAATTTCATAAACCTATGGTGAAAATGATTTCTCTCTTTATCAGAAATCATTGTAGGGGAGGAAATATCTAGAGACATTAAACAATATCTCCCCAATACGTGTCTTGTCTTTCCGGTGTTAAAATGACGTTTTCAAAATAAAGTAAAGTAAATACTCGTTTATTGACTCTGACTCCATTTAAAAATAACTTTACTCTTAAATATTGGTGGAATTAAAAGTGAATCACTCATTTACAATATAAACACTTTAAGAATTAATTCTATTGTTAAGAAATCTGGAATCAGTCTTAGTTCAGTGATGGTATAGATTATTAAAACCACTCAGTGACCTTCTTAACGCTAGAATAGCCCTGATGCCTGGGTTGAAGTATTCAGAGGTATAAGAACATGATACTCAATCTTATCTGTCCAACTCAGAGGTTAAGGGTATGAATAGCGTCCAGTGAAACTAACCATATAACTAAGATCTTTTAGGCTAACTTAGTTCAGGGATGGCAGATATAGACTTAAACTATTCAGTGACCTTCTTAACATAGAAGAATAGCCCTGACACCGAGGTTGAGATATTCAGAGGTCATACAATATAACTCAATGGTTAAAGGACATGATACTCAATCTTTTCTATTCAACTCACAGGTTAAGGGTATGAATGTTACCAAATGAAACTTAACATATAACTAAAGATAAAATAAATATCCAATAACAGATTCTTAACTATTTAGAACAAAATCTCAATAAGGCAATATTAGAAATGAAGGGTTGACATTCCAGTTTATTGTGATGTACAAAATGAACAAACTATAGTAACAATACTTAAGAAACAGATAATGCAACACACTCGATGTGTGGGAGCTCTGCTAAGCAGATCAACTCAAAGTGAGGTTCTTGCTCTTTCCCTTAAGTATCCAACCAGAACAGAGACACTTCTAATAACTTATATAATAATAATTATACACATAACAATCAGGACTTTGCATGGAGACACTATTCGCATCTGGAGACCTTTGATCATCAGGGGGACTTTTCATATGACAATTAATCACCTACACCTTTATGCTTTTTGCACTGAGACACTTCAGAGTGATTAGAGACAGTCATCAAATGGTAAAAACTCTAACAAAGATAATTGATTAAATCACTAATAACCAAAGGGTGTAAAGACACAAAGTGGTTAAATCCAGTCTGGGGTAAAACTTCCATTGTTTCAGAGACAACATTTCATTTCAGGGTGGGGGTCTGACTGACTGTCTGACTACATCATCAACGCCGCTGATCTACGCTATTATTTCTATAAATCAGATTTTTGTTGCACGGTGTACTTTTACTATTTTCTCACCCTCATTTATGTAGTAGCCTACCTATCACACAATGTTAAACCATAACCACAGTCTGTCCTTATAACCTTAATTTTTAACCATTGGCATTTCATAAAATAAATTAAATGTATTTCTCCTGCACCTGGTTATGTAGAGAGACAATTTACCATGTGCACAACATTTTTAGGGAAATAAGAAGGCATGAATAAGCAGGGCCGTTGCTAGGAATTCTGGGCCCCCTTAAAGAATACTAAAGTGGGCCCATCCCCCTAACTTTTCCTTTTTTTTTCTTAGACTACGTATGTATTATCGTTTTTTATTTAGCCTTCTTTGTTTTGATGCTAATGCAGCATTACACTGCAAAAACTCAAGTATCTTAGCAAGAATATTTGTCTTATTTCTAGTCAAAATGTAATTTCTAGTCAAAACAAATCTCATTATACTTAAAATAAGACACATCATATTTAAAGTACCTTGTTTTTAGACACTTTTTACTTGTTTCAAGCATATTTTCACTTGGAATAAGTAGAAAAAATCTGATAGTGGAGCAAGTTTTTCTTCCTTATTACAAGCTCAAAAAACTTACTTTCACTGGCAGATTTTTCTATTTATTGTGAATTTAAGTGAAAATGATCTAAAAACAAGTTAATTTTTAGGTAATGCGTCTTATTTTAAGTGGAAAGAGATTAGTTTTGACTAGAAATGAGACATTTGGACAAGAAATAAGACAAATATTCTTGGAAAGATGTTGAGTTTTTACAGTGTACTATGAGTATTAGTCAAGGTCTGTGCTGCTGATGGGACATGGGTGGGGTCCTGCAGGACAGGAGGAGGAGGGATGTGGACAAGCTCAGAAATAATCTCATCATTGCATTTGCATGATGATGAAGTCATCATGTCACCGGCCTGTGTTAAACAATGTGTAAACGCATGTTTTTTAAAGGCCTCAGTATAATGGGAGGTTTTTTTCTCTGTTGTCGTTGAGTTATCGCGCAGTCACGCGTCCCCACCCACCAACACACACACACTCTGTGCTCAGTATAAACGAGGTAAATCACTACCGAAGCGCAGTCTCTCTCTCACACACACACACACCGAGAGGTCCCACTTTGTCGGGTGTTTTAGGGATTTTTTTATTTTATTCTTTACTTTCACTTATCAGCCTCTGCCTGTTTTCTAACTTTCAGTTTCAGCAGTGCAGTTGAGCCGCAGCAGCAGGACGAACACCAGGTAAACAAATCATTTATTCTGATATAATATGGGCTACGATGTTATTTCTCACCAGCGTGTGTGTTATGTAAGGTTTAAAGGCGTGTACAGGTTTGTAGTGGATGTTTATATTTCCGGGTGTCGACCACCGCCTGGACGCTGTTTTTGCACAAAACGACGCTCGGTGCTTTAAAAAAAAAACGCGTTAAATGAAAGTGTTTACAAACCAACGTGATCTGCTAACACCGTGCAGTGTTAGGCTGTAGCCTCCCTTCACTGAAATGAATGGATTTAACGAAACCAGCTGGTGAACTGGTACTGGTGGTAGGCTACTGACCTGTGTGGAGACCCCTCACTGCCGAGTCATGGCATGTTCACGCAAACCGGATGCAAACTCAAATTTACCTTTTTTTCCTCTACATGTTACGCACATTAGGTTTTTGCAGGTAGTGAATGATTGTGTTGTATGTGTCAAAGCTTTTTATCCCAATGTTTGTTTGTGTTTGCATTTTTGATACTCAACAGCTGATAAATTGTGTGAAGACAGCTACAGAGATGAAACTCAACTACAGTTAGTTAAAGGGATAGTTCACCCAAAATTCAAATTTCACTCATTATCTGCTCACCCTCACACTAAGGGCTGGGAGAAGTTTCAGAGTCCTCCGTGCCTTCTCTGAGTTACAGCGGGGGTCCGTGCAGCACTGCGTGTCCATATGACGGTTGCGAACGGAGCTCACTTTTCTTTGTCCAAAAAGACATACCAAAAAACATCCAAATAGTGCTCGTCTGTAATGTCCCTCTTGTAATGAAGCCCCAACATGAGAAATTGTTCCGAAAAAAATTAAATGAGTATATATTTTAAGCTTGTTTGTAGCGGAAGCTCCTCTTCCTGGTCCGTCCAAATCTCGTGAGATTTGCGCCGGCGTCAGTAATCGCACTGACAAGACCCAAAGAGATGCGTTTAATGTGACATTTTCTTTCATATAAACACCATTACATGGGCTCATTTGTGTTTAGATTGAAGTCTGTTTTGACATGCATGGGATTTCAAATGTTTTGCTTTTTTTGTTTTTATTAATCTCAGGACAACCAAGCAGTAACCACACCACGTAGTCAGCCATGGCCGCCATCAGCAGCTCAAACACAAGTTTTGCCTTGGACCTTTTCCGGACTCTGAGCCAAGCAAACCCCAAGGGGAATCTGTTCATCTCCCCGTTCAGCATCAGCTCAGCTCTGGCCATGGTTTACCTGGGAGCCAAAGGAGACACGGCTGCTCAGATGGCACAGGTGAGTCATCGGCGTCGCACACGCACGCAGCACCTCCTCCATTCATGACACCGTGTCATTTTAGTGTGATTTGTAGCCCAGTTGTAAAGAATGAAGTCTAGTCATCCGGGCTTCCGTAGCCATAAAACAAGTTCAACGCTTCAAGTTCAGGTGTGTCTCTACAATAGGCACAGACCTAAAGGTGTGGCACAGCTGCACTTTGGCCTCAATAAACTCCTCTGGAACAACGTACTGTATGCCCTGTTCTCTGAAAACCAGAGGGCTGTAGTTCCACATTCAGGTCAAGTTTCTGCGGTTTCATGACATCTGTTTGGGGAAATCCCTACTTCTATATTATAAATGTGCCATATTTATACAAATGGTGCGGATAGAGTTCACACACTATGAAACATCCAGATACCTCCATACTGCTCGTCTGTACTGACCCAAGTGTCCTGAAGCCGCCACATGAAAAAGTTGTTAAAATATCAATTTGATGTTTGTTCGTTGTAAACCATTGGATGTATGATGTAAACATGGAAGAACATCTCACAGCAAATCTTGCGCAGCCACTGGAAGCTACTGGGTACTAACTATGCCCCCTGCATATAGTACCTAGTCCCCCCTTCGGAAACAATCACAGCGTGTAAATATCTTGTCTGACACCTTGGTCAAAGTTATCTGAGAGCTCGAGTCTCCTGGGTTTCCCATTCTTTTGCAGGCTGCTACTTTGTTTCCCTTTTTCACTCTAAAGTTGTTGAAAACAAAAATAATACACTAATATTACTTAAAATATTGTAAAAGAGTGTTTCATGTTTAACTTTATGCTTTTTGGAGATCGTTTCAACTTCCACATTAACAGAAATTTTGACCAGAGGTGCCCAAACTTTTGAATGACCCTGTATAGTATATAGAGAGCACGTACAGGCACATATGAAAAATTAAATACATTAAAACTACAAACTAATCATTACAACTACAGTAAACATAATGGAGTCAGATGTAAACCTCCAGCATAACGAGGGAAAGAATCACACCGGACTGACGTAGTAATGTAATATGATAATTAGTGTATTTATTGTAATTTCTTCTTCCTCTAACGTCGTGTGTTACTCCATCCTCCGACAACAGGCGCTGTCCTTCGGCTCGGGTGAGGGCGTCCACGCAGACTTTGAGACCCTGAACGCCGACGTCAACTCACCGTCTGCGTCGTACATCCTGAAAACAGCCAACCGTCTCTACGGAGATAAGACGGCCAACTTCCTCACGGTGAGTTTTCACAGAAGGCGTAATAGGTGAACATGAGCGAGTCAATGACCCGAACTGACGAGACGTCGCGCCTCCTCTGCCTCCTCTCCTCTCCTCTCCACTTCTCTCCTCGCAGAAATTCCTCGACGCCACACAGAAGCACTACCAGGCAGACCTGAGGGCGGTGGATTTCATCGGGGCTGCAGAGGCGTGCCGAGGGGAGATCAACAGCTGGGTCGAGGAGCAGACAGAGAGTGAGCATTTACATCTTAACTGAACCATGAAATTCACTCGTTCAGCTCGTGCAGCGATAAACCATTACAACTGTCTTCTGTGAGTCTGTGTTCAGTGGTTGCATTGTCTTTACTTCTTTTCCAGATAAGATTAAAGATCTCCTGAAGCCAGGAACAGTCAACTCGATGACGAGACTGGCTCTGGTCAACGCCATCTACTTCAAGGGAAGCTGGAAGCATCGCTTTGATGAAGCAAACACCAAGGAGATGGACTTTAAAGTCACCAAGGTGAAAACAAATGCTCACATTTAAAGGGATGGTTCAACATTTTGGTAAATTGGCCCATTGCCATAATCCCTATAGTTTTAGGAGTAGGTTTGTTACCTTTATTTAAAGGTGCAAGCTATTTGTAGAACGGCGGAGCAGAGCCGCGAGCTGCTCAGAGCTACGCTACGTTTCCCTCATCAAGCTCATCAAATGTACAATCCAACAACTCCAAAACGCTGTTGTGGACAAGTTGTGACCTGCACATTCACCACGCTATGAGATAATAACAGAACGTTACGAGACAGAGTTGTTTTAGAGGGAAATTCATGTAAAACTGCTGATGCGCGTTGCCTTCAGGGACAGTTTTTCATCAAGCAGTCTCTGAATTTACCTCTAAAACGACTCTGTCCCGTAACGTTCTGTTATTATCTCATAGCGTGGTGAATGTGCAGGTCACAACTTGTCCACCAGAGCGTTTTGGAGTTGTTGGATTGTGTATTTGATGAGTTTGATGAGGGAAACCAAGAAATCCCATGAGCCTCCGTAGCGTAGCTCTGAGCAGCTCACGGCTCTGCTCCGCCGTTCTAAAAATAGCTTGCACCGACAATTAAAGGTAACGAACCTACTGCTATGAATATAGAGATTATGGCAATGGGCCAATTTAAACACAGAAAACATAATTTTACTTGAAAACAGACATCCTGATAACTTGTCTGTGTGTCCTGTGTGTGTTAGCTCGAGACCAAGCCGGTCCAGATGATGCACCAGATGAGGAAGCTGCCGTACAACTACATTCCCGAACATGATCTCCAGATCCTGGAGCTGCCGTATGTGAAGGAGGAGCTCAGCATGTTCATCCTGTTGCCTGGAGACAAGTCACTCTCTAAGGTTGTTGAGATGATGATAACGTTTTATATCCAAATGTGACATCGCAATGTTTTTATGTTGTTGTTTTTTTTCCCCGTTCCCAATTCTTACTGTTAAAGGGACAACGAGGAGTTTTGGAAAAGTGAAGCGTTTTCACACTACATTTATGAGCCTCCGCGCACCGTGAAATTCTTTGAGCGGCGCAAGACAGACTCATGTTTTCATTCATCAATAATTAAAGTCAGAGGTTGGAAGACGATCACATACCGTCGTAGTTCCGACCATAAACGGCGATTCGGCGGCGTTGTTCTCATGACTCGCCACGAAACCGAAAGTAAAGAAACGCAGGTCAGCTCGACCAGCATTTTCGCCACCACTAATAATAACAAAATAACGATAGAGACAAAACGATATATTTATCGAAAATGGGCCCAATAACAAGTGTGGGTAGCGTAGATTCATCCACATTAACGTGAGACTTTTTTATAACCAAATAGAAACTCCTCGTTGTCCCTTTAAATGTTTTTATGTAAAGCACATTGAGTTGCCCCTTGGTAAGAAATCCACTATATAAATAAAGCTGCCTTGCCTAATAAACATGGGTTTGAGATAGTCAATAACATGTATGTGTCGTGTTGCAGGTGGAGAAAGCGCTAACCCTAGAGAGGCTGGATGAATGGACCAACAGGGAGATGATGGACGTCCACTCAGAGGTCATCGTTCACCTGCCGAAGTTCAAGCTGGAGGAAGACTACGAGCTGAACGAGCCTCTGGCCAAACTGGGCATGACGGACGTGTTCTGCTCGGCAAAGGCTGACCTGTCCGACATGAACGGGGAAGGAGGACTCTTCCTGTCCACGGTGGCCCACAAAACCTTCGTGGAGGTGAACGAGGAGGGCACGGAGGCGGCCGCGGCCACCGCCGGCATGGTGTCGTTCTGTATGTTGAGGGAGGAGCACTTCATGGCGGACCACCCCTTCCTCTTCTTCATCAGGCACAACAAGACCAAGTCCATCCTCTTCTTCGGCAGGTTCTCGTCTCCTCAGTAGACAGAACCAGAGGATGTCGGGCCACCACAAATTAAAGAAAATATAATTGTGATTATGATGTTTTTGCTAATGAAAGTATTTATATCTTCTTTTGCACATTGTAGATTTAGCTTATAATTACTGAAGAGGTTTGATTACTTTTGATTAATTAATGGATTGTAATATTGGTTTTGATATTGGGATCTCTGTAGTCTAAAGGATGAGCCACTTACAGTATATCATAGATATAAAACATATAGATAATGTAAAGTGGCGCACTCCAATGAAATGTGTTCAGTTGCTTTAGACTTTTTCACCTGCTGTTTTCAGTGTGTAAAATGAAATAAAATCCTATTCACCTGTTATGTTTGAGTGTCAGCAAGAATCTCAGAAGACAAAATAACATTTGATGAGAGTCAAGATTTCACATAGTTTGTCAAATCAGTTATCTCAAAGCCTCTTGAAATGGAATATAGAAAACTTAATTTGCTAAATTGATCCTAAAAAGTTGTTCCCCCCCCCCCCCCCCCCCCCCACAAACAAGCTTTGATTCATTCAATCAACCAAAAGGCCACTGGTGTAGCATGCACATGTGGCACACAGGCAAAAAAATAAATAAATGTCCAAACAATGCCATTGCACTTTCTCTGATTTATATATCCACGAAAAAAGAAAGAAAATCATGCTCCCTGCTAAAACAACAATGTGCCCACATAAGTGCATACTGGTCCTAAATCAATACCTTTATTAAACAAAATACTAGTTTAACAAACTAACTTTGCTAGACATGCCAACACTATAAAGAGACTATAGACTAACAAAAGAGGGTATTAAAAAAAGACAAATAAATTAATCCAAACTCAAACAGACGAGTAAATAGCTCCTAGAAAGGTAAAATGTTCACTTTTATAATATTTCATGCTTTGTGTTTTGACCCACAGTGGCTTTTTAGTTTTTAATTTGTGTTTTAAATGTGCCAACTCTCCTTCTCTCCACTAAGGGGCAGTGTCAGTTAAAAAATAATACACAACAGTAGGCCTATGTGGGCGATTCCACCAAAAGAGTGCCATTTCTGTCCCCAGCATATTAAATGTATAAAAACATGTAATATTATAATATAAATTGCATTTGATTAATAAACAAAGCACCATACACATGAATCACTGTAGAAATTAAAGATATACAATTTTTAATTACTATAAAAAGGCTTTCAAAACACTGAAACATAGCTTTTGTTGCATGTCCCCAGAGCCAAACGCTATAGTTTACCACAATGCATAATGAATAAAATCCTTCTAAAATCTAATTTTTTTTTGCATATTAGTGTGACTTTATATTATATCTACACTTATATAACATTTTTTAAATTAAAACTCACATTTCTTTCCACCAGTGACATGTTCTGCTGGAAGTGACATCATTTGGGTCTTTTGAAAGTCATGGGAAGACCAAAATTAAATTTTGTAATTTATTTTTCCTGAAATTGAATGATATATGACCCTGACATATAGCTATGTCAGGGTCGGTCACTCTTAAAACTCATTCCTGTTACCTAAATTATCTCTAGACAGTGTTTGTTGATATCAAAAGTAAAATATTCAGTTAAATCCTAAGAATGTGCTCTGTGTGCTCAAGCTATTAGTATAGATGCTATTTGGCTGGATTTCACACAATTGCTGATTTTATGCTAAAAACTCATTGCTGTTACCCTCATTGCTGTTACTCATTCTTCAAAAATGCAATGATAAAAGCAGCAATAAATTAAATAAAGTAGCCTGGGATTGACCAGTACTCATTTTGAATGAGTAATGTGTATATTAAAAAATTCTATACTGAAATGAAATGAAAAATGAAGTTTAATTTTTAAGAGTTACAATGAGCAAATGGCACTCTTTTGGCGGAATGACCCATGTTACAATCTCTTTAGATTCTGTTATAAACCCATAAAATCTAATGAAAAACATGTCAACATTTCCTCAAGCGCAAAATAAACAAAAATAATCTAAATCTGTAACATTTTTTTTAAAATCACTAAAATCATCTATAAATATAAATTAAATTAATATTTAGTTTCATTCATGTGCAAAGAAATATTCGTTAATAGACCTTTATTTTGAAGGTTGAAGACCGGATGTGGAGTATTTACATTGACAACGCTTTCCTCTCGTGCATGTGTGAGAGAGTGAGGGTGTGTGTGCGCGTGCAGTCTACAGCTAACTGGTGAGTAACAGTTACTTTACATATGTTATTTACGTTACTCTTTGCACCGGCGCGAGGTAGTACTATACATTCTGTCTGAAATTATGAATGAACGTGACCGTTGCCTAACAACAACTTTGGCTAATGGCGTTAGCTTGTGTGGCTAACAGCTAAGTACATGACAGCATCTAGTGTCTGTGCAGAGGAGCTACTTAGTTAGTTAGTTAGTTACCCACGGAGACAAGCAGGTAACAAGTTACAGGTGGACTTGGGGGTATCGTATCAATTTAAACTGTGTCTAAAAACAGAGCAGCTAGTTGGCAAAAATAAGCTACAGCTAGTTAGCTGCTTCAGGTTGGACTCAGGTATGATACCGTTAGCTGTCCAACTTCCTTTGTGGTTGCCCTCACATGCACATCTAACACATATGTACATGCAAAAAAATTCATTATGTACGTGAGGTTTACCTGAGCTTTCAGGCAAATGACGTGGCATTTAAATATTAGGACCATTCCCAGTAAAAAAGCATTTAAGAAACATGTAAAGTCACTTTTTAGACTTAAGAGTTAATCTTTCATGTTATCATTTTGAGAACTTTCTCTTTCTTTCCCTTTTTCTTTCTTTTTATTGTAACTGGATCTGTGTATTGTTATTTTATTTTATTATTTTGAGAACTATCTTTTTCTTTTCCTTTATCCTTTCTTTTATTGTAACTGGATCTGTGTATGTTTTGTAACTGGATCTGTGTATTATTATTTTATTTTGTACTTTTGAAAAGGACCCCAGGAAGACTAGCCTGGCGTTTGTTCGTCTGCTAATGGGGATCCTCAATAAACATAAACATAAACATAAACATTCAGCTCTGCAAACAGCTGAGTGGTTACTTTACAGCTTTATGATACACACCTGTCCTGTACACACAACAGCTGCACTGTTAACTATGAGTATCCGGGGCGAGGAAGACATGAATAAAGCATGTTTATAAAGCTAAATTCAGATTCAGGATTACTTTATTTATTCCCTTCTTCAACTTCAACTTCAAACTTCAAACAACTTTATTAATCCCACCAGGGGCAATTGATTTCAGCAGCTTGCACAGTCCAAAAAGAAACACAGTACACACAATAAATACATATAAAAGATAAGGTAAATAAATAGAATAGGATGCCAAGGAAACATTGTTGTCAAAGATCAGTTGAATAAGAGAATAATACATAAGTTGCTCTGAATTTATTGTATGTAAAGTGTCTTTGAGCTTCTGGAAAAGCGCTTATAAATAAAATGTATTATTATTATTATTATGTTTGACCAATAAAATGTGCATGGTAAGAGGAATAAAATCATTATAAAGAATTTAAGAGGCGAATAGCAGAGGGGATAAAGGATTTTAAAAAACAGTTTGTCTTGCAGACAGGTGAGACATAGCGATGACCTGAGGGCAACAGAGATAATTCACTTGACAGCACGTGACCAGGAGAAGCCAAAATATTATTTACTTTCCTCAAAGTTTGTCGGTCACAAAAACTGTTCAGGTCCCTGAGTTTCACTCCGGTGATCTTGGAACAGGTTTTTATAATGCTGTACAAGCTGTTTTTATCTTTCACTCTGAGGCTGGGAAACCAGCAGATACAAACTTCTTTGTTACAAACTCCGGAATAGTTGGATAAATCAACACAAAGTGAGATAGTTGAATGAAATATTTTAAGATTAAGATATAATAATAAGATAAAATAGAGTAAGAATAAATAAAAAATCACATAGCCTATGTAGGCTACATGTACAATGGTGTTTAGTCTACTCAGACTGTTAGAGTTCAGAGTTAAGACATTATATCACTTGGCTCATAATGGACAACTTTTGAGTGTATCAGAAAACTTCAATTCACATTTTATCAATACATTTGTTTTTTTTGTTTTTATCAGTTTATCAGTTCTAATCTGGGTCCAGGCATAGACAGATTAATAAAAAAACTGAGCACAGATAAGTAAAAATCCCCCTCACCTCCTATACCGGACCGGTCTCCCAGGCCAAAAGAGAGACATTTTTACTACAGTCATGGCTATGGTTGTGTAGGTAGCAACTAAAACCTGTACTTTAGCACTACTGGCTGCGAACTGTTGGTATGTACTAATTGTTTTGACGTGTACATTTACTTATCACAAAATTTAACTTATTATAACCGAGCACGGTCGAAAACTGTTTGTCTCTTTCTCTCACAATCAGCAGCACCTGAGCAAACTGACAACAATCACCTCAGATAACCTGACACCGTGACCGCAGGCCGGGCCAGCCTCAGCCTCAGGTCTTATCAATTAAAAAAAACAAGAACGAAATACAGCACCCTCGCTGTTTTGAAAAATGAAATCTGGCTCCTCCAGGTTTCGATGTCAGTTATTGTCTTGTTTGTGCTTGTTTTGCATCTTTTCATTGTTAGTATTTTGTTTCTCTCCCCGCTTTTGTGGTCTTCTAATGGGACTCTGTGACTGTCATACAAAAAATATTAGATTACTTTGCAACCCAAGGAATCAGGCGGTCCCTGGATCTTTTAGGTCGTTCCAATACAACCCAATTTGAAACAGTTTCTTCTATTTATTCTAATTTTAGTAGTTTATCTCAATAACATATGGACATACCTAATTTATATGAATGTATATGTATTTTTCTTACTGGATACTTGAATTTCCTCTGGGATCAATAAAGTATCTCTAAGTCTATGTCTATGTGTGTTTCTGGGTTATATTTACTGATTAATCACGTAGCTAAGAATTATTAGGGAATCACTGTCACAGCTCCGATATAAATTAATTAATTGTTTGGATGAATTAGGCTGATCATTTGTTGTCCAACATTCAAGTTATCACATTGCACGTGGTATTGAAAAGGTATTACATTTGATTCGGTCCATCCTGTAATTGTTCCTGTGTAATGAAAGCTTCTTCAAGGTCTTTACTTATTGTTCTAAATTACAGATCAATAACAGAACCTTTGTGTGCCTGTTTTTTTTTTGTAGATGAACGGTCAGGATAATAATCACACCAGCCCAATGAGGGTGTTGGTGACAGGAGGCTCTGGCTTGGTGGGCAGGGCCATACAGCACGTGGTCAAGGAGGAGGGGGGGGCCAAGGAGGGGGAAGAGTGGATATTCCTCTCCTCCAAAGATGCCGACCTCATGTGAGAGCCGCCTACACCTGTTTTTAATTATTGAGGTGTTGGTTATGTACAAACTCACCATGACTCAGAGAGACTGTTTTCATGTTGTGTCTGACCTCGCTGCAGGAAAATGGAGGAGACACGAGCGGTGTTCGAGAAACATCGGCCGACCCACGTCATCCACCTGGCGGCGATGGTTGGAGGGCTTTTCAAGAACATGAAGTACAACCTGGACTTCTGGGTACGGGGAAGTTGTTCTTCTGCTATCACACACTGCTTATAACTTTGAACAGTTGTATTGACGGTAAAAAAAAATCGAATTGAAAGACCTTTTGCAGATTATTCCATGTACGGTATGTTGCATTATAAAAGAAAGGTTTTTAATTTTCTATTTCCTCCAGAGGAACAACATCTACATAAATGACAACGTGCTGCAGGCGGCACATGAGATGAACGTCGTCAGGGTGGTGTCATGCTTATCCACCTGCATCTTTCCAGATAAGACCACCTATCCTATCGATGAGACCATGGTGAGTGTCTCTTAAAGGGATAGTTCAACATTTTGGCAAATTGGCCCATTGCCATAATCCATGTAGTTTTAGGAGTAGGTTCGTTACCCTTAATTGTCGGTGCAAGCTATTTTTAGAACGGTGGAGCAGAGCCGCGAGATGCTCAGAGCTACGCTACGGAGGCTAATGGGATTTCTTGGTTTCCCTCATCAAACTCATCAAATACACAATCCAACAGCTCCAAAGAGTGGTTTTCGAGGCAAATGCAGACAAACAGCCTCCGACGGGAACGCACATAAGGGGTTTTGCATGAATTTACCTCAAAAACAACTCTGTCTCCGTTATTATCTCATAGCGTGGTGAATGTGCAGGTCACAACTTGTCCACCAGAGCGTTTTGGAGTTGTTGGATTGTGTATTTGATGAGTTTGATGAGGGAAACCAAGGAATCCCATGAGCCTCCATAGCGTAGCTCTGAGCAGCTCTCGGCTCTGCTCCGCCGTTCTAAAAACAGCTTGGGCCAATTTGCCAAAATGTTGAACTATCCCTTTAAATTCACACCTTTGCAGCTTTGATGTGTCTTTTTTTTTTTTTTTTTTTTTTCGTAAATGCCCACTAACTTCCCTTTATCAACTTTGCACCAGATCCACAACGGTCCGCCTCATAAGTCAAACTTTGGCTATGCCTATGCAAAGAGAATGATTGATGTTTACAACAGGTATGTCAACTGAATCTGCTGTTTTTATAATCTGTCCAGTTGAATTTATCCAAATCTAGTCGCATGAATTAGAGGTGTGGGTTTGTTTGTGTTTGTTCCACAGGGGGTATCAGGAGCAGTACGGGAGGTGCTACACAGCCGTGATTCCCACCAATGTGTTCGGTCCTCATGACAACTTCAGCATCGAGGACGGTCACGTGCTGCCCGGCCTCATCCACAAAGCCTACATCGCTCACAGTGAGGCTCATTCTTTCTCATACATGGTGCCGATACTCAGTAGAAAGTGAATTTATTTTCTTGGCGTGAATTGAATTATAATGAGTGTTTGAATTATAGCGACTTCAACCAAGATGAGTCGCTGAGAGGCTAAGACTGGACCTGGATATGCGAAGAATAATAATGTACTTTCTGTGTGTTGTTAGAGGAGGAGAAGTCCTTGGTGGTGTGGGGCTCCGGCACTCCCAGAAGACAGTTCATCTACTCTTTGGACTTGGCTCGACTCTTCCTGTGGGTGCTGAGGGAGTATCCGGAGGTTGATCCGATCATTCTCTCTGGTGAGTCATCAAACACTTTACTTTGCTTTTTTAAAATGTTTTCATTAACCTTTGTGTATTGTTGGAGCTATTTATTTATTGTTAGTATTTAGTGCTGTTTAGTTTAGTATTTTGTTTAGTGAGTATTTCGTTTTGATTATTCTGAATCAATTTATTTCACCAACACTTGTGGGTGAAAACAACAGAAGCACACAGCAGACAGAGACACAACACAAGGGTGTGGCACGCAAGAGCAAACATTTAAGCAGCAAATATTGGCACACACAGCAGGAAATCAGGTACTGAAGCTGAATTTTAACCGTGGTGTAATAATTACTGTGTTTTGTCTGTTGGTTGCAGTTGGAGAGGAGGATGAAGTGTCCATCAAAGAAGCAGCAGAATCTGTCGTCACGGCGATAGGCTTCAAAGGAGAAGTTATTGTATCCTTTCAATCATGGAAACTATCAGTAACTGATGAAGTGTTATGAGCTGTTGAAGCCGTATCAGTGATTTATAGTTGTAGTCGTTGTTCTGCTCAGCAAAGGTTTTCCAAATCATTCACTTAAAGCAGAAGTAAGCGATCCGGTCGTTTTGGCTAACTTCCTGTCAGCCGATGGAGTTAGCAGTCCCCGCCCTCGTCCCTACGTCACCACATTCACGCGCATCCCTTGGCTGCACACACAGAGAGGACTGCCCCTTTATGCCGTTCTCTCTCCTCATTGGATAAAGGTTGTAGGATACAAGGAAAGTTTTCTCCTCGGCTTACAGCAGAGCAGAGTGACTGACAGACCCGTGTTTCAGACCAAACACTCTATATAAGTGATTGCTGTCGGAAGATATAACTATTTAAAGGGACAACGAGGAGTTTTGGGAAAGTGAAGCGTTTATGAGCCTCCGCGCGCACCGTAAAATTCTTCGACCGGCCCAAGACAGACTCATGTTTTCATTCATCAAGAATTAAAGTCAGAGGTTCAAAGAGGTTCAGTTACCGCCGTAGTTCCGACCATAAACAGCGATTCGGCGGCGTTATTCTCATAACTCGCTGTGAAAGGAAATGCTGGTCGGCTCGCCCAGCATTTCCGCCACCACTAATAATAACAAAATAACGATAGAGACAGAACGATATATTTATCGAAAATGGGCCCATTAACAAGTGTGGGTAGCGTAGATTCATCCACATTAACGTGAGACTTTTTTATAACCAAATAGAAACTCCTCGTTGTCCCTTTAAGACTTATATTAACACTAACATTCCGCTTACTTCTGCTTTAACTTTGAAAAAATTGGCCGATGCACTCTTCTTTTTTTTTAAAGAAGGATTTATAACCCTACAGGCAGCCAGTGCGTTCAGCCAGCTTCAGTCTACTTACAAAACTCAATCTGCTGAGACTTTAAAATTATCCACGGGTGATAAAAGTGCCAAATGTGTGATATTAAATTACGTTACTCACATAAAATGCATAAATTGCGGAACAAAATCTTGTTCACTGTGATTGATCACCCTCTCAACCAAGATACAAATCTGAAATTGAATATCAGACGCTACTGAACTGAATCATAAGTAACAGCTGTTTTCCTGACAGGTATGAAGTCACATGACTACATATGTAAAATATGCAAAATGTATTACTCTTGTTGTGTGTTTCATGTGGTTTTCCTTGACCTCAGACCTGTAGTATGACACAAGTAAAGCAGACGGTCAGTTCAAAAAGACGGCGAGCAATGCAAAGCTGCGGCGCTACCGTCCAGACTTCACCTTCACGCCCTTCAACCAAGGTGAGGATTGTCTTAAAATTAAATTCCTGCATGAGTGTGTGCAAGCAAACGACTATTTGGATGATTCATGAGTTATGCAAAGTACAGCTGGCACAGTGGTTACATCTTCTGTTTGTCCTTACTGGCTCTTCTTGTTTTACCACTTGCAGCCTTAAAGGAAACCTGTGACTGGTTTGTTGCCCATTATGATGAAGCCCGCAAATGAAAACCCCCCCAAAAAAACTCAGCTTCACAAAGTCGGCACAAAATCTCTGTGGATCTGTGACCTGTTCTGAAGGAAGAGAAGATGAATGAAGGAGACGGAGGGAACGACCTGCTTCTGTTACTTCCCATCTTTGCACTCTTGACTGAAGGGACTGAATGTCTCTCACCTTAAACCCACATTTCAGCACCATAGTGAATTATGTTTGCTGAAGACTTGTTTCTCTTTCTATATAATAACCAATCTCTTGTACTTGTAGTCACCATATTCCACTTCTACCGGTTTGTAGTATTTCCAGGGTCTTATTCACTGTTATCATTTTGTTAATCTTTGGAATCCAGGTGCTGGCACAATATTTCATTTCAGCAAGTCTTATTCCGTAAAAATCAGTAATACAGAAAAACACGATTACTTTTACTGTAGGAGAGTTTGGGGATTTTATATTTTATTTTATAGAAGAGCGTTTGGGATGTTAAATAACTCTGCCTTGACCAGAATGGAGGTTAATGGTGTGCTGCTGTTAGACTGGTGACTAGGATTTATTTTCTCCTCCTCCGTATACTGGCATTGAGCAAATAAATATTTTATACCAATTTCACTTTCACTGGCTCAGTTTTCTTATGTGATTTAGATTTTTGGACGAGTCATTAAAACATTTCTCTAGACAGAATCACAGATATACACAGATAATTTATTCACTTTAAAATGGTCATTTAAAAGACAACAACAACATTGAAATAAAAATATAAAAGTGTATTTAAAAATATCTGAACGCCACAGTATCTGTTAAGCAAAGCAGGCAGAATTTAACAACAAAGACACAGTAACAGTTTGTATTTGCATAAAAGTCTCTCTAATAAAGAAAACACAGTTTAAAAAAAAAAAGAGGTAAAGAAGTGAAGTTGTTTCAGGAGTGGATGTAGGAGGTGTGACCCCCCTCATGCACTCTGCAGTACTCCTGTCCCAGCACGGCTCTCTTCTTACAGGCCTTCCCCGTTTTTGTGGTTCCATTGCACAGCTGGCGACCAGACAGGGAGCTGCCGCAGTAAAACGGGAGCAGATAAAAAGGAGACATTCAGTTTATTGGGGACAAATTCAAATTTGGAGAAAGAATAAAAAGTGTTGTAAGTAACCATCAGAAGAGTGAACACCGACCTGTTGCTAACCACCGAAGCGGTCGGACTCGCACTTCGTGAGTCATTCACAAAATCACGCGAGTCGTTCACTGCATCAAAAACTCCTCCGAGGTTTCTGGGGGGTATGTCGTCAATCAGAGCCTGGGGAAAAAAAACAAAAAAAACACAGGACTTATGATGATGTGAATGGATGATTCATTAAGAGTTATGTTTCCTGTGACACTGATGGATTTGCTCACCGCTGGCAGACTTGGCTGTGGTACGAGCCTCGGAGTGGAGTGACCGGGTGTGCCGCAGATTATTGGTAAAAACCTGGACTCAAGCTTCGGCTTCCTCGGAGGGGGAGACACGGCTGATATGCCGAGGTCGCCTACACACACACACACACACACACAGAGACATAAATGTGAGCAAACTTTTAGTCTAACTTTAATGGAATCATCATGTCATTTTTCTATAAACAACAATTTATAATTCACACCTGATATGAAGCTGTCCTGATTCAACAGGTCCTCATGCTCAACGAAGCCGTCAATTTCGTCCCTGAGGGTGAAAAAATAACAGACTGCATCAAATAAACTAAGTACAAAGCAATAGAGTTTCTCTCCCGCACCATGATGCATTATCAGGGGACTCATGTAAACTAATTGTCGGCCTCTGCCACTCAGACTAGCTGCAGGTTAAATCCTTGTTTCTCCAGAATCATAAAACATCAACTATGTGTGAAGTTTTGTCATAAATTACTGTGTGAAGTTAGGTTATTGCTTTGACTGACTCCCAAAATCTAATCAGTTGATTTTTGGTTCCAAGTAAATATTTTGGCCAAGTATGAAGAAGCTCCATCAAGACATTACTGATTATATGGTGTTCACCATGATGGGATGGATTAAAAAAACAACAACTGAAAACAATCCATCTCTGGCTCTGATTGTCATCAGCACAGAGACATACAAATGTTTAAAAATATTTTAAAAAGGGAAAATATTAAAACTTTCTAATCTTTTGTTCACTTAATGTTAACATTAAACTTTGATTAATAGCCTGAGTCTATACAAGTGTTATTGCCAGTGTCTTAAATGTACATTTCTATTTATATCACTTTTCTAGATCAGGCAGATTAAAGACAGATGGGGAAAATTATTGTTAGGTTTATTATTAAAGGGGATACTTCATCCATAATTAAACTCCAAAAGCGTTTTGATAACACCCGAAAGTTCTCCAAACTCTTCCTTGGCATGACAGTGATTAGAAAATTGGTGAATTGATTAATCGATTTTGGGTGAAGTATCCCTTTAAAACCAGTCCTGAGCTGCAGCCTTGTCTGTGGACTCACTTCTGAGGTGTAGAGGACGGAGGATATGAGTGACAGGACGAAACGTGCTGCTTCTGCGGCTTCACGATGTCACATGGAGGCAGCGGCGCCGGGGCGGCCGGCTTTCCTCTCATCTGGAAGCACGACACCAGCTGACTGAGAAACCAGTGAGCTGCACACAGGGAAGAAAAACACTGTGAGCAATGCATGTAAATTAACAGTGGCGTCTCATTTGCCTCGTTGTGAGAGCAGCAGTTTCAGGTCGGTACCCAGAGACAGAGCGAGCAGCAGCAGGCTGAGGCTGCAGAGGTCCAGCGCCGGCTGCTGGTTGACCTCGGCCACTGCGTTCAGAGGGACGGTGAGCAGCAGCATCGCCCGGGAGAAACCGGGACAGCGCAGGAAGGTGAGCAGGACGGCACACAGCACGAAGTAGCCGCTGTGTGAAACGCACGTCCACATGGCCGACAGACTCAAACCTGTGAGCACGACAAGCACGAGGGAAACGGTCAGTGACCCATGATGAGGATGATGAGTTCATGACTGGAGATACAGAACATACACTTCTTAGTTTATTCTTGTGAAAGAATAAAGTTTATTCTTGTGAAACAAATTCATCATGTCCGATACAGTGTACTCTTTGAGTGCTGTGACCCATTTATTCACACAAATGCTCACTTTATGCACAGGTTGGAAAAAAACAAAACAGGTAAGATTTCATACATGATAATAGTTTCTGTTCATGGGAAAAACGCTTCAACATTCAAAACACTCACACGGTCAGAAAACTATTTGCTTCTCCACATCTATACACCTGTAGCTATTCACATGCTAGCGTTCATACTGCCCCACCTAGTGGCTAAACTGACAATTACATAATGGCTCTAAGAATACTACTACATATCGTTTTGTTGGTAACAATTTTATGAATCACCCTAAAACTTCTTCTCCTTCTCCTAAAAAGATCTTGCATTTCTAAAAAGAACCAAGATAACAGACAATGTGACTTGTCTTGTGTCACGTAAATGTTTTTATTCAAATTTGTTTAATAACTGCGGAAGCATATTGCATAAAAATTTTTTTTTTTTAAAAAGCCTGTTTTTCTGAGATTCTGAGATTTTTTTTTCAGTTTTTTGGAGTTATTTTTTTGGTTTCTCTATTTCTTTTGGTAGCAGAAAAATCAAAACAAAGCCATGAAAAGTGTGGGCCTACAGTCAGTCGGTGTGTGTGGCCTCACCTGCCCAGCCCAGGTATCCCTGGATCATGCGAAGCCGCTCCTCCATGCGGCTCTGCATGTTGTCGATGTAGTGCAGCATCACTCCCAGCGTGCTGTTCATGCGCTCCAGCTTGTTCATCAGGTCGGTGTAGTACTGGGAGGTCTGGTCCTGGTACTGCAGAAACTCCATCATGCTGTGATCTGAGCAGAGGGAAGGAGACGACACCGACGTCAGCTATAAATTCAGAAAACGTGCGACGACGATGACGACTTCATTCTGTGATGCTCTGGTCTGGTTTTCTTACCAATTTTCTGGTAGATGTCTTGGGCTTGGTGTCTGACGTCCGAGAGGTCTTTCACAATGGCCTTGTGGTTGTCCTGCACCTCCGAGCCTTGAATCTGCAGATTCTCGCTCACGTTCTCTAGGAGGAGGACAGAAGACAAATGCGATTTCAGATTAAAGGAATAGTTCAACATTAATAATCCCTATAGTCATAGCAGTAGGTTCGTTACCTTTTAATTGTCGAAGCAAGCTATTTTTAGAACGGCGTAGCAGAGCCGCAAGCTGCTCAGAGCTACGCTACGGAGGCTCATGGGATTTCTTGGTTTCCCTCATAATACTCATCAAATACACAATCAAACAACTCCAAAACTCTCTGGTGGACAAGTTGTGACCTGCACATTCACCACGCTATGAGATAATAACACAACGTTATGAGTTGTTTTAGAGGTAAATTCATGCAAAACCGCTGATGCGCATTCCCGTCAGGGGCAGTTTTTTGGCAAACAACTCTGTCTGGTAACGTTCTGTTATTATCTCATAGCGTGGTGAATGTGCAGGTCACAACTTGTTCACCAGAGCGTTTTTGAGTTGTTGGATTGTGTATTTGATGAGTTTGATGAGGAAAACCAAGAAATCCCATGAGCCTCCGTAGTGTAGCTCTGAGGAGCTCACGGCTCTGCTCCGCCGTTCTAAAAATAGCTTGCACCGACCATTAAAAGGTAAGGAACCTAAATGCCAAAACGTCGAACCATCTCTTTAAGTGACTGAGACATCATGGAGCGTTTCTAGTCCAACAGTGTGAATTCACTCACCCATTTTCTTAGTGATGCCCTGGATGAGCTGAGCTACGAGCTCCTGTCCCGAGGCAATGAGCGCCTTCTCCTGACCCAGACGCTCCAGGTTGTCCGTCAGTGAAATCTCCATTTGGCCCTGGCCTTCAGACAGTTTACCCTGCTGGGCCTGCAGAGCACTGTGGCCCTCCAGCAGCTTGTCCAGGGAGGCTGCAGTCAGCTCCCTCAGCTCCAGCTGGCCCTCCTGTGTTTGGAACAAACAAACATCCCCTATTGGTGATGGGCCCATTTCAGCTCTGCAGAAGACATCGGAAAGGGATCTGGGCTTGACTTTCAGTGATGAGGATTGGAATAGAATTTGTAAAAAGTTGCATCAAGGGGTGCGAGAGTACGCCTCATTCAATTCAATTCAAATTATACATCGTTTTTTACTGAACTCCTTCCAGATTATTTAGACTACAATTATTGCCCACATCAAATTGTTAGCAATGCAAATCTGACGTAAGTAATTTAGTTCATTTTATATGGTCCTGTGACAAAGTGCAACAATTCTGGACCAATATTTATATTAATCCGTGTGAGATGACAGAGATGCAAATCCCATTTAGCCTTAGATTATTCGTTTTGGGTGATGATTCAGTTCTGACAGGACAGGGTTAAAACATTAAAAGCTATGTCCAAACCAGTATTATGATTGGTGGACAAATACTTGTCAGGGAGTGGAAGACGAAGGGGCTGCCCTCTCTGAAAGAGGCGGCACGAGTGGCAGCATTCGAAAAAATGTCATATAAACAACTGGGTAGACTGGCTCTATAAGAAGCAAAGTGGGGCAAATACTTACATTTCTTCAAGGGCTCCTGAAAGGGGTTATATAGTGCTTTTGGTTATTGTGGTCATTATTGTTACCATTGAAGTAATGAAAAAAAAAAAAACAATCACAAAAACAAACATCCAGATCAGAAGGCGAATACTCAGACGACAAACTGTGCATGTGAAGTAGGAGGAGCAAAAAGGAGGAGGAGCCGACTCTACCTTCAGGTCCTTCATGGCGTCCAGCTGGCTGGTGGCTGTGGAGATGAGGGCGTTGACCGTGTGCTCCGCTCTGCGCCGAAAGAGCTGCTGACGAGTTGCGTAGCAGACGGAGCGAGCTCGGTTGCTCACTATGTGGTAGGCGTTCCACGTGTCCGAGTCCATGTCTGCTGTGCACTCTTTAATAGACTGAAACATCACATCAACACATCATTATTCATATGACCTTTTGTTTTAATTGTCTTTATAGTACAGTTTCTTCTGTGTGGGTTTACCATCTCGTCTGTACACGTGTAGGTCTGCCGCCCCTCGCTCTCCGACTGGCAGTTGAACAGAACCACTCCGAGCTTCGCCAGCTGCTCCTCCGAGAGGCTTTCACAGCTCGCCTTCAGCCGGGCAACAACCTATCACAGGACATAACGTCGCTGTTTTTCAAAAAGGTGTAATCTGGATCAAAATTATCCGAAGGTAGAGCAGCAGCATGGGGCCACTCAAGGTGTATTTATTTGAAAATGGGATGTATGTATTGTTTTCTGTGCTGTTTTTTGTTTCTTCAATGTCTTTTAAACTGCCAGACCTTATCTGACCCACAACAAACAAATAAAAAACCCAAATTTTACAGTACATTAGTATGTGCATACATACATACAGTATGTGTTTCAAATTCGAACTTCAAATTTCATTTAAATATCCAGTAGTTGGGGGAAAGTTCTTTATTTGTGGAATAATCAAAAGTTTACTTTATCACCATAATGGTTTATAAACAGTGATGGGAATAACGGCGTTAAAATAAACGGCGTTACTAACGGCGTTATCTTTTTCAGTAACGAGTAATCTAACTAATTACTATTTCCACCGTTACAACGCCGTTACCGTTACCGACAATTAAATGAGGCGCGTTACAAACTACTTTGAAGCCGTTGTCCTCCGACTTGGCTCATCTCATCTCAGACACAGAAGCTGCTAAACTGTTGTTGTTTTTTCCTCCTCTCCTTTGGTGAGGGGAGGGGGGAGGAGGGAGGGACGAGACAACCGCATAAGTGATGATGATTGGTTGAGGCAGAGTAAGGTTTCATGCTAAGCCAATCAGAGGCAGTGTTCAGTTTGTACACAAACCACACACGCACGCAGTTTAGCCTCACACACACAGACTAGCAGAGGGAAGCTGCCGAGATCGGAGGGAAAGTGGAAACAGACACTACTTTAATCTCCCTGAGGTAAAAGACAAGAACATGTGAGGTGTAGCTACATTATGTCCCGGAGCGAAGTGTTTGTCCTGAGCTTCTGCTCACCTGACTCTGTGCAGCTTCTTCATTAAATCCAAACAGTCCGACACAGCGACGCACTGCTCCTTTAGACTCTAAAGTCTCTGTAGCTCATCAGCTGGAACTCTTCCAGAGCAGCTACAGCAGCGTTGTGACCTCAACCATGGTTGGTGAGAGCAGAAATGTTGTTGTTGTAGTGAAAATGGGCGGGCTCGTGAAGACGCGAATTTACACAAAGTCAAAACGAGCGATAAATCGCATATCTCGCGTATCTCGCGTTTGGTCGCGCGTATAAACTCGAGCGAAAAAAAAGCGTTCCTCGTGTTTGGCGGGAAGCCCCTTGCGGGTCTTCCCGCCAAACACGATGAAAAGGACGAAGACGCGAAGGTCCCGTCGCCATAAAACAATCGGGTGTAGCGTCGCAAAAAAAAAAAAGTCGCGTCTACCGCGTCTCGCGCCTAATCGCGTCTTTGCGTCACGGCCTTTTACACCGCGGACGTAACGAATAAACGGTGACGGTGTGAACGAACAACATAGAACAGGACGAGACGTGGTGTTGTTTCCTCTTTTCACCTACAGCTCCACTCTCCCTTACTTACACTAACTACTGTTATTGTTGAGGCCAGATAATTGTGGGATTTGTAGTTTTTGACCAATCGTGTGCTCTTTCTTTTTGTGATTTTTCCGGTTCACACATGTTTGTTTTTTTTAGGGGCAAATGCGAGTGAAATGCTCGCCCATGGTGGGCATAAGAAAATGTAAGACCTGTCTAAAATTATTTAAGACTTGAACACAATAATTCAACAAATTTAAGACATTTTAAGACCTAAAATTTAGATTTTCACATTTTAGACTTTTTAAGACCCCGCGCGCATACCCTGTTATTTCATATAAAAGTTTAAGTGCATACATATTTTATGATGCTGTGTATTATATATTTAAGACCATCTTAGAATTTTCTAATAAATTTAATACTTTTTAAGGCCTTAATTTTAGATTCATGAATTTAAGACTTTTTAAGGATCCGCAGATACCCTGTTGTGCGCTCGCAGCAGGACAGATAATCAGATGGATAATCGGTAAAGTTAATAATTTCACTTAATGTGGCCATGAATAAATTAATTTCGATGTTTCGCCTGTTATTAAACGCAAATCTTGAATAGGTCTCCGCTGTTTTCACATTTAAAAAGGTCTTTGTTGTCTTTGTACAGAGACAATATGAGATTTGCTTGTAGCCACAGCACTTAAAAAACCCACTGTAACCTATTTTCATAGGCACACCAGCCTCGCTTTCAATAAAACACACACTCGCATTCCATAATTGCGATCAGTGAAATATATGAAAACAATAAAATACAATTTAAAAATGAGAGAAAAAAAATCCAAATTCTTCGACATATTTAAACTTAAAAAAAAAGAAAGAAAAAGTAACGCAATAGTTACTTTCCCTGGTAACTAGTTACTATTATAGTGAAGTAGTGGAGTTACTAACTCAGTTACTTTTTGGGAGAAGTAATTAGTAACTATAACTAATTACTTTTTAAAAGTAACGTTCCCAACACTGTTTATAAATCAGGTGCAAAATATAAATGTATATATACTAGATTATAAATGATGTTTATTTGACCAGTTTGAATTTAATTTAAATAACATTTTGTCTCTTTGGATCAAAGTTATCCCAATCCTACTACGGATTACGTGATCTAATCCGATCTCGAAATCCGTTTTTAGTTTTGAACAACTCATTTTCAAGATTTGATCCAATCCATTATCCAAAATCCGATCAGATTACTTTTGAACAACTGGGCCCAGATGTGACAAGAAGAAAATGGGACTGTACTGACACTATTCTGACCCTCTGAATGAATGAACAAATTTCTGGCCTCTTCCATTTCTAGTTTGCTCTCAAAAGACACTGAAAATGCATTTGGTCAGTAAATTAATTCATCAGGATATTTATTTGTTAAGTTTTACTTTCTGATTCTTGCCAAATGAACAAATATTGACCAGATTAATCAGTAATAAAAAAGACCCGAGTGTCGTGTGAGGGACATGTTTACCCTGTGATGACAGCTGTCCAGTGGGCTGAGCTCCATGTGCTTCGCCTCAGCCAGAAACTTCTCATCTACAGTAGCCATCTCAAACTTAGCATCCTTTGCTAGAACAGATGGAGGTACAGTTGCTGCTGGTGGTGCTGGTGGTGGTAGAGCTGGAGGAGCCTCGGCCTGCCTCAGCCATTCAAACAGCCCAGTGACTGGAGGATGCTGACAGGCCAGAGTGATGAGCAGCAGGAGAAACTGGTGACGGCGGATCAAGAGACGACTCATGTCTGGGAGAGGACGATCAATTCAAGATTAATGATAGGGATACATTTTCCTTAAAGCAAACTTTTTCCTTACATGTAATGATCAACACTCTTAATACCATCTTCCCCGAATAATATAAATTGCTCATCTACTATCACGTTAACAAAATGTCGAAAGTGCTTTGTAAGCAAAAAGCAAGACGACTTCTCTGTATCTAAATTCTTAATGTTTGGAAAAAATACTATGCATGTTTTTCTTATAAGTAAACCCACTTATCTGTAACTGTAAAAAAGAATAATATATATTTTTTGTATGTTTACCTGCTACACACCAGATTTCTCTTATATTTCAAATTTAATTGGTCACTAGATGGCGACATCAACCCGATTCAATGCGTTTGGATGATTATTTCAAAATGTGTGATGCATTTTTTAAATCACGTAGATTATTTTTTTTGGTGTTTTATAAACTCAGGAGAGTTGGGCATTGATTATCTTCATGTATTCATTCATTCATTCATGTCTGACTGACTGGGTATCCCATTTGCAGACTTGCCCAGGCATGTCTGCTGCTGCAGCTCCAGCCTGCAGACAATGCATCCATAGAAAAGCATGGAAAGCAATACAATTTAGATTTAACCAAACCAAACGCACAGAAACGTCGCCTCTGGAAAGTGATAAACATGAAAAAAAAACAAAAAAAAACACCTCATGTTTCCAACTTTACATTTCACCACAATCAGCACCCACTTTCTTTTTTTATACAGAAACCTGTGAGTAAAACACCTGAAAACAAGTGAACGTATCTTTTGCAAAAGGCTGGATTAAATGCACAAAATTAAAATATTCTATTCTCCTACCTGTTGTTGAAGTTGCAGGATGGTCGTTTGCAGAGCAGAAGGAGCTGATCCCGAGTTTCCCTCACACAGCTGATTGGAATGACAGCTAATTTTTTCTCCACCCACCATCTCTCCGCCCTAAACGAGGAGCAAGCAGCCAATGGGATCGCTTGTAGGCATCGGTGCATTCGATTTATATCGCGGCGTAGCGCTGAAGGGGCGGTGTCTACGTAAAAACCATAGATGTGAACAGCGTGACTGCTCCGCCCACCCGGCGCAGCGGGCACGGCAGTAAAATCAAAACAAACACCCATATACTCCACTTCTGACAGTCAGCCGGTTGGTCTTTTTTTCTGGATGTTGCAACTGAATCTCTCACAGTTAGTATTAAAACTGCACTTTGAGCTTTTACAAATCGACGGGCATCTGCAAATCTGAAAAAGAAAACACCCAGGTGATTAAAATATTAGCCGGTTTTTATTCACGGCGTCCTCGTCCCGGGGCACCGTGTTTATTATATGTCACTCCGTGTTAGTTTATGGTTGTCCAGTCAACAAGAAACACGTGCATTGTATTTCTAATCTAATCTGCTCTGGATTATTTTCCTCGCTGTCCGATACCAACAACAATAGCAGGGCTAGTTTTTTTGGTGCTAACGAGGGGACTTTAACGTTTTTATCGGCACGGTTTGCACGGGCCACGTCGGTTAAAAAACACGGCAACGGTTGCTAGGTAGCTACCTAGCAGCGGCCACTGCCACATCAGGCATGCTAATTAGAATTAGCCGCCTAGCCGTTTGAGGATTCTATATTCTACCGTTGGATTTAAACGGGCTCGTAGCCGTTGGTACAACCACAACAACAATGGACGACTCAGGTATCAAGAAGCAGAACTGGGACGTGAAGGAGACTGAGTTGTTTCTGGAAATCCTCAAGGAGCTGGATATGAAGAAATGCTTAGACGGGAGGAAAGTGAGGAATAACAAACTCTTCAAGGTGGCGCACCGGAGGATGACGGCGGCCGGGTACCACCGGTCCGTGGACCAGCTCAAGTTTCGCTGGAAACTTCTCAAAAGCGCGTATTACAAGTGCAAGAGGGAGCCGCACTCCCCGGCCCCGACCAAGATACAGGGCTGGTGGCGGTACGAGAAGACTATGGTGGCTATCATGGAGTCCAGACACCCGCTGGTCGGGGCCGTCGTGAACTCTGACAGGAACGATGAAGTGACTGAAGACTCGGAGGGAGAAGAAGCGTCGATGATGCTGCACTGGCCGCAGCAGCAGCAACAGCAGCAGCAGCAACAAGAGCAGCAGCCGCAGCCCTGCCCGGACAATACCACTCAGAACCTGGATTTAATTGTAGGGGATGATGCGGTGTCGTCTGTCATTAGATTATATAGTTGTGATTTTATTTATTTATTTATTTATTGTTGTCTAGATGCATGCATTCGTGCGCCAGCTGCAATGTGTCGTATTGTGCAGTCTAATAATGCAACAGGCACTACACTTCTGTAGAGTTGATTGATTCAACTCTGTCTACACACCTTGCAGGCTGCAGGCTGTGCTGCTGGATGAGCTGCCTCTGTCAGCTAACAGAGTAGTAGTGAATAGTGTTAGCAATGCGAGACCAGTACCAGTGCTCCTGATTGATATTAACCTTATTCCTCAGCTAAAAAGAAAAGATAATTCTATGTAAAATATATATCATATTTAATAGAAACAACATTTGGATTGAACAGAATAACACTCCCACTTTTGACCGATCGTGAGAATAAGACCAGTCTCACTCTCTAGTACCACAACACTAGTAGTGAACAATGTCCATCACAGCTTCATAGCTTCATGTTGATCTACAAAAAATCTTTCTCTATTTTGCACCTCAAACTTGAACATATTTGTGCTTTTGCATTTGAAAAAAGACTGAAATAATAAATCAATCATCCCTCAGAAGCTGATAATCCAATTAAGTGTCGCAACTCTGCATCATAGACAAAAACTAGCTCTTAATCAGATTTAAGAAGCTGAAACCTGTCAACACAAAACAAATCTAATTAGATGGTGATTAATTTCCCAGACTTAATAGTTGTGATTTAATTTCTGTTCCTTTTATACAGTACAGTTCAAACTGCATCACAAGCTGCAGCCTTGGGAATATGAGCCTGTCTATGAAACATATACAAACCTTATATAAAGAGGACAGGCTTTAATAGACTGTAATAAACTGTATTAGTTTGACCAAGCTGTTCAAAAATGCAGCTTAATGTAAAAAACTAATTGCTACAGCAGCGTATAACCACATAATCTAATAGTACTAATATCTAAATACATTTGATTACCATATCTTTAGGTGTGTAGCCTCGGAGGTGTATGTGTTTTCTGTTGTTCACTGCCAATTAGGAAGGTTTGAGAAAGATGCCGGTGTTGTCAGGTTTCTGTGACAACCAGCAGCTGAAAACCCAAAGGCTCTGCTCAGACCTGGTATTAACATGCACGTCTATACCTCCAAGGATGTCGGTCCTCACCTGGCATTAAAATGCATCTCGAGTGACCACTTGTGATTAGATCTCACTTCCCCGCTCTGTATGCAGAATTGCATATACACACGCGTTCGTATTGGTTCTTAGCCAGTCAGTAACAGATGGGTCTGTTGAGTTTGTGTGTGGAGGAAGGAGGGCTGGGCACGACAATGATTTATGAAGTTAAACCATTTGAGATTCACAGTGAATCTGCGAGTGCTGAGTCCTCTTGAGTTCGCCCTGAGGACCGGTTCAGACCTGACGTTAACATGCAGTGATCAGCTCTCAGCACATCAGTCCACACCTGCCATCAAACCACTTGTGATCAGATCCCACTTCCTCACTCGACATTCAAATGAACTCTTGGGTGTTGTTGTTTCCTGCCAGTCAGTGACAGACGGGTCAGTCATCAGTGTGTTGGGAGAAAGTGACAGACGGAGAGAGGGAGGTGTACCTCAGGTTGTATTTGTGTTCACACTGTGGCCACCTGTGGTCAGAACAGAGGTGTGTTCACACCTGTCCACTTACATGTGGATCTCCCGAGACTCCAGGTCTGAACAAGATGTTGAATATGTGCTCATGTGAAATGAAGAAAAGCTGTAAATCCACGTGTTAGAGATAAGTAATTTACTTATCAGAATAGATCTTGATACGTTTTTGGTGTATGATTATGATGATTTGTTCCGTTCAGTGGACTGGATGCATTTCACAAGTCTGACTACCACCAGCTTTTTTACTGGTGCCCTGCTTTCTGAAACGCCACCGGGCTGTGAGAGCGAGGGAGAGAGATGTGATCTACAGTCAGACTGACCGGCCTTTGTGCTGGTTTCTTGGCCCTGTGAACTCGTAACTGGGTTAAAGATGCAGTTGCATGACAAAATAAAAAATAAAAAAGACCCAAGCACAGGGAGACGGCTCGGCTGTGGCAACATTCGGAAGGGGGAGGAGAGAAAATCTGATTACTGACAAACTGTCAAGCCGGATTTATCCATGTTATCAGATTTTTTGCCTTATCCCGATTTCTCACATGATCGGGTTTCGCGCGTGCATGTAAACAACCACAATGCATCTCTCTGTTGCCATACAGTGTTGGTGCATTGGCACCAGTTGTGTCTGGGCACGTGGGCTCCCACACTGTAACTTTTTGTCACAATACTTTATGAAAGTGTTGTGATACCTACTGTAGCACTGTGAAAATATGGATTTACCTCAGTGGAGTTTCGTCATTTGGAGATGCCTTGGTCATGATTAATTGATCGTCTGGACGGTTATCAGTTATCATTTAGTCTATAATATGTCAATAAAAATAGTGAAAATGTTCAATACCTAAATATATCCTGTTCATTATTGTGTATGATAAGGTCAAAGATCAAATCCTTAGGTTTGATGCTTTTCCTTTTTAGCATCCTTGCTTAAAACATAATTAAAAATGACTATAAATTAACTAATCAACTAATTGTTGCAGCTTTAACAGTTAATGGAGAGATTTATTGTTGCCGTGGGAAATGTATGGTGTTGTGGGTTCAGACACTTTATTATTATGGAATTGAGAAACTCTGTCATAATCTATTGATCTAACCTCTCCTCTGGCTTTTTCTCCTCCAGATCAAAATGGACCCTGAGATGGACACACAGCTGAAGCTCGGTTTCATCGGTGCTGGGAACATGGCCTTTGGCATCACAAAGGGCATCTTAGCCGGTGAGTCAAAAAGAAAAAAAAATGTCAGTAATGCAAACGGGTATTTCAAAAGAAGGGGTTCAGGATCTAACTGTGTGTTTCCTCTGCAGGAAATGTTCTTCCTGTAAATATCAAAGTGAGTGCACCGTCCTCCAGGAACCTGGGGCGCTTCCAGGTAAATTTCCCTCTTTTTCTGCTTTTCTGGTCAGTTTGGAGGCAAGTGAGCAGTTGTGGCTACGATCATGGTTCCTGTGTGTACGATCAGATGTAATATACAGGGATGCAAACAGCGCGCCGAAAAGCGAAACTCGCTTTTTTCATGACCAATTAGGTGACTTGTGTGAATCGTTCAGATCCGAAGAGTTTTTGTTTTTGGGAGGGGGGGGGGTCTCAGCTGGGGTCAGTAAAATGTTTTTCTAACAGGCTGACAGTGACAATCACGTGAAACTGAGGCGAACTCATTCATGGTTGTCTCTGGTTATAGCCTATATGTCCATTACACACTTTTAGGCCTTAAAATGTCTTAAATTTGTTGAATTATTGTGTTCAAGACTTAAATAAGACAGCTCTTAAATTTTCGTATGCCCACCATGGGCGAGCATTTCGCTCGCATTTGCCCCTAAAAAAAAAAAAACATGTGTGAACCAGGAAAATCACAAAAAAGAAAGAGCACAACCTGCGATTGGTCAAAAACTACAAATCCCACAATCCTCTGGCCTCAACAATAACAGTTAGTGTAAGTAAGGGAGAGTGGAGCTGTCGGTGAAAAGAGGAAACAACGCCACGTCTGGTCCTGTTCTATGTTGTTGGTTCACACCGTCACCGTTTATTCGTTACGTCCGCGGTGTAAAAGGCCGTGACGCAAAGACGCGATTAGGCGCGAGACGCGGTAGACGCGACTTTTTTTTTTTGCGACGCAATACACCCGATTCTTTTATGGCGACGGGACCTTCGCGTCTTCGTCTATTTCATCGTGTTTGGTGGGAAGACCCAAAGGGGCTTCCCACTCAAACACGAGGAACGCTTTTTTTTCGCGCGAGCTTTTACGCGCAACCAAACGCGAGATACGCGAGATAAGCGAATTAGCGCTCGTTTTCACTCGTTTCAAAAAAAATTCACGAGCCCGCCCATTTTCACTACAACATTTTTTTTTTTTTTTTTTTCAAAGGAGGTTAAATCGAAAGCAACTGGACTTAGTTATTTACTTATTATAACTAAGTCCAGTTGCTTTCGATTTAACCTCCTTTGAAAAAAAAGTCTAGGAAGACGTTTCACCTCTCATCCAAGAGGCTTCATCAGTTCATGTAGCATCTGACCAGGCTGGGACTGGTCCAACTATCTGGTGTGGAGACTCAGTATAAGTCCAGTTGCTTTCGATTTAACCTCCTTTGAAATACTATGACCTGGACAAATGAGAATATGCACAGGCCTACAACAACATTTCTGCTCTCACCAACCATGGTAACGACGCACAGTATACTGTTATGAGACACATTATGCATCCCAACTGTCTTTTTTTAGAGGATTTTTTTTTTTTTTTTTACCAAGAATGCGCCCAAAAAAATCATGATCCAGGGGCCAAAATTCGAAACAAATATATATATTTTTTAATCATAATTCTCATTATTCTCCTGATGTCGGTTTAATGTAAACAGATTGCGCTGATATGCGTCATGTGACAGCGGGGCAGAGCTGCAGCTGCTGTGCTGTGATGGACCTGATCAGACTGGTGGTGGTCCACAGTCAATCAGTCCCAGAGCCTTCCTATTCACCTCCAATGTAGACGCGACGTGCGCGCTCGGTACCCAAAGCGGCGCGTATCCGCGTGCATTCGGTGCGACGGCGCCGCCGTTTTCCCCCCGTGCATGTCCGTTGCTGTGTCAGGCAGGTGTCTCCCACGGAGCTCTGCCCCGTTTCTACGGTGAAGGAGAGACGTCGCCTCCGCGATGTAGAATGTGTTCAATTAAAGTGAAACTAACACATTATATCGGCCTATATGTCCATTACACACTGAATGGGATGTTAAATCCCATGTCTTTATTTCTTCAGTTTATTTTAATAGTAATAATTATGACTAACATTCAGTGAAGACCTAAAAATCAGTATCTCCAAAATTGAAATATTGCAATGGTTTTTATTTTTTTAAAGCATTTTTAATATAGAAATGTTGGCCTTCTGAAAACTGTCCATCTATATGCACTCAATACTTGGTTGGGGTTGAACTACTGGAAATAGACTTTTCTGTGATATTGTTAATGGTGAGCCCCCCCCCACGACAATTCCTCTCTTTTTTGGTCCTGCCCCGTTTGCATCCCTGAATATAAAACAGCCTCTTTGGTGTTTACATAGAGGGTCAGGCCTGGTATTAACATCTGTCTCTGGTGATCTGAACACAAGTGGAACAGCTCTAAATAGGTGTGAGCGCACCCAAGATGCTGTTAGGATGCATTTGAGATCCGGTCACTCAGACCACACGTGTCCTCATTCCTTTAGCAGCATGAACACAAATGCATCCTGTCCACATTTAAGGACCAACAACTCTACTGGCACGGTTTCATTTGTCCCAATGTTTTGTGACGAACCACAGATATTCTTTCAAATGGATAAATCTTTATGTCATTATAAGAGCTGTTGACAGTACTATATTCATTTGTACAACTTCTCTCACTCTCTTTCACCCTCTCACTATAAACAAACACATTGACAACAAAATGTCTTGAAAACCTTTTGTGCTAAAAACAATAACACATGAAACCAGGTTGCAGCTGGAGTCCTGCAAGTGTAATTTTTTTTATCCGTTATTTAAATGTGTGCATGTAATATATTCTAAGTATTGAAATAATGCACAGAGTGAATCATGTTTTAATACCGTACACTCATCACCCCTAGTCGAAGATTCAAACAATTAAGACTTCACACAGTTTTACAAAGTATCTGTAAATTGAGCCACAACAGCATCAGAGCTCCATGGTTGTCACATAGTTGGGTGCAGTGATTTATCTTGTGTGTGTGTGTGTGTGTGTGTGTATTTGGGTCATTTTGCATGAGACTGTTTCTACACATGAGTCAGTAACATCTCCTCCTTTTGCCTTCAGGAGCTGGGGGTTGCTGTCACTCACTCCAACGTGGAGGTGGTGTGTGGCTCAGATGTCGTCTTCGTGGCGGTCAAACCTCACCTGATGCCAGTTGTCCTCAATGAGATCTCACAGCACGTCACCGACAGACACACGATTGTGTCTGTTGCAGCAGGAATAACGCTGGCGACGTTGGAGGAGGTGAGGGCCACAGTGTTTAAAACAGACGTCAGCTCTGTGGCTGTGAGTCGCCCTCTCAACTCTTTCTCTCTTTTCTCAATGTGAAGCTGCTTCCAGAGAGTTCAGCCGTCATCCGGCTGATGCCAAATCTGCCGTGCATGGTTCAGGAAGGAGCTCTTCTGTTCGCACGAGGAACACATGCAAAGTCGGAGGACGGAGCTCTGCTTCGCTCCTTGTTGCATCGCTGTGGTTTGGTGGAGGAGGGACCTGAGACCTGGATCGACATCCATACGGGACTGAGCGGGAGCGGAGTCGCTTTTGTGAGTGAGCTGGGATTAAACGTTTTTTTGTATCACAATAGGACATCAGAACTGATTATAATTCAGGGCAGGATCTTATTCAATACATCATTTATACACACCGCCGCAAATCTCAGATCATTTACGTTCAAACCGTTTTTTAAAGCAAACTTGTTTGAACTCATTTCACTGTTCACTGGGAATCATCTTGCAGAGACTTGAATGCTGATTGTGTTATAGAATTTCATTGATCCCAGATCTGCTGTTTGGTGTCCGTGCTCTGTTGAGCACATCAATATGAAAAACCTAAATCACATTAGGATACAAATAAGTATGAATGGAGCTTTGATAAGAACATGTTGATGTGTATGTGGTTTTTCAACAACAGTTGGCATTGACCCATTCACAGTAACTGCTCCATGTTGTGTATTTTTATGAAACGTTCTTTCTGATGCATGTGTCTCTTCTCTGCAGGTTTATCTTTTTGCCGAGGCGCTGGCAGAAGGAGCTGTTAAAATGGGCATGCCAAGCGCTCTGGCCCAAAGCATCGCGTCTCAGACGGTTCTAGTGAGTTTTATAGTCTTACTATTAATATTATGGTTTTCAAGTATGATAACAGATGTATTAGTGGAAGAGGAAACATTACCTGGAAAAGTAAACTTGGCTGCCATGTGTTGCAGGGTGCTGGGAGATTGTTACGCGACTCGGGGAAGCATCCTGCCCAGCTCCGCTCTGAGGTCTGCACCCCGGGTGGAACGACCATTTACGGGCTTCACACCCTGGAGCAGGGCGGCCTGAGGGCGACGACCATGAGCGCCGTGGAGTCGGCCACGGAGCGGGCCAGGGAGCTCGGCCGAAAGTCGGCAGCTGGAAGCAGAAAGTGAAGACTGCTGGTTGCCTTTTAGATGCTGCTCATCGGACTGAAGTGAAGCCGAACAACAAACAGTTTTTTTTTTTTTTTTGGGACCTCATCATGGATCAAAGAAACAAACCAGGACTTCTTGTTTGTTTCTCCATCATCATTTCTCTTAAACAAGTGCATTTCATACCTCTCTCCGAAGGATTTGTTACGAACAAAAAATGAATAATGGCTTCATCTTAACATTGACACTGACAAGTAAATTGTTTACTCATGACCCTGTGATCTTCTTTTTTTTTTCTTTTTTTGGGGGGGAGAGGGGCAGCCAACATTTCCATGCACAGTAATAATTCAGTTATCGAATTATGGCAGTAATTAAATTCCCAAACCTGAATTTGATTATTTCCATAGCTGTGGATTTATATCATCACAATTAAATTCAGTTTTAGTCAAATTTTACTGAACACTGGCCTGTGTGTTTGAGCACAGAAGGAATCTAATATCACATGAGCAGTAGCATCAATGAGTACAACAAAACAACGATGTACACTTTAAAGGCCTTACGAGCCTTGACTGCATTATTCTGTGTATGTAATAAGGTCTATTGCAGAACAGAAGCGAAATGTATGGATGTATTTGATTATATATATATAAAAAAAGAAATTAGTGTTTAATACTTGGCCAAGTGGAGCATACTTTTTTTTTTTAATCTCTGGGATCATGTTGAGAGTGGTCGTGGTTGTACAGTTCAGGTGCGTTCCAGTGATAGTTTCTGTCCCAAGCGTTGCTTCCATCTAGTTTCTGGGTTTCCGTGGCACAATGTGTAGAAAAATATTCATGATCTACAATTCCACGTGTATAGAAAATCGACTTTCATAAAGTGTACTGTGAACTGGATCACTGTGCATTGCCTTATTCATTTATTTATTTTTGGTGCTCTTGAAAGATACAATAATATAATAATAAATACAACACAATACTTGGATAAAATTGTAAAATTCATAAAGGTCGGGCAACAGTAGATACAACAGTAGAAGCTGTAAAACAGTTTGAACATCTCTTTATATTTAAGGCTGATTCTTGACCTATGAAACAGCAGAGAAATCAAATTATTCCACCTTAAGCACTTAGATTTAGAGTTATCGTCAATCAACTGAGTATTTTTTTAAGCAAAGGGGCATTTTAAATTTAATATTTCTGGGTTGCTGATTGGACATTGATGTGTATTTTACTTTTTTTCATTTTTTGTTTAGTTTTTTTGGACAGATGGTTAATTGATTTATCCAGAAATAATCAGATCAATTTATGATGAATCCCCTGCATGGTGCATTCAGTAGCCGCTGTTGAGCTTTTAATCATATCACATGATTTCGACCCATGGTATATGGGCCCAGCTGTCAATCATGAACTTTTGCAGATGAATATCATCATCAAAGTTATGATGGAGATTTCACTTTCACTTCTTCTATTTCAGCTTTGGTCAGTGGGTCAGATTTTATGTGTAGGCCTACGGTAGTTTATTAGGTAGTTTATGTGAGATAAAGACAAATGCTTTTAAGGTTTAAGGATACAATTTCTAAGAAAAACAAAACATATTTCCATTTCTATTTTAAAAGAATAAATGACATGCATTTTAAGTCTCTAGCCTATTACTTCACCTAGTCTGTCACTTCATTACCAGGTTTATGATGTGCAGGAAATGATTATACAGCAATAGACTAGTAAAAAAAAAAAAGGACAAAGGTTGAAAATGCAGGAATAGTTAAATTAAAATGTGATTTGATTTGTAAATACATTCCAGTTTATCCACATTTCCCCACCTCAGCGGGTGTCCGTCAACAATACCGGAGCTCCAACATGAAGCATGTGGAAATATTAATGATTCATGCTGCCTCCTCCTCCCTCCCCCACCCACCACATCCTCCTCCACCTCCATCTCCCCCTCCTCCCTCCCCCCTCCAGGATCACACAGTCACCGCTGCTCTTTGCTTCCTCCTCCTTCTCTTCCTCCTTCCCGTTGTCACTCACCCACGGCTGGAGAAACACGCGTTTCATCCACCACCACCACCACCGGCCTGGTCTCTCTCACTCACTCCGACAAGACAAAACCAAAACAGTAAGTAACAGCGGGATTAGTGTTGACAGACATTTTAGGGGAAATTAATGAACAGACACTCGGTAGTTTTTATTTTTTATTTTTTAGACGCAGCGGGTACTCGGCTTGTGTGTTAGCCGGGGCTAGCGAGCAAGGAAGCGGCTAGTTGAATGGGGCAGCTCGCTAGCGCTAACGGTGCTAACGCCGCTGCCGCTGCTATCGCCGCTGACGTTCTTGACGCTGCTAACAGTGCTAACGCTCCTAACGTTGCTACGCTACTGCCGCTGCTACGCTACCGCTGCTAACGCTTCGAGCGCTCCTAACGTTGCTACGCTACCGCTGCCGCTGCTAACGGTGCTAGGTGCTAACTGCTGCCCCGGAGAAGCGGTAGGCAGCCAGTCAGTCAGTCACGCCGCCGCCAGGCAGGGCAGACACCGGCAGCTCCAGCAGGCAGCCGCGGGTGTGTGTGACATTTTACATTAATGTTTAAATTGAAAACGAACAATTTAGTGTCGTATTTTAAGAAGCCGTAGTCATTTTAGGTGTCGTGTTAAAGGTTCGCCACCAACTCATGAGGGCATCTCACGTTAGCTAACGTTAGGTCCCCCACTTGGAGATGATGAAAGACTGCTAACGTTAAAGGTTAGCCGGGTAGGTGATGGGTGACAGCTCCGTGGAGGCAATTAACTGACTCTTCCTGTTCAACATCTCACTCTACAAGCTTTTTCCTAATGTTATCACAAGTTTATGACCTAAAATATCTTGATTTGTAGCCTAATGGCCTCTATACATCACCTATTTTATCTCACTAACTCATCTTCATCCACTGTGTCTGCATGCTTTGAGAGGTCTTGATAAAAATATTGGTTTGATATAAAGTTTACAAATATCTGGTACTCTTGTATCCTGGGTTGGGGTTTGAAAACTGGTTGGAAAACCTCCAGATTATTTTGCACTAGGCCTCTCATTCATGACACATGTCTTTTTTTTTATTACTTAATAAATCCATCCGTCCATTAGTCAATTCATGATCTGCTGCTTCAGTGATGCTTGTATTTCCAGCTAGTATTATTATGTACAGGTAGGGAGGAGGGACATAGTAAATATCAGCATATTCATTCACTCCAAGCCAATGCATTGCTGCATGTATGATTGTGTGCAGTTGAACTTGGTGAATTCCTGCAGAGACCTTTTTCACATTTGGGTAGTATAATTTCTTATTGCTGTGAAACAATGTAGTGTATTTATATAAACAACATAAAAGATGAAATATTGAAAGTATCAGATTAAATACTGATCATATTATGTATTTTCCATAAATTACATCACAAAAACCAGATCCAACATTGAATTGATCTCGATAAGTCCTGTGAGTGTATCCATCCACAGCCCAATATAGCTCCTGTTTCTGCAACACAGAGCTCTGTTGTGGCCCATTGATTATTAAAAACACATCAATGAGTCTTTCTGTTGCACTGGATCACATGTTAGTTTATTAGCAAACACACACACAAGTTTATTTTGGGTCGATCACTGTCCTGCTGCCAGAGAAACTCAGTCTGCAACTTTGTGGCTAAAAATAGTACCCAACAAATACACTATCAACAACATATGTTTAAGGAGTGATTGCTAAAAACTGACTGCAGTGACCAGCTGCTCCAGGGAATTGATCCATGTTCTTTTAAAGTCAAATGACTATTGATATCCTTAAAATGTCAATAGAAAGTGGCATGTGATGTCATGGCGTATGCAGTTGCCAGCATGGCTTAAAATCTGCACAGTTGTAACATCTAATTAAACTACTAGATCTGCTACTAATTTACTTTATTGCGTCATTGGACTGAGGAGATTTGATCAGACTGCTTTTACAGCAGAAGTCAGTTTTGTTGGAGAGAAATTAACCGTCCCCTGAGCTTTCAGGAGGAAAATGGATGAAGGGAGAAGAAGGGGGGGGGGGCTTTGGCTTTGTCCAAATTTAGTTTGTTAGATTTTTAGAAAATGACACTGAAAGCTTTTCTCACATTCATCATCACGTACGACTAAAAAGAGGGATGTTAAATCCTGTGTAACAAGGCTGACTCTCATGTTGTGGTTTTGTTTTAGAGAAATCTTTAACATGTCACTTCTTTCCTCTCATGTTGCATTCAGAATTTGACAAGTGAGTATTCCTTAAAAACTTGTTGTTTCTGTCTTGTCTTGCTGTTTTTTGTACATATGTATCCCCCTGTATATTAGTGTCATTGTATTGCAAGGTGGTGATTGTTAAATTTCTTTTCCCAATGGCTTGCGGTAAACTGGATGAAAAGAACGTGTTGAGCATTTGACTTTGATACTAGTTTGAGCTCAGCAGCTTGACAACAGAAGGTGAGCTAAGAGCTTGAAAAAAATATTTTATTTTTTTAAATAAATAAACATTAAGTAGGAAATGACTTCCCAAAACGGTGTTCAAATGAATTTCAGTGGTAAATGAGTGGAAATCGGATTAAAAAAAAAAAAAGAACTAATGTTCATATGATGAAACGTTAAGGGAATACATTTCCTGTTTTGCAACTCAATACTTCAAGCTCATTAAAACTGCATGGCCTGCTCTTTGTGATTTGTTAACAGAGAAGCCCAGTGCCTCGTGAAATAGTTGGTTTGCATGCTGGAGCATATCAGTCTGCAGTTATTGTGATTTATTTTATTTCATTATCTTTATTTTGCCTGTAGACTCATCACACCCTTTGCTTTTATTGGCATGCGTTCATGCTATTGTGTCAAGATCGGTCTTGTCTTGTGGCTCAGTTTTTGATATTCAAAATGAGTCTGTTTTTACTGTGGATAATTTATTGTACACTTTGTTATAGTTGTAGGTTGGGCAAGCCAATTTTTTTAGAGACGTTTTCAAGCCCTTTATGATGCAATCAAAGGTTCAGACCTGGAGTTAAAGTGGCTCTTGGATGGTCCAGTCCTCAATAGACACATGCGTGTCTAGTTATCGAATTGAACATCAGCACTTTTTATGCATATAAACTACAACTAACGATTATTTTCATTATCGATTAAGCGATTAGTTGTTTGGTCAATAAAATGTTCAAAAATGTCAATCAGTGTTTCCCAAACCACAAGATGACGTCCTTAAATGTCTTGTTTTGTCCACAAACCAAAGAGATGCTCAGTATATTGTCATAAAGGAACAAAGAAACCAGAAATATTCACATTTAAGGAGCTTAAATCAGAGAATTTTGGGTTTTTTTCTTTAAAAAAACTACTCAAACCGATTATTCGATTGTCAAAATAGTTGACGATTAATTTAAAAATCGATTAGGCCTATTGTTTGATTAATCGATTATTTGTTGCAGCTCTAATATAAACATGTATGTGTTGTTTCGATAATGGGTCAAAGAGGAGTTTAATCAGTGCAAGAAGTTTAAATAACACTCGAAATTCTCAACGAAAACGAAACACCAATACAGACCATACTCATATTGTAGTGGGTCACTAGTACAAACTAATCATTGCATGAGAGACGGTGTAGAAATACTTTTGGCCCCAATTTGATCAAACTGGGACAGGACTGATGAGACGGTGGTGGAGGATGTCCTTACTCGTGGCTCAGGTTGCCTCACATCCTGGTCGTCTTTGATACGTCTGTATTTCGAGCTGAGCTGTGATCGGATCACATTAGATGCATGTTAATGTCGGGTCGGAGACCTGGTGAGGCCTGGTTACCATGACGCTAAAGATCTTCTCTGTAGGGGATCACAGTGCTACTGTATCCACTAAATTGATTCTTGGCATTTAGCTCCCTAAGCGCTCCTAAAAAAGGTTTTTCAGTAGATTGTTGTTGTGGAAACTGATTGTGTTGCAGGAAAAGCTGCGCCTTTGCACCTTTTTTTTTTTTGCTGTTCTAGTCTCCGGATGTCATTTTGGCTACAGCAAGAGTTTTCCCATAGTGCCCTTAAAGGGATAGTTCAGCATTTTGGCAAATTGGCCCATTGTTGGATTGTGTATTTGATGAGTTTGATGAGGGAAACCAAGAAATCCCATGAGCCTCCGTAGCGTAGCTCTGAGCAGCTCGCGGCTCTGCTCCGCCGCTCTAAAAACAGCTTGCACCGACAATTAAAGGTAATGAACCTATACTCCTAAAACTATAGGGATTATGGCAATGGGCCAATTTGCCAAAATGTTGAACTATCCCTTTGAGAGTGAACCACCTAGGCTGTTTTGCTGTAACATTGGAACGACTAATTCTGCTGTGTACGACTGTCTGGATGAGACTGACTCTTGACAATAAGTTTATTCCATCATGCAGTTAACGTTTTAATTCATCTGCACGGTTTTACTTTTATTTCCCTGCATGCCGTTTGTGTTTGTCTGGGACTGGTTTGTGTTGTACATGCAGCTCTCTAAAAAAGCAAACGTTGGTGTCTGTAGTGATGAGTCTCGATAGATCAATCCCTCTGTGTCTGTAAACCTCCCTGCGACTCTCTAAATAATCCAAAAGCCTTGTACTTGTTGTTCTCTTTTTGCTTTCTTCTTCTTTTTTTTCTTTTTTTTTTCTCCCTGCAACGGATCAAAAGATGATGTCTAAGAAGACCTCCCAGTGCTCTGCGGCGGATCAGTCGGAGCACGATCAGCCTCCCAGCCACTGTCAGGTGGACCGGTCCGCGAACGCAGCATCGGGCTGCACTAGGAACAAGTCCGAGTCGGGTCAGAGAAACGGAGAGACGGCGTCCTCCTCCCCGGAGAGCGGCAGCCTGAACGGAGATAACGGGAAACGCAGCGGGAAAAGCCGCCGCCGCAAGAAACGCTCATCCAATCCCGAGAGCCGCCCCGAAGAGAAGGCGGACGCCGGTAAACCCAAGACGGAGGAGAAGCCGGGGAAGAAGGCGGCGGCAGTGGCGGCGGCGGCGTCCAACCGGCCGTCCGACCCCGGCGCCGGTCTGGCGGGGCTGCAGTCCGAGTGCGCCAACGTGTGGTTTGAACGCAGCAGCTACGAGCGAGCCGAGAGCCTCTACCAGTGCTGGTTGGCGAGCTCTTCCAACGGGACCACGCAGCCCAAACGCTCTCCTCCGGCCCGAGGGAAACACTCAAACTCTCAAACATCCACCACAGCCACAGCAGCCGCCACAGCCGCCGCCGCTCCATCGTCCTCCTCGGGGCCGGCCTGCAGCCATGGCGACCAGGTGGCCTGTCACCACGTCGTCCAGTCGGTGTGGGTGAACAAGACGACCTTCGACCAAGCAGAGCGCCGCTTTGTGGAAGCGTCCATGATGCAGCCGCCGTCCATTCCCAACTCTCTGAACCTCCCGGCGCCGTCGAACCGCCGCTCCCTCCCACCCAGAACGCCCGATGAAGGATATCAGTCTCTCGCTCCGACCCCTGCGACCCCTGTGATCCAGCAGGCCGCCACCACGCCCACCACACCCACCACACCCACCGCCACACCCACCGCCGCCAATCGACAGTCGATAAACGGATTGCCTCGCGTCCCGGTGGAGCTGCTCAGGGACGTGTGGCTGGAGAAACCACAGTACGACCGCGCCGAAGCAGCTTTTTATCAGAAACTCTACGGTGGCGGTGGTGGCAACTCGACGTCCAAGCGCCCGACCTGCACCGGCGGCGCCTCCACATCATCGAGAAGCAGCGACCACCACCCTCAAAGCCTCGTAGAGGAAGAAGAAGAGGAGGAGGAGGAAGAGGCGGTGGCACTGGCAGCGGCGGCGGAGGAGAAGCGCGTCGCCCAGCAGGGTAAAGCCGACGTCTTTCACGCTCTGCACCCGATCCAAGAGGAGGAGGAGGAGCCGGCGGCGGCGGTGGCGGTGGAAGTCCTCGCCAAGAAGGAGAAGAAGGAGGAGGAATCGGGAGTGTGTTACTTCCTCCACCCGGACAGCGAGCGGGTGTGGCTGGACAAGTGGCGGTACGACGCTGCGGAGAGCCGTTTCCATGGACACAGTGGTGGGAATAAAGCCGCCGCCGCCACGCTGGTGGTGGCGGCGGCGGTGAAGAAAGGTGGTGGGAGGCCTGAAGCCGAAGCCGAGGCCTCGCCAGCCGTCGCCTCCGCCGCCCCGACCGCCCCGCTGAGGGACAAGTATGAGCAAACTACTGGGAGAGTGGAGCCGCTCCAGATTTTTCAGTTCATCTTTCATTGTTTTTCTCTTTATGCCATCATGTGTTTCCCTTTTTACTGAATGCGTGAGGAGTTGTTTATTTTATTTTGTTTTCATTCCCCGCCTTGTTCATCTTTTTTTTCCTTCTTTCTCCTTTTTTTTCTTTCATTTGTCTTTGTTCATTTGATCTTTGTATGTTTATGGTTTTGTCTGTATGAACCATTGTTGTGTTTTGCCAGCTTTGCTTCATTTAAAGCTTCTTTGGGTTTTTCTTTTGTATAGTTGTGTTGGGACTGTTGTCTGTTTGTGCAGATAAAAGAATACAACAAGCATTTATTTCACATCTAATAAGTGTGATTATTCTATTTTTTTTTTGTTATTATTAGTTGCAGTAACATAGATTTTTCTTTTCTCTTTCCCTGACCTGCTGTGTCCTGTTCATACATCCCTCTCTTGTCCTCCCTCGCTCTCTTCTCCATAGAAAGATGAGTACAGTCGACTTTCTCGCCCAGGAGAAGATCTGGTTCGACAAACCTCGCTACGACGAGGCAGAGAGACGCTTCTATGAGCAAATGAACGGCTCATCGCAACCAACGCAGGTACCAGTTTACCTTCTGCAATGAGGTTGCTCTATTGACTATTATGTTAATGTTCACTATTTTGTGAATGAAGCAGCTGCGTTCTCTTTCTTTCTAACTTTGTGACATCATTAATAATACACATTATAACAATTGATAATGTTAGACCTACATCTTGTTTTTGCACCACATTACATTACCTAACAGTATTTGGGGACAGAAGAAAATTGATATTGAACTTCACTTGAAGTTTTAATGCAGTTAATAAACACACAAAAGCCATGTGATCAAATGAAGGGGATGGGATTAGAAAGATAAAACACTGAAATGATAAACACAACTAATCAAAAGCTGTAGAACTGCACTATTTCCCACTTTTTAATTAATTATAAACAGTTCAAGTTCAGTAAATAACCGTGAATGTTGTGTATCTAGCTGTTAAGCTTTAGATAAATAAAGTAAAACATTTAATGATTCTTTGTCTTCTCTCCAATTCTTTGTTTTATTTTCAGTGTATTGAGACATTAAACGTAATTTCCATAGAAACATAAATATCATAGAAACAACCTTTTGACTTGGTAGTGAAGCTTTAAATTTTCATTGCACATTGACTCTCTTTTATATTGAAACTCAAAATGTGAAGATAAGGACAGATGTTTGTTTTTCTTTCAGGATGTTGGAGCGAACACTATTCTGCAAGACATTGCACGGGCCCGTGAAAACATCCAGAAATCTCTTGCAGGAGTGAGTATGATCACTTTGTCTTGTATCTGAGCTGCAGTTATGAGAAATATCTCATGTTTTCCACCTGGACTGAGCCGTTCGCTGTTGGAAAACATTTAATCCACCGCGCTAAAAAAGTCCTAAATCATGTGAAGCTGCAGAAATGTGGATTACACTTTGAATAGAGAGAGATTAGAGATGCCCTGTAACCAGGGAAACGTCTGTCAGCACCTGTACGCTTCTGCTGTGATACTTATTTATTATTAATAGAATATATCCAGCTGTTAAACCCCCCTCATGGTCATGTGGAAATATTAATGATTACACACTAGAAACACTCCTGTTGCAGCGGTTACCGGCCCTGTCGGTGGTGCTACGTGTCATTTTGACACACTTCAGTCAAACCACTTTTAACTACTTTGACCTTTTGAAGTCAGATAAAGAGCAGATAAGCAGCATTTTTGTGCAGTTGTAGATGTTAACACTCAGAAAACCTTCGTTGCATTCAACACGTAAGCTCAGATAAGCTTCAGAGAATTCATCTTGTTTTACTTTAATAATCCTGTGTCATTCTCTTGTTGCCGATTAAGTGTTTGTTGATTTTCTGATTTAAAGTATAAGCCGTGTGTTCGGCTCAAACCGTACAAACCTGTTCCGCCTGGCGACACATTGAGTGCAATGGATGTTTTCACACAACCTCCCAGTTCGACACTTCCTCTCCTTCAGCTCGTCGAACCTTATTCAGTTCTTGTCCCTTGTCCTGTCACACCTGAGATCCCTTCTTCCTCCTCCTCCTCCTCTTCCTCCCCTCCTCCCCCCAGCTGAAGACAACACTGTCTAAGAGAGGGTCTGATCTACCTCCCATGAGCCAACTCTCCCAGTTTGTAAGTGCCTCCGAAGGCTTGTCGTGTGTGTCACTGGACGCTCCGCTCCGTCAGTGAGGCCTCGCTGACGTCCACGCTCCAGTTTGAGTTGATTAGAGTTCAGCCTGTAGTCGACTCGGCTGTTAGATGATGATGACGATGATGATTATATTTTTGTGTGCAGTAGGGATGTCACGATTATAGATTTTCTTGGTACAATAATTGTCAGAGAAATAATCGCGGTATTGCGATTATCACGATTATTATGCATTACCGAGGAACTAAGTAAGTCCAGTCGCTTTTCCTCTGTTTTGCTAACCCTCCTCCTGGCCATGTGCGTTTGTTTTCAACGAAGCCGTCGCGAAATCAATCCATGGAGCTATGGATAACATACGGGTTACGGGGCGCCATCACAATTACTCTGAAGCTGTTTAATTAAGGTAAAAATGTAGCATAGTTGAGCTACAAATCCTGCATAGTTCCTCTTTAATTAATTTTTACAACACTATGAATGTGTAAAATCAAATATAGTCAAAATATAAAACATTACTAAGTATATACACAAAATATTTAAAGTATCTATTAATACAGGGTGTCCGCGGGGTTTTAAAAAGTATTAAAAAGTGATAAATCAAAAAAGCAAAATTTAATGGCCTTAAAAAGTGATAAATTTGGTCCAAAGGTATTAATTTTAAAGAATAGGTATTATTATTTTTTTTCTTTTGGACAATGACTGGTTTTATTTTGATGAAATAGGCGTAATAAAATAAATAAAGCATTACTTGCTTGCGCCGCTACTTCAAAAAAAAAAGGAATGATATTGACGTCATATCAATTCATTGTATTCATTGGCCGCTAGAAATCTAAAATCGTCTTCGCGCGCATAGTTGTCAGGCGGATAGAAGTGCTAGTGAATCTCTTCGGATTTTAGCGTGTGGCAAAACGTTTCGAATATGGGAAAATGCAAGTTTGCAGAAGACTTAAATTGAGATGACAGGCGCCTTGATGTAGCCTATATGTGTGTCAATGTAGATGCACGTCACGCGCCGCACATCCGATGTGCTCTTTTTTCATGCATTCGCGGCTCACAGCTCCATGAACCTTCTACCGCCAGCCCGGTGTTTAGTCGGACCGGGTCCGGGTCTGCTCCGTTTGAAAGGGCAGGAAGCCCCGAAGCGCTACAGATACAGACACCTGCAGCAGCTGCAGCTTCTACTGAGAGCTGAGGTCAGATGGAACGCACGTGAGACACAGACCGACGGTGCAGATGTGCGGACATTGTTGAAACTTTTCACACTGATGTAAAAAAAAACATATATATGGCCTACCACTGTGTTCTGTGACGGTAGAGACAGAACCAGGTATTTATTTAAAGAGTTAGTGAGGTGAGTTGGGTGAGGGAGGGAGGTGAGGAAGGAAGACGGAGCGAGGCAAACTGGGTGAGGGAGGGAGGGAGGGAGGTGGAGTGAGGTGAGTGAGTGAGGGGGGGGGGGGGGGGGGGGGGGGGCAGGTGAGGGTGGGATCAGGGGAGAGAGGCTGGTGATTGAGAAAGGCATGATAAGATATTTTATTTTTGATCAAATGTTCCTGATGACTTATGGATGATGCCCTGTTGTGCAACCGAGTCTCCTGGGTAATGGTAATGATGTAAGTAAGTGTTGGATGATAAAATCTATGTACATGTCATAAAATCTTTCTGATTGATACTTGGTGCAACTCGATGTCGTGGTGGTATTAAAAAAAATCTGAAGGTAGTGAAAAAAGGTATTAAATGGTAGTAAATTGACTCAAAGATTTGTGTATATACCCTGTAATAGAGGACCAATTAATCCTCCAGGGGAAATCTAATATTCAAGTCAAAAATTGTCATCAAATGTTTAAAGCAGAAGTAAGTGATATATTTGTGTTAATATAAGTCTTAAATAGTTATATCTTCCGACAGCAATCACTTACATAGAGTGTTTGGACTGAAACACGGGTCTGTCAGTCCCTCTGCTCTGCTCTGAGCCGAGGAGAAAACATTTATCGTATCCTACAGTTTTTATCCAATGAGGAGAGAGAACGGCATGCAGGGCTGTGTGTGCAGCCAAGGAACGCCGTGAATGTGGCGACGTAGGGACGAGGACTGTTATGGTGCGTTCAAGGAAACTCGTATTTTTCCGACCGTGAAGTGGTACCAGTTCGATCTGGTACGAGTTCACCGGTCGGAAGTTACGAGTGGCCGTTATAGTGACTTTCACCGGTAAAACAGGTCGGAAAAACACGAGTGGGTTGCCTGAAACGCTACAAAGTCGTAAGTTGTGACTTGAAGCTGTAATTTACGATTTCAAAAGCCTGCCTGGAACGCAGCATTAGCGAAAACGACCGGACCACTTACTTCTGCTTTAAGTTTATTTGAATCGTTTTTGTTTTCTTTCTTACAAATAACACGCACAAATATTTAAATTCCTACCAATTCAATTTCATTTCGAAACGAGTAATCGTGACATCCCCGGTGTGCGGTGTTGCAGAGCCAGACCAAGTAGCTGCTTCTCACCCTCATATTTCTCTCAGGGTTTAATCTCCAGCTGCTGTGTTTGTGCTGCGGGCGTCAGGGTGTAGATGCTGCTGAGATGGGACACTGGCTGTGTGTTGTGTGCTGTGGTCACATACGTATGAGCTCCTGGGTTTGTCCATTTTAGACGTTAACTCTCACTAAACTTCAGTAATCCCTCTCTTTGTGTCTTCGTCGTGCAGAGCACCAGCAGCAGCGGCGCAGGTGACCAAGGAGAGATCGTCTCTCGCATCAAGAGCCTGGAGCTGGAGAACAACAGTTTACACAAAGGTCCGTTTGTTTGTCAATGCTGATCCACGTATTGGTGCATTTTTTACTTTTTCTTCATCTGCATGGAGGGTATTTTAGTGTGCACTGACTCTGTGTGTGTGTGTGTGTAGCTATTATTAGATCTGCTGCTAGCAAATACATCGATGACACGATGATAGTTATAAATAACTGCAAACATTTGTCGACTCCAGCTTCTCTATTTTTGAGGCTTGGCCGCTTTTATCTGTCAGATCAAGACACATAACACATTTTCAAACAGTCCAAGTAGTGCAGGGGTGTCCAAAATGTATTGCAAAGAGGGCCAGATTTGGTGAGGGGGCCGACCATTCAGCCTGGCATCCTTTGAACCATTAACATTAAATGCAAATTAACTATTTAATACTTTATTTTAATTATTGCAAATGGCATTCTTTTCATTTTTTCACATAGAATACAAATAAATCTAAACAAGTTTTTACCAAATTCACTCTGCTTTTCATATTTGAAGACCACATAAAAGTTTGTCTGGAAAAAAAAACTTTCAGGAAGCTTAAACATGTCTAGGTTCATTTGAAACATTGCATATTATATATTTTAGAAATGGGCTGAAAAGGGTCAAGGGTCGCGCAGCTAGAGTGCAGCTAGAGTGCAGCCACAGGTCTGCTGCCATCTTTTGGTGAAATATAAAATAGCGCTTTTTTTGTACGTGCTGGCGGCCGCATATTATTGATTTTATGACAGAGGCTGCAGACCGGTGGGAATTTGATCACGGGCCACAATTGGCCCCCGGGCTGGACTTTGGACATGCCCTGAAGTAGTGGATTTGCTGAAAAAGGCAAATTAATGAAAATATTTGTTGTATAAATGCATGAGGACTCGGTTATTAATGTTTGGTGTGTATGTGGTTCTGTCTATGAAACGTATGGCAAAAGGCTCAAACTGCAGCTTCAAGCGATTTAGCTTAAACTAGGAGATGTTTTGGTTTATGTCACTTAACGATGACTCAACAGGATAATTAATTGATCAGAATTATATCGTCAAAACTTCAGTAATTCACTTGGCGAATCAAATAAGAGCTAACGAATAGGGGTGTGCCAAAAAATCGATTCACATAAGAATCGCAATTCTCATTTAATACGATTCAAAATCGATATAAAATGTCCCAAAATCAATTAAAAAAAATAAAAAACTGAAACAAATCTGCTGGCTGTCGGCCTCCATTTCCTTAGAATTTAAAAGGCAGCATGGTTAACTGCACTATTTCTTTTAATAAAGAGGCACTCATTTTCTTACTTAAGCAATATGTGATATTGCAATATGTGATATTGCTTTTATGCAACAGTTTCAACAATTCCATCTAAGCATGGATGAATGTTTAAAACTCAATAAATGTGAAAAAGACACTTTAGTCATTCTGTCTTGCAAAGCAGACGTGGAGTAGATGATGAGGATCCTTTGTACATCGATAGACCGAGGCAGAAATCATTATGAATCAAATCGTTTTGAATCGAATCGTAGCCCCAAAAATCTGAATCGAATCGAATCATGAGATAAGATTCCCACCCCTACTAACGAGTGTTTATGATGTGACTCTGCTGCTGTTTGTTTAGTGGTGGACGACTTAAGAGCAGCACTTTCCAAACTGGAGTGTCGAGTAGCGGTCCTAGAGAAAACTCCTGCAGCTGTGACCCCGGCGCCGACTCCATCAGTTCCCTACACAAATGTAAGTCTGTGCAGAAAGTTTCCATCGGTTTATTTTGTTTTATAGCAGGAGAAAAACCACTGTAGAGGTTTTATATAAGTGAACAGCAGGATGTTTTCTTCTTCTCCACAGGGCACTACCGTCCAGAAGAAGACCGGCGCCCCGGTTAAAGAGGAGGAGGAGGACGACGAAGACGACGACGATGATATCGACCTGTTCGGCAGCGATGAAGACGACGAAGAGGCAGAAAAACTGAAAGAGCAGCGATTGAAGGAGTACGCAGAGAAGAAGGCCAAGAAGCCCGCGCTCATCGCCAAGTCCTCCATCTTATTGGACGTTAAACCTGTAAGTGTTCTTATCCAGATGTTTAAACTCTGAAGAGACAAAAAAAACGCGAAATCTCTTCATCTCAATGCTCTTTTATCATCATCTCATGTGTGTTTTTTGTTTTTTCTCTCAGTGGGACGACGAGACGGACATGGCGAAGCTGGAGGAGTGCGTGCGCTCGGTTCAGGCCGACGGCCTCTTATGGGGAATGTCGAAGCTGGTTCCCGTGGGTTACGGCATCAAGAAGCTCCAGATCGCGTGCGTGGTGGAGGACGACAAGGTGGGAACAGACCTGCTGGAGGAGGAGATCACCAAGTTTGAAGACTTCGTAAGTGTTGCTCGCTGTTTGTTGAGTTGAGTTTGGTGTAAATCACAGGCAGCTGTTAAGGTGGTTACAGTTAAAGCAGATATCAGCTTCACGGCCGTTTCGGCTAATGCTGCGTTCAAGGCAGGCTTTTGAAACCGTAAGTTACAGCTTCAAGTCACAACTACGACTTGGTAGCGTTCCAGGTAACCCGTAGCTCGTGTTTTTACCATCCTGTTGTCTGTGAAAGTTCCCTATAACGGCCACTCGTAACTTCCGACCCATGAACTCGTACCAGATCGAACTGGTATGACTTCACAGGAAGGAAAAACACAAAGTACGAGTTTCTTTGAACGCACCATGAGTTAGCAGCCCCCGCCCTTGTCAGGCATCAATTGGTCCTCGTGCTACGTCACCACATTCACGCGCATCCCTTGGCTGCACACACAGCCCTTCATGCCGTTCTCTCTCCTCATTGGATAACACTTGTATCCCACAAGGAAAATTTTCTCCTCGGGTTACAGCAGAGCAGAGTGACGGAGAGACTCGTGTTTAGGCTGAAATACTTCATGTAAGTGATTGCTGACGGAAAATAGGACTATTTAGGACTTATATTAACAAAAACATTCCACTGATATCTGCTTTAATTATAGGCTGCAACACAACACAAAATCTAATCTTTAAAGGGATAGTTGAGGTTACAATCAGTTTAGATGCAGGAAAATGACCCACAGAAACAATCCAGTATCTTTTAAAATATTAGCTTTTTGCAGAATATTTTCGGCACATTATGTTCCCATCAAAACAAGGTGAAGTTCAGCTCTTTCTGATTCGAATCGTGCTGTAGATGCAGTTAGAAAAAAATGCAGAACCAAAGGAAAAAGGCTCTAAATGTTGTGAAATAAATGCTGTCATTCTGTTGAACACTTGTTCTTAGTGTGACAGCTTGACTTGAAATAAAATCCCAAACTCAAATGGTCTTTAACCTTTTTATTTAGTGTTTCATTATTTGGTTAGTGTCTTTAAATATCCATCATAGGCACACACAAAAAAGTTAGTCAGTTGCCAGTTTCAGTTACACCCAGCTTTATGGAGTTGAATCATCCTGGTCTTTTATTATGAGGATGTTGCTGAATTGCGTTACAGCCTCCAAAGTAACAAACTGCTGCAGTGGGAGCAGCCGTCTGTGAAATAATGTTTTAGCCACTTTTATGTCCCTGAGAAAAGTTCAAGTTGATTTTGTCACCTTGTACGCTTTTTAAAGCTCAACTTTCTCAAGTGTTGAACTCCAGTGTTCATGCTACTCAGCTCTGACAGCTGAGCTAAAGTGTTTGTGCACTTGTGCGTAGGATTGTACGATACAGCTGAGAGAATGTAGTTGGGTTGATGTTTAAGATAAAAGGTGAAAATATTCAAAACAAAGATTGTTCATGTACTTCACACAACGAGGTGTACCTATTAAACTGGCAGCTGTTATATTACAGTGAATCAGCATTACAGGCACAAAGAGGCATAAAAGAAAAGTTGAAATGTTGCACTACAATACAGAAAAAACAGATTTCACTATAAATACTGTTAATATTTGAAATCTGGTGAACTAATGTAAACGTTTTGATCTGTTTCAGGTCCAGAGCGTCGATGTAGCAGCGTTCAACAAGATCTGATCCCAGTCCCTCTGTCTTTCTGTGTCTTTTCGTCACGCCTTGTTTCTCTGCTGATTGTGTCAACGGTTAATAACAATAAAATCCAACTCTAGCACTGAAGCTAATGCATCTCTCTTTTGTTCTTTAACACAGTGACGTCTCGGCATGCAGATAGTCTGAGTGAAAGGAATTAGGAGTAAATGTTTCAGTTTCTGTTACCTGAGGAAAAAACAACTCTGCTGCATAGATTAAGGTATTTACAGTACAATCGCTAAATGCAGTGATCAGTTAACTTAGACTGACCAACTGAATTGTTCACCACATGCAGAGATACCGAGTAATTAAACAGGCGTGTCGTGAATTTTTATATAGTGTTTGAGAATAAATGTGGTTATACTAGTTTAGGGCCCGAGTCAGTGAAGCCTCATGAATCATTGACAACAGATGTTTGTTTTGTGTCTATTAATAACCACACACTACACATAACAGGAAACTCCTGGTAACAGGCGCAGCAGTGAACGAGGTATCGAGTGTTTTCAGCCTGCACTGAAAATAAAGGCTGATAAGGAAGCCTGTTTCTGCTAGTGAAGGAAAATAGATATCCTTAAGGTGAATCATAATTATGAGATACAGAGTTGAAATGATGAGATAAAAAGTCAAAATTATGAGATCTAAAATCATAATTGTGAGATAAAAAAGTCAAAATTGTGAGACAAAAAGTTGAAATTATTAGATATAAAGTCAAAATTATGAGATCTAAAATCATAATTGTGAGATAAAAATTCAAAATTGTGAGACAAAAAGTTGAAATTATTAGATATAAAGTCAAAATTATGAGGAAAAAGTCCAAACCATGAGATAAAAAATCATCTAAAATCATAATTGTGAGATAAAAAGTGATAATTATGAGATAAAAAGTTGAAATTAGATTTTTTTTAAGTCATAATTGCATTTGTAAATAAGAAATTGTTCTTAATAAAGGTTAAATAAATAAAATCAAATAATGAGATGAAAAGTCATTGTGAGACAAGAAGTCGAAATTATGAGTGTCATGGTTACAGGTGGATGGACCAAAAATGTTGGTTATGAATTCACAAACCATCTCTGTGTCAAATACCAAAGAGCTGCTGGACCCATTGTGCTCCAGTATCTCATAAGTATGACTATTGTATCCCATAATTTCAACTTTTTATCTCATAATTATGACTTACATTGAGGATATTTATTTTCCTTAACTGGTGGAAACAGACTTCCATACAGTAGGCTGAAATCAATATAAAACAAAGCAAGTGAAAGAAATTAGTATAAAGTTGAAAAAACTAGAAAACGTTTCAGCAATATAAAAAGTCAGAGCTACAATAAACTTAAATTTCATCTTCATGCATCACTTTACTGTTTTGCCTCTTGACTCTAACGATGCAGTCTACAGGATTAATACAGCTACAGTTTCATTTGGTCGTCATTTTATCAGTAATAATGTGTTTATTATAGATAACTGATGTATACGTTGTGGTCCAGAGTCAGTTTTTTATAAATAACATCAACATCTGGACAAAGACTTAACTGACCAAACAGCGTCCAGATGTTTCTCCCATCATTCCACGGTGCAGAAGGCGATGGACGACTGCACTCCGAGCCAGGCCGCCGGGTACAGCGGCTGCGTGAAGCTGCTCTCCACGCGGTGCAGCAGGTGGACCCCCGAGGGCGTCACCGTGTAGAAGCAGAGCAGCCCGGCCTCCTGGTCCAGAAACACCCCGATCCTGCGGGACGCCGCGGCCGGGGGGATCACCAGGGCCTGCTCCTCGTTGCCATGGCAGTACACCAGGGAGGAGGCGGAGCTGCAGCGCACGCTCCACGACACGGGGTTGTGCCCCAGCCGGGACTGATTGGACGACCCCTGAGGAGATGGACGCACAAATCAATCACATGGTGGTCACAGATTTAAAAACAAGATCTTATGTAGACTTGATCACACTTACACATTGGCGTGCACGTTCATGCGCTTAGTGTAAGTGCGGCAAGTGTGTCCCATTACTCCAATGACCAAAAGTGCAGTGCGTTTGATTTGCACTTTACATACATTTTGTAGTATAAATCCCACAATGCACCAGCTGGTGAAGTCTGCCATCACTGGGAGCCACAAGCCACATTTGGGAAATAAATTTCAATAAAATAAATGGGATCTATCTCATAACTATGACTTTTTATTCCCATTTTTTAAATATTCTTTTATCTCATATTCTTCTATTTCAATTGTGTTGTTTTATTTAGGTTTAGGTTATTTAAGTTTAGTTTGCAATTCTTTATTGATGTTTTATCAATAGTTTAGATGATGACAGTGTTTTGCACAAAAAATAGTGTTGTTGGACTTACAGCAACCATGCATTATATTATATTAATGATAAACTTAATTAGTTCTTAATTTCTTATCTGATTGTTCCTTTTGAGTCTTTTTTCTTTTTACAGATTGTAGCTGATGTTAATTCCTCTATGCAATTTCTAGGAGCTGCAAATATAAATGTAGGTGTCCAACTGTTTAGCCTGAATGGATAAAATAATGTAAATAAATGAACTGCATTTGTTTGTGCACACAACATTATGAGTCTTTAATGAAATAATTTCCTTTTTCAGAAGTGAAAAACATCAACAGTCCCTCTTCATTATTGACTTCATGATTGTGTGTGTGTTGTTGTTGGCCTGTAAATTAAAGGGTTGCCCAATTTTGTCATCTTTATTTAGGCTGAGTTTAGTTTTTCAGCTCATAATTTTGACCTTTTATCACATAATTATGGCCTTTTATCTACTGATTATAACTAGTTATGTGAATATTTTTCATCACGCTCTGTTTAACCCTGTGCTTTTCTTTTACTTGCGGAGTTGGACTTCCACATTTATGATCTGAATCTTGCACATAGCGACACTTTTGGTTCATTAAAACAGTTTCTTCTGTCATGATTTTGCAAGCATTGAACATTACATTTACTCATAACTCTCTCAGGCGCAGACAGCAGCACCCAATTTCCCAGCATACCTTTCTCCCGATGCCCTCGTAGGCGAGCCCCAGCGCTGCCTGCTGTCCGTCCCACTCGGCCTCCCAGTAGCAGCGGCCCTGGAGCCCCTCGCGACACAACACCTGGCCCCAGCTGTCGAAGCGGTCCGGGTGGTCCGGGTAGTCCTGACACTCTCCGGTTCGACTGACCATGCGGTTCCCCTGAGTCAGAGTCAGCTCCCTGTGCGCCGTGAACGGGTCCAAGGACAGCCAACTGAAGTCTGAGCAGAGGGAAAAGACCATGTGACATGAGGACGAGCCAACTGGGAGCTCTGGTTCAGACTGGTTTGGTTTTACTCACAGTGAAGGAGATCGTATCGCTTGTCTGGAGCAGGGACGGGTCCAGAAGCATAAGACGCCATCGCTGCAGTTAAAAAAAGAGAAATAATGAGTGAGTTAATAAACTACATCATCAGCTATGAATAAAAATGAATCATGGATGAATAAACATGTGAATGTGACTGAAAAGTCAAAATAATAAGGACAGAAAATGTCATAAGGTCACAGATGGATGTAAAGGAGAATTCATATAGACTCAAACAAAACCACAACTCATGTATTTACTCACAAATATAACATGATAGTGCATTTTTTTATTCATTCACATATTGTATTTTTCATATATAGTATATATATATATATATATATATATATATATATATAATATAGTATATGTATATATAGTATAATATAATGATCTTTTTTTTTGCATATTTATCCTGTATTCTTCTACCAATGTGCAATATTCTGAAATTAAAAATGATATGCATAATTCTGTATATAATGTATACATTGTTTATTATCAACATTTCCCCTAGAGGAAATTAGGTTATGTTACAGTTGCTCTGAGATTACACAATATAAAGGTAATACAAATATATATACAGACACATATATTTATTGAACATTAGAAAACTATGTCCTTTATACTATGATATGTATGAGAAAAATAGAGCTTTAAGAGATTGAATTGTCATGTTATTTGTATGAGTACATATCAAATAAACTAATGATCAAATTAATAAATATCTAAAATGTGCTAATGTGTTGCTATAGTGACACAGCAGGTGATGCATTGATGACACACTCACGTTTGTTGGGCTTCTCCATCTGCAGGACGTTCACGTTCTTCACTGTGGAAATAGGACAAAAACAACAACATTCTGATATAAAAAGTCCACATGAAACTAAAGGCAGAGTGAGATGTTACAGCAGCAGACGGACAGAGACACACACACACACACACACACAGTTAGACAGACAGACGGACCTGCGGAGGCGACGCTGGTGAACTGGCTGTGAAACAGAGTCTGCAGCTGCTCCTTCAGCTCTAACACGGCCGTCCTCACCGGCCCAAAGGAGACATGTGGACTGACGGTCAAACAGCTGGATCCAGCTGCAGGGACGGGGCTGCTGTAGGACTGACACACCTGCACAGGAGACACAGGAGACACAGGGGACAGAACCAGAAATCAGCACTGGACTCATATTAACAAGAGCTGTGAGCTGCTCAGAGCTACGCTACGGAGGCTCATGGGATTTCTTGGATTCCCTCATCAAACTCATCAAATACACAATCCAACAACTCCAAAACGCTCTGGTGGACAAGTTGTGACCTGCACATTCAGAGATTCAGAGATAATAACAGAACGTTTTACAGGTAAATTCATGCAAAACTGCTGATGTGTGTTGCAATGGGCCAATTTACCAAAATGTTGAACTATCCCTTTAAATATGAAAGGAGCCCCCCCACATGTTTGAGTTGTATAACATCCATCAGGATATGCTCCCTCTGCTGGACAGGGCAAATATAATCCTACAAGGCTGAAAATGTCAATAGTTTACATGGTGATTTTTGTTGTATTTGAGCCTCTAACTGTAATTTGTGCGCAAAAAAATATTGTTGCTGGACTTGCAGAGACAATATTAATGACAAATTTAATTTCTTAATGTTTATCTGATCCTTATCTGATTGTAGCAGATGTTAATTCCTTTGTGCAACTTATAGGAGCTGCAAAATATAAATGTAGGTCCAACTATACAGTCTGAATGTATAAAACAATGTAAAACAGAACAAACTGTATTTGATTCATGGTTGTGTGTGTGTTGCTCACCTGTGTGATGCGTTGTTGGTCCCGGCTGTGTGTCAGCTTCTCCAGCTCGGCCTCCCTCCTCCTCAGCTCCGAGATCTGCTGCTCCAGACGATGCAGCTGGTTCTCGGCTCTCGTCACCTCGGCCTTCTCCTGAGCTCGGATCAGCTCCTTCATCTCAACGCGGCGCCGCTCCAGGAAGTCCTGCAGCTCGGAGAAGAGCCGGCTGTTGTCCTTCACCGCCGCTTTGGCCAGACGCTGAGGACAGGAACCAGATCAGAGAGTCTGAGTCATCTGTTAATGATGCAACAGTCTTACCCTGATTAATACGACGGAGTATTAGGGCCACATTGAGATTTTTTTTTGTTCACACACTTCAAGAATAAATTCATCATTTTATGAGAATGTAATATTTTAACCTGTTGCTTTAGAGGAGGAAAGTTGTACTGTTAAGTTGTACTTCAGTGTAGGTTTCACAAACAAGGAGATACTTCATCTTTTGGCACATCAGCACCACACTGTCATCAGTATCAGGACTTTGAAAAGAATATGCAAGAAAATGCATCTATTCTGCAGAAAGAACCAGGTGGACTTGGAGGAAAAAACTGCTTTTTACTCATAAAATTGCCACTTTTTTGTAAAATTACGACTTTATACTCATAAAATGCTGCCTTTTTCCTGTAATATGATGACTTTACTCTCATAAAACTATGACTTCATTCTCAAAGTCTGTGAAAAAAAAATTTTTTCTCAGTGTGGCCCTTATACTTTCTTTGTAAACCTATAAGATGCACAGACAAGTTTATGCATTTCTCTGCATGAATCTGTTTTTCAAATATAAACTGAATCTGAAATCTATTAACTGTGATTTGTCAGTTTGTGTCATCTGAGGTCTGTTGAGGTTGAACATGTAAAGTTAGATGCACTGTGACCTGCAGCGTCTCCTCTACTCACAGAGAAGGAGTGAAGAGTTTGTTTGAGCTGCTGATGCTCCTGCTCCCTGTCTTTGATCTGCTGTGAGATGTTCCTCCGCGTGTCCCCCAGAAACCTCTGAAACAGCAGCGTGAACACGACACACACACACGTTGTTAGGATTAAAACAACAGTGAACAATCAGCTCTGAGACAGTGTCAGTATCTCCCCTCCCTCACCTCTGCTCCAGGCCTCTCAGGACGAACCGAGGACACGTCAAAGGTGGCGTGTGCAAAGCCGTGGTCCGTGTCGAGAGGAGGGGCCGAGGGGCCGTCGTCCTGGTCCAGCCGCACGGCGCCGAGGCTCTGCATCATCTCCACCAGCAGGTTGTTCCTGCCGAGCCGCGGCCGGGGGCTGAAGGTGGCTCTGCACTGAGGACAGCTGCAGACCAGCTGCCGGTCCCAGTGGGCCGTCAGGCAGCTCATGCAGTAGCTGTGGCCGCACGGCACCGTGACGGGGTCTCTGAGCAGCTCCAGGCAGATGGAGCAGCTGAACTGGGCCGCGTTCAGACCGGGGGGAGACTGAGCCATCGCAGCTGGAGGAGGCTGAAGAAAGAGACAATGATGAAGAGTCATGATGCTGCCTGAGCTCAGTGTATTACAATACTGTAGATAGATAGATAGATAGATAGATAGATAGATAGATAGATAGATAGATAGATAGATAGATAGATAGATAGATAGATAGATAGATAGATAGATAGATAGATAGATAGAATTGGGGAGGATAAATGAAAGAGAGAGATATACAGAGAGCGGTAGAAAGAAAGAAAGAAATGGGGTAGAAACAAAGAAAGAGAAAAGGAGTAGAAAGAAAGACAGAAAGAAACAAAGAAGTAAAAAGAAATGGGGTAGAAGAAAGAAAGAAAGAAAGAAGAAAAAGAGAGAGGGGGATGATAGATAGATAGAACGAAGTAGATGGATGGATGGATGGATGGATAGAGGGAAAGATAGAAAGAAGTTATGTAAAATACAAATGAAGGAGTAAAAGAAAGAAAGAAAGAAAGAAAAAGAGAAAAAAGAAACAAAGGGTTTGAAAAAAGAAAAAGATAGATAGATAGATAGATAGATAGATAGATAGATAGATAGATAGATAGATAGATAGATAGATAGATAGATAGATAGATAGATAGATAGATAGATAGACAGACTTTAATGATCCCAAGCTGGGAAATTACAGTGCAGCAGCAGCATTACACAGACACACAGTGATGATAACAACATATAGTATAAGAATATAAAGAAGAACAAACTACATAATAAAATAGCAATAGCAAATAAAATAAAATGTACAAAAGTATATACAACATAATTGGCAAGAAGTGTTGATTTTAGTGCAAAGTAAAAGATGTGCGATGTGTGTAACTGTGTGTAGAAAAATAAAGTGCGCAGAGACTGTAAGTTATGACCAGAGTTTTTCAGCTGTTATTAAAAGCTGTGTAATAACATTAGTGATTAGTAGTAGTTTATTTAGGTCATATCAATAGTCAAACAATCATCATCAATCTTCCTTCCAGACTATATTCAATCAAACTTATGAGTTTATAATTATGGCATATGATGAAAAGGAGTAGGCTGAAGCTATCGAGCTGCCTACACTTTAATCCTATTCATGTTTTAAGCCTTAAGCTTTATTTGTAATTCAATAGTGCAAAAAAACAAGAAAGATGCCAAACTGCTTATCAAAGTCAAAACATAGATATATCACAATAAATCCATAATCCATCAACCTTTTGATGGATTGTCGTCAGAGAAGACGAGAGAATGAGAAGATTTGCATTTAAACTAAATATTTTTTCACATAAAAATCTTGAATTATTATTCTTTTAAAACCTACATGAATCTGTTGCACAAACACTCAACACACTTGTTCACACAAATAACCTGGTAAATCATCATGTGCAATAATTTCAAAAATATTTTACAAATACAACTCTACAACTAGCCTACATTGTCTTATTTAGTTTGTATAATTGTACATGTTACATTAATATATAGATCTCTCTGAAGGAACAGATATTGTCATTTCACAGTTTTTTGTCTCGTACTGTCACTGTGCTGCTATAACACTCCTAAAGTTTCCACTGTGGGATTTACAAATTAATATTCTTTTTCCTATTTTAATTTTCATTCATACATTTTTTTTTTCTTCACCACATCTGCACACTGCTATTTTATGAACAGTGGCTAAGACAGTTAATAGACAGAGATGAGGACTTACATATAAGAGTAGCTTCTTATTTACCAGTGATCACAACTAATAGCCTAACAATACTGAGTTTATGCTCAACATGGAGGAAAAGTTTATAGCCTATAATTTAAATTAAACATCTTTAAATCACTTCATCTGCATCATGAAGTGATGAGTGTTTATCAGTAAAAATCTGACATTTCACTTCAGAGCAAAGTCACGTTAAAACCTATAACATAAGAAAACACCGTGTTGCGTTCTGCAAACTTCATTTAACTATCTCTGTTTTAAAAAGAAGATGTGATGGTGTTTACTAACCTGCAGCTGTGTGTCTTGTGCAGGAGCAGCTGGAGGAACAGGAAACAACGACAGAACCGGACGAGAGAGAAAAGAGTGAAAAATAAAGGAGGAAAGTCAGAGTTGAGTTTGTTTGACCGCCCCCTGCCGGTCACACACCGGAACTGCAGCGTGAGTTTGTTAGATTTCACACAGTAAGTTCACACAATAACTGTAAGCTACTCATCTGTGAATTACATTAAATTTGGATCAAATATATCTATTATATATATAAAACATATAAAATACATCATAATGTCAAATATGTAACAAGTTCAAAGTCATACAATTGTTTCATTTAAATCAAAAAGACACCTGTCTCTTATCCTCTATACTTTTGAAAAAAAATGAATAATTAACTAAACTTACTGATACTTTACCATTATGGTGTAAATTACTGTTAATTCACCAACTAAAACGTGTGTTTCTGGGTCATTGGGTCAGTTTGTTTTCTGAGGATGTAACGACTCCATGTGTCCTCTAGATAGAGCTGTTTATCCTGCTACAATCCACCGGGTTCAGATCATACACACAGGCTGCCTGCTGAGACATGGTAGGATATGATATGATATGATATGATATGATATGATATGACACTGAACACTGAACACACACTGAACACTGAACACACTGAACACAAAGAAACTGCAAATGAAAATGCAAACGGGGCTGAGGGCATGCCCATGGCAGTGTGCTTACGTGCTTATAATGACAGTTTTTGCAGGTGTATTACAATGTTCATAGCCTTTTTTCATCATAAACCATGAGTTGGGAAACTAAAAATTGTAATTTGATGATGGAAGGAAAAGATAGAGGATCGTTCAAGTTTCTGCACTTCATCATTAAGTAACTTTCAAAGGCAAAGAGTCTTAAAGTGCAAATCTGAGGACTTCAGAGACCTGCTGGTGACGCAGGCTGCAGAAGAGCTGATGTTCAGTGACGAAGATCTTTAAAAGTGATCACAAGAGTTTCTAAATTTGACTTTCAGGCGTCCTCCTGCAGCTGCATTTTGAACAACTTGTTCAGTTATGTTTTATGTAGGTAAAGGAAACGGAGTTGGTTGAGCTGAGCTGAAATTCACATTTTTTATTTTCTTTGGTTTTTAAAGAAAATAAGTGAGTTATAACATGATTTAACAAACTAACACGCAAAAATAAAATACATTTATCTGACCTTTCTGAAACTTTCTGAGAGAAAGAGCAAAGTTGTTCAAAGATTGAGTTAAAGTGAAACTATTAACAGCTGCACTTAAAGATGAGGGTCAAGAGCCAGTTGTGCAGCATGATTCACTGAGTCTATATCTGTGTTTATGTGTTAGTTTGTGCAGATGATGCATCATGTGTGTGCAACAACAACATCATCTCCTCTTTATCCTGCAACATTGAACATTTGAAATGAAAAGGAAACAGAATCCACTCAGCCAGAGGTGTGTGTGTGCATTTATCTGCTTTTATTTATTTATTTAAGAGGCGCTTGTTTATTTTTAATCTAATCCTGAGGGGAATGCTTATAATGGAAAAAAAAGAAAAAAAGTATTCTCATTCAGGCTTCGTATAAACTTATTTTTCTTTTTAAACAAGCGGAAACTAAACAAGATGCTGATTTGCATCGGAAACAAATGAAACAATTATATCACAGCGACAGTTTTTCCTTTCTCCTTCCCGGCAGAGAAAAATAAGTTTTAAAGACTGGTCTCTTGCGTTTTTAGTGGCTTGTTAAAATAACAGTTTTGCAGTAAAAGTCCCAGAGGCCTGTTTGACTGCTCGGCCACAGCTGCTGTTGCTACAGTTTAACGGGCTGTGTGTCTGATTGTCTATCTGTCTGTCTGTGCATCCCACCACCACTCCCATCCGGTTTTTTAGAGGGCAACCCTTTGACAGCCCCCACCACCCATAAAGGAGGCTCTGTCTGGGCTGTGAGAGGCTGCAGTGGTCCCCATGGATGACAGATGGACGGATGGATGGATGGACAGATGAGGTAAAGACGGAGGAAGCTGTAAAAATCGACTCATTCTCCGTCTTTTTAAGTCAGTCATGGGTGAACAAAGAACAAAAAGTCAAAGTCAAGCCGGAACCAGACACTCGGGCCGCGAGACGGAGGCAATTACTGTCTGAGACGTCATTGGCCCCGAGAGAGGGAGGGAGGGAGGAGGAGGAGGAGGAGGAGGAGGAGGAGGAGGAGGAAGGAGGAGGGAGGACAGGAAGACGAAGAAGAAGAATAAAGGAAAGGAAGTAAAACCACAAGGGACTGGATGTCCTCTGGATCTGAGCAAAGAGAAGGAAGTGAACAAAAACAAAAAACAACACAGAAATAAAAAATATTAACAACAAACTTTCTCTTTTAAATCATGTAACTAACAGGAAGGTCAGTGGCGGCCTCTACGGCCTCAGTCTCAACCATGGATCGATCGATCGATCTATCTATCTATCTATCTATCTATCTATCTATCTATCTATCTATCTATCTATCGGTCTCAACGCACTTCAGCTGAAGAAAACACATGCAAAGACATAAACATGCTACGAATTCAGAAAACAACTTCATCAATTTTGAAAACACACACACACACACACACACACACTCCCAGCACAACAGGAAGCGTTTCTGGGGACACAAAAGAGAGACGGACATTTGTGTAAAGATAAAGTCCGTTTGTTTGGTTCATTATGACGTAATGTAGCGTTCATTAGCCCCAGAATCACTTCCCATCATGTGTTGTCACATTGTTGCAGTTGTTTTCTGAATTCACAGCATGTTTGTGTCTTTGCATGCGTTTTCTTCAGCTCCAGTGTGTTGAGCCTTGCAGGCCACCGTACTTTAAAGAGGACATATTATGGAAATATCACTTTTTGAAGGCTCTTTAACATATTTGGGTGTTTGTCTTGCCTTCCGGACCCCAAAATGTGAGAATTGACAAAAAAAATCTATAATGTTGGTTCCCTAGGTTGAAATCCACGTGGTTTTACGAGCTGTTCCCTCGGTTGTCTTCCAGTGATGTAATAGGTTTTAAATTTGCATAACCCCACCCCTACTGTACCTGGGACCGGTAGGGCGGGACAAGCAGTGGTTCATTTGCATTTAAAGGGACAGACGCTGAAACCAGCCGTTCTGAACAGGGCTGTTTTGAAAGGATGAAAAGAGCTGTGATGTTTGATCCTTGGAGTATTTTGACCAAAGCATGTCACAGACATGTCTTTAAGACACCTGGGAACTATTTTAATATGTGGGAAAGGAGGCAAAATATGTCTCCTTTAAACTGCAGCAGGTGCTTTGTCCCATTGAGTCATAGGTGCAAAGAGCATTTCTCTCTGTTCCCAACCAAAATCTGATAAAGTCTCAGTCTTAGATTTTTTTTCTTCTTCCAGACTTTTCTCGGATTTTTATTTTTTCTTTGAGAGAGTTTCACTTCTCTGAGTCTTGAAACAACTTTGGACTTGTTCTAGTTCTATATTTAAGAAGATGAACTGAAGATTTTTTGTTGGAGATCTCCTCCTGGTGTCTTCTTCATCCTCACAGACACAAACCAGTTAGCAGTGACTGGTCTGACTGGTGCCCTCTGTTCCTCTGGGAGGTTTTTAAGCCTTGAAAAAAAAGAAAGTAGGAATTGAAGCTGAAATAGTTCAAGAGTCACTGATTTACAGCTTGTAGTCACTTGTACTGTTCCTGCTCCACTGACTTACGACACAGTTTAATGAACTAAAGTCGCTGCTTTTAAGTATAAAGTATAAATCTGCCTCGGGTTTGATTTGTGGACAAGATATTCTTCCATCGGTCTCTCCATCCGTTCATCCATCCATAATGTGTGATCAACAGGAAACTCCTGAAAGCTGTGTATAGGATCTCACTGTTGTGTTCAGTGTCTCCCAGCAGCTCAGGTGATTATAGTTTCCTCTCAGGTCGACTCCCTCATGAGCACAAGGAACTGTAAACACCCCCAACACCCCCCACCACCACCATGCCGATCAATAAACCTGATAAGAACTCCATCCTTTCAGCTCCAGCCTGAGCCGGCAAAGACCGAATGCAGCAGCTCTACCTGAGACAGAGAGAGAGGTATGTGGTGTTATTTGATGTTATTTTAAATCTTTACTATTATAACTTTAATTCACATCGACAAAAATCAAACAAACAAACAACAAAAAAGTGAGACTAATAATGAAATCATTAAAGTTTTCTGCGACCTTCAGGTTTTAACAGGATATAAACAAAAGGTAACTTTAATAAAAAAACAAAGAGAAATCCAATCGAATCCAATCCATTTTTATTTATAAGGCACAATTTTTAATAAACACAAAGGTTCCCAAAGTGCTGGATAGTAAAATACAAACAATAAAACATAATAAAAAGACAAAAATACTAAAGATAAATAAAAGACACAATAAAACATAATAAATAGACTGTCCACCGCAGATAAAATATCTGTGTGCACATAAAATCAACAACCTACGTGGTGTGAAAAGCCAAAGAAAAGAGGGAATCTAAATAGAAATGCAGTAGGAACTAATTTAAAGGTGTAGAGAAATGGCTGTTTGTCCTGTTTGTCGCGCCGAGTTCCCACGAGTTGCAGCACTTGTTTACCCGAGTAAGGAAAACTAATTTGATTGGTCGTTATCGAGCGGGCGGGATATTCAAAACTTGGGGCGAGACCGAGCTCGGTGTGTGTGTCTCAGACGTTTGACTGACGGATGACTGATCCAATATCAGTGGCTAATGAATTGTGAGCGTGACGTATAATCTGTGCACCTGCATTACCCAATGTGAAAAAAATAGCACATTTTCATCCCGGATTTACTCGAAAATAGAATTTTGCACCAAGTTTGGGCTACATCGTCTGATAGATGAGTTATTACACTAATGTTAAGACCCACAGTGGGCTCAAATTCAATTTTCTTTTCTGTACAGCTTTAAGAAACTAACACTGAGAAGCCCTTTCAAAATAAAACAGGAAGCGTGACACTTCAGTTTAAGTTTTAATGATGCAGCCTGATCTAGTGTCAAACTCACTTGTAGGTAACTTCCTTCACAAACAACAAACCCAGACTTTTTTTTAAAATCTCTTTCAGTGTTTATCTGCTTCTTACATCCTCACCCGTCCTGTGTGTGTGTGTGTGTGTGTGTGTGTGTGTGTGTGTGTGTGTGTGTGTGTGTGTGCACAGCTCTCGTCTCAACACGTGGCTGTAATCAGCGACACTGCAGCTCTTATCGTTTCCATCACACTTTTGACATTCAGTTCCTCTGGATCTGGTGATTCACGTTGTTCCACCTCTGTGAGCCGAAGCTACTGAAACTCTGGTGGGAGGAGGAGGAAGAGGAGGAGGAGGAGGATGAGGAGGAGGAGGAGGGTGGTAATGATGACGGTGTTTCTCCGTTGGCTGCTATGTCAAACAATAGACCAGATTAAATATACATAGAACTGATATTACAGCCTCTCTCTCAGTGGGGTGTCTACTTTTATTTACAACTGCAGAGCTCATTTGCAGCGACTCTGGAGGCGTTCGCTCTCATTACTCTGTTAATTCTCCTTTCAGATCTCTGAGCTCGAGGCAAACAACAGTCTGACGTAAATGACAACAACACACTGAGAAGATGAAAGAAATGTGAGGGACGACAAAAGGCCGAGTGCTTTTAGGGACGTTTGCTGCGCTGTCCTCTGTGAACCAGGTGGGCGGGGCTTGAGTCTGTATTATCTGCTTTGTTGTGACATCATAAAGTTCAGGAAGTGCTGGCAGCTCGTTTTAAGACTCACTTTCTTAATACAGACTGTGTGCATTTCTCTGTGGACTGAGGATTTGATACTTTAAGGGATAGTTCAACATTTTGGCAAATTGGCCCATTGCCATAATCCCTATATTTTTAGGAGTAGGTTCGTTACCTTTAATTGTCGGTGCAAGCTATTTTTTAGAACGGTGGAGCAGAGTTGCGAGCTGCTGAGAGCTACACTACGGAGGCTCTTGGGATTTCTTGGTTTCCCTCATCAAACTCATCAAATACACAATCCAACAACTCCAAAACGCTCTGGTGGACAAGTTGTGACCTGCACATTCACTACGCTATGAGATAATAACAGAGTGTTACAAGACAGAGTTGTTTTTTAGAGGTAAATTCATGCAAAACCGCTGATGCGTGTTCCCGTCGGGGTCAGTTTTTCGGCAAGCAGTCTCTGCATTTGTCTTGAAAACAACTCTGTCTCGTAATGTTACGTTAAAATAGCTTGCACCGACAATTAAAGATAACGAACCTACTCCTAAATCTGTAGGGATTATGGCAATGGGCCAATTTGCCAAAATCTTGAACTATCCCTTTAACAGTGTTAATCCCAAATCATATTTATATATAAAGCCAATTTAAAACAGCAACCATCAGGAAAACACAATAAAAAAAATATCACAGACAATAAAACTACAGCAGCAGCTGATCGGAGCTAAAACACTAATGAGTATTAAGGCGGAGGCTGCACACCTGGTCACACCTGCACTGATACAAAACTTTAACCTGCTTCATAGCCAGAAAACACATTTTATAAAATGCGAGACCTTGAAAAAAACAACAATATTAAAACTGGGATGAGAACTCGTTAAGATAAACTTTGTCTGCGCTCACAGATGAATCATGCTTTAATCTCTTCGCTCGCTAACCTGTGACGTTCGACGCCTCTCTTTTTCAAAACATGAAACCAGAAGAGATTTTCTAATCCTCCCGGGACCCACGGTGGCTGAGGGGCCGCTTATCTTGTTTAAAGACATACTCCGTTGATTTTACACAAGAAGCTCAGCTCGGTGGAAACTGTTGAGTAATTGCTTCTGGGTTTCAGAGAGAGGAGGAGGGAGGAATTAGTTTAAGTTTGGAAATTGGGGTTAAAATCTGCAAAGGCTGAAAGATGTTTATGAGCATTTACTGATCGATGAGACTGAGAGGAAACGTGTTGTTGAGGTGCAGAGCGATGAATGCAGGGTCCACTGCTTCACTTTTGTGTTTTTTATTTTGTCTCTTAATGTACAAACCTGTAAACTCAGTAGAAACCTCACAGTGATTCTCTGGAGTCTCCTTTTAGGCCTCTGACCTGCTAGAAACCTGTCGAGCACAAAGTTCAGATGAGTCCTGTTGAATCTAAACTGGTTTTAAAAACGTCAGAGAAGCGATAAAAGGATAGATTGAACTGATTTTTAACATGATAATCCTCCAAACACACACACACACACACACACACACACACACACACACACACAGCCGCGACACGAAATCTCACACAAACTCATGTGATCAAACGTGACTTCAGAGGAAAAACAAATATGGAGGATGATTCACAGACATAACAGCAGCTGGCTGTCCTTACTAGAGACATATACACCCTGAGATATTGATATTTAAAATATATAAAGCCATTATGTTGTCTTATATTTTCTTGTTTTTCCTGTACTTTATATTTCAAAGTTCATTTATTATTGTTCTAAACATGCTTTCACATGTAGATATTTTATTTTTTTACTGAAATACAAAGTAAATCTATTGAAATCAGTTTATAAATGTAAATGTTATAGTGCTGCAACACCAACATTTATCCCAGACCAATATGATGGATGTGGAGATGCATCACAGCGACCAATGTGTATACTGTATGGAAATGTCTATGGTGTGTTATGCAGCAAAAAAGAAAAAAGAGAAGAATAAAGGTGACATGGAGGCTGAGGAGACGATGTGCGCGTAGTTTTTACATGTGCTTGCAAGCTGCAGGTGAGTACACAACGTGACACTTCCTGTTTGGCTCGCTCGTGGATCCGGAGCTGTAAAATAATTGTATTGACTCAACACACTTGACTTATTTGCAACACGTCAGTCTTGTATCGAGTCATTAAACTGGGCCAAATATGATCTGGTGTGTGTGTTTGCTCTGAAGTTCAGTTGAGTTTGGTTGAAGTTGATTTTTGCTTCTTCTGCTCAGTTCATGACGTGCAGTAAAGAGAAGTGTTGAAACAGGACGTTTAAGTGTCCCACACACTCAGTGATTCATTATTCATGGGGGCCTAGATTCCTTTGTAAAGAATGAATAAATGCATCACGTTTGAATTATTGATCAAGTGACAAGACCTGAGTGTCTGAGCTGATCGGCTGTTTACTCCACCGATGTGGGAGTTAGGTAAATAAAGTTCGTCTCCATCTCTGGATCTTCCTCCTCCTCCTCGTCCTCGGACGTATTCCTTCAGGGCTTCTTCGACTCGTCTCGACAGAACGAACAAAACAAACACGAGGCCATGCAGTGACACATGGAGACGCCACGAGCAGGACCAGGACTTCCCAGAACTGGGACAGACACGGATGAATTAAACATCAGAGTGACTTCAGCTCCTGAATTTCCTCCATGTTTGACACTCTATCGAACAGACGGAGGACGACGGCGACGCACAAGCAGGGTTCCTACAGCTTAAGCCAAGTTAAATTTAAGACTTTTTAAGACTTTTTTAAAGCCACTTGAAATGAAATTTAAGACCGACTTCATGATAAACACAAATGCAGAAAAAAAAAAAAAAAACACCACATCAATTACATAGGGTTAGGGACAATTTTACCCACTTTCCTATGTGATCCGAGGTAAAGTGACTGCTACATGAACATTGGATTGTGTCTCTTTCCAGCTGTCCTTTCAAAATAAATGCATAAAAAGTCCGGGAAAAAAAAAAAACCGGTGAGAGATGTAGCGTTGATGGCCGCCACTAACTTCTCTATGTCGGAATGTTAATATTTTGAGATTTGAGACTAATTACAACCATAAAATACCACTTATCATGTGTTAACATTTTTAAGACTTTTGAAAAATTGATTTAAGACATTTTAATGCCAATTAAGGCCTTATTTTTAGATTAATGAATTCAATGCCTTTTAAGACTTTTTAAGGATCCGTAAGAACCCTGACAAGGGTCGGTCTGTGCCGAGGAGGACAGACGGACGGACGGACACTGGACAGGGAAACCTCGCCTCCGTCTAAACAGGAAGTGAGAGGCTGGAATGAGACGACGGAAAGTCATAAAGACATAAAAGAGCGGAAATGCCCAGAAAACATGAGAAAATAGTTTTTTTCTACAGGGAGAGAGAGAAAAAAAGTCACACAAGACAAAGGTCAAAGTCACGATCAGGTCTATTTCCAGTTTTTTGTTTACAAGATTACAGGAGTTGTTACATCCCCACTTTATAAAAGATACAATATAGGAAAATAAAAGATAAAAAAAAAAAAAAATCATTGATGCATTTTGATTTTTGTAGCATATTTTCATTACATAAAAAAAAAAAATTAGAGAATTCACTATAATGTGCAGCAGAGTGAAGATATGAGGGATAAAAAGTCCCAGAAATCTTCATGTGCAGCATTTAGCTTCCTTCATCATCATCATCATAATCATCATCATCGCTGATATCGTAAAAAAACATAAAAAAATGTTCTATAGTCTGATTCAGAGGCGGCTACACAACAACAGATCGCCACGACTACTAGATTCTACGGCCAAGTATTAAAATAAATCACTTTCCTTCATTTGTTAGAGCGAGGACCAAATTTGCATATTCACAGATATCGTATAAAAAAGAAAGGGCGACAGAATATTTCCATAAAATATACACAGCTGTTCCTTCATTAGACGATACAACAGAAATCTAGTTTAGTGGTTTTATATAAAGTCAAATTATAACTTTTCTAAAGCTGCTTCAAAAAAGAACAACAACAAAAAAACATTCAACTTTTTTCCATACAATCTGAATCTTAATCAATTAATCAATCAATCAATCAATCAATCAATACGAGCAGCTGTTGCGGGTCTGATAGTGTGTGTGTTTGGTTTATCAGGTTGAAACGTCCTCCCTTCACCCACGTGTGACTGGGTGACATTCTGGCTGAACAGGTTTGATTCGTCTCTGAAAACAAAACAACTTTATCTACATGAGGCAAAATGTAATAAGAGTTAGTGGCTTGTTCGCTAACGTTGCTAAGCTACTGTCAATCAAATGTGATCAAGCCACACCCACAAAGTCCTGATGAAACTCACTGTTTGATTGTTGCACATTTAGCTACAAATATTTAATGCTATAGAGATTTAAAAAAGACTTGATTAAAAAAAAAACACAACTGAGGCGTCAGAAGAAAAAAGTTTTTAAAATTACGTCTCATTTTCAGTTTTCAAACTATAAAAGTCAAAGTGTTGATGTTACTCTGTGTGATCTGTCAGGACAACTCAATCATATTCAATTTTTTTTTTGGTTTATTTTCATAACATTAAATCCATATGTTTTGTGAATTTGCCCTAAAACTGTTGTTTTGATATCCTCAAAAACTGCATTTGAAAAAGCCAAAAGCAGTAGGTGCTTCAACTTTTTTTTTGTAATTTGTCAAGATGATTTAATGCTTTGACTTGTGGGCAACATCAGACGTTAGTGACAGCTTTAAAATAAATCACTCAGTCAGTGAGACAGAGGACGGAGACGAGGAGTCTTTTCTCTACCAAAGTCCAGCTCCACATTCCTGTCATTCTGCTGCCGGCTGACCTACAAGCAGTTACAGTTACAGCTGCAACCACATCTACAACTATAACCACAGCTGCAACCATAGCTACAGCAGCTGCAACCACAGCTACAGCTACAGCTGCAACCACAACTACAGATGCAACCACAGCTACAGCTGCAACCATAGCTACAGCTGCAACCACAACTACAGCTGCAACCACAGCTATAGGTACAGCTGCAACCACAACTACAGCTGCAACCACAGCTATAGGTACAGCTGCAACCACAACTACAGCTGCAACCACAGCTACAGCTACAGCTGCAACCACAACTACAGCTGCAACCATAGCTACAGCAGCTGCAACCACAGCTACAGCTACAGCTGCAACCATAGCTACAGCTGCAACCACATCTACAGCTGCAGCCACAGCTACAGTCACAATTGCAACCACAGCTACAGCTGCAACCACATCTACAGCTGCAACCACAGCTACAGTCACAGTTGCAACCGCAGCTACAGCTACAGCTGCAACCACAGCTACAGTCACAGTTGCAACCACAGCTACAGCTACAACCACATCTACAGTTGCAACCACAGCTACAGCTACAGCTGCAACCACAGCTACAGTCACAGTTGCAACCACAGCTACAGCTGCAACCACAGCTACAGTCACAGTTGCAACCACAGCTACAGCTACAGCTGCAACCACATCTACAGTTGCAACCACAGCTACAGCTACAGTTGCAACCACAGCTACAGTCACAGTTGCAACCACAGCTACAGCTACAGCTACAGCCACAGCCACAGTTACGGCTTCAACCACAGATGCAACCATAGCTACAGCTGCAACCACAGCTACAGTCACAGTTACAGCTGCAACCCCAGCTGCAACTACAGCCACAGCTACAACCACAGATGCAACCATAGCTACAGCTACAGCCACAGCTACAGCTGCAACCACAGCTACAACTACAGCAGCAACCACAGTTACAGCTACAGCTACAGCTTAAGTCACAGCTAAAGCTAAACTTTATTTATTTTATTTTTTTGCTATTTTCTGAGGTCAGGAAATCCCTGCTGGTCACTTATGAAGTCCCACCGTCTGTTTTCAGTTCTGAGACTGGGATCTTAATCCGGTCCCACAGATCAGATCAATGGATAACAGTGTTAGAAAAAACTTCTTTTCGCACTTTGATTGTTCCTCTTTGATCGACCCCTGCAGCTCGATCCTTCTCCTCATGGTGAGCGAGAAGATTTTAAAACTTACAAAAAAAATAAAAAATACGCACAGATATTAAAATGTTAAAAAACACTTTGACTTTGGTTTTGACGCTTTCGTTCACAGATGAAGTGAAGATTAAGGAGAAAATGTCTCTTCTGGGTGAATTATTGCTTCTCCTCTCACTCAGACAGCTCTGTAAAAAATACAATATGACAGAATTTACCTGTCTGACTGAGCCACTAATTTGTGTCTTTGGTCTGTCACTTCACGATCTGCTTCAATAAAACACACCTCTTTCATCTCTCTCTGATGACAACTAATTATCTTTTGCTCCACAACAACTTTCCACCAGCCCGCCCTCCACATGCCGCCTCTCCATCCACTCATCAAGACGCTCTGTCGGGTTTTTTTTTCTTCTTCTTAAATTCACTTTCAGCTCAGCCAGTTCAGAAAAAAATGACTTTTATCAGCAGCCGACAGCTGGACGTCTGCAGCAGCTCAGCTCTGGGATTCATTACGAAATTTTCTGTCTGTACTTGGTGATTGAGGGAAAACTAAATCTTACCAGGTGCACAGGGCAGAAAAAAATCATATTATTAATCAATTAATATATTATTTATATGATCTAGAGTTGATAATAAGTGACTTATGGCAACATATTCCACAATTTCTGGAATAAAAAGAGACAACTGAGCTTGAAAGTTGCTGTTATTTCTGTTTCAGCTCTAGAAAAATACAAAAATATCATTACAATGTTGTTCACAAATGAATTTATCCTTCTAATTGTAATGCTTAAATTACTGAAAATTCATAACTATGATTTGGAAGTTTCCTTAAATCTAAAATAAAACATTACTGATTGATATTTTAATTGCTGATGCTTCAGACCTGCAGCTTTAAAAGGTCGTTCTGCTGGTGCACAAACTTCTTTTGGACCGAAAAAAAAGAAAAAAAAGTGAGAAGATTTAATATGAATGAAGCCAGAAGTAAAAAAGCCTCCAGTTGTGATCGGCCTCTGGCACAAACGGCTTCTTCACATCCTGAACCGACCGACATGAAAGTGAACTTCACCCAAAACTCTTCCCCTCCCTCACTTCCACTCTCGTTCGCGCTCTCCCACTCATTTCCTTCTTCCCCTTCTCCTTCTCCTCCTCTACTCTTCACTCCGTTTGTCATATTAGTTGCAGTTTTAAATGATCTCATTATAGCAGCTTATGGTATTATATGAATTTATGACTAACATGTAATGAAATGTCCCTTTTATATGGATTTAAAACGGGATGATCTTATAATTTATTGCTCAATAACCCTCAAAGAGACACTTCACTAATTACATTCATTATTACCTGATCTCCCTTTAGCAGGTTTGTGTCGTGTTATTACTAAACTGCACTGAAATGAATCCGCATCTTCTCTCCTGCTTCTTTTCCATCATCCAGTGCTGGTCAGTCTTATTGTTATTCATTAAGAAGAAGCTCGTAGTGTCTGATTGACCCCAGATCAGCCAGGCTGGATAGATATAGATATATATACTTTATTATCTGAAGGGCCATGTTTTTTTTTAAATTTCCATGACCTGTGAACCTGTACAAACTTGTAAAAAGCCGCTGAGAAATTAAAAAAGCAACAGATTCGGCCCCTGAAACCACACGTTTCCTTTACCCTACAGCACAGCCTGGAGCAGGGCGAGTTATATATTCAAAAAGTGGCAGTGAATATTTGATCCAAATGACTTATAGCAGTCTGTTTGAGTTTCTGCCGCAGACATCTGAAGCCTCTCGAGTAAAAAAAATGAAGAGAAGAAGTTCCAAACTTTTTCTGAATCATACTGAAATGGCATCTGGACCTCGGCTCGGCTCGTTACTCGAAGGACAGCAGGTCGGGGTGCGGCTCGGGGTCATCGGCGCTGCCTCTAGTGCACGGGGCGCCGTTACCCAGCAGCACCTCCTCGCCCAGGCTGATGCGACAGGGCGTCTTCCCCGAGCGGGGCGTGGAGGCGAGCCGCGAGTCCGGCCCCGGCGCCTTCTCCCAGATGTCGCAGGGTTTGGCGCGGGGCTCCAGCAGAGGAGGAGGAGGATCTTTGTTGATGAGGTCTGGGACAGAGAGCTGGAGCTGAGGCTGACGCTCCTCCACCTCCACCTCCACCTCCTCCTCCTCCTCTTCTCCACCTTTCCCTCCTTCCACCTTACTCTCCGTTGACTCTGGATGAGCTGCGTCTGTGACTTCCTCCTTCTCCCCCGGCTGCTGCTGCTGCTGCTGCTGTGGCTCCTCCTCCTTGGCGATGAGGGGCCTCTTTTCCGGGGAGGAGAGGACTGAGGAGGAGTCTGCAGCGTCCGGAGAGGAGACGACCGGGTCGGAGGAGATCATCATGTCCTGGGTCGTCTTCAGCGCTCGAGGGAGGCGCTTCTTCCCGGACGGCGGAGGCGGGTCGAGCCGAGGGAAGGAGGCGAAGGAGTTGATGTGACTGGAGGAGAGGAGAGGAGAGGAGAGGAGAGGATGTGAGGACGATACAAAGGAATTGATCCATCTCCCAGTCATGTAAAATATGAACCATTATGTGAAATTTTGTCGTAATTGCTCTGTGAACCTGTGAAGGTACAAGTGAATGTTTGTGAGATGTTGCATCGTGAGACTGAGATGAGACAAAAATACAAAAGCAACATCTCTGACATGGCTCTGACTGTCAGTGATGCAGAGGGATGAAAACAGGAAGTAAAGGTGAACTGATGGGGGAACCAAAACAGTAACGTAAAGACCTTTGGTGTGAACATACAACACCAGGTTTGATGCTTTATTAAAGGACAATTCCAGGCAAATTCAACCTGGGGCTCTAGTTTCCTGATATTTTAGGTCTAAAAGAATGAACCTGAAGATTTTCTTTTCATTGTCTCCTGTTTTGCAGTAGTTCTGTCTGTCCCCGCATTGAACGTACACCAAGGGGTTTGCTTACTTCAAGAAAGACGACATGTTTGAAAAATGGAGTTGTAATACAAAGTCTCGCGAAGTCTTGTGCGGCTCACTATGTTTACAGGTCGTCTGAAGCTCCTGTTTGTTTTATCAACACAGGAATATCAACTCAGAGGCACCATGTTTTCGTAGCAGTGAGAGTAAATCTGGCTGTTGTTCTTTCTGCCCGTACTTTGTATTACAGCTCTGTTTACAAACATGTCGGCTTTCTTGAAGTAAATAAACCCCCCGGTGTGTGTTTGAAGCCATTTGACGTTGTCTGTGGTTTTGTGGGATGTAAACAGCCTAAACAGCCTAAGATCTGTCCGCTCCCATTATACGCTAAACATTAAAAAGAAAATCTTCAGATTCATTCTTTTAGACCTAAAATATTAGGAAACTAGAACCACAGGTTGAATTTGCCTGGAATTGTCCTTTAAGAGCAGCAGCAGCAGCAGCAGCTCCTGCAGGCAGTTAAACTTTTGAAACATTTAGTTGCACAAATTCTGCAATTTGTGTTTCAGCCTGCTCTGAACACATGATCTGAGGTGATGGCAAAAAGAAATGAGGGAAAAAGACAAGACACACACAGACACACACACAAAAAAAATATGATGCAACTTCAGTGAGTTGTTGTGAGTGAGCTTGTGTGTTATTACTGCTCTTGTCAAACTGATTCGACTAAACCGGGGCTTTCCACTCTGGTATCATGCTGGGCTGGAAAATGAAAATGAAAACCTACCAGAGATGATTTGTTAACGTCAGTACATTTCTTTTCTTTTTTAAAAGTTACTTTTTCTGACATTTTTTTCTCTCTCCCTTTTATTAAAGCCGCAGTGAGAGAATGAGAGCGGATGGGATGGCTGGACTCAGACCGGTGCTGCTGCATCTCCAGCTTCATCCGTGCAGAACAGACAAGCATGAATAAAAATTCAAAAAGAAAGAAAACAAAAGTAATATTTACAAGCTGCAGGTGAGAAGTGAGTTTCTTTCAGTCTGCAACAACAAACTGGAGCGCGTGCTGCTGCAGGTTTCCATGGTGAACATTACTAAACATCTGGTTCTGCAGCTTCACCTCACTGAACACGTCTCATTTTGCCAAGAATTAATTGGGTGATGGCCGCCGTGATTTTTGGAGAAATACTGTAACTATAATAACCTGTCAGGAGTCGTTGGAGCTTAAAACACAATGAACTGTGTCAAAAAATCAATTTAATTTTTGAGTTTTTAAAAAAAGTTTTTCTGCTGATTCAGGGGGGAGTTGCTCACACTGATGTGACATCCCAGCGATTAAAAAAACAAGGAGACATAAAAATAACTGTGTTGACTTTTCTCCACATAATTCAACTTCATTAAACTCTGATGTGATGAGCGAGAATATAAAGATCATAGAAACCTTTATTTTTAGAACTAGAAATAATTAACTATGTTTGTAGCTTCATTGTAAACAGGAGATATCAATTATGATGTAAATACTATACAAGAAATAAAACCTCATGATAAATAGCACTTTTTATTTCCCTAGCAACAACTGAAGAAAACACTGAACCTCTTGGGCTTCAGTCTCTCCATCCCATCTCATCTCATCCCATCCCATCTCATCTCATCTCATCTCATCTCATCTCATCTCATCTCATCTCATCTCATCTCATCTCATCTCATCTCATGCATCCACGATTCAAACTCCAACCCGTCTGAACCGGTTGGTGGTCGAGTGAAATCTCTGCAGATCATCGCTGGTAAATTAAACCAAATATATTCACAGTCGACTAAACGGACACAAATGTGAGCAGAGCGGCTGAAAAATGACGTTTGCCTGAGTGATCATCAGATGATCAATGCTTCTGGAACGAATCCCCAACCAAACACAACCTGAGTGTGTGTGAGAGGAAATAAGAAATGAGAAATGCAGTACTAGTTAGAAATGCAGCGCAGTTAACTCAGTACCCGAGGATGAAAGACTATGCACATTATGTAATTTAAATGTAATTGAGGATGAACTGCATTTTGTGTTTCATTATATATATATTATATGACGAAGCCAGGCAGTTTTTGTTTCAGAAAATGCAAAATGTGAAACCGGAGTTGTTTTGGGTTGATGATGAGGTAAAGTTGGAATGATTCTTCAGAAAAGAAGTCTTTACTATAGCTACTTTTATAAAAAGTGCCTGGTTGTTACATTGTCCCCCTCTGCTGGCCTGGTCGTAATCTCTCCTGTGCTCTTTTTCCATCCAGGTGTGTGATTGCTGCGGGGCGTATTTAAAGGCAGAGGTTCTGCGCGCTCTCTCTCTCTCTCCTCCCTCTCCGGTCCTGCGCTCAACCCTCGGCCACGCTTCCTCTCGTGGGTCCGGGAGCGTGGTGCTCGCGGCTGGCTGGCAGATCTTTTGATTCGGTTTTGTTTCTGTTACAGGTTTAGGTTCCAGTTCTGTTGGGGGGATAGGGAAGAAGGTCGGTGCCCGGTCTGACGGCCCTGTGTGGGTTGGCTGTGGTGGCCGCCCTTTCCTTTGTTCTTTTTGTTTCAGTTTGCCTGCCAGCCCAGCCGCCTCCGTTGCTCTATTTATTTGATCCATCCTTGTTGTAACAATAAACCTTTTTATGTGCATTTGTAACTCCCGTCTCCACACTTATGTTGCCTCCCGTGAATATACCTAGTGGTCGTTTAGGGTCGTAACATAAATTGGGGGCTCGTCGCTTTGATCTTTCGGGATTGGTTTAGTGAAGTGCTGTGATTGCACTAGGAAGTGTGTGGAGAAGTATCAGCTGTGGCTGTAGGGATGGAGTTTAACTTACGGGAGTTTGTGGCCGATCCGTCATGGGAGGCGGTCTGGCGTTGCACAAAGGATAATTTGTTTTGGATTGCTGACCACTATGGTGTGGAAGTGAACAAACAGGCTAAGAAGGCCGCGCTGTTGCAGGAGGTGAGTGCAGCGCTGATTGGCGGAAGGGTTCTGCCTGCTGTGCAAAGGGCTCCTGGGCAGGCGCATCAGTCTGGTGCCGAGTCGGTGAGACTTAAGGAGCTGGATGTTGAGTTGCAGCGTTTAGCCAGCAGGGAGAGGGAGTTGCAGCTCATGAACGAGCTCGAGATGAGGAAACTCGAGGTTCGTATGAAGGAGTTGGAGGTGGGGTCAATTGTGAGACCAGCAGAGTTTGATGTCGCAAAATACATTCGTTTGGTGCCTCCGTTTAATGAGGATGATGTGGACAAATACTTTGTGCTGTTTGAACGAGTCGCTACAACGTTAAAGTGGCCGAGAAATGTGTGGACATTGATGTTACAGTGCGTCTTGGTGGGGAAAGCGCAGCAGGTGTGCTCGTTGCTTCCCCCGGAGGATAGTGTGGACTTTGACAAAGTGAAAGTGGCGGTGCTTCGGGCTTATGAGCTGGTTCCGGAGGCGTACCGGCAGAGGTTCAGGAGGCTGAGGAAGCAAGGTGGCCAGACTTTCGTTGAGTTTGTCCGGGAAAAAGAAGCCCTGTTTGACCGTTGGTGTTCTTCCAGCGAGGTGACTGAATTCAATGAGTTGAAGCAGTTAGTGCTGATGGAGGATTTTAAAAACTGCCTCCCTGAAGTAGTGGCCACATATTTAAATGAGCACAAAGCTAACGATGTGTTTAAAGCGGCAGTGTTGGTGGAAGAGTATACATTGACTCATAAACCTGTGTTTGTGGATCGTCCCTTTAATAAACCTGTTGGGGGTTTGAACCGTGGGAGTTTTGAGGGCGGTCGGGCCTCAGTGGGGGTCTCGGAAAGTGAGAGGAAACCTGCCTCGTTTAATAGGCCTGCCTTTAAACCTGATAGAGGTGGCCCGTTTGTTAAAGAGGGTGTGAAATGTTTCTACTGTAAAGAAAGGGGGCATATTGTGGCTGATTGCCCCGTGTTGGGAAGAGGAAATGTGAAGCCTGTGTCTTTGGTCAACTCGTTGGAGAAGCCTTTGGACGTGCCGGTGGTGTCTGCTGGCCTCGCTGATTTTGCTCCGTTCATTATGGATGGCTGGGTTTCGTTGTCTGGTGGCGGCCGTGAGGTCCCGGTTAAAATACTGCGTGACACTGCTGCCTCTCAGTCGTTTATTCTGGAGGGAGTGTTGCCGCTGGGTCAGCTGTCAGCGCTGGGCTCAGATGTGCCAGTGGTGGGTTTTGGCATGGAGGACTTAGATGTGCCTTTGCACAGGGTTCATCTAAGTCCTCCATGTGTTGCCGCTGGGTCAGCTGTCAGCGCTGGGCTCAGATGTGCCAGTGGTGGGTTTTGGCATGGAGGACTTAGATGTGCCTTTGCACAGGGTTCATCTCCGGTCAGACCTGCTGTCAGGCGAGGTAACTGTGGGGGTGCGCCCTGCGTTTCCAGTGCAGGGGGTGGCGTTCTTGATGGGGAACGATCTGGCCGGGGGTAAAGTGCTGGTTACCCCGGAGGTGACGCCAGTCCCTGTTAGTCAGTCCCCAGACGAGTTGGCGCGCAAGTTTCCCACTGTGTTTGCTGCCTGTGCTGTCACCCGGTCCAGGTACAAGAGAAGTGAGGAGGAGGTTGATCTGAGTGACAGTTTCCTCTGTGGTAATGATGACCTGCCTCCGTCTGAGGGGGGCACCGAGGCCGGTGTCTCTCCGGAGCTGAAGGACTTGACTTTGTCTCGAGAACAGTTGGGCCGGAGGCAGAAGGCGGACGTGTCACTGTCCTCGCTGTTTGAAGCCGCCGTGGCAGCGGAGTCGGTGGACTCTCTGTCCACGGGTTTCTTTGTGAAGGATGGTGTGTTGATGCGTAAGTTTACGCCGCCGAAAGTGTCTCCGGCCGATGACTGGTGTGTTTCTACTCAGGTTGTTGTGCCCCGCCCGTACCGGTCTGAGATTCTGAGTCTGGCTCATGAGAATCCTCTTTCTGGTCATTTAGGAGTGAGAAAGACCTACGACCGCATTCTGCGTAATTTCTTTTGGCCTGGGTTGAAGGGTGATGTGGCGCGTTTTTGTAAGTCCTGTCATACGTGTCAGGTGGCTGGGAAGCCGAACCAAGTCATTCCGCCGGCTCCCCTGTACCCGATACCTGTGATTTGTGAACCATTTGAAAGAGTGTTGGTGGACTGTGTGGGTCCGCTGCCCCGTACGAAATCCGGCAACAAGTTTCTGCTGACAGTGATGTGTGCGTCAACTCGTTTTCCCGAGGTGTTCCCTCTGCGGAAAATTACTGCTCCTGTGGTTGTGAGAGCGTTGACCAAGTTTTTTTCACTGTTTGGGTTGCCTAAAGTGGTGCAGACGGACCAGGGCTCTAACTTCATGTCTCGTCTGTTCGCGCAGGTCCTGAAGCAGCTCCAGATTAAACACTCGTGTTCCAGTGCGTATCACCCTGAGAGTCAAGGTGCTCTTGAACGCTTTCACCAGACGCTGAAAAGCATGCTGCGCACTTACTGTCTGGATTTTCAGAAAGAGTGGGACGAGGGGGTGCATTTGCAGCTGTTTGCGATCAGGGAGGTGGTGCAGGAGTCCCTGGGGTTTAGTCCGGCTGAGCTGGTGTTTGGTCACGCGGTGCGTGGGCCGTTGAAGCTGTTACGAGAAAAGTGGCTGGATGAGAACACCGAGAAAAATCTGCTTGACTATGTGTGTGACTTTCGGACGAGACTGCGCCGGGCTTGTGAGATTGCCAGGGGGAACTTGGAGTCTGCTCAAGTTAAAATGAAGTGTTGGTTTGATAAAAATGCTAAAAACAGAGTGTTTCGTCCTGGTGACAGGGTCCTGGTGTTGTTGCCGCTTCCTGGATGTAGCCTGCAGGCTCGGTACAGTGGTCCCTACCTGATCAAAGAAAAGGTGGGTGACAGAGATTACATTGTTGCTACTCCAGATCGGCGGCGCAAGCACCGCTTGTGTCACGTTAACATGCTGAAGCTTTATTGTGAGAGAGAAGAGGTGCAGGTACCTGAGACTGACAGGTCTCCCGAGTCGCTGTCCGGTGCTGAAGCTGTGTCGCCGCGCGTCAGCCTGGTGACAGGCGCGACGGGTGGGGAGCTCTCCAGTGCTGAAACTGACAGCTCGCTGTCAGTGGCGTTGACGGAGGGGAAGCTGTCAAACTCTGCGGTGCTGGCAGAGCTGCCTGCCCGGTTGTCTCACCTCACAGAGACGCAGTGTGCTGATGTGGTTGCTTTGATAGGTTCGTATAGTGAGTTGTTCACTGATGTTCCTTCTCAGACTCACCTGATAGCTCACGACATTGATGTGGAGGGTTCCGGTCCTATTAAACAGCATCCGTACCGGGCCAGTCCTGAGAAGCGTGCGCGTCTGAAAAATCAGGTGAGCTATATGTTGCAGCACGGTATTGCTGAGCCTAGTTGTAGTGCGTGGAGCTCTCCGTGTTTGCTTGTTGTTAAGGCAAATGGTGATGATCGGTTCTGCACAGATTTCAGGAAAGTAAACAGTGTGACGAAGCCTGACTGTTACCCGCTTCCACGCATGGAGGATTGCGTTGATCGTGTGGGGGGGGCCCGGTTCGTGACCAAGCTGGACCTGCTGAAGGGGTATTGGCAGGTGCCGCTAACTGAGCGTGCTAAAGAGATCTCTGCCTTTGTGACCCCTGATGACTTTCTCCAATACAGGGTCATGGCGTTTGGGATGCGGAACGCGCCCTCCACGTTCCAGCGCTTGATGAACGTCACTTTGTCTGGTCTGTCGTGTTGTGAAGCGTATCTTGATGATCTGGTTGTGTGCTCGGAGTCGTGGGCTGAACATGTGGAACATTTGGAGAGTGTGTTTTCTCGTCTGAAGGGGGCTGGGTTGACTGTCAACCTGACGAAATGTGAGTTCGCGCAGGCGAAGGTCACATACTTGGGAAAAGTGGTGGGGGGAGGACAGGTCCGTCCTGTCCATGCTAAGGTGGAGAGTATTTTGAACTTTCCGGCTCCAACTAACCGCACTGAGCTGCGCCGTTACCTGGCGATGGTGGGTTATTACCGGGGGTTCTGTAAGAATTTTTCATCTGTTGCCTCTCCCCTAACTGATTTGTTGAGTCCCAAGGTCAGCTTTACGTGGACCGAGGCCTGCCAGACGGCGTTTCAACACACTAAAAGTTTGCTTTCTAATGCTCCTGTCCTTTCAGCACCGCGCTTCGACTGTCCTTTTAAGCTGGCTGTGGATGCCAGTGACACTGGGGTGGGCGGCGTGCTATTGCAGGAGGGTCCTGATGGCGTGGACCATCCCGTGTCGTTTTTTTCGAAGAAGCTGGACTGTCATCAAAAGTGGTATTCAACCATCGAAAAAGAGACCTTGGCTCTCGTGTTGGCGCTCGAGCATTTCGAGGTCTATGTCAGTTCGACGTGCTGGCCACTTACTGTGTTCACGGATCACAATCCGCTTGTTTTTTTGGGTAGGATGCGCAACAAGAATCGCCGCTTAATGTGCTGGAGTTTGCGCCTCCAAGCTTTCAATATCGACATCAAACATGTGCGGGGTCGCGACAATGTGTTGGCCGACGCGTTGTCACGCCAATGATGTTGATCTACTGAACCATGTTAGCTATTGTGTTATTATTATTGCTAATGTTGTGTCTTGGCCCTGGTTCAGTGACTTATGGTGGGGGTGTTACATTGTCCCCCTCTGCTGGCCTGGTCGTAATCTCTCCTGTGCTCTTTTTCCATCCAGGTGTGTGATTGCTGCGGGGCGTATTTAAAGGCAGAGGTTCTGCGCGCTCTCTCTCTCTCTCCTCCCTCTCCGGTCCTGCGCTCAACCCTCGGCCACGCTTCCTCTCGTGGGTCCGGGAGCGTGGTGCTCGCGGCTGGCTGGCAGATCTTTTGATTCGGTTTTGTTTCTGTTACAGGGTTTAGGTTCCAGTTCTGTTGGGGGGATAGGGAAGAAGGTCGGTGCCCGGTCTGACGGCCCTGTGTGGGTTGGCTGTGGTGGCCGCCCTTTCCTTTGTTCTTTTTGTTTCAGTTTGCCTGCCAGCCCAGCCGCCTCCGTTGCTCTATTTATTTGATCCATCCTTGTTGTAACAATAAACCTTTTTATGTGCATTTGTAACTCCCGTCTCCACACTTATGTTGCCTCCCGTGAATATACCTAGTGGTCGTTTAGGGTCGTAACACTGGTCAAAAAGAAAAAGTGAATTATTTATTGTCTAAATATGATGATAATGTGTCTTGTAAGCCCTTATAGGCTGGGCGCCTTAATTGGTGCACGACACGTAAATAAATATAAATTCATTCATTCAATTCATGCAGAATAAAAAAAAAAAGCTCATTTCCATTTTTGGAGGTTACAAAAATCAGTCTTATTCAATTGCAGACCTCTCTCTGGAGCCTTTGATGTATCATCACTAATTCAAATCCACATTTCACAGGAAAAATCTTAAATTATTCACCTTTTCTGACCCGATGCCTAATTTACACTGACAGACACTTCTTTCAGGAGAGCTTATTTAATATTTGGGCCTACAATGAGATAATGTCTTTCAGGGGTTTTTATCATTAAAATGAATGTGAAGCCTTGGAAAGATGATTTTCAGATATTCGTCCTGAAAGCACAAAGGCACTAAAAAAGATAATGAATGTTTAATTAATGAAGATCTTATGCTCAGGATTAGGGTTTAAATTAAGGTGAAGATGAAGTTTGGATGAGGCTCTGTTTGAACTCAGCTTGTATAAGTGCTTTTTCATAGTTCACAGTTGTGTTAATATGACCGAAGTAGCAGCATCTGTCACAAAAACTCACACAACAAAGACACGGCATCACATTGCTTTCCTCTTACCTGTTAGTCTGGTTCAGTTGGTCCATGCAGCTCCACACGGCACCCACGTTTTTGTTGACCTCAGTGACCCCGATGTCTCCGAGGTGACTGGGCTCCTTTCGCCTTAACAAATCATTGACCTAAAGAAGAAAGGAAGAAAGGAAAATTATGTTTAATGGCCTCATATTAAAGAGATAGTTCAACATTTTGGCAAATTCTCCTATTGCCATAATCCCTATAGTCATAGCAGAAGGTTCATTACCTCTAATTATCGGTGCATGTTGTTTTGAGATCAGTGGGGCAGAGACGTGAGCTGCTCAGTGAACACAATGGAGGTGAACGGTACAGGTCCTTTGTCCCTCATCAAACTCATCAAATACACAATCCAACAACTCCAAAACGCTCTGGTGGACAAGTTGTGACCTGCACATTCACCACGCTAGGAAATAATCATGTAACATTACGAGACAAAATTGTTTTCGAGGCAAATGCGTAGCCAGCTACATTCCAGACGCGGCTTCTGGGCGGAGCGATTTCAAAAGCACAAGTAGTTCCTAGTATTTGCTTCATGTGTCGTAATGTTACATAATTGTACATGATTATTTCATAGCGTGGTGAATGTGGAGGTCACAACTTGTCCACCAGAGCGTTTTGGAGTTGTTGGATTGTGTATTTGATGAGGGAAAGGGACATTCTGTACCGTTCACCTCTGAGCAGCTCACATCTCTGCCCTGCAGATCTTAAAACAACATGCATCGATATTTAAAGGTAATGAACCTACTGCTATGGCTATAGGGATTATGGTGAATTTGCCAAAAATGTTGAACTATCCCTTTAAAGTTCAAAGGGATAAATAATAATTATCAGCGTTGTCATGTTCAGGATTTGAGTCTCACAAACCTTGGCTCCGACAGCCTTCCCCAGGTTGATGGCGTTCTTCAGCCTCTGCTGGCCTCCGGAGGATGGAGAGTCCACGGCGCCGGAGCCCAGGTTGGGGTTAGCCGAAGCCGGGGAGCGTCGGGCCGACGGCGGGCCCTGCCTGGAGATCTGGGGACTCTGCTGCTGGGCAACGGAGTTCTCAAACATACTTTGATCAACTGGGGATAAAAGTAAAAGAGAGGGAGAGGAGACAAAGACAGAGAGGTAAACACACAGAAGATGAGGAGGACGTTTCTGTGGTTACAAAGCTGCAGACCCTTTAAGAATTAGACCGAATTGCTGGGATGTTTGCTGCTAGAATGAGATGCAGACTTTCAGTTCTTGAAGGGAAATGAAAGGGATATTTCACTGCAGTGCAACAAAGCTGGATGTTCAACATGTTCAGCTTTTCTAGTACGGCTTTGCCAAATGCACTACTCCTGTTTTATCAGCTGCCATGTCTCTGAAACTAACTCGGCTGGAAACCGCATATTTAGCCACTTTGGGACCGGATTACATAACATACTGAACATATGGAACAATAGCTGGGAGATGCACCGCAATGAAATGTTTCTTGTGTCTCAATTTGCTGTGAACCAAAACTGCCGTCCATGAAGAACTACAAACTAGTCTGAGCCGAATAGTGGAAAGTGTTTGATACTCAAAATACAGTAATCATGCCATGTTCCTTCTGGCACAACTCAGGTTTAGAGGGGACAGGTAGAAAAACATTTCTTCTTGTTCAAGGCCCAGCAGGCAAACAGTGGGCGAGGCGAGGGAGTGCAGCAGCGGGTAGGAACGACAGGAAAAGCAGCCAAATTACAACAGAAAAAAGCAGAAAACAACGAGCGGGAACACACAACAGATGATAAAACAAGGGAAAAATACAGTCTGGGAGTCTGTGAAAAATACAGAGAGGAGATGAGGAAACCGAGAACAGCTGAGAAAGTCAACGAGGATGAATCAAAGGATGAATGAGGGCAGTGAGCAAAATGGAAAAGGCAGGCGGTGAATGAATAAAAGAATTTATGAATGAACTGTGACATTTCCTGTGTTATTCTGCAGATTTATACACTAACACCATCAGAGGAGGATTCAAAGAGGATAAAACAGCCGACATATGGGCTCCACATGGCAGAGCAGTAAGTCACAGGGTAATAAGTAAACCAAAACAGTAAAACAACTCCAACGACACATGCACACAAACAGTAAAAAAGGACCAATGAATCAATGAAAATGAAGCAGGAACAGAGAGACCAGAACTTAAATAAAAGGAGCTCAGATGGTTGTGAATCCACTGAAGACAGATGTTCTTACCTCTTGGAGAGAAACGTCTCTCAGAAGGCATTTAACAAGACATAGAAGAACCAGATTTCAGATTATTTTACGTCTAAAGAAGCAGATTATTGAGCTGTTTTTGCTTTAACACAAAGGGGACGAAGTCAGAGAAGGTAATGGGTTAAAACTGTAAATACTTCTGAAACAGGCCTTGTCAGATGAAGCATCAAAGCAGACAACCTTGAATTCACTTTGCACACGCACTCACACTCGCTTAATGTCCCCAATCATGAGATAGCGATACAGTAGGAGCCAGAAACGGGAGGAAATGTGATCCAATATTATGAATCAGCTCGATACAGAGGACACACACACAGTAGCCTACTGTAAGTTCACGATGGCAGGCAGAGATATGAGAGGAACAGAGGGAGAGAGACACATTTACTTTACAGCAAGTCATCAAATCGCAAATCAATTACCACAGCAGAGTGAAACTGCACCAAGACTCGCTATAAATGTAATTACATAACAGAGATCCGTTAGCCTATGTGTGTGTGTGTGTAGATGTAGATGTAGAAGCTGCATTCAAGGCTGTTCTACGTTGTGTTTGAGTGCATTCAAAATTACTGTGGATAATTATTTTATCGAAATCTGGCCTCTGGTTGTGGTGAATCAATTTGGATAAAGTTAATTGTTTTGGCTTTTTTTTACTTAGTAGCCTAGTCTAACTTCAATTAGGCTAATGAGCATTATAGCACCACAAAAGACTGCACATGTTTTGGGGGTAAAAGATGAAATGTGATGCAGAAATCTATTTACACATAAATACACTGAAGGATAATCAGATTCCACAACAACAACACAAGAAAAAAACTGGAATGAGACATCTGAATGTTTCCCTGCTGCCTTGTTATCTTCTCCTGCCTGAAACAACTTCTTATTAAATAAAAGAGGCCAACTGAACAAGCCTGAGAACAAAATGCCAGAGCAACATAAATGACCCACAACAGAGAAAAAATGTGCGAGAAAAACATGTTGCAGTATTATTGTATACAATGTGTTAGCTGTTAGCTCACTAGATAAACAGCTAATAGCCTAGTTGCCATTGTCGGCAATTCTAAGACTACATATTTTGTAAAAAATTTGTGTGATGAAACATGATATAAAACAAATATTAGGTGCTGTAAAGCAACATAATTACTGTGTTTTTATTTTATTGCAAATTAAATCTCTTAGCCAAGCCTTCCCTGCTGTTAGCCAGCTAGCAACTTTATAGCAAAATGACTCAGCAGCCTAGTTGCCACTGTCGCCACTTCTAAGACCATATATTTTGTGGAAAATGTGTGATGAAACATGATATAAAACAAATATTAGGTGCTGGAAAACAACTTAATTACTGTGTTTTTATTTTATTGCAAATTAAAGCCTAGCTTCCACTGCTGTTAGCCAATTAGCAGCTTTGTTAGCAACATGACTCAGCAGCAGTTTATCGGCACATGTAGCCTATGTTTTGGTCTTTTATGTGCTTTAACCGTCTCCTATAAAGCCTGTGTCCGTTTACCCTTGTCCATTCATAGCTGCGACAGAAAAAGACACATAATTTACATGCATTAAGTCTTTGTTCGATATGCTGCCTGTCTGCCAAGGTCATCCGTGTAGGCTACTGACTGTACATCAAGGTCATCAAGTGATCTCGGGATCGATAGTGTCACATTGCATCGGCTATAAAAACATTCTTATTGATCCCGCCAGACAATGAGGCCACATATTCCTCCCACTTTAACTCCTAATGGAGAAGTAATGGATGGACTTGTAATGTAGTACGCCCTGTGGAGGGCTTCGGTGAAGGGCACTGGAAAGAGAAGCTGTTTGTGCGACCAGACTTACAATGTGCTCTGTGAAAATGTATTTATAAGTCAGCGTTTCATGTTTTTTTCACAGATTTTCTTTCAAAACTATGATGCTGAGGTGAAACCTGCCGTTTTGAAACCAACCCCAAGTGCCTCAGTTTGGGCTCATTTGCACACAGATGTGATTTATCTTCACTGTTTATGAGCATTTCTCGGTCAAACTGTCCCAGTGTCAGCTCTGAACCTCTTTGCCCTCGGGGGCTCCTCTACTCTCTACACAAAGACATTTTGTTAAAGCAGATATCAGCTTCACGGCCGTTTCGGCTAATGCTGCGTTCAAGGCAGGCTTTTGAAACCGTAAGTTACAGCTTCAAGTCACAACTACGACTTGGTAGCGTTCCAGGTAACCCGTAGCTCGTGTTTTTACCATCCTGTTGTCTGTGAAAGTTCCCTATAACGGCCACTCGTAACTTCCGACCCGTGAACTCGTACCAGATCGAACTGGTATGACTTCACAGGAAGGAAAAACACAAAGTACGAGTTTCTTTGAACGCACCATGAGTTAGCAGCCCCCGCCCTTGTCAGGCATCAATTGGTCCTCGTGCTACGTCACCACATTCACGCGCATCCCTTGGCTGCACACACAGCCCTTCATGCCGTTCTCTCTCCTCATTGGATAACACTTGTATCCCACAAGGAAAATTTTCTCCTCGGGTTACAGCAGAGCAGAGTGACGGAGAGACTCGTGTTTAGGCTGAAATACTTCATGTAAGTGATTGCTGACGGAAAATAGGACTATTTAGGACTTATATTAACAAAAACATTCCACTGATATCTGCTTTAAAGGTTGGTGGATAAAGTACACGGTGACGGTGAGAAAAGCAATTGTTGTCCACCGAGACAGAGGTCAATCTGTCCTGACTGAGGAGAGTTACAGTGAAACGAGTCGAGGCCAGAAACAAAACACGTGAGAGAGGCTGGAGCTAAAACTCAGTATCAGATATGACTTTACTGTTTTTATAGCAACAAAACAACAAAATGGATGTGTCAGGTTTTTCTGATTGCCTTCTAAAACAAGACGTCTCCTCCATTACCTAACTACAAATCTTCTTCCTGTGCATGTTCAGAAAGCAACTCATCACCCCGAAGCAATACAAACTTTGTTATTTATTTCATTTCAAGTTAAATTAATTCCAAAAAGCTCAATTTCTTCTTGGTGCGTTGCATGCTTCTGTCTGGATGTTAAGATTGCTGCTGAGTGTAAGAACTGTGGTGCATTCGGGAGCTGTTGCAAAATCCGTCTGCACATTATCAGCCGTGGTCACTGCCAAGTCGAGGTGCGGTGTGTGTGTGTGTGTGTGTGTGTGTGTGTGTGTGTGTTTATGGCACAAGGCCAGGGTGCGTTGTAAGATAAGTTGTCATCATCATGCAGGAGAGTGTCGAGAAATTTGTTACAGAAAAACAATGTGTGGGAGCGTGAACGTGAGACGTGGGCGGTGACAGCGACCTGCAGAAGACGTGCTGTCGTAACAGAAAAACAAGGTCACGTTTGACGTTTTGTGTGTGTGTGTGATGTAACGCTAACGACTATATTTAGTGGCTAATAAATAACAGAGTGATTTATTTGAAGACAGATTCTTCTTCTCTAAGGAGTTCGAACTGGAGCCGAGGCCACAAACGATCCGTCTCTATACTGTATCTGACAGGTGCGTGGCTCTTCCCTCCATCATTACACCAGGTGAAGACCCTCCTCTGTCTCTCTCAGCGGGTCGAATCATAAATAAACGCCGCTGCCGACGCTCTCTGGAGGTTTCAATACCCTCAAATTGAAAGATCTAACGTTAGTGAGAGTTGTTTCCTCCCGACAGGATGCTCGTTCTCCGCTGTTTAAGAGACGCTTTCTTCAATTTGTCACCTCCTGAGCTGAGATTTCCCACGAGCGTCTGTAGCTCACAAGAAACCAATTCAGTTTAGGCCCAAACACTAAATCTATGTCCTTCCAATTAGCGGAGATGGGACAGCCCTCTGCGCTGTGAGTTCTGCCCACTGAGGCGTCACAGGCTGAGAAGTAATTGTTAAATAAGAACAAGAGAGTCGAACTTCGTCAGAGCTCGTGTTTCTGTGAAGACTGGAGCTGTGCGTGTTTCACATTCACTCTCAGACTAAGTCATTATTGTGAATGAAATAAACGTTAAACCCTCAGACAGCACTGTGACCCAGATTCATACTGTACACTGACAGATACAAGTAAAAAGGCAAAACTATAGACTCTGCTACAACAGCTCCACTGGCAGCTCTGAATGTGGAAATAAAATCATGTCAAATATAGAAATGAAAAAACTGAATACAGTATTTTAAAGTTTGATTTGGCTGATGTTGAGGAGGAGTCTGTACGCAGTGTTTGATGTATCGGCAGCTCGTGTTTCTGAATGTCTACTCTTTGTTCATGGCTGAAGCAGAAGAAACTCCCTTCACTTCACTTCACTTCACTTGGAGCACAAGATGTATTGATTAGATATTGGTAGCAAACATCAAAAAGGTCAAGGTCACTACTGTATGACCTCACAAAAACATATTTCTTGCCTCCTGAATGAGATTTCTCAAGAGCACCTGAATGGGATTTATTTATATTTTGCATAAATGTTCATTTAGACTCAGAGATGAACTGCAGCGATGAAAAGCCAGACGATATTTTCAAGAAACAGTGACCATGAAAGTGGGTTTCTGTTTCCATAGAGTGAAGATAAAAGCTTTTACATGTAATCCAAGTTTAATGTGAGATTTCAAGCAGTCTGTCTGAAATACCATGTCAAACCACGTTGTGTACACACTTTTTTGCAAACATTTTCACTGCAAACATTACTCATTTTGCAAGTTTGCATGTTCAAATTGCACACTGAGCAGGTTAAACTCAAGGTCAGGGTCAGGGTGACCTCTTGTTCTGGTTATGTAATAGATTCAGGGTCACAGTGACCTTTGGCCTTTTACCAGCACAGTCAAGTGAGTTCAACCTCGAGTTCAACCCTTGACTGTTTGAACCAAATTTAAAGAAGTTCCCGACAAACGAGATGAAAACATTAAGCCTCCGGCCAAAACCATCGCCAGCTCAGAGGCAAAGAAACACTAGAAGAAGCTTTAATCAAAGTGAACATAAAAGCTGAAGAGACGTTCACAGACTGTTTGTTTCTTACAGCAGGACTGAGCACCAGTGGCAGATTAGTGGGCGAGTGTGGTTTATATTGTCTTTTAATTACAAAACAAGCCTGAAGGAATCCATCTGTAATAATTATCGTTCATTAACAGTGAAATGAGGATTTCCTCTCTTTCTTTCTCCAGGAGCTGCTGTGGATTAACGGCATTAGTCGAACAACAGCCAGATTAGAAACGGAAACAGATCGAGAGTTGGGACGGCTATTTCCAGGGTGTAATTCAACGTGTAATCCCCCTCCTACGCCCCCCTGTGATTTGCTGCTAAATTAAAAATTCCAGCACATGTAATCAGACATTTCTCAAGCGTGTGGAATAAACTGGATTCAGAGCAGGAAGCGAAACAGACACAGTTTATTGCGCACAACAAGACGACACGGTCAAGGAAACCCTGAGCAGAGTGCTGTGACTCCCACTCCTGCAGCAGCAGCAGCAGCAGCAGCAGCAGTGGGCAGCGCCGCTGAATCGACTGAGGCCATAACGCAATCTCCTGCAACACTAACAAAAATTGGAAAATCTACCTCAACCCCAAAGGAAAATTCATGTTAATCTCACAGAGTAATTATAGTTTCATTTAGCACAGTGCGTTTGAACAAGTGACGTCTCAGGAGAACGAGAGTCCAGACAAACTCCAGTGACAGGAAATAAAAGGAGGAAAGGAGAGAAAGAGAGAGAATTTCAAAAGACTTTTAGAGTAAGAGATAAAAACAATAACATGGAGGAGTTTGTGGTTGATTTACAACAGGTTTGATTTCACACATGTGAAAACTATCATGTGTCTGAGTGAGCGGATGTTACGACCGCCACATTAACAACAAAGACGAAGCTACGTTTTAATAACAGATCAATCAATGATTTTTGAATGATCAGTCATTTATTATGTAAAAATATTACTGAAGACCATCTCTCCTTTTTTTTTAAATTTCACATCAAAGCTAACAAACTCTTGTTTTTTTGGGGGACATTTTGAAAACTAATAGATTACTTTCTTGATCCATCTAAAGTGAATGTGGTCATGTGACTCCCTCAGTAATATTTTATACCCTTTAGTTGTTTAGCTTACAGTTTCTTTTGATTGAAATATTACTTCTCCTTCTCATAATGATGCTGCTGCTATTCGCCTGAGTTAAAGGGGAACTATGCAAGTCTGGTCGCTCATCTGCTTGTTTTGCTAACCCTCCTCTCGGCCATGTGCATTTGTTTACAATGAAGCCTGTGAGAAATCAATCAATAGAGCGGTACATGATGTTATACGATGTTACGATGTGTATATTTGTGTAGTCTTATCTGTCATAAACAAGAGATTACAGGTTGCGGGGCATGTTTGTGTCGCGGCGCCGCAGAGACACCGGGTTGGAGGCTCTTACAAGGTTGGTTTTCAGCCAAGAGACGCTAGGTGGAAGACAGAGAGCCTCCATTCTCCCTGGAACAAGTTACAAGTCATTTATTTAACCATCAAAATTACTCTGAAGCTGTTTAATTAAGGTAAAAATGTAGCATAGTTAAGGTAAAAATCCTGCATAGTTCCTCTTTAACAGCACAGCTAGCAGGTGAGCTAACACCTGGGCTTTACTGTGTCTTATCCACTTCAAAACAAACACACACAGTCGCATCTTGTCTGTCTATGGCACCATGATGAATCACACAGTGGTGTAGCAGTCACATATGCACTCAATCAGATGTTGACACACTGTGGATCAACACCTCACCCCTCCCTCCTCCTCCTCCTCCTCCTCCTCCTCCTCCTCCTCCTCCTCCTCCTCCTCCTCTGTGACAACATTTGGTTTTACTCCAGCATGTTTTCCACCACAGGCTCGTTTGTCACGCTCATCCTCTGTTGTAAAAAGGGAATAATTATGAATCATGATGTAATTATGATTAGAATATTTAATTTTTCACGTGGAACTGGTAATTGGTGAAATCAGCTCCCGCCGCCCTCCCAGGCAGCGTGTGTGTGTCCGTGTGTGTGTGTGTGTGTGTGTGTGTGTGTGTGTGTGACTGAGCATCGCCTCTGCCAGACAACCAGCGTGAGGTTGTAATTAGCTTTGCTCGCTTTGCCATCACTGATCAAAGTGCCAAACTCTCCGCTTTGTTCTTAGCTGAGGGTAACCCACTTCTGTCACAGAGCATGAACACACACATACTTAGACACACACACACGCACACACACACTCTTCTCTTAGCAGCATATAGATAAGTCTCTCTCTCATTTTAAAGACTTAATTTAATCTCACTTTGACGTGGATTTAAGTTTTGACTGGAAAAAGTTTCTGTATCTCTACACAGAAGTTTGAAAATTGTTTATTCTTAATCCCTAATGTAAAATAAAAAAGTTGATTATTTCACATATTTACAATGCAAGTCAAGTGGACCATGACTTAAGTTTCAAAACTGATGTTTCCAAGGCCAAAAATCAAATGTTTTATCTTGAATCTTTGATCTAAGGTCAAATCAAACTCAAATGACTTATAAACGATGAGAAACAAGAGGAATCAAAGGTCATTGTCTTGGTGCAGGTGTTTCTGTCTCTGTCTTTTCTGCCAGCACTGACTTAACATTTAAAGGACACATTAAGAAACTAAAACTACAATTATTCCTCGGGTGCACTGAATCCTAACGGAGAAGTTTGCGTGTACAGTAAGAGAAACAGCCACGTAACATCTGCACACATCTGTCTATGTGAGGCACAGAAAAACGCCTCAGGGCTTCAGAGTTGTGTTAGGACAGAAGATCCTGCTTCTGATCTGCCAAAGTGATAATTTATCATCATAATACAGAGTATTTGAGCTATGAATGGTGTTTCACAATTTAATCATCGTGATAATAAATCAAATTTAGCAGTTTTGTGTTTATCTACTAATATTTCACAGTTAAAAACATTGACTTTTGACCACCTTGCAACATCAGTACAGTACCTGGCCGCCGCTCTGCACACCGCGACACAAACGCAATCCGTAACGCGTAATCTTTTGTTTTAGACGGTGAAGACTACACAAACACACACGCCTTAACATCGTATATGTTATGTAACGTTATCCACCACTCCATTTATTGATTTTTCGCCGGCTTTGTTGTAAACAAATGCACATGGGCGAGAGGAGCGTTAGCAAAACAGCGGAAAAGCGAGCGGACTTGCACAGTTCCCCTTTAAGGTTTGTGCCAAATCTAAGAACAGTCCCTCGAGGCGTTCGTGAGAATCAAACAAACACGAAAACAAAACCTAGAGCAGCGGCAGCTCGGGGGCGAAGCTGCATGACTGTGAGAGACGGGTGAGGGGATGAGTGACCTGAAACACACTCGCTCCAACACACAAACACACTAATCCTCAGGCCAGACCGGGTCATTATCACTGATGTATTAAATTAGAGCTCCACACTTGGCTGTGTGCTTCTTGGTGTGTGTGAGAGAGAGTGACACACACACAGAGAAAAGGTAGCGCCACTCATCAATCTTTAACCTGGGTTCATTAAAGCATGAATGATTAAAGTGGGTGGGCTGTGGTGGGGGTCTATCTGAGGCTGACGAGGGAGTTTCTCACTTATCTGACGGTCACATCGTCTCTTTTCCTCTGCTTCAGCCCTTTTCTACTGGATTTTTACTGACAAACTGTAAAACTGCTTAAATTCATTACCACTTTGCAAACATTCAAGCATTTTATCCTAATCTCCATGTTTTAATCCTTAAAGATTTGAACTAAACCAAACTGCACAGATATCAGAACAGGAATAACAACTCTCATATTTCATTTTACACGACTTTGTTTTGTCATGCAGCTAAACCAGTGTTCAAGTTCAGGTTGTAAAGATGTGCAGCTTTTCTCTCTTTAAGACTGATTAAATAGTTTTGGGTTCCACTCCCGTATTTGCAGCTGTAATCGAGTCAGTCCAGTTCAGTTCAGGCAACTAAAACTCTAGTTTAATTGGGGGATGATCATAGTTTTGATAATTGGACGGAGGAGAGATGGAGACCAGAGTGGGGATGAGTCACTCTTCTTTACTCCTCGAGATGTTTTGCTGCAATAACAAAGACCGTTCACCTTCAGGGGACAGACATCATTAGTTTCTTCCACTTCAACATGCTACTCCTGCATTAGTTTGTGTTTTTCTTTCAGTAAAAACTCGTTTCAACAGAAATAAAAAAAGAGAATTAAATAAACCTTGAATAAAAACATCAATTTTTGATCTATTTATTTGCCGTTTCTTGTATCATCTTCAATTTAAGGTTGTTTAAGGTTTTTGCTCTCATCTAATTATCCATGTTTTCTCTCGGTGAAGCATCAGAGGGAGCAGGAAGCCCTGATGACTGAGGCTCCGTACACTCAGCTGACCTCTCTTCCTCCTCTCGTTTTCAGAGCTGACCTTCTCCCTCCTCCTCTCAAACACATCCTCGCTGATTGTGAACACAGCATGGGCAGCAAACTCAGTCAGCATCTGTCTCAGAGCGGTGACGGAGCATCCCGGTCTGACCCGAGCCTCGGGGGGAAAACACAGGCCCCATTAACAAAGCCGACCTGTCTTCCTCCTCCTTTCTCCTCTTTCTCCTCTTTCTCTTCCTCTCCTCTACCTGATGTAACCTCTTCACATAATCTGTCCCCGCCTCTCCCTGTCTGTTTTATTGGCAGGTCCTGTCAGACCATATTAATACTAATGAGACTCAGGAACGAGCCTCTGACGGTGCAGAGCTGAAACTCCCATCATTAACCCTCACGCTCATCATAAACTTTAAAAAAAGAAAATCTGCACCGCTGCAGAATTTAAATCATAATCCTGCAACTAGAATCCACAACAGATTTCTGTAATTAACCGGGTCACGTACGGCACCGGTGTCTGTTTCCTCATCCGACTGAAACACCTGCAGGTTAAACTGGCTCTTAGCTGATCCACATGCAGCGTTTATCCTGCTGACTTGAAAAGAAATACACCTCTTTATCCTGTCACGACCTTATGAACCCGTCAGACTCTCCAGTTGCTCTGCTGCTTTAAATAAAAACGAGACTCAACCACCAAGTTTTAGTCATAAAACTCTTAGAGAGCAGCCTGAATTATTTCCTCATTCCACACTACCAGTGCTCTTCTACTTGACCGAAGTGTCTGTCGATGACACACACCATTTCATTTCACACACTCTCACTCTCTCGCTCTCTTCCCTCTGGGTTGACAAATGGATGACAGGTCGGTGACACTGGTCAGATAAGGACAGAGCAGAAATGTGGGAAAGTAAAAAGTCAAAACACAGCAGCACAGTGGATTTGTGCTGAAAAGTTTTACATTTGCCCATTGAGGAGAGTTTTCTACCAGGTCAGCAGGACGGAGCCGAGACAAATGTTCCTCCGACTATTCAAACACCGTCCTACAGTATGGACTCATTGTCACAAGTGAGGAAACTCTAAAACATGCAGACAGGACGTATTCATCACAGAGAGAGAGAGAGAGAGAGTCGCTCTGCATTGTCTTACTGTAGATTAGTGTGTTTGCATGCAAACGAGCTTATTAGCACCAGAGACAAAGTAGAGCTGAGGCTGATGGGAATAGTAGATTACTTAGCCACAAAATACATAATGTAAAGTTTAATTAAAACCTGATGCTGGTGATCTAACATTCATGTAACAATCAAAAATAACTGTCATGGCAAATTTCATGAGGATCCCTTCAATAGTTAATGAGACAAGTCATTTAAAGGGGAACTATGTGAGATTTGCACTTTAATTAAACAGCTTTGGAGTAATTGTATCATGTTAAAGAGGAAGGATTTTTAGCTTAACTATGCTACATTTTTACCTTAATTAAACAGCTTCAGAGTAATTGTGATGGTTAAATCAATGACTTGTAACTTGTTCCAGGGAGAATGGAGGCTCTCTGTCTTCCACCTAGCGTCTCTTGGCTGAAAACCAACCTTGTAAGATCAGAGCCGCCGACCCGGTGTCCCAGCTCTCGTCTTTGCGGCACCGCAACACAAACGCGCCCCGTAACCCGTAATCTCTTGTTTATGACAGATAAGACTACACAAATATACAAATCGTAACCTGTACATGATAAATAACGTTATCTACCGCTCTACTGATTGATTTCTTGCCGGCTTCGTTGTAAACAAATGCACATGGCCGAGAGGAGGGTTAGCAAAACAGAGGGAAAGTGACCGGACTGACGTAGTTCTTCTTTAAATGACTTGTCTCACTGAAAACCAAAAAGTGAGTTTTTACAAGAGTGAAAATATGCACCGGGAAACTGTAGAGGGAGCTACGTAGAGGAAAAAAGCGACCAAAACAGCTAAAAAAGCAACCAGACTTGCATAGTTCCCCTTTAAAACCACACATGGTGTCACAAAATTAATTATGGGTTCAATAAAGTCATTAGAATTGATCCTCTATAGATACCTGCACTGAATTTGATGGTAAACCAAACAGTAGCTGTTGACCAGTGTGAACTAATGAGCTCGAGCTGCCGACTGACCAAAACCTGGAGCAACGGCTTCGCTAGGAGAAAAACCAAAATGAAGAATGAAATATTTCATATTTGTGAGTCGGACTTTTCTGCAGTGTTTGCGTTTTCCTGACCTGCACTGTGACATCCTGTCTACACGCACTCTTCCACAGCAGCGAGCGAGGCAGCTATAATCAGAACAACGTCGGTGCAACAGCGTCAGACAACAGCAGATGCCAGATTTTTTGACGTTCGTTTCAGATTCACTGTGTTCCGCTGTCTCTCCAAAATAATGACGTACGGGAAGAAACTCGCCCATAAAAAGACGCCGAGATACAACAACCGGGTTTCTCTTCCTCGCTGCAAACCACCACCCTGCAGAGCACACACACACACACACACACACACATACACAGCATGTTTTGTCCTAATTAAAGGGGGAACATGTTTCTGCGCTGGGAAGAGCTCACTCCTCCTGTCAACACTGTCTTGCAGTAATATCATGTTTACACTCTCCTCCGTCCACATGCACGATGCTGAAAGAAAACCACGGCCACACTGGAGGGAGTTCACTCCAACTTACTGGCACTTGTTCCATAAGCATTCTGGGAAATTACTGACCAGATAGGACGCAGCCAAGTGCCGTATATCATGTAAATAAAGTTGAAACACGCAGCTCTACGTAGCTCTGTGGTGGTGGTGTTGAGGAGAGCAGGTTGTTGTTTCTTCCAGACATGTTTGGGTGAACCTCAGTCTCCTCAGTATCAAAGTCATAAAGATCAATAATTCATTCAGCCATTTGCCACATCACTGCCTGTCTGTCTGTCTGACCAGCAGCGAGGGAAACGAGGCTGTAGCACAACAACGTATCTGTCATTCCTGACGTCGACTCTCTCTCTCTCTGATTCTCTTTGTGTCTGTCTGTCTCTGTGCTCTTTCTCTCTCTCTCTCTCTCGGCCTTGGGCTTCCAGCCTTGTGAGGATATCAGTGAGAAGTGAAATCATGTTGCCAGCCCCGGCTTTTCAAAGGAATGAATTAAAGATTTTTAGGATAAGAAGTTGGATTTGGGATGGAATCTGAAATACGTCTACGATGAAGTTTCAGTTAAAGAGGAACTATACAAGATTTTACCTTCATTATTTATTTATTTATCTTTATTTAACCAAGAAGTCCCATTGAGATCAGGAATCTCTTTTACAAAGGAGACCTGACCAAAAATCAGCACAAACAAGATATACAATAAGCAATAAAACAAAATGTCAGCCACTCAGACACAGTGGCCAGTCCAAAAGAACAATGACATCCCTCCTTCTCCCTCACTGCATTCTTTATGATAAACTTAAAATCATTAATAGATATAAATGCTTTTAGTTTAAAGAGACCCCGAGGAGTTTGCTTTTGGTTATAAAAGTCTCATATTAATGTGGATGAATCTATGTTACAGTACACACACTTGTTAATGGGTCCATTTTCGATAAATATATAGTTTTGTCTTTATCGTTATTTTGATATTATTATTTAGTGGTCGACTCGCCCAGCATTTCCTAGTTTCGGTTTCCCGGATGCTGCCCAGTGGGTCATGGGAATGAAGCCGCCGGATCGCTAGTTGGCATCGTTTATGGTCGAAACTACGATGGTATCTGATCGTCTTCGAACCTCCAACTTTCATTCTTGATTAATGAAGCATTCTTGGCAAGTGTTTTCGCTTTCGTCCGTCTTGTGCCGGTCCAAGAATTTCATCGTGCACGTAAGGACTCATGGGAAATGTAGTGTGAAAACACTTTGCTTTCTGAAACTCCTCGTAGTCCCTTTAATTACCTCACTATTTGTCTCTCTAAGAACCTTTTAAAAAATCAAACAGCTTTGTGATAGTTAAATGACTTGTTTCAGGGAGAAATGGAGGCTCTCTGCCTTCCACCCAGCATCTCCTGGCCTGAAAACCAACCTCGCAAGATCTCCGACCCGGTGTCCCAGATCTCATCTAGCAAGACATAATCTCTTGTTAACTTTACCTGCCTTAGACATCGCTTCATGGATTGCCTTCTCACTGGCTTGGTTGAAAACAAATGCACATGGCACGACAAAAAATTGCATTTCAAAACTGTGACCGAAACGGAGAAAAAGCGACCAGATTTGCGTAGTTCCCCTTTAAATGTTATGTAAAGGATTATCTCTTAAGTTTGCTTCGCCACCTGAACATCACACCTACAGTTTATGCGATGAACAGTAGTGAATAGCTCCTGATGAGCTGTACACAGCGAGATCCCTCCACATGCTGCAGCATTAAAATTCCCCTTCAGTGGGAAACAAAGGGTCTAAACAAACAAAAACAAACATCAGACGCGTTCACAAAAACATGCAGTCGGTCGGTGTGTGTGTGTGTGTGTGTGTGTGTCTGTGCCCACACGCTGCAGCAATGAGGCGAGTTGAGACAAACGCTGTTGTCTTTATGCGTTCAACACAATTTGTTAATCTGAGTTTTTCTCCTTAACGAGACGACGCGAACACAGCGGGGATTCTTCATCTCTAAATGTGTCTATTTCAAGTCTTAATATGACACATCAAACACTGTAAAAAAAAAAAAAAAAAAAAAAAAAAGTTTAAAAATTACTGACTGAAAGCTTCACACTATCAAAAGGTGTCTCTTGTCTTTCCCCCTCAGCTGCGTCGGGCCTCAGCGGGAGCCGCTCGCTTTGAGCTCGACGCTGACTTTCACCTCTGGTTTAAATTCAGCGTGTGTGTGTGTGTGTTACATTTGTCAGCTTTCTTTTGTGAGCCAGTATCTGAGAAGAGACACAAAGGAAGGAAGTTATAAGGGGGAAGAAACGGGACAAGACAGATGTGGCTTGACGGACAGATGTGACGGAGACAGCAGCGACTACACTGATTCCTGATCAGTTTTGCTCTTTTTTTCTCCCTTTTTAAATTTTTTTTAGTTCTTTTCACATCTGGAGCCTCCACATGTTCCAGATTACGGGGCCACGCCAAGCTGCTGCCTCTAGCTCTGCATCAACGGGAACATCAAAGCAGATTGCCACCGCATCCAGATGTTGGCGCGCTAGCAGCAGCAACAGCAGCAGCAGCAGCAGCAGCAACATCGAGTTGCTGACATCGAGTCAGAACATGAACACGGCTTTGCCTCCAAAATGTCTATGGTGGTGGATTTTTTTGTGCGACAGCCTGGTGAAGAAAAACGCCTCCACATGGACGGCTAATCTGACTCCGCAGCCGCCGCCAAGAGGCTGTGGAAGGTCGCCAGTTCAAATCCAAGCGACCCGGCGGGAAAATACAACCATGACACTGAGTGAATCTAAAGCTGTGGAGAGAAGCAGCACCCAGTCACAAACTCTGGTCTGCTACTACGATCCCAGTTATTTGTAATTAATCTATTAATTACAAATAATTATTAGATTATTCATAATTAGATTAGATTAGAAATAATTATTAGATTATTATCCCAACATCTTGGGAGTTCAGAGTAATTTACAATCAATCCAGACAATCACTTTTGAGAAGTTGCAACCAGAACCAGCTCGTTTGGCATCATTGATGAATCTATTAAAGGGATAGTTCAACATTTTTGGCAAAAGGTCTTAGGAGTAGGTTCGTTACCTTTAATTGTTGGTGCAAGCTATTTTTAGAACGGCGGAGCAGAGCCACGAGCTGCTCAGAGCTATGCTACGGAGGCTAATGGGATTTCTTGGTTTCCCTCATCTAACTCATCAAATACATAATCCAACAACTCCAAAACGCTCTGGTGGACAAGTTGTGACCTGCACATTCACCACGCTATGAGATAATAACAGAACGTTACCAGACAGAGTTGTTTTAGAGGTAAATGCAGAGACTGCTTGCTGAAAAACTGTCCCTGAAGGCAATGCGCATCAGCGTTTTTGCATGAATTTACATAGAAAACAACTCCGTCTCGTAACTTTCCGTTATTATCTCATAGCGTGGTGAATGTGCAGGTCACAACTTGTCCACCAGAGCGTTTTGGAGTTGTTGAATTGTGTATTTGATGAGTTTGATGAGGGAAACCAAGAAATCCCATTAGCCTCCGTAGCGTAGCTCTGACCAGCTCGCGGCTCTGCTCCACCGCTCTAAAAATAGCTTGCACCGACAATTAAAGGTAACGAACCTACTGCTATGATTATAAGGATTATGGCAATGGGCCAATTTGCCAAAAATGTTGAACTATCCCTTCAATTGTGTCTGGACTAAAAAAGAGCAGCAAAAAGCTCATGAATTAAAGATAATAATAATAACGCACAAGGACAAAACGAGTACACAGATTTAACCCAGCAGCAGCAGGGGTTAGTCTATAAAGAGCAGATAAGTTTGTTATAATCTTAGTGTGAATCTTGTCTGTCTGGCAGAGTCCGTCTTGGCTCTCTGATCATTAACGTTGAGGTCAGGAGGATTAATTGCTCGGCTTTTAAAGTTCTTTATTCCCTCTGCTCTTCTGGTGCAGACACGGTCATTAATTTCGGCACAGTGATGGCTCTGCTGCGAGTGTTTGTTTATACGTGACCCACTAACTCACACGTCTCTGTCAGCGCCGCTCGCACATTAACAAAACACCCTCAGCCTCGGCTACTCACAAGCACAGGGGGCACTTAGTAAATGCTCTGCAGCTCTTTGCCTCTTTGTGTGCGTGAGTGGTGTTTACACAAAGTCAATGAACGTATGTGTGTATGTGTGTGTATGTTTGAGAGTATCTGGAGCTGAAACACATTTATTATGTTCAGGGTTTTATTTATTTTATTTTTTATTTTTTGATGCACCCACATATTTTTTTTTATCTTCTGTCTGATGTTGTTCAGCTCTCACAGTCTGTTCCTGAAGAAACTCGCTGTTATTTGATCTGTTGGATTAAAAAATAAAACGTGTGCTCCAAACACTGACTAGTGACACCGACAGGAAAACCTAAAATAACCTTAGGTATACGTATAGTGTATTATATTTACAATATACTGTAACCTAACCTAACAAATGAAATGAGCACCTGCACGTTAAAGCGATACAGTGGTGGCCAAAATTATTAAAACAGCTGACAGATCTGAAGATACCTGACCTTTATTTGCCTCCAAAACATGATTTCATTTCATAATGTTCCTGAAATATGCAGATGGTTGCTATGAGCACGAGACAACATGCACTTCTTTCCACTTTCTTTCAGAAAAGTGGAAAGAAATGGTAGAAAATCCACATTAAGGAGGTTATTTTCCTTCATTTTGTCTCTTTCGTCAGTAGATTTCTCCTAAATTCACCAAAAGTTAGTCTGACCCATGTCATGTCAGGCATCATTGTGAAGCTCTCTCTCTCTCCTGAACAATGACGAAGACTCCAAATTGTCATTTCCTCCGTATCTGCAACCAATTGTAAAAGTACGATTTACATTAACAATCAATGGAATTTACAGTACAAGTCTTTTTCCTCAGACTCTGAGCTAGAAATCTCCACTTCAGCAGCACTTACTGACACCAAACCTTCCGGTTTTATTCATGTTTATATTCTGAAGGTTTTTACTGAGCGGATCATTCAAAGCCTGATTTATACGACGTTTTATTCCTAAAAACATGGCGAAATTAGATTTTTTTCAGGGCTGGTGACAGTATTTTCTCATTTACAGAGTGATAAAAAGAGATATCCAAAATCCCCTCTGTAAAAACTCCTGACTCTAATATGTCAACAAAATAAAACAAGAATTTTGACTCTATTCTATGGTTTATAGACGAATAATGGCCAGTTCAACAAAGACATCTGAAACCTCTTACTGTAAATATGCCAAGTGTTAAATGCTAATAATTTTGGACACCACTGAATGTAATTATTGAACGGCACAAGTAAACCCATTCAGCCACAAAAGCTTTAAAGGAGCTGTGGGTTATTTTGTTTTTGCTGTTGCTGCAGCGACTCGGTATCAGAAGTTGACAGTGAACTTGTATTGTTTTGGGAAGTAAACAGCTATTAATGCTATCGTTTACGTGTGGCAAAAGAAAAACGACAACGAGCGAAAGGGATGCACTAACTTTTGTTGAAAAAGTTTTGTTCTCCTTTGATGATGCTTTGAGGCCGGCTTGGTTTTATACGTCCCTTTGTGTCAGACCTGCGCTGCCTTTACTTTCTGCTTTGCTGTGATGCTTTTTGCTTCCACACTGAGCTTCACAAGTAAAAAACACAAATGACTGAATTGACCTTAGAAAATCCTCAGCTGCTTTGTCCGTATGTTTAAGATCATTGTTTTGTTTTTTCTCTATGATGTCCAGTCATTACTGGTCCCATCAAACATGGACGTGTACATCAAACAGTTAAAAAAAAAAAAAAAAAAAAAAATATATATATATATATATATATATATAAAGTCAGCACTTTAATCTCATTGTAAAGTTCAAATCCAATTTGTTGGGGAACAGAACTAAAGTAATGAAAAAGTGTCACTGTTCGACTCCCAAAACACTGAACAGCTCGTGTCACAGTGTGTGTGTGTGTGTGTGTGTGTGTCTCGACTTGCTCTGGTGCCGGGATGCGTGTGTGTCGGAGTGTGTCGGAGTGTGTCGCTGCAGGTGACGGACCGAGCTCGTCGTACAGACGCGTATTGATCGGCGCCGCCCCAGCGGTTAACCCCAGTTTCACACAACATGACGGGAGGGAAATTGACACAGGTCACTAAATACTGCTCAGCTTGTTTGGGGCCCGGCTGCCAACACGGACCTCAGATCAGATGGCAACAACAAGCCCCACCGGGTAATTAATTAATGATGAGGAGAGGAGGGGAAACCACAAGAGAGACAGAGGGAGAGAAACTGGGACAGAGATCAGACCAGACTCAGCGACTCAGCACTTTAAAACACAGAGTGTGTGATACCGGCAAATATGAAGATAAATACAGGAACAAAGGCGTTTATTGATCCTTGTTAAATGATTTCAATTTTCTGTTTATGATCTCAAGAGCCTCGTTTAAAAAAAAAGATATTAGAGGAGTCAATATTGAGACTTTAAAAAAACGCAAGAATGGATTTTTTTTTTTTTAAGTCTCCTGCAGGTTAATATAAACGTCGCACTGATTTACAATAAAGATGTAAAAGCTTCAACAGTTTCAAACAATGAAATGACTCCTGAGCCTCATATTGAGTTTGGGATATTGGAACGAATTCAAAAGCTATTTAACTAAATCCATCTGCTGTCAAAGAAACAATTACAATTGATATGTATTCACAGCAGCACATGTGTTTTATAATAGTAACATGTCTGATCAGTTAACTCTGCCCTCTGCTCTGTGCAGCTTGGCAGTGATCAGCACGTGCTCCGGTAACATTACAGTTCCGTTATGTTTGTCATTATTCATGAGGCCGAGGCGACGACCAGCGATGCTCAAACAGACAAACACACCTGGTTCCAGACCAAATGAACGGAGCTGCAGCTGCGTAAACAAATAACTACGTAGGTGTCACCGGGAGCGGGGATATTAGAGGTTTCATGGTCACACAACTTGAAAAATGTTCCAAGTTTTCTTAAAGCAGAAGTAAGCGGAATATTTGTGTTAATATAAGTCTTAAATAGTTATATCTTCCGACAGCAATCACTTATATAGAGTGTTTGGTCTGAAACACGGGTCTGTCAGTCACTCTGCTCTGCTCTGAGCCGAGGAGAAAACTTTCCTTGTATCCTACAACCTTTATCCAATGAGGAGAGAGAACGGCATAAAGGGGCGGTCCTCTCTGTGTGTGCAGCCAAGGGATGCGCGTGAATGTGGTGACGTAGGGACGAGGGCGGGGACTGCTAACTCCATCTGCTGACAGGAAGTTAGCCAAAACGACCGGATCGCTTACTTCTGCTTTAATCTAGTACAGGAGAAATTGTTTATTTTACAATATGAACAGAAAAGACGGATGAAAAGACAAATTATGATATGAGAAAAGCCACAGAGCTGCCTACAGGACTACAGGACTACAGGACTACAAATATGGCCTCCAGACGACATGATGGAGACTCTAATGGCTCATTATTGCGGCTGTCTGCTGACACGGTGGCGTGGTATGATGGATGACCACGACTGACTTCACCCACACACACACATACACACAGAGCAACGAACACACACACACACACACACCGTGTTCTTGCCAGATTTCGACTGTAGCCCATAAATTCATTAGAGGCCGAATCAATAACTATTTGCAAATGTGGGAATTAGTTCAAACTCTCAAACTTTTCTGAACCTCACACACAAATACACACTAACTTCTCTCCTCCAGCTCCCGTGTATATGTGTGTGTATATGTGTGTGATCTCTCCACGAACCCCCCCGAACAGACGGTTAATATTAGTCAAAACGCTGAGAGAAGCTGCTCCTCGTGTCTCCTCCTCCACCGCAGGCCGCTCACGGAGGGATTACTGACCTCCAGCAGTCCTCTCAAGGTAAAAGGCCACGGGCTGTTGTTATTTTCTTACAAGCACTCGACATGAATAACTAATAGAAAAATCAGCGGCGAGAGACCGTTTTTAGAAACACAAGTGCACTTGACGTTCAGGAGAGAAGGTCGGAGGACGGGCGGCGTTCATTCAACGAGCTTACGGCTGAGAACATGTGAGAGAAATAAAGACGACTTCTCCCAGAGGCTAGAATAAAGAAAAGCGTCGAGGTTCCAGCTGGGAACATAAGAGAGGAAAGAAGGTTAAAAAATTAAGGAATGTAAGAAAAGAAAAGATGAGAAAATATTATAAAGCAAAGGAAATGTGACAGGTCCTGACGTCTTTAAATCCATAAGATAAATTACCATTTGACTGATTAAAATTAATCAATTTCAAGAATGGAGTTTTAAATTATTTTCATGATCCATTAATTTTTGGATCAATCGATCTGTCTATTCAAAATAAAAGAAAGTACTGCAAAAAGCTTGTCAAAAGAGTCGTGAGGTGACGTCTCCAAATGTCTTATCGGACCAGCAGTGCAAAACTCGAAGATCCTCAACTCATCAAAAGTAAAAGTAAAAGTAAGAAAACCTGAAAAATATTCAATATTAAGATGCAAGACCGAGGGGATTTATGCATTAAAATCAATCGATTATGAACCTCACAGATGATAAAACCTGCTGTGTTTTCATTTCACACAACTGGTCCACACTCGTCTCTGAAGCAGCAGCAGCAGCAGCAGCAGCAGCAGCAGCAGCAGCAGCAGCACTGAGGATATTTCACTTTTTCACGCCTGTTAATAAAAGAAAAAGAAAGTTTTTTTCTCTCTTGAGGCTACGAGACGACGAGCCGCGTGTCTGAGGTGGAGATAACAGCCGTGGTGTTTGTGTACAAAGGCAAGAAATCTCTGCTTTACACTAAGTGAAAAAGAAAACTCCTGCCTGTTGCTTGTTGTCCTTCACCTCACACAGCAGCTGTCATGAGTGCAGGCGTACTCAGTATTTACAGCAACTCGTACTCGTTCCCTCGATCATATAGAGAAATACACATTTCTCTCTGAATGCATAATGACACGTTTTGTACAGCAGACACAATGTGGCGAGCCACTCAACATAACTGGGAGCCAATTACACAGGTGTTTGTCACAGTTTTAAATGAATGTGTTCGGTATTAAAAGCACAGTGAGTCAGGTCTTAACTACAAACAGCCACATTGTCGTAGCCACTTACTAACTTGTAAAGGTATTTATCATCCTTCCTACAGGAGCTGCTTCGTTCTTATGTGGAAACGGTTTTAGAGTTTATATATTAAAGGGATAGTTCCACATTTTGGCAAATTGGCCCATTGCCATAATCGCTATAGTCATAGCAGTAGGTTCATTACCTTTAATTGACCCTTCGCCAACTCCTCCCACAAACGGCTATTGTCCAATCCTACGTTAGCAACCGTAACTATAGGCCTGGCAAGCTTTCCGCAGTGAGTCATTACGTTTGCTTTTGTGGACACATTTTGAGACTAGGACGAAAAACATTTGTTTGTAGAGAAGGATGTTGTTGTTGCTGCTGCTACTACGGCGGCGGCGGCGGCGGCAGCAGCAATATAGAGATGTTCAGATACGAGCGGACTTTTTTTTCGACTTGAGCAAGTGTAAATGTGGGGATAACCATATGTTCACCTCCGAAATGACAGCTGTACTTTTACCGCGTTTACCTGGGCTTTCAGGCGAGGGATCCTCCAGGCAGGGACTGCTTTCACTGACTGATACAGCGGTGGGAGAAAACAAAACAGCAGCGAAAGCTGTATGTGGTTCACAATCGCCCAAAAACTTGCAGTTTGACAACGTTTCATGACCAGTGAGATGACGTAAGTCTTGGTGGGTTGATAGACGGTAAAATGACCGGTCCTTACTGCTGCTCTGTACATTGTCCAGTCGTGTCGTTGAACAGATGTTTTATCCTCCTGCGCGAGTCACACGTCACTGAAAACTATGAATGATCTTTGTGACTTCTTCTCTCTATTATCTCAGAACAGTTTATCCAGAAATTTGCTGATATTTCCTTTGAAATCGATACCAAATACTGCCAGGAGCATGGCTGGGAGTGAAAGCTTGCCCGCCGTAGCAACAGTAACCAAGGGGGCGGGGCTTACGCGAAGGGTCAATTGTCGGTGCAAGCTATTTTTAGAACGGCGGAGAAGAGCCGTGAGCTGCTCAGAGCTACGCTACGGAGGCTAATGGGATTTCTTGGTTTCCCTCATCAAACTCATCAAATACACAATCCAACAACTCCAAAACGCTCTGGTGGACAAGTTGTGACCTTCACATTCACGACGCTATGAGATAATAACAGAACGTTACCAGTCAGAGTTGTTTTAGAGGTAAATACAAAGACTGCTTGCCGGAAAACTGCCCCCAATGGGAACGCGCATCAACGGTTTTGCATGAATTTACCTCTAAAACAACTCTGTCTTGTAACGTTCTGTTATTATCTCATAGTGTGGTGAATGTGCAGGTCACAACTTGTCCACTAGAGCGTTTTGAAGTTGTTGGATTGTGTATTTGATGAGTTTGATGAGGGAAACCAAGAAATATCTGAATAAAGAGGCGCCTCTGCTACTCTAAAAAGTAATGACATAGAGGATAAAAAATATTGATGATATTCACATTAAACATTCAGGAGCATACTCTAGTGTGCGGACTCTATTTTTCTTTGCGGTCCAGCACCTAGATTTAATTGTTTGGAGGATGTGTGTCGTGTCTTAGGTCTCTAGGTCAGAAGTTACAACAACGTACCGACAGTCTCATAATGCCTGTTCTCCAGGCACGCCCTTGTCTCCAGGCTCCACTCTATGCACATACAAGTCAAAAATGTGATTGAGCTCGATACTGAAGTCATCTCTTATGTGATGCGTTCTCTGATTAAAATCGATCACTGGATCATGAGATGGGGGAGAGGTGGGTGTGACCTCATATCAGTGGTTAACAGGCCTTCTGCTGCAACAGGTCTGGATATAGTATCTCTCTGTCGGTCGATGTCTGTTTTACTCCAGTATAACTCGTCATCACATTATCTGAGGTTGTTGCATCAGCTGCTGAAACATGGTCCTTTTTTTTTTCTTCAGGAAGAGGCGACACTCCTCTCTCTCTCTGTCTGTCTTATCTCTCTCTGTGCCCCGGTGCTGAGCCGTTTCACACATCAGAGCGAGAGCAGAAATCTGACTTTTTAACGCCGTTATTGTCACAGCTGAGATCTATTGAAATAAACATCAGAAGAAAAGAAACCACAGAGAAGAAGAAGAAGAGAGGAGAAGAGATCAGAGGAGAAGACGAGAGGATGTGGAGGAGAGAGGACATCCTTCACACTGTCGCCGCCTCGACTCGTACGTCTGATCCGTCTGTTTCCTGTCGTCTTGGTTAAACACTTTTAGAAGAAATGGAAATAGAGAGAAATGAAGCTATGACACAGAGCGGCAGTTTGGAGATTTTTTCCATATGTGTGTGTGTGTGTTTGAGGTAATGTCTTGTTGTTGTTGTTTTGTTTGCTCTGATGGTTTACAAAATAAAATATTTCCCCCCTTTAGTAGCAGAGCAATGCACATGTAAATATTCACTCTGTTCAGCTTGAGGACTCAGTCTGAATGAAACCACACGAGGACCAGACACTGAGAATGAGCGCACACATTCAGCTTTAAAGGGATAGTTCACCTAAAATTCAAATTCCACTCATTATCTACTCACTCTCATGTCGACTAAGGGCTGGGAGAAGTTTCAGAGTCCTCCGTGCCTTCTCTGAGTTACAGCGGGGCTCCGTGCAGCACTGCATGTCCATATGACGGTAGCGAACGGGGCTCACTTTTCTTCGTCCAAAAAGACACACCAAAAAAACATCCAAATACCTCCATGCTGCTCGTATGTAATGTCCCTCTTGTATTGAAGCCCCGACATGAGAAATTGTTCAGAAAAAAATAAAATAAGTCTATGTTTTAAGCTTATTTGTAGCGGAAGCTCCCAGCACTGCTCTTCCTGGTCCGTCCAAATCTCGCGCGATTTGCACTGACACCCAGTTCACGGCTCCGCAAATCGCACGAGATTCAGGCAGAGCAACACTGGGAGCTTCCACTACAAACAAGCTTAAAACATATACTTATTTAATTTTTTTTCTGAACAATTTCTTATGTTGGGGCTTCAATACAAGAGGGACATTACAGACATTACAGACGAGCAGTATGGAGGTATTTGGATGTTTTTTGGTGTGTCTTTTTGGACGAAGAAAAGTGAGCTCTGGACTCTGAAACTTCTCCCAGCCCTTAGACGACATGAGGGTGAGTAGATAATGAGTGATGAGAAATTTGAATTTTGGGTGAACTATCCCTTTAAAACAACAACAGGTAAATCACCACTTTCAGATTCAGGGCCTGAGTCCAGCTACGTGAGAAAATTATATGATATTATTTGATGTGTGTGTGGGTTTTCCTCTGTTATCGCTGCAGGTCTCAGATCACACGGTGCTTCATCATCGCCAACAGCAGGAAAAGTATCGCTGCTCTCGTTCTTACTCACGGCTGCTCGTTAATTGGTGGCTCAGTGTCTGGACTCAGTCAGCTGAGCCTCTTCACACGTTTGTTTTGGATCGAGAACAAAATTTTGCACCTGTGAAAACCTTCAATTGGAACTGAAAATTGGTCCTTGTCTGAATAGTTTGGAGCTGAACACACAAACGCAGAGAGTAACACACACTCCAGTTCGCTCTGTTTGGCACAAATCTCCACACACAAACTGGCAGCGAAATAACACGTCAGATAGGATCTCTGTTATCCTTTAATACAAACGCTCTCAGAAAGCGAGCGGCTAACTGGGAGTTAGTTGACTGGACTCTCACTGGCTTTGCCTCCATCAGATCAGGCTGCAGCTGTTTGCAAAAGCACATTGAAAATTGGCCTTATTCCCCTTTAAATCTCTGCAGCATCTACCCCCTTTTTTCTTTTCTTTTTTGCCAAAACACTGGATTGCCTGCATTGATTTGACAGGATTTGCTGATCTGATAAGCTGCAGGGCCGTGCACGTTGAAATGAAACTCTGTGGCTCTTTTTTTTTTCCTGGTGAAACAAAATGAAGACTTTAATACTGCATTGTGCCTGGACGGCGCCATACACAGAGCTGGGTTCAAAAACAAAAACAAAAAAAACGAGACCACTCTTGGCTGTCATCTGTGAGCCGCTGCTCTGGCACAACGACGACGACGGGGAGAGAGAGAGAGTTTTTGTTTATGGGGCTGAATAAAAGAAACAAACAGCGTTCCTTGAGGTCCAACTAATCCCAGCTTTACATAAATTAAAAAGGCAGGGGGAAATGTGTGGACTCGTGAAAAGAGTGCAAACATGCTCTGACTACCAAGTCAACAAATTGTGAAGAGACAAAAAAAAGAGAGGGGTTGCCTGCAGAAGTCAAGGACGGGACGGCTCGACAGTTAGGTGTGACGACGACGACGTACTAGAAAACAAAGCTCCGACACAAACAACACATACAGGTTTTTTTTCGTCTAAAAATAGTCTTTTGATCGATTATGAACAGAACGAGAGAGAGAGGACTTCCCTCTGTGACAAAGTTCCTCTCCAGATTTGGCCCGAGTGTCCGTCTCTCCTCGTCAGAAGAAGAGTCACTTCTCACTCCGTTTCAAGGTCACAAGCTCATCAGTCTCTCCGCTGTCCGACCCCGCTCGTCTTGTTTTCCTGCTCAGCGTGACCGACAGCGAACTGACAAATTGAACGCTTGCCCCTGAACTAACCTACGGGAGATGTGTGTGTGTGTGTGTGTGTGTGTGTGTGTGTGTGTGTGTGTGTACATTTAAGGTTTTGGTTTGATTTTCTGTCATACATGCTGACATTGACGAGCAGCACACGCGCGCACAGACTGACGTTTTTACTGGATTTCAATCTGTGCTGAAACTGTTTAGGGTAAATACCTGATTTTATTTATAGAGCTCCTGAATCACAATTTCGATTTTTAGCAGTGAGCCGATGTTGGGAGTGTGTGTGTGTCTGTCTGTGTGTGTGTGTGTGTGTGTGGGTGTGGGGATAGAGGAAAAACAGAGGCAAAAAGGAGGAAAGGAAAGAAAAGCAGGAGACTTTAAGGAGGCGGGGTGTATGCACCGTGATGCATAGAGATAAGAGATTAGCTTCACACTGTTTCACAGCTGTGGTCGTCACAGGATCCTTCAGGTGATGCTAATATCAAAGTGTGATCAGCCTGAACATGAAGCAAATCACCGTCTTGTCTTTATCCACTGAAATCCGACTCATTATAGATAATAACGTTTTTCTGTGCTGCTCAAACACTCGTGTTTCCTCAGGCGTCTCTGCAGATTCACTCCTGTACAGATCCAGGTGAGTCCGGAGAGATTTTTGTGGTAGAATAACATAATAATAAACTATATAATAATTCATAAATAGTAACAAGGAATGTTGATGAAGGATGAATCTCCTTTCTCTCTAAGACCCATGTGTTTTTTGTTGATAATACAACACAAGTTTCTCCTGACAACACATCTACACGTCATCTTCACGTGTCAAACGATCAAGGACGGTAACGTCAGGCGACTCAAACTGATGCGTCTTTCTTCTGCCTTTATTTATTTTGCTACTTATTCATTTCTGTGTCTTTCTGTTCCTCAAACTGAAAACAACACAGGAGGCTCCTGTGTTGTTGCTTAAATGATTTGTGGCGACTGATTTAATTTGCTTCATGTTAAAAACTGGAGCCACTTTAATACTGACGTCACAAATATCTGATATTATTTAGTGTTAAAGGGATACTTCACTCAAATAATTCACGAATTTTCTACTCCCCAACATGCCAAGGAAGGGTTTGGAGAACTTTCTGAGTCATCAAAACGCTTTAGGAGTTCCAGGGGGGGTCCGGCTGGTGAGGGATTTTCATATAATGGCGGTGGAACGAGTTCACTTTTGAATCGTCCAAAACACACACTATGAAACATCCAGATACCTCCATACTGCTCGTCTGTACTGACCCAAGTGTCCTGAAGCCGCCACATGAAAAAGTTGTTTGGAAAAAATGTATGTGATCTCTGTTTTTAGTCTTGTTGTAGCAGTAGCTCCCAGTGGCTGCACGAGATTTGCTGTGAGATGTTCTTCCGTGTTTACATCAGACATCCAATGGTTTACAACGACGAACCAACATCTCGCAGCAAATCTCGCACATGCACACAAACATCAACAGAGGCACTGGGAGCAACTACTACTACTACAAGGATAAAAACAGAGATCAAATACATTTTTTCCCAACAACTTTTCCATGTGGCGGCTTCAGGACACTTGGGTCAGTACAGACGAGCAGTATGGAGGTATCTGGATGTTTCATAGTGTGTGTTTTGGACCATTCAAAAGTGAACTCTATCCGCCGCCATTATATGAAAATGCGTTGCCAGCCGGACCCCCCCTGGAACTCCTAAAGCGTTTTGATGACTCTGAAAGTTCTCCAAACCCTTTCTTGGCATGACGGTGAGTAGAAAATTGGTGAATTACTGATTTTGGGTGAAGTATCCCTTTAATAATCAAACTAAAATGAAAATAAAAATCCGAGGGAGGGGAGGAGGGGGGATTGGCCTGACTATCTGATAATATTCTGGTTTTATCTGTTTGTCTGCTACATGTTGTTTGAAGTGAATGGACAAACACAGGATTCTCCAGGGTGTGTTTGTGTGTGTGTGTGTGTGTGTGTGTGTGTGTGTGTGTTTTGGGGGGGGGCATGTTAGTGTGTTACACCGCTATTTCATCCCCCAGGCAGTCGGGAGTGGCCTGTCTGTTCAGGACATTGAGCAGCCTCAGCGTCTCCTCGTCCGTCCCCCAGCCAAAAATCTCCATCTCCTCCTCCTCCTCCTCCTCGTCTTCCCCCTCGTCCTCGTCGCTGTCGTCCGTGTTCGACTCGTACTCCGAGGCGATACCCGACTCGCGAAACCTGGCGAAGTCCAGGCAGCCCAGAGCTTTGACGTCGCGGGACAGCAGCTCCGCCGAGCCCTCGGACGCCTCGCTGGGGCTTTTGGCCTCTACTAGCCTGTTGGCCTTGAGCGGCGGCGGAGGGGAGGGGAGTCGGGGAGGAGGCCGAGGCCCCGGCGGTCCCGGGAGGAAACGGAAACACTCCAGTTTGAGAAGACACTGGTCCCTACCTAGGGGGCTTCCCAGGGTCCCGTTGGACGACGAGAAGGCGTTGCTGCTCCCGTCGCCGTTGCCGTTGCTGCCCAGCGCGGGGAAGTTGAGCGCCGACACCTCGGGCTTCGGGGTGGTGGGGTCGCAGATCACCGGAGGGACCGTGGACCGGAACGTGATCTCCAACAAACTGTCCTGGGAGCCCACTGGACAGGAGAGAGAGAGAGAGAGAGGAGGATAAAAAGGAGGGAAGTGATGAATAAGCAGATCGGACGGATCAAATATTTATACCACATTCATTCAACTTCCTCTGGGCCTTGATCTGAATTCCTCCTCTATCGCACCTGCTGCCGGATCACAGCAGAATAATGAATGAGATGTGAAGCCGAATCTTCACAGAATCGATCACTCGGCTTCCAATAAATCAATGCATGTGTTTCTACCGGGGCGAGGAAAAGAGAAGAAGAAGAGGAAGAGGAAGAAGAAGAAGAAGAAAAATAAGAAGATGAAGAAGAAGGAAACATGTTTCAAAGCGTTTCATCATCGTCATCACCACCACCACCGGGGCTGCACAGCCAAACACGCTTTGCATTCTTTATAGGAAGTGGGTGCAGACAGATACATTAAAGGAAAAGTCCGTGTGCTCAGGATCAAACACTCACCTCTACTGAGTTACAGTGTTGTCAAAGAAATCAACAAATACATCGGGAAAAACTTCCTGCAACAAAAATCTGTTTCCTCTCTCAGCTGCTCGACTGTCTGACAAAAGCTGGTGTAAAAAGAAAATCTGCAGTGCAGTTTGATGTGGTACAAAGAGCTGGTGAAAGACTATATAGTCAGGTGGAAAACAGTGGAAACCAGATTAAAAGATGTGTAACAAAGTTACAGACGATCAAACACAAAAACAGCCCCGTGTTAGAAGATTAGAGGGAGCTGTGTTGTTGGAGTCGCCGCTGAGACGTGAAACATGATCCACGAGGCTCAGCCGGAGGAACAGATTAAAACATTTAAAGGCTCAAATCAGAAACCAGCAAAGTGCGAGGTTTTACCATAAACCTCCCGCTTTTATTTTGGCGAGTCACTCTGATCTCCGGCAGCAGGAAACACTTTTCTTCTACGCTCAGTTACTGTTCAGACGCGTGCAACCAAAAACCAAACCAGCGTGACATCATCTTATCTCACTGAGAGGAAACTTGTGTGAATCACACTCATTCACATCTTGAGTCTCAGCAAATACGCTGTTAGATGAAACTTTATGATGTGGTTAAAGGCGAAACAGAAAATAGTACTGCACTGAACCTCCCATGCACTTTAAAGGGATAGTTCAACATTTTGTCAAATTCTCCTATCACCATCATCCCTATAGTCATAGCAGTAGGTTCATCACCTTTAATTATCGCTGCATGTTGTTTTGAGATCGGCGGGGCAGAGACGTGAGCTGCTCAGTGAACACAATGAAACGCTCTGGTGGACAAGTTGTTATTTCATAGCGTGGTGAATGTGCAGGTCACAACTTGTCCACCAGAGCGTTGCGGAGTTGTTGGATTGTGTATTTGATGAGTTTGATGAGGGACAGGGGACCTGTACGGTTCACCTCCATTGTGTTCACTGAGCAGCTCACGTCTCTGCCCCGCGGATCTCAAAACAACATGCACCGATAATTAAAGGTAATGAACCTACTGCTATGACTATAGGGGTTATGGCAATAGGAGAATTTGCCAAAATGTTGAACTATCCCTTTAAAGTGGATGGGGGGGTTCAGTACAGTACAAACAATTTTCTCTTTCGCCTTTAACCACATCACAAAGTTTCATCTGTCTAACACTGTACCCCTCCAAAATGTTGAACTATCCCTTTAACCGAGTGCAGCTGCTGCAGGTAACTGACTTTTTAAAACCTGCTGGACTCAGTAGCTGCAGCCTTTCTAATGCTAATGCAGTGAACTGGGTCTAATAAAACCTCCTGTCCACAGACAAACCACCACGCTAACCACCGTGTCACACGCCGTGAAATCTACTTCTCTCACGGTGGACACTCAGGTGGAGCTAATGACATTAAAAAGGAGTGTGTCCGCGCGGTCGATCCCAGGCGACACATCACATTACAGATGAAATGCGGTGGTAATTGATGTTAATTGATTGGCTACGCTCGTGTTTGACAAGTGGAAGTGCGCCTTGAAGAAAGTCTACTGATGTGAATGTGTTTTAGTCATAACGACATGTTTATTGTGCTGTAAAATAAACAAACACTTTCATTATTATATGACATTATTACATTCTCATTGTTATATAAGTTGCTGTGCAGCGACTACGCTGAAGCTTCGGTGCAGCGTGAGACCTTGAGATAAACACTAGGTATTGAATCCGTTCAACAATGTGAGGTAAAAGGAGGTAAATGCACGGTAAAGATGTTATTACATTATACTTAAAATATTATTTGGACTCCATGAGTGTTCACCGAGCAGCTTCTCTGACTCTGACCTTGTGTGAAATGAAGTGTAGGTTTGATTTTCTTTTTTCTTTTTTTTCTTTCACACTGATCTTTTTGAAAACGTTGGCTGATAAAACAAAACGATTGACTCTCACAGGGTGATAATTGCAGGGCAGCGGCACCCAGAAGACTGTCGCTTTCTGACAGTCGATGAACAGAGTTAAAAATGTGCCAACGTGTGAGGATGAGGAGGAGGGAGGTGTTGTGGATGAAAGAGCAGCGGGGGGATAATGTGAAGACTGACAAAGCAGAGCGCTGTGGTCCACTCTCGTACTGATGCTGCTTGGGAATTTCCATTTAGAGGCCTGACGAGGCGTTCAGGGCCCTCGCCCTCTCTCTGCTGTCTGTCTGAGTGTGTCTGCTCCGTCACGGCTCTGAGTGTGTGGCTTCAGTGTTTGAACTGTCACATGCAGCGACAGTGGACCTGGATCCTGAAAACGCTGCATCAAGTGTTTCTGTCCCTTTTTATCCGCTGAACAGATCTGTGTTTTATTAAGTATAAAACCTCTTCACATGCATAGAAACTTAATGCCTGTTTGACTGACAGATTTCAGTGAAGTGTTAAACCGTGGGAGAATAATGAAGGGACAGATTTCTCATGCAGACTCAGGACGACTTCAGTTCAGTTCAGTTCAGTTCAGTTTATTTCATGTCCCCAGAGGGCAATTTGGGTTGCACCTCATAGAATCACATAAAGGTAAAAACATACAACGCAGAGACATATTCAGCGTTGTCTCTAAAGGACTTTTGAACATTTTGACATTATTCCGATGAACTTGAGCCAAAAAAAACTTCTGATCTGCTTGGAAAACATGAAGGTCATGTCCTGTTATCAACTGGAGCCGACTTCCTGATGATGTTCAAGGCTGAAACACCTCCACATTCAAATCTTCATCTAAAAGTGCAGTAGAGGAAACTTTGGAGTGTTTGCACTCTTCATTAGAGCATTTTGGTAACACTTTACTTAAATACGTGTTCACTTTTAATGCAAAGTTGACATTGTTTGAGATGTCCTTGTTATGACACCTTGACATAAAGACAACATAACCTGTCATAGCAGACCTAATTGCCTAATCTTTAAAAATTATGTCAAGTTGTCATAACAAGGACATCTCAAACAATGTCAACTCGTAACTTACCGAATGACAGGTGTCATGTCATGGCTATGGCAGTGTTATCTCAGTCTTATGAACACGTATTCAAGTAAAGTGTTACCGGATGTATTTCTGTATAGTAGTATTGATGCATTTCTTTAACTCTATCTGATATATTTTTTTCTTATTTTTTATTGGTGGAGCTTTTTACATAAAGGAACTGCTTGTGTGTTTGAAACATGCAATATAATAACGCCGCCTTGACTGATGAACTTCTTCTTTATTCCACATAATGACTTTCTGTGTGTGTTTTTGATGCACATGTTGATTCCTGTAGAAAACTGTTCAAACAACACATTCCAAAGACTGAACTGTCTGAGCAGAGCATTTCAGAGCAATTTCCACCTGTACAACATGAACAAAAACGATATTTGTTGTGGGGACTGATGTGTTCATGTAACACCTGCTTAACATGACGACAGTATTGAATTTGCTCTGCTGTAGCTGACCTGTCATTTCTTTATGTTGTGGGAGGGATGAGCTGGAGCTTCGCCACACAGCAGCTGCTGCTGTTTTATTTCCTCCTACCTGCCAGTAGGAGCTGATGGAGTTCACAAATGACAAAATCCCCGTGTCTCCTCTTGGCAAAAGCATCCCCCCACATGTACATCTGTTTCTCTGTAGATGCCTGTGCATATATATATATATATTTTCCCCCATGTGCATAGGCATTCAGCACATAAGCCATGCACACAATCCACTTACTTGAGTTTGGTCCAGACATCTTGGTCTCCAGCTCCTGGATCTGTTTAACCAGCAGGGAGATGTGCTGCAGCAGGTCTTTGTTCTGCAGCAGCAGCTGATGGACTCGAGCCTGGGCCTCCAGCCGAGCCGTGGCCTCCGCGCTCAGCTGGTCCTTCAACAGGTGGACCTGACGAGAGGCAGAGAAACAGATGGTCGGCGCCGTGCACAGTGTACAGTAAAAAAACACCTTTTTTTTTTCAATTCACTTGTGAAAACACACAGATACAACGACGCAGCGCTCCACCTGAAGGCCGGGATCAAACTGCGCCGGCCTCTCTGACATAATTTGCTTTATCAGGGAAATCGGAGCTGACTGCTGTTCGCTACTAATGTATGAATTAAAATAAAAACAGTGGAGCACAGTCAGGTGTTTGAGTCCTGTCTCATATTTCAGACACATAATCATAGTTTTTATGTCTGCAATTGTAGGATAAATGATGAAGCATTAAAAGTTGGTTTACATGCTTGAGGCGGTGCAATGATTGTAGGATCATTCATCATTCTGTAGGAACCACATCAGGTGTTTTATATCTTAAAGGGGACATATTAGGGAAATATCACATTTTGAAGGCTCTTTAACATATATCTGGGTGTTTGTCTTGCCTTCTGGTCCCCAAAATGTGAGAATTTAAAAATTTTCAGGCTCCCTAGGTCGAAATCCATGTGGTTTTACGAGCTGTTCCCTCAGTTTTCTTCCAGTGATGTAACTAGGTTTCAAATTTGCATAATCCCACCCCTACCTGGGACTGGTAGAAGGGGGTGGGGCAAGCAGTGGTTCATTTGCATTTAAAGGGACAGGCACTGAAACCAGCCGTTCTGAAGAGGGCTGTTTTGAGAGGATGAAAAGAGCTGTGATGTTTGATCCTTGGGGTATTTTGACCAAAGCATGTCACAGACACAGACATGTCTTTAAAACACCTGGGAACTATTTTAAATTGTGGAAAGGGGGCATCATATGGCTCCTTTAAACATGGACTGACTCCTCCTGATACAACTCATAATATGTACATTGTATTATCAATAAGTAAAGATCTGGTTCCTCATGACTCTGGGAACAACATTAACACCGAAGGACTGAAAGATGTGATTACATCACAGCACAAATGAAAAAACCCTGTGGCTTCAACTGACATTTATCAGATGAGAAAAACAAAAACAAAACAGCAGGGAAAATGGCCCAAAGTGGCTCAGCACACATCAGAGGCCACACGGTTAATGAGAGCAGCTATTGTTCAGCCCTTCACCTGGAGCCTGAATTGATCAGCAGATGAGAGGCTTCAGGGTGTCGCTGAGTCAGCAGGAGGCGGCCATTGATCAACACATCACACTGAATTTTAGACTGAGAGTTAATTAATCAAAGAAAAGGAATTCCCTCTGAGTGTTTTTCCATCTGAAGGTAAAATGGATCAATCAGCGACAACACGGCGTCGGAGAAAAACTCAACACAACAAACAGCAGCAGCAGCAGCAGCAACGGCTTCATGTGGGACTGAGTTTTGATAAGTCGTGAAGAGCTACGACTCATTAATCTACAAAAACACAAACGTTCTGGGAAATTGTTCAATTAATCAAGATGTAAACCAACTGACTAATCAGTAATTAAAACTAATGATTGGTTTTAACTGAACTTCCTCACACTTCTTGTCTCGCCGTTACGCACATGTGCAAAATATACAGAGTCGGAGTCGGAGAGCAGCGCGGTGCAGAGGAAACATCAGTGACAGATGCCATGTCTTTGTTATCACCACAGCTCTATGATCTTCTATTACACTTTTATTGCGCAGCTCCAGTGGCGGCTCTGATCCTCATGTAACCTTAATGCCACAGCCTGCTGTGGTCTGCAAGATTAAAGCTCCGACTCCATTTCAATTTAAGACAGAAAGGCTAAGACTTCTATTACACTTTGAATCATTTATATATATATAAAAAAAGAGGCAGCGTTCACTCATACGTGGCCAGACACACACACACACACACACACATATCACAAAAGGTTTAGGAGTGACGACTCCCCACTTTTACTTCAAAGTACTCTCCAAATCAAATGTCAGCGGCCCCACCTCCCGCCCTATTTAGCCTCCTCCTATCATGAGCACATAATTGCTTTCAACTATTTCAAAAGAGAAATTCTCAAGGTTTCAAAATCACAAGACCGGGTTCAGAGTGTTGGAGGAAAGCACTCGCTAATGATTTTCTGACAGCAGCAGAGGCGACGAGGCCTTCGGCGGTATGATGAAGCTTAACCCTCGAGTCCAGCACGACTTTAAATATCAGTTATGGAGCTCGCAAAAAGAGGCTGCTGCACTGTGACTTTAACACGTGTGGTGGGACACCGCCGCCAAGACTCAAGCCTGCAAAACTATGCTACAGACAGTATGCACAGTACAAAAAAAAGCAATGAGAATAGTTAATAATGTTGGTTTTTATGATCATACCAATTCATTATTCATAAGGTCAAAAGCACTTAAATTCATGGACTTGGTAGAGCAGAAAACAGCGTTAGTCATGTACAAATCCAGAAATAACCTGCTTCCTTCCAACATACAACCCATGTTCAGAGAACACATAACATATTTTCTTACTTTTATGTAGTTCTTAGTTTTTATATTAGAAATATAACAGATGTTAATGTTAGTATATATATATAAACAAACTCAACATGCAGATCAATAAGTTCAATGCTGTGCTATTGTATATTAGGAAAGGTGATAGCTGAAACAGCAGCAGTGGCAACAGTGTCGTAAACATGTGGCGTTGACTTCATTTAAATGATTTTCAGACTAAATAAAGCAGCGGAGGACTCTCTGGAGATCGTCTCCTCGCCTCGGCGTCTCAGGATGCTGAAGTGTCCTTTGTGTTTCGGTTCCAACGGCAATTACAGTTTCGTTTTTGCCGACTTTTTTTTCCCCTTTGATATTTGTCACCGTCCTCGACGTCTGGAGAGCCGAGAGCCTCCCTGTCACCTCGGTAACGAGTTCTGTATTACCACATCAACCTGGAACGAGGAACCGGGGAGTCATTATGAGTGTCAGCGACTCGCACCTCGTACCTGCGGCTCGGTAATTCACAGCTCTCTGGAAATACGCTGCTGCTGCTGCTCTCTCTTTTCTTTTACAGGCACCTGTTCAGACCCACTCTATTATTGATTAAGCTGTTTATACGAACAGAAACAGACATTATTATACTCAGTGCTTTCCATTGTTTGGTTACCCAGGAGCAAGTCTGTATTTATCTATCATCATGTCTTTGTACCTGTTTTTTAATTTCAATATTAGCACATTCTTACTGTATTTTAATGCATTCCATAACTTCACGCCACAAACAGAATTGCACCTGCTTTTCATAACTGTATTGTACAGTATAAATAAAATGTGATTGATTGATAATATTGCTCTTTGTGCTTTTATTTTGAAGGGTTTTCAGGGTGACTGTGTAAACATCTGTCCAGGTAAAACAGATGACAGCAGTTTTTATTATCATGCACCATCTCTGATAAATAAACCTGTTGTTAAAGGGACAACAAGGAGTTTTAGAAAGCGAAGTGTTTTCATACTACATTTACACATGACGCACGGTGAAATTCTTGGACCGGTGCAAGACGGACGTATTGCCAAGAATGTTTTCATTCATCAAGAATTAAAGTCAGAGGTTCGAAGACGATCAGATACCACCGTAGTTCCGACCATAAACGGCGATTCGGCGGCGTTATTCTCATGACTCGCCACGAAACCGAAAATAAAGAAACGCTGGTCGGCTCGACCAGCATTTCCACCACCACTAATAATAACAAAATAACGATAGAGACAAAACAATATATTTATCGAAAATGGGCCCATTAACAAGTGTGGGTAGCGTAGATTCATCCACATTAACGTGAGACTTTTTTATAACCAAATAGAAACTCCTCATTGTCCCTTTAAAGAGTGAAATCAGGTCCATAAACTTTGATATTGACGTAAATGTCATTCTGATAAAACAACAGCAACAACGTCACTCTGAGCTACGACCTCCTGATGAACCTCTGGAGCAGTTTCTAATTGAGAGATTTAATTTATCGGTCATTTATCGACCTGTAGTCTGTGTGTTTATCGCCTCCTTCCTTTTCCTCTCTCCATCTTTTCAGTGATGAAACCTCATCAGTCAAACAAGACGCCAGTGAAGCCGACGAGACTCAAGATGGAGCCAGAATTCACAGCCTCTGTCCCAAGGCCTCCATCCTCCTCCACCCACTCCTCCTCCTCCTCCTCCGCTCTCACACACCCACTCGTCACCAGAGAGAGAGAGAGAGACAAGACGGGTTTCGAGGAAGGCAGTCATCTTCGTCCATTATCGTCTGCACTTAGCAACAAATAGAGGTGATTCCAGATCGTGTTGAGGGGCCAGGCCGCCGCCGCAGACCTCGTTTGTAAAGACTGACACCGCGATGATGACTTTGGCGGTGTAATTTACGGCCGACAGGACCTCATCTTGATCTATGGACGAGTGGAGCTCGACTCCCAACGCGCGCACCGGCCCTGCTGACAACTCTAATAGCGCATCAGCCCCTCCTCCGTGGTTTATACCGAGGCCTTGGGAGCAAGTGTCACATTCATCCTGATGCCGTCCATATTAAATGTCTCACTGAGCTGAGATGCACCGGCTGGGGAAAAAAAAAGGACACGGGATAATTTCATGCAGAAACAGCAAGAGAGCAAAGTCAAATAAACTTAGAATCTGAGTTTTTCTTCTGGATATGTGATTTAAAAAAGGGACAAAGTTGTTTTTTTTACTCTGCAGCAGCTGCACAAGGTTAAATCAGAGCTGGTACCTATAGAAACAAAACCCCGGCTCTGAAGATAAAACAAAACTATGGAAGGAGAAACAGATAAGATGAGAAATGTTACGCCCTGAATTATAACAGCTGGAACCCTCCATGGAGATTTCCATTTATCCGATCGTGTGTCTGTTTGTCTGGTGACCTGCGAGTCGCCTCGTTTTCTCTCCTTTGTCCCACACGAGCTACAATCTCTCCAACGTTTCATTCACAGAGAAACACAGCACTTAAAGGTCACATCTCTTAGGGCTGAACGGTGATTGTTCTGTAATGTGCTGTCAAACTGATGTGACTCCACTTCAACATCCTTGATCCAAGATAGTTTATTATTGTCATTATGTTGCTTTCACTTCTTCTTAAGGTCGATGTAAAAGACATTGACTTTCACAAAAAATGATCATTTTCTCTTCTTCTCTTGAATGTTTTATTCAGATGAATCAATTTTTCTGAAATAGAATGCATGACATTATGCAACAGGAGCTATTTAAGTTTTGCTCTTGCTACAAAGCCAGCATTAAAGGGATAGTTCAACATTTTTGCAAATTGGGCCATTGCCATAATCCCTATAGTCATAGCAGTAGGTTCGTTACCTTTAATTGTCGGTGCAAGCTATTTTTAGAACGGCGGAGCAGAGCGGCAAGCTGCTCAGAGCTATGCTACGGAGGCTCATGGGATTTCTTGGTTTCCCTCATCAAACTCATCAAATACACAATCCAACAACTCCAAATGTGGACAAGTTGTGACCTGCACATTCACCACGCTATGAGATAATAATGGGACGTTACGAGACAGAGTTGTTTTAGAGGTAAATTCATGCAAAACCACTGATGCGCTGTCGGGGGCAGTTTTTCAGCAAGCAGTCTCTGAATTTACCTCTAAAACAACTCTCAAGTTCCGTTATTATCTCATAGTGTGGTGAATGTGTAGGTCACAACTTGTCCACAAGAGCGTTTAACTCACTAAGAATTGTCTCCAGATGAATGATTTTCTTGATTTGCTTCAATTTCCATAACTTGAAGTTAGGATGCTACTGTAACCGGTTCGACCTCGCTCAATCGTTTTCCGATACCGAGTCACTGTAGCTGCCAGTCATTGTCAGAAGACGCATTTTAACTTCTTGGACAGTCGACTCATTGATTCCTGAAGCTCTTGGCAGCACTGATGAGTCATCAGGCCACGCTAACATTCAATAATGGACACGTGGGTCCCTAATAGGAAGCAGAGTAAATGTTTGCAGGCTAAATAAATACAACACTACAGTATGTTGACACACTGATGTTATCACAATCCAGGAAACTCTGTGCCACTTCTTGTAAGACCATCATCCATATTCTGAAACTAAATATGAGAATATACCAAAGGGAAAATAATAACTTTTTAAAATATTATATATATATATATTTGTATAAACAATTTAAGCTGAAAACAGTCCAGTCTCAAAGTAAAACTGTGTGCCTGACATCGTTGCCATGGTGGCAGTGTATTATATCATAATTTGAGAGGGAGGACATACTGCACGACACATTACTCTATTCTCTAGACTATTATTTCTCTCATTTCCATGGTGATTTTGATTTGCATGTTGAAATTGCTGTTTGGCTCCATTCTCTACATTATGTTTTTCATTACCTATAGCCTACTGTATGTGTACGTCAGTGATGCAGCGGACTGGTATTAGAGCAAATGAAATTTCCGTTTCCTACACGTGTTCAGAGCTAACCCACAGCCTCGTCGTTCGTCTTATTACAGCGTAATCAGGTGCCGAAAAATACCGGATGGATTGGAAATTGGTTTAATCACGGTCAAAACACAAACACAGCAAGAAAAAGAGAGATAAGGCCGACTCTTCTCTTCCCGTCCGTCTGAACTGAAATAAAGCACATTAGAGGATTACAGTATAACTGCACAGAAGGCAGAAAGGACACGACTGTCGCAGCACGACAACCCACTCGTTTAGAGCAGTAATGTCTGTGTTTCTTTTAAAACTTAGACAAGAGAGGAAGAGCTGAACAACTCCGACTAAAAGTAGAACTCAGACAAAGACCCAATTAAAAGGTGCTCCCCTTGTGTTTCTCTGTGGTGGTCCCTTGGTGGTAAACCTGCTGCTACCCCGACGTTTTTTTCCTGCCTCTTATCTGAGCGTCGTGAAATTGAAGGAGCTTCAAGCGACTGAAATGGCTCCTTAAAGCTCTAATTAGGCGGCGGCATCTCTCCGCCTTTTTATTGCTTTCTTTGTTCAAAACTGTTCCCCAGAACAGAGCGGAGCCCAAGGACAATTTTCATCTTTCCAGCTCCCTCTCTCACAACGATTTGACATTTCCCTACCTCCTCTCCTTCCATATTTCATTTCTATGCAATGCAAAACCAGCTCTAAATAATATATATACGTATATAAAAATAACATATAGATTTTTATAATGAATGCCAGGTCTCATCTTTGCCATTATCTTATATGAATCACATGAGCTGAGCTGCTCATCAACGTGATAGTAAAGTTTTCATGGAAATGCCTCAGTTTTATGTCGATTAACATACAAAAATTTTACAGACATCCACTTAAAATAAGCACTATCTTACTCTTAAACTCATTTTATGAACAACATCCACCATAATAGCATCACATATCATTAGTACTTTATTGTTGCCTCTTATAATCTTCTTCTGTAATAATCCTCTATTGAAATATGCATGCGTGGTCCACTGGCTATGAATGTGTCTTAATCATGTGTGCATACAGCTGAAGGCTGGCGTGATGCATTGATTCAGTGCAGAGAGAACATTTAATTTAGCTCAATTTACAACACCTGAGAGTCACTGCAGTGATTTTTAAACATCTATATATAAAGCTTCAAAATCCTACTTTTTAACTAGAAAAGTTTGACTTTGAGTTTATGGTTGGTCTTGAATCTTAATTTCTTAAATAAGTTTTATTCACACTGCCTCTGGGTTGTCATATATCTTGTTTTATATGTTTTTAATTTGTTTGAAGAACCAGGGCTGATTGAATGAAAAGTGAAAACCAACCAAGCTCAACAGGACAAAAAAAAATCAATTTCAGCAAACTTCACTAAATAGAAAGATGAAACATTGATGGTGCGTTATCACTGGAAAGTGCTCTGAAAAAAAACATTTCAGTAAAGAGCACTTGATTTGACAAACAGAGACGAGATCAGAACAAAGGAAAAAAGGAACTGTTCTGTTTGGGGCTGTGGGGGATCCATCGGCCCACTGATGTGCGGCAAAACCACAGTCTTTTCCCCGGAAGACCAAATTAGTCAAAACAACTGTGATGATATGAAAACAAAACAAGACAAACAACTTGATCTTGGTGGTGCTTTATCAAAGTATTACCTTGTCCTGTTTTACTGCCACAAGGGTTTTTATTGACAAAGTCTAAAGTATAGAGTTCCTATTGGGTGTTTCTATTCATATATTCATTGCCACACAGTTAAACATATGCAAGAATGTTTTCCATACACATATAATTACCTATTTTTGGATCTAAAACACCTCTGCAGGGTTTATACACATTTTAACCAACAGATTTCCATGACTTGGCAGCAAGTTTCCGTATAGGTATGCATAACCTCTAAACCATCAATGTATGCATGAAATATAGGAATAATAAGAAAAAAATCATTATCTTGACAGCTATACTTTCAGATATTATCCTACCCTCTATTAAATATAAAAGGAGGCCCCCACAATGAGCTTTACATTGCTGACTTGTATCATCAGAACAGACATGTCCTGTGATTTTCAGCCTTCATCTATTATATTTAGCCTACCCTTTACAGCGAGAGGTGTGCGTGTATACTATTGTCCCCGGATATTTTTATTTTGAGACACAAATTTCATGACTTTTCCAAAATTTGAGCTTTATAATTCACTCGGTGTGAGGATGTGACTGCATAATCGATACCTTTCTCTTTCAGAGACTCAAGACGGTCAAGACTGACAACCTGTGATTCGGTCATGTAAAGCGGATTAGTAATGTTGCTCGTGTGCTGTGACTCCACAGGGTTGAGGATGTACTCTTCACACACGATTATCATCACTGCACTGCCCACGCCAGGTCCCTTTGATGTGGGGGAGTTTCAATCTCCCCTCCAACACTGGTTTGTCTCCCGTTTTAATCTCAGTTTCGGGGTTAAAAGACCGAAGGGGAGAAAAAATATCATTTTGCTGGTGCAACGATAAGGAAACCATTAGAAATGCACTCACACACACACTCCTCGTGACACGTGCCGTGCGAGACGTCGAGCGAGTGCTTGATGAAGTGAGAGAAAACCAAGAAACGTCCGAGCGAGAGGGCGAGGGAGGGAGAAAAGATGGAGGGAGGAAAGAAAAGTGAGCGAATACTGATGAAAATCAGAAAGAAAAGAAAAAACATCAGGAGGAAATGACTGAACGAGGAACAAAGGGATGATGAAAGGAAGGGAAAGAGAGGGAAGTATGGAACAAACAAAACAAGACAGGGAATGCAGTAAGAGAGAGATAGAGATAAGATTTCATTAAGCAGTGCAGAGTCAGTTCCATCGATACACTCCCTCTCCTCCCTGACTTAATTAAACATCTCCACTTCCACTCATCCCTAAGTGAGGGGTGATTAGCGCCGGCCGGTTCGTTAATTTACCTCCATCTACTGTGACCTGCGCTTCAGCTCTGCAGTGGGGTCGACACCGAGAACATCCTCACACTTGTCTGGTGGGGACGTGAACTTGGCAGCAACGATAATGGTAATCGATACCTCAACACATTCCTCTGATAATTAGATGGGATGATAATTTAAATAAAAAAACACACATGACAGATTGCTTTCATGCACCAAAGTAACATGACTTTGAAATGCAGCTGTTGGGACGACTGAAGTGAGATTAGCTAAATACAGGCAGGTGACAAATTACAGCACGATAATGATGCGAGTGATGATTAATAACTTCAGTATTGATTAATCTGCTCATTACCGTGACTATTCGTCTTTTCATATTCATTTGGTCTTTTTACATTTCAGACGCGAGCTTGTGCCGCAGGAGATTTGTCAGAGATACAACGAGAGGGGAAACTGGTGGATGTGTTTGTGCTCGACGTGCAGCCGAAAAAAAAACTTCATGATTCAGTGGCAAGAAAAAAGTATGTGAACCCTTTGGGATTTGCCAGATTTATTTGTTAATTGCTTTCCAAAAAAGTTTGCCAAAGAGCACCTTGTTACTCCACAACGCTATAGTGAAAATGTTTTGTGGACTGATGAAAAAAAGACTTATTTTTTTGGAAAGAACACACAGTGCTACATATGCCTGTAAAAAGACTAGAGCACTGCATGTAAACATCATCCCAACGGTGAAGCCCGGTGGAGGGAGCATCATGGTTTCAGGGCTGATTTGCTGCCTCAGGGCCTGGACAGTTTGCCGTCATCGAGGGCAAAATGAATTCCCAAGTTTATCAAGGCTTCCTTCCTACAGGATAATGTCAGGGTGGTTGTCCGCCAGCTGAAGCTCGGTGGAAGGTGGGTGATGCAGCAACGACAACGACCCTGAAACATCGAAGTAAATCTACAACAGAGGGGCTTCGTAAAAAGAAAATCCGCCTTTTGGCTTTTTGCTGAAGTAGTTCTGTATAACTCGTCTTGAGCGTTGTGCAGGTCTGATCAGCAGCTATCAGAGGAGCTTGGTTCAGGTTATTGCTGCCAAAGGAGCTGCAACCAGATATTAAATCCAAGGATTCACTTCCTTTTTTTCACCAGCACTGTGAATGTTTAATGGATATGTTCAATAAAGACGTGAAATATTGTAACTGTTTGTGTGGTATTACATTAAGCACATTACTTGTCTGTAGATGTAGATCGGATGAGATTTTATGACCAATTAAAGGTCCAGTGTGTAAAATGAGGGGAAAACCGTGACATCCAGCGTTCGGATTCTAGGTCGCAGCGCTCACTAACGGAGGTCCACGGGTATAGTCACAGTCACGAGGTACCAGTAAGGAGAAGTGACAGTGTGTGGTGGTTAGCGGTACTGAAGTTAAACTCTCTCACCCATAAAAGTCGTGCTAATCCACTTGCCAAGTGGCCATTGACCTCTTGGCGAAACGATTAGCATCATCGCCCGCGGTGCAGGAGACTTAGGGCAGGCCAGAACAACATCGGTCACATATGTATATTATATAAAAGAAGAATTGTAAGGCTACAAAAACCAAACAAATTTTATTTTATAGCGATTATACAAATATATTAATGGGTAGTATGTTCAGATTTTGCCAATAAACCATGACAAATATTACACACTGGACCTTTAATGCAGAAAAATAGGTAATTTCAAAAGGTTCACATGCTTTTAATTGTCACTGTAATCATTTTATTTTTCCATCTCTCCATGTCCAACCTGTTAGTGGACAGACTCAGGTGTTGACGGACTGAGGAGGAGGAGGAGGAGGCATCAACTGGTCGCCTGTGGCTCTGCATGTAACAGTTTACTCTCTGGATCTATCACTCATTACTCTGTTTTTAAACCGATCGAAGATTGTCGTTGTTGTTGGTGACAAGATACAGTACGTTTTGCTGCGAAGCCTCAATGTTTCACCAGCTGGAGGCTTTTAAGTGGCAGTAACATGACGCAGGAGATACTGTAGAGCTGGAAACTCTATCAACTAGATGATAAACAGAGACGCTGGATTACATATGGTGTTGTTTCCCACTTGGAAGCAGCTGCTGTGCAGGTAAATTCTGCAGTTCATCACAACAACTGTCTGTTCGCTGTTTATACTGTTTCTGCATCTTCCCCGTCTGCAGAGTAAATTCATGCACTTGTTCAAATGATGTTTGTCTTAAAATGAAGCAGGACTAGTGTTGTGCTAGAAATCTGTGCTCCTTCCTGGTCGTACGTCTTTGTTTATCACTGTTGGCATTGTACAACATTTCTGTGAGGAAGGTGCCCTCGAGCCTCACGACGCTGCCGTTTCAGATAATCAAATCATACGCAACAAGAAAACGTCTACGCTGGGTCACTTAGTGTCGGAAAAAAGAGAAAAATTAACTCTCAGTTTTCTTTTCTGGTGTTACACTGAGACTCCAGGGAAATTTGCTCTACTGGTGTCGGCCATACTGTATGATACGTCTCTTCCTCTGTCCATCATGTGCAGTATCAGTGCAAAACTAATCAGCTTATTATTTCCTATTATTTGACCTTGAGTGGTGGAGTTAGCTGCTCTCCTCATTAGAGCTGGTTAGACGCATGCAGCCTCGGGCCAGTTACGTAACTCTCACCTGAGAGACAGAGACCAGAGATACTGTGATATATTCACACAACACAGATGGAAGAAAGTTTTTCCTTCTCTCTTCTCTGCTCGTAAACACTCAGCGATGGCCGACCCTCCTGAGATTCCCTTCAGCTCATTCCCTCCACACTCATAGACTCGCTCGCTTCTCTGTGCGTGATTGTGCATCTTTTAAAATCACCCACCAGTCAATCATGGTGGGAAAAAAAGAAAAAAAGAAAGAAAAATCCTGTATGTCTTTATGCTTCAGAGTGTGTTTGTGTATGTGGACACACACACACACACTGTTGTGGTGAAAGCCACCATGGAGAAGTGATGTCCATGTGTGTGCAGCCTGAGCAGTGGGGAGAAGTCTCAGTCTAAACTGCAGCTGCTGTAATTTGCATTCATTAAAATAAAGTGGTTTTAATTAATTCTGGTTTGATTAAATTCCAATTTGAGTTGATTATGGAAATATTAAATAATAATAAAAAAAACCTGAGCACATTAAAACAAGAATGCACGATGTGGATGTGAAGCCGAAGTCAAAAAGTTATTTCAACAAACCAATTTCCCGTTACAAATCTGTTCTTAATTAATGTTGATTCTCTTTTATGAATGGGTTCATAATTCAGTCAAGAAGATTTCAACTGAATACAACGAGAATTACTGCCTCACAGTCACCTGTCTAGTTTCAGGTCGCATCTCTGTTTATCCAGAGTTTATTAACCAGATTTTTAATAACTACTTGCTGTGTGAAGTTTTGAGTATTGACTGAAAAGTGTCTTGTCGACCAAAATCTAATTAATTTGTCTTTGTGTTATTGTGTTCCCAAGGCCAAATCATGTTTTGTGAGTGGCCTTGACCTTTGATTAAAATCTAATAAATTCATCCTCGAATCCATGTGAATGTTTGTGCCAAATCTGAAGAAGCTCCACTGAGGCGTTACTGAGATATTGTGTCCACAGGAACGGGACGGACAGACATAAATATATCTACACGTCTGTTTATCTCAGATTGTCTAATTTAAATTTTAAATTTTAAAGTGTGTGAGTCTTAAAAGCCTGAGGAATTTGAACAATCCTGCACTTTTCCTCTTCTTCTTTCCCATCACGTTATTATTCTTCAGATGTGTCCTGTGTGAACACTGCAGGGTCGTTTGTTTCTGTTTTGATTGAGACCCCCAGAGGCAGAAGTTACACACTGTGTGTTTAAGGAGAGAAATAAACAAAAACATCGGGAGCAGACACAGTCAGACTCAAGATGATAAAGAAGTCTTGGAGGAAAACCAGAGGACGAGTCGGTGGAGGCTCATTTAGATGCTGCGTGGGAGCCAAGTTGGGAGCACTGGGGAAACCTCGCTAAATGGCAAAAGAGCCGAAGGTCAGAGAGAAGCTCCTCTGGATGTTGCATGTACTCGTTTGAAATATCCCACATTAGGTACGAAAAAAAAAAATCCTTTCATGTGCAAAAAGCAGTTTAGGCTCATTAAAAAAAAAAAAAAAAAAACATGTACAGCAGCGGACAGTGACCTCTGGCTTTATCGAGGTATAATTGATGGCATTTATGTCTGGGCACGCTCCACCTGAGAGTGTGAGCTGTCAGCTGGAGCAGCAGCCGGCCTGAACGTCGCTCCGGTCGGGACTGGGGGAACAGCTCGGCTCGCTGTGATCTGGCAGTTTAATCAGGACCTCTGCATCTGAGTGTGGAGGCCCAGAGACTTCAGAGTTTAACTGTCCAGGACACTTCTGGGTCAGGAGCCGGTGTGTGTGTGGGAGTGTGTGTGCGTGTGCTGAGCTTCCAAATTCCAAGTTTCAAGTCTTGAGGCCTTTTTGAAAACAGGCTGACACACTGCATGTCTGTGTGTGTGTGTGTGTGTGTGTGTGTGTGTGTGTGTGTGTGTGTGTGTGTGTGTGTGTGTGTGTGTGTGTGTGTTGATCTGGGTCACAAGCCTGAAGCTGCTGCTGGTGACAGTCACTTCCTCACTGCAGCTTCTGATCGGTGACTGATGTCTGGTGCTGGGTGGGCGTCGTAAAGCAGCTAGTAGAAGTGGCACCCATGGGATATTAAGGTCCGACCAAGGGTGTCATGTTCTGATGAAGACTATCTGTATTAATCGTACATTTTGGCAAATTGGCCCATTGCCATAATTTCTATAGTCATAGGAGTAGATTCATTATCTTTAATAATCTGTGCATGTTGTTTTTAGATCAGCGGGGCAGAGACGCAAGCTCTGCACGGCGTGCTGTACTTTCGCCTTTCCCTCATCAAACTCATCAAATACACAATCCAACAACTCCAAAACACTCTGGTGGACAAGTTGTGACCTGCACATTCACCACGCTATGAAATAATCATCATGTAACATTATGAGACAAAGTTGTTTTCAAGGCAAATGCGTAGCCGGAACTACATTCCAGACACGGCTGCTGGGCGGAGGGATTTCAAAAGTGAAAGTAGTTCCGAGTATTTGCTTCATGTGTCGTAATGTTACATAATTATACGTTATTATTTCATAGCGTGGTTAATGTCCAGGTCACAACTTGTCCAAGAGAGTGTTTTGGAGTTGTTGGATTGTGTATTGGATGAGTTTGATGAGGGAAAAGTGAAAGTACTGCGTGCCTCCGTCTCTGCCCCGTGGATCTAAAAATATCTTGCACCGACAATTAAAGGTAATGAACCTACTTCTAAAACTATAGGGATTATGGCAATAGATGAATTTGCCAAAATGTTGAACTATCCCTTTAATATCTGTATATATTATAATTTAATATAGATATATGTGAATGTGACGTCTAATGTTTATTTACAGTCTATATACACAGTGCACATGGGTCTGGACGTGTGTGTGTATCAGCTGTTTATTAATGCACACGTCCTAGAAACTCATTTCTACCTTGAGAACCATAAAAGTCTATTTATCTAATGCAACCAGTGTTCACATTATTCAACAAATGTAAATGAGACGAGGGCGCCGCGCTCTGGCTCTGGAAGATGAGCAGCAGCCGGTGTAGTTCCCACGGCAACAAATACTCAAGGTTAAAGTTCCACTTGTTATGGTAATGACAGTCGCCGCGCTGCGTGTGCAGGTGCTGGTAAAACTGTAAAAAGCTCTCACTGAGACAGAAAAATCAATTAGCAAGTGATGAGGTACAGCTCTTACAAGGCCATACAGGAGGATGTATAGTCGCAGTGAGTTTATTCACGAGCATGAAAACAATCCGTATGAAACACAATAGTCAGAGTTCAATTACAGATCGTCAGCGCTGCCTCGGAGCTGTGTGATGTTTCAATTACTGCACGGTTTAAAAGTTGAGATTGGCCAAATAAAGCTGAGTATTCCTCATGGCCAGGGTCGACCTCATTACTTTATACTCACAAGTGAAGCCTTGAACCCTTTATTTAAAGGAAGAGTTCACCAAAAAATGAAATTCAGTCATTATTGACATCTGGACATCTGGAGACCCGGGAGGCCGGTTCGTAGTCCAATGAAATCCTTATATGAGAGTCAATAGGGTCACTGACACAAAAAGCTCCATAAAACTACACAAAAACCTTGTAATCTGTTCGTCCGCTGCAATCCAAGTGTCCTGAATGGATATAGTCCAGAGTTTACTCGAAACGATGTCATTTAGGACATTTTTACAGCCTCAACAGTCCAGTATTGAATTTGCCTGGGGCGCGCGTGAACGTCAGAGTGCAATACAGGACTGTTTAGGTTGTAAAAATGTCCTAAATGATATAGTTTTGAGTAAACTCTGGACCATATCCCTTCAGGACACTTGGATTGCAGTGGACCAGCAGTATGGAGGAAGATTACAAGGTTTTTCTGTAGTTTTATGGACCTTTTTGTGTTGGGCGCTATTATCTCCAGATGCACATTGAGGAATAAAAAACTACTCCGGAGTATTCATCAGCATGAGGGTGAGTCAATAATGACTGAATTTCATTTTTTGGTGAACTATTCCTTTAAAAATGCACAACACTGTTTGTGTATGAGTGAGAGACATGTACCTGTGCTACGGCCACTTGCGTCTGCTGCTGCTGCTGCTGGAGCTGTTGCTGGAGCAGCTGGATCTGGTGGTGGACAGACAGGGGGGCGCCGGGTGGCAGCGCACCCGATGCCGGGAGCAGCATCCTGGGGCTGGACATCAGCAGAGAGGCCTCATCTGGAGCCTGAGAGCAGGAGGAGAGAGACACGATGTTCATATTTAATGGGCTAGAAAAGACTCGTACGTGACAAATGTTCAAACAAGGCGGAGAAATTAGACACATTTTAAACTTTTAATCCTCAATTATCAAAGTTAGCATTCACACTTGAGCGGTCTTGATACTTAATCCAGGGGGCAAATGAGCAAGAGGGTTATTCAAAGATCAGTCACTACTATTCAGATCAATTTTATCAGTTTTCAAAAGTTTGAGTTCAGAAATAAAAAAGTTGTGAGATTGAGGATGCAAATACACAGAGACTATAAAAAAAAAACTGAAAAGAAATCACTAATGAATATATAATCAGGACAAGCAATAGCATCAATAAAATGCCCTAGAGAACAAGACATCATCAAAACAAGAATCTGAATGTGAAATGTAGAATCGCTGATTAGTTGCACCCGTGTGGAATGAGCGGCGCTGAGAATGCAGATCAGCAGCAGAGAAGCTCCTCGCTCCAACAATAATGAGCTCTGAGACTCAGCTCTCCTTCATCCGACGCCATCGAGCATCCTAATTGGTTCAAGGCTCTGGTAACCAATGACACATTGTTTTCTCTCCATCACTCTACCAGTCAAAAATACATTTTTTTTCGTTGTTTGTTTTGTTTTTTTATCTATTTTTTTGTTATGCAGATACGGTGCATTGATCACTCTGTGGGTAAAATATAGAATCAGCACTGTTTGGTGTTTGGAGGAGGATGATGAGAAATCTGGGAGAACGAGGCTGAAAACCAAACACGAGCAAATGAGGCAGGTGCTGCGGTGTGGACAATTTTTTTTTGTTTGTTTGTTTTTTTACTTCTACTTCCTCTGCCATTCGACTTTCATCCTAAAGGGATAGTTCAACATTTTGGCAAACTAGCCCATTGCCATAATCCCTATAGTTTTAGGAGTAGGTATGCTATTGAGGCTCATGGGATTTCTTGGTTTCCCTCATCAAACTCATCAAATACACAATCCAACAACTCCAAAACGCTCTGGTGGACAAGTTGTGGCACATTCACCACGCTATGAGATAATAACAGAGCGTGATGAGACAGAGTTGTTTTAGAGGTAAATTCATGTACTGTAAAACCGCTGATGTGCGTTCCGGGAAGTTTTTCATCAAGCAGTCTCTGAATTTACCTCTAAAACAACTCTGTCTCGTAACGTTCCGTTATTATCTCATAGCGTGGTGAATGTGCAGGTCACAACTTGTCCACGAGAGCGTTTTGGAGTTGTTGGATTTTTTTATTTGATGAATTTGATGAGGGAAACCAAGAAATCCCATGAGCCTCCGTAGCGTAGCTCTGAGCAGCTTGCGGCTCTGCTCCGCCGTTCTAAAAATAGCTTGCACCGACAATTAAAGTTAACAAACCTACTCCTAAAACTATAGGGATTATGGCAATGAGCCAATTTGCCAAAAATGTTGAACCATCCCTTTAATATTTCCAACTGATTTATGCAACTCTGGTCGCTGTTTCGCTGTTTTGCTAACCCACCTCCGGCCATGTGCATTTGTTTTCAATGACACTGACAAGAAGACAATCCATGGAGCGGGAGGTTATGTTATATATCATGTACTGTATGTGTTATAACTTATAACGTGTGTATGTGTAGTTTTATTTGTCATAAACAAGAGTATAATTTAAATAAAATGAAATCTTGCATAGTTCCTCTTTAAAACAAGTGCACAGAGAAAGAATAAACAAGATTCGAGACCCCTTCCAGCGATGCATCCCTTCTGACCGGTGTCTAATCAAATGCAACAGGTGGTGCAGGACGCAGGACGGGACCTCGTGGGCGAGCATGACCCTCCAGGTTAATGTGAGAAAATACCACCATATGTTTGGGAGGTGAGATGATCGCTTCATTTACACCTTCTCAACATTTGGCTTCAACGAGCTGCAGATTTCTGCCCATTTCTGATTCATTTACACACAGAAAAACACGATATTCAACACATTAAGTAGAAAAAAATCAAGTTTTGCCTGAGTGTGAGTTGGTTTAACTTCTCAGTTCATTGAAATGTTAAATCATGATGCTGTGTGTTTGTATCAGGCACAATGAAAACGAAGCCTTTAATATTAAATGAGATTGTTTCAATTCTCCTTTATAAGTGTTTTCTGACACTTGCCAAACCATCATTGTAAACAAGAGTTTATAGCTTTTTCTCATTATAGTGCTAATGTTGCTAGCTGGTAATTTTCTGCTCTGCTGGAAGTTTATAAGAAAACAATCAAACAGACAAAACATTGGATTGAAGGTGTTTACTGGTCTCTGATGGTGTCACCTCACTGCAAAAACTCAAAACCTTTCTAAGAATATTTGTCTTATTTCTTGTCAGATGTCTCATATCTAGTCAAAACTAATCTCTTTCCACTTAAAATAAGACTCATCACCTAAAAATTAACTTGTTTTTAGATCATTTTCACTTGTTTCAAACAAATTTCTTTTGTGCTTGTAATAAGAAAGAAAAACTTGCTCCATTATCAGATTTTTCTACTTATTTCAAGTGAAGATAGCTTGAAAGAAGTAAAAAAGTGTCTAAAAACAAGCTACTTTTTAAAATGTGATGAGTCTTATTTTAAGTATAATTAGATTTGTTTTGACTAGAAATAAGACAAATATTCTTGGTAAGATTTTGAGTTTTTGCAGTGCTCCACCTCCACAGTAACTTGGTAGTTGGACCTCACACAGATGTGCTGCTGACTGAACTACATCCCATGACTTAACAGGAGGACACACAAGACGGACACTTCAAAGTGACTGCAGGGTGAAGGTGGTGTGTGTGTGTGTGTGTGTGTGTGTGTGTGTGTGGAGGGTGGCAAACAAAGTCGACACCTGATTAAATTGAACCTGAACCTGCCTTAAGGAATCCACGCCAAAACACTTCCCCATCTGTCTCGGCTTAAACACCTTCTGGTGACACACAGACAATGGTTTGTGCACACACACACACACACACACACACACACACACACACACACACACACACACACACACACACACACACACTGAATGACACACACTCTCTATGCGAGGGATGTGTGACTGATGGTCTGTCTGAGGTGGATCTTTTAGGTTAATGACAGGAAATTGTCCAAGTAGACAGGTTGTTTGGTGCCGTAGCATAATAAATGGCAGTGTGTGTGTGTGTGTGTGTGTGTGTATATGTGTGTGTGTGTGTGTGTGTGTATGTGTGTGTGTGTGTGTCATAGAAAAAAGGAGCAAGAGAAAAAATTGTCTCCTCAGAATGAAACAATACAGACCATGTACAGTAAAACAGGCTCCCTCCTGAAACGACTGCGAACTGAAGGGATGTTCGAGCAAACAGTGAAAGTTCAGGGAGTGGAAGAGTGAATACGATGATTCAGCACTCAGACTGACTAACAGAGAGCAGAGACTGTGACATGTTTGGATTTCAAGCACTGTGGACACAGGAGCAATTTTCAATTATACAGAAACTGAGCGGGAGGACGGATGTAAACAGACCGTCAGTGGCAGGAGAGTGAGACAGAGCAGGAGGAGGCCCGGTTGTCTCCAGCAGCATCCTATAAAACTACATCTACTTTACCATTACTGTCCCATCGGTTCTTATAACAATGATAGATTAACCTGTTAGCACAGAAAGGACTTTGGCAGAAGCCTCCACAGTTGAGAGTTGGATATTTGTGGGCAGTTCCTGCAGCACCGTGTATAAAAAAAAGCTGTATTTTTTTTACATTAAGCTCTGAATCAAATGAGTGCTTTTAATGTGAAGGTCTTAATGGAGGACAAGTGGTTGTTATGACATGTTATCACACTGCGCTGGAAAATGAAAGGTGTTTATAGCTCCTCAGAACGGCTGCACTTTGAGGGCGAGGATGAAAAACAGAGCGACACAAAGAGGAGAGAGGTGTGATATTGTTTGTTTGAATCCGTGCTGGTGAATCCTTCTGTGGTAAAACAGGCAGATGAATAGAGAAAGAGAGGGAGAAGTTTAAAGCCTGGGTGCTTTCTCACCTCAGAGCAGCTGACCAGTCACTGCACGAAGAGGGTGTGAATGTCGGATCGTCCGTTTTGATGTTACAAGTTTCATTTTTGACCACAAAGAACCATGAATTTATCTACACCCAATTAAGTCCATGGTCTGGGGCAGTACTTGGGGTGTGTGGTCTGCTGTGCTGGACGTTTCTGATTGGTCGAGTGCTCGCTACGTTTTATTTAAGCTGCCATGTTTAAGACGCTACGGCTGCAGCGGACTGTTTTGTTTTTTTCGTTATGGTTCACGATGACATCAACGTTGCTGTACAACCTTCGTCTTCTTCTTACAGCCACCTGCTGGACTGGAGGTGTATTGCATCACCCTCGATTGCTTTTTCATAAAGAAATGCTTGATGCTATTATACTAGTTCTGAAAATACATTCGAGGTTAGCAACTCTGCAGCTTTTAGCCTGCTGTGGCTCTTTGTTTTGAAGCAAACTTTGCATTTAATTTAGTGGCTTTCATTAAAGGGATATTCTGGTGTAAATGTAACCCATGCTTTAACGCACCGTGCAGCCGAGTAGACTAATAATGCAGAAGCCCTGACAAGTCGATTACCGAGTGCAGTAGAAAAGTGGCGTTCAGTTCCAAAAATGCAGCACGCTTTGTCGACTGTGGTAGTTTGAGTAACTCAACTCAATGTTCATTTCCCTGTCAACTATCACTAGTTATTGTTAGAAACAGAGAGGGAAGACGGAGAGGAACACTGATGCATCCGGTAATCGACTTGTCAGGGCTTTTCCACAACTAGCGAGCGGCTGGAGGAGAGTGGGTGAGTTGTAATTTTGTCTCTTTTAGGTAGACACCAGGCAAAGCTAGCAGGTGTTTGATGCCTCGTATTATGGGCTGGGACCCTGTTTGTACTGTTGATGAGGTTTGGTGCTGTTCTGAGTATTATTTGTGGCTATGAGCGGCTTTTTTGATCACGGATGGCTCCTGGCTCCATAGACAGCAGTGTTTTGCTATCTGGCTGTCTGTGCTGAAGTCGCTACTAGAGAAGTTTGTGATCGGCAAACTTGATCTCTGGAGGGGTGGTTATACTCGGTCTCGCGGTGCGATAAAGCTCGGTTTACATTTACACCGGAATATCCCTTTAACTCTCTTGTGTTACACTGTCAAAACTAAACCTAACATTTTGTTTCATGTTATTAAAATGTTCTGTTGGAGAAGTCTGCAGCACCTAACGCTAACAGGATGCTAACGTAGCTCCGCGCCTGCTGGATGTGGAGGTTGACGACTCGCTACTAACACGTTAGCCGTGAGATCCTAGTGAGCTCAGTCACTTCAAGTGTATCAAGACTTCATTGCTGTGGAATATTTCTGCCCCCTGGTGATCACAAATCCCATCATGCAGCTTTAACAGCACATTAACGAAGCAGCCAAAACATATAAAGAGGCAGTGAAACAGCTAAAAATCAAGCTGTGGATGTTTAATGCTTCCGGGCAAAACAGATTTCTTTTTTTTTTGCTGAGAAATGTCACCTTGCTTTGACCTGTAATTACAGCGTACCCTTTGGCCAATTACTGTAATTTTCAAAAATGCCACGGCGGCGCACCGGGGCCCAAACAGCTATGAAGATTGGGGCGGCAAATTATTCTTGGGAGTCGATGCCTGGAGTGCCTCTTCAAAAATGGCTGCGCGAGTTAGGAGGGGTTTTGGCAGAGTAAAAAAAAAAAAAAAAAAGCCATGAAAGATGATTAACGGGGCATTTGAGGCCTTCAGTGGATGACGACTATTGAGGAAAACACAAATTTGTAATATTATCACAAGGAGGCGGTGAGAAATAAAAAAACGAATTCATCAAAATGCTAAAAAATAAAAGATTAATCATCTTTTCAAAGGCGGTGGAGGCGTCAAGCTACGATGATGGAGGGATGGATGACAATGATGTACAGTGACAAAAACTGTGACAAGCTCTGAATCTATTATGAAGGTTTTATGAACAGATCCCACACACACACACACACACACGGTCTTAGTTGACTGAGTGAAACGCCTGCGTGTTCAAACATTGTTTTTAGCCGCTGTGCACTGTGTTTACTGTACAGAATGAGAAACAACAACCCACCTCTGTACACTGAATCCTGTTGAGCTGTTTAACACATTTAAAGCCAATTACAGACGACGGTGGAGGAGAATATCCAAACAGATCTGGTGGGGGGGGGGGGGGGGTTTAAGAAAAACAGTCTTCATGATAACTGCTCAAATGTGGCCCGCCTGAGGGAAAAACTCGGCTATTACCATCTAATTCCCACCCATATACATGCTAATACAGGTTGTTAGCAGGCAGCGGGAGTCTGCCTTTATCTTTTAGCCTCGTTAAATAAAGAACGTTTAGAAAAAAAAGGGAAAAAAGAGAGAGAGAGAGAGACAGAACTGAAACTAAAGATAGACGACATGGGATAAAGGAAGTCTTTATTTCTACTTCCCCTGGCTGTGATTACACTGGCTGCTCTCTGTCTGTCAAACAGCCCGTCCCCTCCCACACACACACACACACACACAGACACAGACAGGCAATAAAACACTAAAAGGTTAGACAGGGTCTGGCTTCCTTCACTGCAGACACATTTCCAACTTTATCTGGGGCTCTTGTGAAAGAAAGATGGATCTGTAATATCAGATCATGTCGTTATATGGTTGTAGTTTGAGACTACACATCCTCTCGCCAACATACCATCTGTCATTTGATGCAGTTGATTAATTGGGACTGTCCACGCACAATAAACTAATAAACTAAACTAAACACTGAGCATGTGCATAATGCATAATGCAAATCATAATCACAGTCATTTGGTAAAAATGAGACATGCAACAGGTGGTACCAAAAATAATATCCATTAAACTTTACTGTAGAGTTTTAAAACCCACTTCACTTATTGAACTCTTCCACTTTTCCACATTTTGCTCCTGACAAACTCCGGTCAACAGGTCGAAAAGCTTCGTCAGAGCCACAATGAGAAGTTCAGCTGAAGTAAAAAAGTGAAGAGCTGTGCCCTTTAAAAAACACTAAATGTCCTGTGGCTGCTGCCGCTGCTGCTGCTGCAGTTCACTCTGGTCTCTTGAGGATATTATTAAAAGGTAACCTGGGCAGCAGGTTAGAGCAGTTTCTGAGGTGAAATATTGCCGTCTCGCATTGGAAAATCATGTCTCAGTATGAATTGTAAAGTGTAATTCGCTTTTTAAACAATGTGGCACGAAGTGGGAAATCCATCTGAGAGGAGCAAAGACATTTACTAAATGCAAATACAATGTGAAGATGTCATAAATATGCCAATTATCGAAAAAAGATCCTCTGAAAAAAGTTGTTTACAGCTTTTTTCAGCAGTTTTTCCTCATTGATCATACTCATTTTGACGTAGTCCTGTTAGTTTGTCACTTCTTATTTCCCTGGGAGTTGAATCGTCTTATTTCTTGGACATGAGTGACACGATTGTCTAAAATCTTCTGCACTGAAAACTCGGTTCCTGGCGTGAACGTGGCCTAGTTTGGAAAGATAGATATAGATTGAATAGCGGCGCAAAAAAGAAAGCTAATAGAGCAGAAAGTCAAGTGACAGAGACAGAGACAGAGCGCGACAGAGGGAGGAAACAAAGCCTGAGTGGGAGTGTGTGTGTGTGGGCGTGAAAGTGTGTGTGTGATTGTTTGAGACAGTGGAAACTCGAAAAGTAATCCTGATCAATCCCAGACTGACTCCGCTCGGACGAGGATTGATCAGGTCAGTGCTGTTCACCTGTCATCGGGTTTTTCTTGTGGTTTGTCATCAGCTGAAAACTCAAGAGGAAAACATTCCCTGAGAAATCAAATCATCACCGAGTGCGAGGCGATTGAGAAAGAGAAAACAGCAGTGAAAAAAAAAGAAAGAAGAGATTGTGGTCTCTGTTATAAATGGGTCGGCGTATGGGCTGTATTTTTATTGCCTGCTTGTGCGTGAAGTGTATTGAAAAGATAAATCTCTGTCGTGTGAGGATGCTGTGGTTGAGGATGCAACCGGGGGAGAGAAGCCAAGTGTGAGTGTGTGCGGCTGCAACACGGAGGTCAAGAGTTAGTCAAGAGTTTAAGGATGAGGAGAAGTGGCGACTGTTGCCAACAGGATGTAGGGCAGAAGGAGCCTGTGGACAAAGGCCGACACATGAGGAATGAGTATTTTCATTATGGTTCGTAAGATAATAGCCCATGTTTTAGCATTAAAGGAGACATATTATGCTCCTTTTCCACATATTAAAATAGTTCCTAGCTGTCTTAAAGGATCAAACATCACGGCTCTATTCATCCGGTCAAAACAACCCTGTTCAGAATGGCTGGTTTCAGTGCCTGTCCCTTTAAATGCAAATTAACCACTGCTTGCCCCGCCCCCTTTACCAGTATTCACAGGTAAGGGTGGTATTATGCAAATTCAAAAACTAATGATATTATTGCATGTCAACTGAGGGAACCGCTCATAAAACCACATGGATTTCAACCTCAGGAGCCTGAAAATTACTGTTTTTTTGTCAACTCTCACATTTTGGGGGCCGGAAGGCAAGACAAACACCCAAATATGTTAAAGAGCCTTCAAAAAGTGATATTTCCATTATATGTCCCCTTTAAAAGTTGAAATGACTTCCTGTTCAGTTCACTTCTTCTGCAGAGTTAGATTCTACTTGTAAAAACAGGATGTATACGATGCTGCACTGAAAATACTTTGTGACACATAAATAACTGCACAGCTCTATCTGTGTCTGTGTCCTAGCTGGCTCTTTAAAAACAGCACGTCTTCCTCCTCCTCCCTCTTTCCTACATCCCTCTCTTTATTAGTTCCAGCTCTCACTTCCTGACCCTCATTCTTTCTTTCTTTCTGGCTGCTTCAGCTGCCACAGCAGCACTGCAAATATTGGAAACAAATTAATTGGATGTTTAATCACACTGGTCGGACTGTTGAGCTCTCCCACGTCTAGCTTCTAGGTGCAATGTCCTGCCAACAGCTCCGGTCCAGACCGGCTTTAAAGGGCGAGAGAGAGAGAGAGAGAGAGAGAGAGAGAAGGAAAGGAAAGAGAGAGAGAGATGTTGTGTCTTATCTTCTCTTTTAGCTCCGAGTACTGAACCTTCTTGTTTTCTTTATCAGATGAAGTCCACATGCAGAGTGTGACTGGAAATGATTGTGGAGTTACACCATCGTATGCAGATGATAGTTTACTTTAACTATGTGATGTATAGATGGTGTTTATTTACATTTATAACGTTGGTTGATTTATGGCCTTTTATTGATGAAAGAAGTTATAATGTTCTTTGACAAATCTGATAATGAAAAAAACAAAAACAGGATTGATATACGCTACTGTTGATTTTCTGCCAGAGGAACTATTTAACGAGGAACTATGCAGGATTTATATCTTAACTATGCTACATTTTTACCTTAATAAAACAGCTTTGGAGTAATTGTGATGGTTAAATTAATGAATTGTAACTAGTTCCAGGGAGAATGGAGGCTCTCTACCTTCCACCTAGCGTCTCTTGGCTGAAAACCAACCTTGTAAGATCAGAACCTCCAACCCAGTGTCCCAGCTCTCGTCTCTGCGGCACCGCCACACAAACTCGCCCCGTAACCCGTAATCTCTTGTTTATGACAGATTAAACTACACAAATATACACATGGTAACATCGTATAACGTTATGTGCCGCTCTATTGATTGATTTCTCAAAAGCTTCATTGTAAACAAATAGACATGGCCAGAAGGAGGGTTAGCAAAACAGTGGAAGAGCGACCGGACTTGCATAGATCCTCCTAATTGATGGGTCTTCATCACAATAAGTCAAATGCATTTTTGCATCATCATTTATTTAAAAATCAGATCCAGAGCTAGATGCAATAGGGAGTATTTTCTTTTTATGCAACCTTATTATTGTGTTTTAGTTGTGCTAATCTTTTAGTTTATCCCTCTGCATAAAGTCAGTGTAAACCTGAATTTTGCTTTTAGGCACAATTAGTCTCTAATGTTTTCCTTCTACACTCCACATTTACATTCAGCTTAGAATCCTATTGACTGCATTTTAGGAAGTTGTCCCGTCTCTAAGTCGTTGTTAATCCCGGCGGCTCTGCAGCTGCTCTGCTCCAGATCGATGGCTGCATGATGTGCATAGACATATTTCCTTTCCAAGTCACACTGACAGGAAAACTGTGATTTCTACACCTCCTACACACTTCCTACACAAGTCTCCATGTCATCATCACACCACTGTCCCGAGGTCAGGAAAATAATCTTAAGTGTGAAAACACAAAAATTCACGGTGTTTGCAGTCTCACTCGATAAAAGCTTTAAGAGCGAAAAGCAGACATTCCTGCTTCAGAGTTAAACCACATACTGCACTGTGTGTGTGGGTGTTTTATAGTAAAGCTGTACATCCCCAGAGCTGTATAGGGAAATAATGCCAGTTCTCTGCTTTAACACCAACTGTTACAATACTCGCATCATTCATAATAACTAAATTAAAACAATTATTCATAGGAAACTTGAGACATGCAATCACACAAATGTGCTGCAAACTCACACTGATGAAGATGTTTCCTGAATTTATATTTGCATATCTTTTCTTAAATTGCAGTGCGGTCGAAGTGAAAAGGGACTTAAAAGTTCAGCAAAACAAAACAACTCACAAAAATAAAGGGAATAAAAATCATTTACAGCCGCACTTTGCAAATTATGGTGAAAAGCAATTTAGATAAGACAAGTTAATATATGGGACCATCAACATGTCAAGGTTCTGACAGTAAATTACTTCTTCACTGATAATTTCACATCAAAACAAGCCGGGAACGGGCACTCTCATCATGATTAATGTGGAGATATGAGTTAGAAAAACATTCTGTACGTCTGAGATTACATTAGTGACCTGGAGGCGCTGCAGCGGTTGTTGTCCCATTAAACACAAACTTTTGGATAGAACAAACAACTCATTAATAATTTCAAAGCGTTATTTCTAGCAGGGTCAAAGTGTAGGAGACAGACGACATTAGATTAACCTGAACTTTTCAAGTTTAACCCGCAAATAAGGGGAAGCTTCCTGTTATTTACTCTATTTACTGGATTTTCTCATTATTTTCCAACAGGTTTCCTGGAAAGAAACTATGTCATTTAGCACCATGTAATTAAAATAAATGTTAATTTGTTATTTGCTTATGAGTGGAAATTTTCATTCCGCATGTTTGTTTGTAATTCAAATTTCACATTTCTACATGCTCAGCTGTCCTGCTGTGAACTGACTGAATTGCTCCGTACTTCATTTAAATGAATCAATTAGAAATGTGCCGATTTATCACAGCTCCTTTGAAATGTCTTTTACAGTAGTTATTCGTTTGGAAATGATGAAATCTGTGAGTTAAATTAGGGATCGACCGATATGGTTTTTTTCAGGGCTGATACCGATTATTAGTAATCAAGGAAACCGATATCTGACATTTCGAACGATATTCATTTGGTGTCAGAATTTAGAATAACACACCCGGGATTAGACTGAATACAGTAATTTTTGTAGAATAATACTTAAACTCCAACACAGATCTTGGTTCAGTGGGTGGGACGTTGTTGTACAGCTAAGAGCGGTGACTTCAGGTGGATAGACGGCTACATTTGAGCCAAAGGAGTGCGTTTAAATAATACATTTATTATATTGGTTATCGGTGAAAAAACGGCTGATACCGATTATCGAAAAAATGACAAATATCGGCAAATATTATGTCAATAATCGGTCTATCCCTAATTTAAAGCCCCAGTATGTAACTTATTTGGCTTTTTATTAGCAAAAATCAAATATTGCTTTCATAAATACGTATTTCACTGAAGTCGAATCACACCCGCATACAAATGAAAGCTTTCTGGTACCTTAGAATGAGTTGTTACAAGTCGTTACAAATACATAAGTGGGCGACGCACCGAACCGAGGCTGTGACCGTAGGTAACCATGGAAACTCAGCGGAGCTGTCGGCTCGGCCTGTTAAAACTGTCACCACTGTGTAGTGTGAGGAAGGACGGAGGCACTGGTGTTGCCTTCAGGTGCAGTCAGGCAGACGGCCGTCGGCAAACCAACCGGATGTAATTTTACTCCACGAGAGAAAGACGATAAAACGTGGGTCAGGTAAACAATACCACATCACCATGACAACATATTGTCACGCCTGTATTGTTTTGCCTCGTGCTGGCGGACCACTTGTTTATCCCGTTACATGCAGCGTCTGTTGTCTGTCTGACGTCTGCCCGATTTCACGTGAATGCAACATCTAGAATACGTTCAGATATGCAACCGCACCGCTAGATGGGGGGAATTCCTACATAATTATACCTTTAAATGTCAAAAATGAACACTGTGTTGAACAGAGTAGACATTGAACGCATCAGGAGAACTGAGCTCTGTGACTTTACTGCCACTGTCACTTCAAACAGAGGCTCCGGACCAGGGCCCCCTCCCTCCCCCCCTCCCCTCCCTGACCCTTTGGGCCCCTCAGCCTGTTCCCATTAGATACCATCCAATAATAATCCATCCATGTGAGGAAAGTGTTTGTAATTTCAGGTCTGAACCAAGTGAGGCAGACTAATGACGGGATGAGAGAGCAGGAGAGCAGCAGAGAGAGCGGGAGTGTGTCGGAGCGGCGCTGCCTGTAGCGCTACACTCAGAGATCAGAGTGTTTACACCTGCCTGACAGCGTCTGAGAGCAGGCCAGAGGCAAAAACCTCTATCAAAGCATTTGTTGTACAGCCTCACTTTAAAGCACACACACATATACACACACACACTCACTCTCTAATTCACACACAAAAGGAAACAGCAGCTCCGACTTTAACCGCTGCACTGATCTGAAGTTTTTGAACAGCAGCTCATAAACACAGGATCAATGGAAGAGAAAGGAAATCTGGTGGTTGGAGGCTTTGAGATCATGTTGACATTTTGTTTCAGGCACGAAGCGTTTTTTTTTTGTTTTTTTTCCCTCTCCTTTATTCCTTTGTTATGCACAACACTCACACACACACACACACACACACTCACACACACTCCACAGGCTTTGTACTGAAGCATCGATGACCACCTGCTTCCACAACGCAGCCTCTTGAAAAGTGTAGAAACGTATTTATCTCCAGACTGTGACTTCAGTCGTTCCCCTTTTGTCTCGTGTTTAATTCAAGCCCTTTAAAAGTCAACGTCCTGACTCGACCCCCCACCCCTTCGCACGGACGACGACGCACCGAGCCCAAGGTAGGATTGAATTGATGCTCTCTCCCTCTCTTTCTCTCTCTCTCTCGTCCTCGGGGAGCGTTTGAACGCAGAGATTTGTCAGTCTAACGGGAGCTGACAGGGAGAGAATGAACTTTAACACTCGCAGGCTGCTTTCCCTTTCATGAGCTTCCAGAGAAACCCCCGTAGTGCATCAAATCCCCGCGCTGAGCGAACATACGCATGCACACACACACACACACACACATTGACACACACATCTTATTCCGTGGTACCTCTCCTCCTCCTGCTTGTCCCTGCACATTCCCATTTAATCTGTCAAACTGTTAGGAGTGACAAATCTGTCAAAGGGGGAAAAAATTGAAGAGAGCACATACAGCGGAGTGTATATGCGGCTACAAGACTGTCTCACACACTCACACACACACACACACACATGTACACACACACACACACTCCCTCAAATGACCTGAGAATAGAGGTCATTGCTGGGAGCTCGTTGTTTCAGTGATTTCACGCCATGTTGCTTTCAATCAGGGGCTGTAATGAAAGGTTTCATAACTTCACGTTAATGGGACCCAGAGACTGTTAAACAGCTGAACAGCTCTGGGCTTCTTCTTTCTTTTTTCTTCATTTTTCCCGGTAACTCCGTGTCGGGACCCAGAATGAGTCCTAGAGAGACCTGCTCCGCCGAGATCTCGCAGGTTTCTGTGTTTTCGGCGCCTCGGGTGATGATCGCTCTCACCGGGGTCTTGATGAAAAGTTTAAGAAACTGTGTCTGGAGGTGTTGCCTCACAGCTCGTCTGCTTAATTATTCAGCGTTAATGGAGGCTGCCTGAGGAACCACATAATTACCCAGAGTTAACTACTGATCAGGGTTTTTTTTTTTTCCTGCAAACCTTTAATGGCAAAGGTGAAGAACAACATAGAGAAGTGGAAAAACAAAAAACTTTTTTGCTGCAATAAGCTTCAATAATTCATCTCCGGGAACAGAAACAGGACGCGTGTGTTTTCATAGTCGTGTTGGCAGATTTGCCTTTGGATAATTTTGACAAATGCTGCAACGTTCTACCACGAAATTGCTGCTTTTCAGGCCGCAGCTTCTGTATCAAAAGCGCTCGGTGATGAATAGGAACAATCTTTTTTTTGTCCTGGTAAGAAAGCTGCTGCAGCCTTGTTCTTGAATCTATCTTAAGTGGCTGATTTCTATATATTCTTTTTATTCTGTTGATTTAGAAACTTACTTTAGAAACTTTTCTAAAAGCTCGACCGCGCCGCTACACAGCTGGACAGTTGCTGTGTGAAATGTTTTTTTTTTTTTATTGTTGTCAGAACAGTCCAGAAATAGTTGGACGCAGCCCCCGGTTCCCCTACAATGCTCTTCACAAACTGTTAGCTCTCTGATTGAAGCACGGCAAGACCTTTAGGGCACTAAAACGCTTTACTGAGGTTGAGGAGGGGAAAAAAAAAAGTGGATGCGGTTAAATCGGCTTGAAGAAGAAGTCGGTGTCACGACCTCCAGTTCTGTTCGGGATTTTTCCAGCTCTGAAAGTGGAACAGACAAAAAAGAAAAACTCCAGGAAGTGGCTGCGAGCCTCACTTTTACAGGGGTGGGCTGGTTAACCAGACACACATTTACAAAACCAACCAGTTAGTCCTTTTAGTCCGCTCGGTGCACCACAGAGAGGAGGAGGAGGAGGAGTTCTAGTGCATGTGCTGGGACTGGACTCACTGGTCTGCACCATTTTAACAGAAATACACCTGAGTCTGGCTTTCAATGGGAATGGGAGGTGAAGCCCAAAACACTTCTATGAATAATCAGGAGATGAAGTATACAACTATTCTGACCCACGAGCCTGGTGCTGTTAAAATAGCACAATAAATAACACACGGACACGCCCTGAACGCCCTGACGCCTCCGGTCATGTGCTTTGGATCGTTAAAATAGAGCCCTCAGTATTTATTCTATATTTAAGAAGAGAAAATAAGAAAAAAAAAAAATCTTTCTCAGCAGAAAAAGTTAACATGTTAAACAGCTGGAGGTTTATGTGCGTACAACAACGTTTCAGACTCAGACTCAGGGGATGAAATGAAAGTGTTTTTGGAGACAAGGTTGCATCTTTAAAGGGACAACGAGGGGTTTTGGAAAGTGAAGTGTTTTAACTTTTCCCATGAGCCTCCGTGCACACGGTGAAATTCTTGGACCGGTGCAAGACGGATGAAAGCCAAAACATTTGCCAAGAATGTTTTCATTAATCAAGAACGAAAGTCGGAGGTTCGAAGACGATCAGATACCGTCGTAGTTCCGACCATAAATAGCGATTCAGTGGCGTTATTCCCATGACCGAAACTAGGAAATGCTGGGCGAGTCGACCACTAAATAATAATATCAAAATAACTATGAAGACAAAACCATATATTTATCGAAAATGGATCCATTAACAAGTGTGGGTAACAGATTCATCCACATTGATATGAGATTCTTTTATAACCAAAAGCTAACTCCTCGTTGTCTCTTTAAAAAAACTACGAAAAGCATCGATTCTACCAAATTGTTTGAGACAATAAACAATATTTTCCTGTTAACGGCGCGGTGAGGATGGAGCACATGGAGCCGGTCCAGGTGCTCCGAGGCCTGGACCGGTGGGGAAGTGGTGAAAAAAATAAAAATAAAAACATAATAAAATGATTATGATGCAACATCGCTGCCAACTGCACGCAGAGCCGAAGGGCCGGAGCCAAAGAGTAATGTAATAACCCCCCATACCCCCACCACGCCCCCTTCCCCTATCCTCTCTCTGTGCCATCACCCTGCAGTGTCTTCTTCTCCCCACTGCTGCCTCCATCAAAAACACAATTACACCCCTGCATACTGCTGGAAATCCCAGCGACGGCAGCGGAGCCACACGGCCACCGGCCTGCAGCCACACACACACACACACAGCCGGGCCACAGAGCATTTCTCTGGTTATAGATAGACGACTACGCTGCTGCTGCTGCTGCTGCTGGTGGCGGTGGTGGTTTTTTAGTTTAGTTTTATTATGGATCCCCATTAGTCCTCACCTTGGTAAGGACTATTCTTCCTGGGGTCCAGACACTCATATGTGACAATCAAAACATAATACAATAACTAACAGAATTAGATAAATGACAAACAACAAAATAATAAGAATAAAAAATATTTTACAAATACAAACCAACTTTGACTTTTCAAACCTTAAAAGAATATAAGTTCTTTACTAATAATGGCCTCTTTTATTTTCTTTTTGAATCTCCATTCATTTTCAATGTTGGTCATATATGGTGGGAGCCTATTCCAATACGTCACTGTGTTCTGCACATTACAGTTCTCCTAAGTGCCTCAGTTCTTGGTAGAGGCAGGGTAAATGAGCACTCAATGCATGCCTTGTTGCATAGCCATGCCTTTCGTTAGTAGTTTGTAGCTGCAACACCAAATTATTAGGTTTTCCCACATGATAAATATTAAACAAAAATGTGACCAAACTATAAGCAAATCTTTGTTCTACTGTCATCCAAGACAGTGTTTGATGCATCCCCTCTACCCTACTCCTCCCCGAGCAACGGAGAGCGAGTCGTGCTGCTGCTGCTGGTGCTGCTGCTGCTGCTGGTGGTGGTGGTGGTGGTGAGTCTCCACGGGCCAGAGAGCAGGCGCCCGGACCGAGCCGTATCATATCTCTAACACTATGAGGCCGCGCAAACACAAACACGTGAGCTGGATGACTGGCGCTGCGGTCTGAGCGCTCAGCTGCCAACACCCGGCCGGCGGCAGACAGAGAGAGATCATTCCAAGTCTAATAAGAAGTTTCTCGTCCGAGGCCTATAGGAAAGACATAAAACTAAAGAAAAGCTTCTGTAAAGTTTGGATTTCCAGCGTCCAGCCTGGCAGGAGGTGAATGAACAGATTTCTGATTTCCTGCCAAGTTTCCAAACATTAACCTGAGCTGACTCCAGATTCTTTGGTGCATTTTTAAAGCTTTTACCCTGAAACCAAACTCTAACACTGACACACAAACTTTTATTTGCTTTAACTGCATCAACAACTCAACAGCATTTATTATTCAGGTGTTTTTTGTTTTATACTCCTTTAAATTGTGTTTTTTTTTTTTTTGACGATGTATCACTTTATCACAGCTCTGACAGTGAGAGGAGAGAGTTTCTCTGCTGGATGTTTAACAGGTGTGTCAGGGTTCATGGTGAGAAACTCAACCACTTTCAAAAGCCGTCAATCCCCCATAAGCACCTGCAGCAAATCTTCTTTTCACAAAATAGCAGCTTGAGCCTGTTGGAGCATCCTGCCGCTCGCTGAGCTTCTGCCTTTTAGCAACATGTTAGATTTAAAGCACACGAGAGCTATGTAGTGGTTGTGACTAAAACTGTGTATTGACACATGCAGCTACAGAAGAAGTATTTCTATTTATGTTCTGCTGCTTTTACAACTGGGTCTGGATGTAACTCTGCTTTAAAGTTATGGTTGGTAATCATGATCAGAAACACTTTTTGTTGTACTGGGTGAAATGGTCCTTTAATCCTGAGAGTAGTCAATAGTAGTCAATTATGTATTCAGAAAGTCTAAGTGACTAAGAGCAGGAGTGTCCCGATTACTCCCGGATCGGATAGGGCCCTGATCTAGGGCTTTTAAGGTGGATCGGAATCGGCCGATCATACTTAATTTCAAGGCCGATCCATTTAATTTTTTTCCTTCAAAATAAAAGCCTAAATAAAACTAATTAACATAAAATATTAATATTGCACAAATTAAAATAAATATTTTAACCACTTACATTGAATAACCCGCACTAAAATGCTGTGCTTCCCACAAGTTTGTCGTTGTTGTCAGCCGCCATTAGCGAGCTTGGAAAAGTGGAACACGCAAAAATGTCTGCAATGTGGCAACATTTTAAAAATACCGAAAGCCGAGTCTCCAACTGCTACAGTACCTGTAATGTGTGTAGGAGTGAAATTTCACGAGGTGGCAGTAACAGGGCTGGTTTCAACACCACGAATCTCATCAGACACCTTAAAAAACACCACCCTCAAGAACACGCCGCCGCCTTCTGTCAAGCGACATCAACTGCGTCGGATGGGAAAGTCTGAGGGAAGGGGGCTGGGACTTTTGACTTGTGTATTTTCAAAATGTGGCCTGGTAAAACCGTTTTTCCAGGATCTCCAACCCGACCTTTAAGTCACCACAGCTAAACTTGGAAGAAGAACTACAGTAGCTGAAACTAGTAGAAAAAGCCATAATAATAATAATAAAAAAAAAACAGCATATAAACTATATAAAACACGGATTATGTAATATGCAATATTTAATTCAAGTGCAGAGACTGAGATGAAGTAAAATAAGAGCAGAATAGAGACTTTTTAAAGTGCAGTTATGGGTTGGACAGATCTGAGTTTCTAGATGCCACCAGCTGAGCAGCACCAACGTTTCCTGTGAGAAGCCACAGTTTGAATACTGTCGGTGCTTTGGGAAAGGGATGCTTTGAAATCTTTCCTCCTTTCTGAATAAAGTAATGTTAGTAAAGTCGGGGGCCGGTGATACCAGCCCGGGGCGACTGCCGGACCTTCACCTGAGGAGAAGCCAGATTACAAAAGCCAAAGCCAAACATTTTCTCTTTGTCCCTGCTGAGATCGGTTCTCACCTCCGGGTTGTGTTTCCTCCCCAAAAGTCTGAGCAAAGCAAATCCTCAACTCTGCCTGAAGGTTTGAGAGCTCACTAGGGATGTCACGATTATAGATTTTCTTGGTACGATTATTGTCAGAGAAATAATCACGGTGTTACGATTATGATATTACTATGCAATAATCAATTTATTTTAAACACTATGAATGTGTAAAATCAAATATAGCCAAAATATACTTACATAACTTATTGTTTACGCAAAATATTTAAAATATGTATTAATATAGGACCAATTATTAATCCCCCATGGGAAATGTTTCAAATCTATACCAAATGTTTAAGTTTATTATTTTTTTTAAATTACAAATGACACGCTTACATTTAAATTCCTACCAATTCAGTGTTACGTACAGTACATAGGTACATACATGCATGTAAATTCACCAGTATCTGTGCATTTACCTTTACTTTGTCGACATGGTTCTGACATATCATCTTTTTTGGAAAGTGACGGTATTTAGGAATCTTTACGATCAATTAATTGTGGCGTCTAATACCACGATTAATTGTGAAAACAAGTAATCGTGACATCCCTAGAGCTCACTATTACTTTAGACCTCCTATTTCCTTGTGTTTATCGCTGTCAAGACATTTGCTGTCGTCCGTGTTGTCGTTTTACCTTGTTCTCTGTGTGATTCACATCAGTCGTCTTCACCGTGGCGTCCAGGTCCGTCACTCCTCTGTTGATGCTCAACTCCTCCTCCTCCACCTCCGTCGTCGCCACCGTCGCCACCTGGCCAACGTCCTCGGCGTCGATGTCCGTCTCCTCGGCGACGACGATCGGCGTCTTCTCTGCGCCTGTAAGCTCCCGAGCTGAGCCGAGGAAAGTGCACACACATACGGGTGGATGAGCACGCACGCCTGCATACACACATGTGGGCATGAGCATGTACACACGCACACATGGGGCGGACACACACGAACACACTCAGGTGAGAAACATCATCATCATCACACAGTTTCATACACATTATATCACTGAATAAGACTGAAAACTGTTTGTTAAGCTGCTGATAAACAGGAAAAGTTAGTTCACACATCAACGCACAAAGAGCCACAACACAATGCAGATAAATAATAATAACGTATATACATCTCTCTCCTGGAGTTTCCATTTTCAATTATAGTTAATGCATTTTTAATGGGACATATTGGTCGGAACGGGAAACAGTGTGCGGTTTCACCCAAGGAGGCGTAATTAACAATGGAGATCCACAACATTAACAGTATTAAATCAACACACTGGAAAACACTTGAATAATCATAATAAACTTTTTTTTTTAACCCATAAAATCAACACAGAAGTTTAATTTGTTGAGAAACATGTTGATTTTATTATAAACCCGTCTTTTCTTTCAGCATTTTATTATTTGGAGGGTATTTGATTTGCCTCAGCAGAATAAAAACCCTGTAACACTCTTTGTCACAGTTTTCCTTCCCCCTCGACTAAAGTGCCTGAAGTTTCTGGCTGTGCATCACAACTTCTTCACACAAGTATAAACTGACTATACGACGCCACAGCTCTGCTACAATTTCAATTTTAATTTTTCTAGTTTAAAGCAAAGTGATCAACAACTGCCTACCAGACAGAACCGCATTCGGTTTCTGCCAACTAAAAATAACCAGGCGCTGCAGGGACTGTGGTCACTTAAGTGGTGAAACTATTTTCTACACAAAACAGATGGCAGGTACTAATACGTCCTCAACGCTGCTTCCAACAGGCTCCGGTGAACATAAACCAGCTCTCTGCAGGCGAACTGGGACATCTAAAAGGTGAAATGTGTAAGATCTGACCACCTGTTGGATTTCATTCACTCTGAGCAAACAGGAGGAAGAATATTAACTCCATCGATCTACAATCACATCCACAATTTCAACCCACTCACACACAATGTTGCACCTGGTGTTTTCCAGGTAAATTCATGCAAAACCGCTGATGAGCGTTCTTGTCGGGGGCAGTTTTTCAGCAACCAGTCTCTGCATTTACCTCTAAAACAACTCTGTCTGGTAACGTTCTGTTATTATCTCATAGCGTGGTGAATGTGCAGGTCACAACTTGTCCACCAGAGCGTTTTGGAGTTGTTGGATTGTGTATTTGATGAGTTTGATGAGGGAAGCCAAGAAATCCCATGAGCCTCCGTAGCGTAGCTCTGAGCAGCTCACGGATCTGCTCCGCCGTTCTAAAAATAGCTTGCACCGACAATTAAAGGTAACGAACCAACTCCTAAAACTATAGGGATTATGGCAATGGGCCAATTTGTTGAACTATCCCTTTAGGTTAAGAAGTCTAATTAGGATTACAAATGTGAAACTAGTCAGTGAGTTTGATAACATGTTGTTTAAACAGATAATAAATATATATTGGGGAGCAGATGGTGAAAGGTAGAGGGTGATTGGTGTGTGTTAGCCTGGCTCTTAAAAAAAAGATGGAGGTGCTTTGAACAGGAAGTGACATCATTTCCTGATCGCCACAGTGCTCTTCCTCTGTTACACATCTCATATTCTCCTTTTAGCTTCCAGGTCAATACCGACAATCTGATCCTTTTCCTTTATTCCCCCCAAAGAAACTCCACTCTGCTGGAAATGGACAATTAGATTTGATGTTTAACTTCTTACACTTATTTGATTTCAATCAAACTTCATTTCTTATAACTCACACTTCTTTAAAATTGTTCACTTTTTCTTTCCGTGCCCATATTTTGCAGCCGTTTCCCTCACGCTTCGCCTCCTCCTTCCTTCTGGCCTTTCATCATCATCACGGCTTCTCCTTCACCCTCTTGCCGTCCATCCCACATGCTCCTTCAACCTCTTCTTCCATCTCTGCCTGACTTCTTCCTACCCGTCTATTAGCGCCATCCTGCCCCTACACTTAAACCTCATCTCTGACAATCTGGCACCAGCACACACACCACCATCCTCTTCTCCCTCCTCAAAAATCCTCAACAACCTGCTCTGAGCTCCCTCCTCTGCCTCCTACTTTCTCTCCAGATCGGCGCTGTACCGCTCGTCCTCCTGCTTTGTGCTGCTGTCATGTCTTCCCCCTCTCTCCCACTTCCCAGTCAGATTCAACACTGTCAATTAAAGTGACAGAAGAAAAGGATCTTTGTGCAGAGACGGTGTTTTTTCCTCTGCATTACAACATGCAAATAGAGAAACGGTGCAGAAATGAGCTGAGCGCTGTATGAGCTAAATATAAAAGGCTCAAACAGACCAGCATGGAAGCTGAGAGGAGACTGTGAATGTGAATTGAGCGAGATATGGTTTACAAAAAAAGAAAAGAGAAAAAAAAGTGAAACATCAGAGGCGGTTCAATGCCTACCGAACCGAATCAGTTCTCCAGTTTAATGCAAAATGTACCAAACTGAAGGCGTCACGGTGGTGCAGTGGTTCGGACTGATGCCTCACAGCGAGACGGCTCTGTGTGGAGTTTCCTTTCCTGCACTGAGGTACTCCAGGTACCTCAGCTTCCTCCTCTTCAGGCCAAACACATGCGTGAGTTTCTTTATAGTGAATCAATACCAAACTAAAGGAGCTATTTCATGAATTTATCATTGTTTCGGTCATGAATATATTTATTTCTGTTTATTCTTCAACCTCTTGACCTAAATGTGATGTGTCTGACAGCAGGTTTGTTTCAGGAACATTATCTGTGATTGGCTTTTCATTAGTGGATTGTTTTTAAAGGGGAACTATGCAAGTCTGGTCACTTTTTTGCTGTTTTGGTCGTTATTTTCTCTCCACGGAGCTCCCCCTTCAGTTTCGGAGTGCATATTTTCACTGCGGTAAAAACACACAGCTCACGGGCGGTGCGTGGCGCAGTGGTTAAGGCGGCTGTCCCATGTAGAGGCTACAGTCCTCTACGCAGGCGTCCCCGGTTCGAATCCCGTATCGGGCAGACCTTTCCTGCAGGTCATTCCCCCTCTCTCTGCCTTCCCCTTCCTGTCTATCTCACAATGTGCTGTCAAATAAAGGCAATAAACCCCCCAAAAAACATTATAAAAAAATAAAACACACAGCTCACTGCTAACTCTACCTTCCTCCTGCTCTGGCCATGTGCATTTGTTTTCAACGAAGCCGGCGAGAAGGAAATCCATGGAGTGATGTCTACAGAGGTGGATAAAGTTAACAACAGATTACGGTTTGCCGGGTGTGTTTGTGTCGTTGTGCCATAAAGCCGTCCACGTTTCTCGTGAGACGAGATCTGGGACACCGGGTCGGAGGCTCTGATCTTACAAGGAACACTTAGGTGGAAGACAGAGAGCCTCCATTCTCCCTGTAATAAGTAATTTAACCATCACAATTAACTGTTTAATTAAGGTAAAAAATCTTGCATAGTTCCTCTTGAAGTCTTGACTTTGGTATTTTGCTTTAATGTGAAAGGTGGTGAGAAAGAGACGGGGGCAACAGATACAGAAAAATAAAATCTAATTGCTCTTATGTGGTCTATGCATATTACCATGACTACATTGTTTGAAACTTAATGAACTCCTGAGCAACAATACTACAGTACACTGCTGTTTGTGTTTGTATATTACAATGTCTCTAAAGCTTATGTGCAGTACAGAGCAGTTTATCTTATCTATGGTGCGTTGCAAAACTGTGTGATTGGAAAATGATTCGCCTTGTTTGAAAGTGGAACTGCGTCGGAAACACGTCTCAAAAGGCCTCAACGACTTGTTCCGATAAACGTTTTTTTGTTCTGTAGATTTATTCCAGGCGACATTAAACATGAGTGAATATCGCTGACGAGCCGATAAGAAGCTCCTTCGTGTGTCCTGCAGGCTTTAACTCAGTGTTCGGCGCTTAGCGCGCACCGAGCTGCTGAATGGAAGTGCCTGCGGCGCGGTTATGTCTTATGCTAATGTGAACTGTAATGATGGTTTTCCACTGACTGGGCATTATTAGTTCCAGAGATCTAAGCCTTTCTATACATGCTTGTTTGTTTGCTAATGGGATTATATTGTTTATGTTATGTTGCAGAACTTTGTGCGATTGTTGAAGCTGCAGAAACTTTTTTTTTTTCATGAACAAAACATCACTTTCTCCACACTTTTCTTGTCTTTTTGTCATCTTTTCTTGGGACTCCCTGCTGCTCAGCCTCGTCCTCCCTCCTCTAATCCACTTCTACATTTCATCTTTTCTTGCTCCTCCGTTCTTTTTCCTCTAATGTGCCTTTTCTCCACCCCCCTCCCCTCTCCTCTCTCCATGCTATCCAGATTTGCGTTTCTCTAATCCACCATCTCCCACTCTCCTCTCCCTTCTCTCCTTTCATTGCCATGATAATTAGTTCTCCAGATAAGCTCATTGGTTGTGCATGGCAGCTCTTGTGTTGCCAAACACACCATGACAGCGAGTGTGTGTCTGTGTGTGTGTGTGCACATTTGTATGCATGTGCGGTTGTTTCTCTATGTGTGTGTGTGTGGATGTACAGTTATAGCGCGTGGGTGATCTCTGGGCTCATCAGCATGTGAAAGCCAGCTCGTCTCTGGAGGGCTGCAGGGGGCTGTGGAGATAACGCACCCGGCCTGACGCCTGCCTTCACATCAGGGAGGAGGAGGAGGAGGAGGAGGAAGAGGAGGAGGGGGAGGAGGAGGAGGAGGAGGAGGAGGGTGAGCTGACCACTGCCCGGCTGCTGTAATAATGACTGGAGCGGTGCAGTGAAAGAAGACGACTTTTATGGACGCCGACTCTCTCTGTCTGTCATCTCAGACCCCCCTCGGAGCCACGTTTCACCGCTGTCGCTGTCGCCGCCGCACTGAGACCCGTCCCCCCGTCCCCCCGTCCCCCCGTCCGGGCACGAGGCCGCGGATAAAAGTAGCTCATCCCATCAGTGTTGTTGTGCAGCCTTTCTCTGGGTTGACTCATCCGTGACATTCAACCCAAGCATTGCACTCTCCTGCTTGCCAACTTGGGCACAATGCAGGCGGGAATTAGCACGCCCATGTGTGTGTGTGTGTGTGTGCCCATGTGTGTGTGTGTGTGTGTGTGTGTGTGTGTGATACATGTACAGCACAATCTGTTTGTGCAATCTGACGAGACTCGACTGTGAGAATTGTGTAGGTGTTGGTGCGCAACGGGTTGACGAGGCTTCACATTTTGCATTATTTTTGGATTGTATATCCAATTGCCACCGTCTCCAGCGTGTCCTCCATGATGCAGGTTTCACACTTTTTTTTACTTCTATTCGATGACCTAAAAATAAAAATCCACCCAGGTTTGTTTATCTTGTTTTAACCAAACGGGGGGTGAGAGCAGAGCGGCTCCTCTGCTGAGCTGAAACCTCGCGGACGGATCCAGGAACTCCGTCTTCCTTCCTGACCCACTTCCCCTCAGCGCCGCTTCGAGCCTCATACAGAAATAAAAACTGCAGCTTGTTTTGGTTGTGTTGTCGCAGCCCCGATCATCAGCTCTGTCAGGAAATGCAACACGACTCGGGCCGTTTCTCTTGGGCCTCTTAAACCTTTGTGATTATCAAACATGGGCCTTCAGGGAGGGAGGCCATACGTTTAATGAGACAGCTGTTAATGCTGTCACCTGGCAACTAAACAGATTATGACTCAGGCTGCGATATGATCTGTCCCATTAAGCTCGGCAGGCGACAGCATCTGACGGATCTCATTATTACTGAGCTTCACGACAAAAAGGTAAGTTGCACATAAAATGATAATAAATGGTTATTTTTCCACTTAATGTTTATATAGGAGGCTTTATATGCTTTTATTTTGAAGAAAGAAGTAGTGAGATGACAGGAAGTAAGAGAAATGCTGTGCAGAGGAAGGTGGGATAAACGTTGGGATTTTATCAAACATGAACCGTATAACTATTTTAAATGTTCCGTACTGGATAAAGGTGGATGCCCATGTGTAGTTTGATTATAGATCAGGTCTAGATTTCATATCAATACTGTGAATGTATCAAAAACTGAGTCATAAAAACCAGCTGTCAGGACTTCTGTTATTTTGTGATGTCACAGAAATGCTGCCTCCAGCCGTGCCCACCTGGACACAGTGTCCAATTTTGCAGGATTTTAATGTTTCTTTTTATCTGAAATCTGCTTTATTTATTTATTTTATCTAAGGATGCACCGACACCGGTATCGGGTATCGGTCTGATCGTTGTAAACAAATGCACATGGCCAGGCGGACAGCTATAGCAAAACAGCGGAAAAGCGACTGGACTTGCATAGTTCCTCTTTGAGTAAACATTTGAAATCTCAGCACGACGCAGAATATAAGGAGTTCACTTTTGTTTTGTTCAATTTCAGACAGTATGTGTGGCAGTGCCATGTTTATAAAAGCACTAATGTTGAATGTCAGTAGGATTAGGATATATGACAATTTTGTTAAAGTCATGTTTGTACTGCAGTGAAACTTGTGACAGTCACCCATGTACAAGAAAAACATACTGAGGAATGTTGTTCAAATAACAGACTCGGTATCAGTGAGTACTCAAATGCAAGTACTCGTACACAACTCGTTTTGAAAAAAAAAGTGGTATTGTGCACCCCTAATTTTTATAAACAGCCAATCGCAGGCTCTGAGCTGAGAGAGGTGGCAGACACCTGTTGATCACATGATGATCTTTGTTCTGCTGCCTCCTCTCAGACACTTTATGTTTTGTTTTCAATTTTTGGACACATTCTTCATCGTCTGCCTCCTCCTCCATCAGTGAACCCCCGACCCGTTACATCAGCTCCACCCACAGCGTCTGAGTGCCTCTGCATTTTCTCCATTGTTGTGTTGAGAAAACACTCTGGCTGTGTTGAGTTGACTTCTGTTGAATCACCTGCTGTGTTTCATGTAGCAGAACTATGGCACAGAGTCTCTACAGTGTGAAACAATGCCTCTGTCCTCTCTCACAGATTTAGTCCTTGAACGTCTGCAATTTGTTGCTTAATGACACAGTCAAGGAGGCTCCAGAACGGCTACTGATGAAAAGAGAGGCGATGAACAAAGAAAAAGAGAGGGTTGAACAAGATATTCATACGTTTGTTTTTCCTTTCAACACCTCAGATCACAATGCAAACATTCACCCTGACTAATGTCACTTTTGGATTCCTCAGAGCTACTGTATCATTTAGAAACCGGCGGCAGAGCTAAACGTTTACACTAGGGATGCACATTTTGAATTTTTTTTCTGACCGATAACCGACGCTCGTTAACCGATTATTAACCGTTAACCGATAAGATTAAGAATCTTGCGGCGCACGGCCAAAAAAAAAAAAATTTTTTTGGTTTCAATTTTTTTGTTGCCGTTAAATACCCACGTGCGCCGCGACAGCTGATCAGTGCGCTCTGTCTCAGCTGATCGCGCTCTGGAGGTTAGATCGTCCAATGTAGAACTGTTTTTATACAAAGTGCAGCCAAACACCAGGCTGAAGGAGCAGCAGAGCTCCTCTGACAGCTCCTCTGTGGAGCTGCAGGAGAGCTGCAGGTGAACAGGCTGGAGAGCAGCGACGTCCTCTTTTTTTTTTTTTTTTTTTTTTCCAGCGCCGTAGTTACAGGTGATGCACATCTATGTCCGTGTAGGTTACATTTATTGTCTGATCTTCCTTCATGGGGGCTGCTGCACATACTGTCAGTCCTCCTGTGTAACTTTTTGCTGTGAAATATGACTGAAGGCACGTGAACTCTGCACGTGTCGACACGCCCCCATGAGCTGACGACATAAGGAGCTAATAAAAAAAAAAAATAACCGATAGTATTAATCGGTCAAAGTTCTTGTTATCGGTTAAACGGTTAATCATGTGCATCCCTAGTTTACACACAATGCAAAGGCAGAACAAACGTGATACCGACTGTGTTGCAGGTGTTTGTGTGTTTGTGTACCTGAGATGGAGTCGTTGCCGTTCTTCTCGCTGTGGCAGTCCTCCTGTCCGTCTGCGTTCTGCTGCGTGTGCTGCAGACTCAGCTTGTGACAAACCTCGAAGGCCTGGCCGACCGTCCGCACGATGCGCATGGCCTGACTCTGGACGGACGGAGACACAGAAAACACTGTTTTAATTATCAGAAAACACCAATCAGTAACACATTTATGTCGTCATTAGGATGAAAACACTCATCATTAAACCATCTGAGTCTTGTGTTATTGCTTTTTGTCCCTGCAGAGAGGTGAAAACAAAACACATCCCTCCTCATGTAGCTGGGGATTTTTCCAGGAGTCTCCAGCTTTTTTCCCTCCGGTGTCAGGTGCAGACTGGACCCACATGTGTTATTTTATATCAAACACACACAATAGGTACTTCTTATATGTAGGTCACAGAATCAATTACAAATTCAGTGTTATGTGAGCAAATATCCACTGTGCGATTTCTATGGATTTGTGTTTTATACCCCGGGGAGCATCGACTCGGATGCGGCTGCTTATCTCCTCTGCGTCCCCCTCTTCCCGCCACCCCGCTCCGCTCCGAGAAGAGAAGAAGGCAGGTCGAGTGAAAACAGCTTAGGTGACTTCTATCTTGCCATCTGCCCTCTCTTGTCTGGCATGTCAGACGGCAGGGGAGGCGCAGAGGCAGAAAAGATTTCATTTTAAAGCGCTGAGGCCTGGCCTCCAAACACCACTCCTCCACAGCTGAATGAGCAGAACAGATGCACCGCGGCCCGAGAGCCAGAACACAACCAGGACTCTGCCAAAGGACAAAAACCCTCTCTCTGTCTCTCTCTCTCTGTCTCGTCCCCATGGTCAACTCACTCTACAGCACTCTCAAGCCTTGTCCCACATGTGCTCACAAGCTCAATACAATCGAAAAAAAAAAAAAAAAAAGATGCTTTACATTTATTGGTCGCCTCTGGGAGTTTTTAGCTTCTTTGTACTGGGCCCTTGTTACAGATACACATTCTGATCCCATCTGATCCACATCCACTGAGACAACAAATAAGAAACACAGTGAAAGCCTGAAACTTTACACACACTGGCCCTCATTTATCAAACTTGCGCAGGATCTGGTGTAGATTCTGGTGTAAATATCAGTGTAAGGCAAGTGTCACGTGTGATTTACTAAAAGTGTGTACGCTGCTGATTTCGGCGTAGAACCGGCGTGGTGGTGATAAATCCGGCGACTGAAAACGAACGTAATTTAAATGTCACGCCCCGATATATTCCTGCTTTAGAGGCGTCGCCCTGCCCCTTTTACGACATGGAGACACGGAAGACGGCCAAGAAGAGGGACTTTACTGGCGTTACCGCGTTGAACAGGGAGAGGGCGGCCGCGGCAACATTAAATATCTGGACATTGATAGATTTATAGATTTTGTGATTGATAAGCGTCATCCCGGTGGATGGAGGCTGCAGACGCACGTGTCACCGACCACGTCAGGAAACCCAGCGACCTCATGAAATGCTCCTGCAGTTTACTAAACACAAGTGACTGAGGAGAAATCATAGGCATATTACTGCTGCGAACGCGACCTTATGACCATCAGCACCGATGATATGGTTCGGCTGATGGAGGGATGTGAAACACCGGCCCGATCTCCCGCTGACAGGTCCCGGTGACGGAAAAAAAAGAAAAGAAAAACACTCCGCCGAGATCAGCTGCACCTGGACAGGTAGCGGAGCCCCCCCCACCCCGCCGGCTCCGGTGTCCGGCAGAGAGAGAGACTGAGGAGCCGTCCGGTCATGCTCTGGTGCTGCAGATGTTGGAAGTTTGTGTGTGTGATCTACAATAACAGGTCTGTCTGTCATTGACTGTTTCTGTTTACACAGCTGATTAGGCTGGGCCAGATTCACAAAACGTTCTTAAGAAAAAAAATCTTCTTAAGTGTCATTTTTTTCTTAACTTCTGTCTTAAGAAGAAAAAAGAGAAGAAGTCATATTCTCCAAAAAAGTTCTTAAGTATTTTCTCAACTTTGTTCTTAAGTTTCTTCTTAAGAAAAAACTTAAGAACAAATTGTATTCTTGAAATCAAAGTTCTCAAATTTGTTCTTTACTTTTTTCTTAACTTTAAGACAACCTTGACCTGTCTTAAATTCCTACGGTGTATAGGTAAACCTCTAAAATCACCATTTTCAACAAATTTTAGACAAGTTTAGACTAGTAGCTAGGTCATATTTGTGCCCAAAAATAAATGTTAGACTTATACATATGATTGAAATCCGTTTTAATCATCACCTATGGGCTTCTAGTCCTGTGTGGTGTTTTGTTTTGTTGTGCACGGGTCGGGGTCGTTTCTGGGTGGAGAGCGAGAGTTGATGACAGAGCTCAGGTGAAGCTACAGTATGTGGAGCAGAGTAGGAGGCTGAGGGCTGCTAGCTGCACTAACTTAGCTGTCTCTGATGCTGCTGAGTGCTAGCACGTCTCTCTCCCTCAGCAGCAGCAGTCAGGACTGCAAAGAAAAAAAAAGAAATAACAGTTACAGTCTGAGTGAAGCGCTAGAGCCGCGGACCGATTCCCGACCGACACCGACAATTAAAGCCTCGACTGGTAGGGTACTTGTAGTGAGTTAGCTCGATGCTAACTAGCGGTTAGCATCCGCCGCTAACGCCGGAGGCTCCTGTGACGGCCGGTTATCGGCTCACGGCTCCAGAGCTTCACGCAGACTGTATTTCCTTCCCTTTGCAGTCCAGGCAACTGCTGCTGTCAGGGGCAGGAGGCTACACAGCTTAGCCCCAGAGGAAGGACCCAGTTTCAATGTTTTGTTTACAAACTGCAACGAACAAAACTCCAGACTCTACCTGCATGCAATGCAATGACGTATTTTAAGAAGTTCTTAAGTAGGAAAAATAAGAAATTCGTAAGAAATGACTGTTCTTAAGACAGTTCTTAAGAAAATATTGAGGAATTGCACTTAAGAACTTTCTTATGAACTTCTTAATTTTCTTCTTAAGACATTTCTTAAGATCTTTCTTAAGAACATATTGGTGAATCCGGCCCCAGGTCTGTCTGTCATTGACTGTTTCTGTTTACACAGCTGATTAACGAGCATCTGTCACGTCGTGGTTTTTAATTCATCTCAGTTGCTTAAAATAAAACTCGAGTTATATTTTCAACACGGACTTGGTTTTATCGTTTCTTTTTTTTTTTTGGCTACTTTTTTAAAATCTTTTTATCAATATAAACAACAACAACATGTGGTCCACATCGCTGCGTTATTAGACTATGGTTTAATAATCATTCTGACACAGCAGCACTCGTTCCTGCATGTTCTACGCTGGTTCCAAATGTGCGTACACCTGGTCAGAGCTGGCGTGAGATCTGTGCGTACCGTACGCTCACACTCAGATTAATAAATGCCGATCCTTGCGGTGAATTTGGTGTACACCCATTTTTTTGGTGTACGCAAGTTTAATAAATGAGGGCCACTCAAACTGAAGCAAACTAGCTACAAAGCATCTTGTGGAGTTGTGACCTCTGCATAAGGAGCTGCTCACCTGATCTCACCTATATTTGTCTGTGTGTGTGTGTGTTTGTTTGTCGGCAAGATTAGACAAGATACACAAAACCAATTTGCACCAAACTTGGTGGCACCATGTGTCCCGACCCTGGGAGGAATCCATTTAATTTTGGTGTCGGTCCAGTTCAGTTTTACCTCAGTACCTCAGGAAATTAATCATGTTTGCATCTCAGGGATGGATGGATGGATGGATGGATGGATGGATGGATGGATAGATGGATAGATGGATAGATAGATAGATAGAGACAGAGAGAGAGAAAGTGAGAGATACAGTAGAGATAGATAGATAAAGAGATATATAGAGAGAGAAAGAGATAGAGAGAGAAAGAGATGGATGGATGGATGGATGGATGGATGGATGGATGGATGGATGGATGGATGGATGGATGGATGGATGGATGGATGGATGGATGGATAGATAGATAGATAGATAGATAGATAGATAGATAGATAGATAGATAGATAGATAGATAGATAGATTTTTTTTTTAGCCTAAACAACCTTTAGCTCGTTCCTTATTTGTCGACCTGACACCTGTCTTCTTCTTCTCTTTTCCAATTTCTCTGGCTACAAACTTGTATTAATATCCTGGAGCAGATGAGACAGATGGTTCTGACGGCATCGAGGAAAACAAAGATAAACGGTTTGTCAGTTGAAGAGAAAATTGGTTTCCGAGCCAGACAAGACGTCAAGTCAAAAACTAACAGAGTCATATACGAAACAACACAGTGTCACTGTCGGGAGAGTCGTCGTCGTCGTCGTTGTGTCGTTGTTTTGTGTTTTGAGAGTTCTGTAGGAAGCTGCTGCTGATGCATTTGCACTTGTCACATGACGAGATGGGAAATATCCTGTGAGCTTCACTTCAGGAAGCCTCCACCCTTCACTCTCCTCCACAGACCCACTGTGCTGTTCCCTTCTTTTTCATCATCTCCACTCCCCTGCCTCCTCCTCCTCCTCCTCCTCCTCCTTTTCCTTCTCTTCCTCCTCTGTGGACCCTCCATTCATGTCTTTCCACCCCACGCCGGCCCTCAGCTTGACAGTAAACACATGTGTTTTTCCTTTGAAGACGTTTCCAGAGGCGGCTGTACGGGGGACGAGAGCAGACACACAGCGAACACACCAAAGGCTAAAGCTCCCCGACTGTCTGGAAAACACACAAACACAACTCTGTGCACACACACTTTTTTTTTTTTAAGTTTATGTGTACCTTCCTCTCAACTGTAACTTTTCAATGACCTCTTAAAAAAAAAGGAAATGCACCGATAAATTGCATCCAACTTATGTCAATGTCAACATTTTCGTGGCCATGTTTCTGGTCGATGGCGACAAACCCCCTATTTTTAATATTTTAAAACCTGAACTCAGGTCTGCAGGGATGCCGTGTGGCGGTAATAACAGCCTTTGGGGTAAAAGGTGAATCCTGAGCAGGCACTTTGGACCCAAAACAGCAGCATCCGGTCTTTAATCTTCTGCAGGGTGAGCACAGCAGCGGAGAGTCGGAGCATGCGAGGGCGCTGCGGAGGTCATGGACGAATCTTCACAGCATATCAACTACACAGCGCCAGTGTTGTGTGCTACTGTGAGAATGTATGTATATTAAAATACCTCGGAGCCAGTGTAGGAAACTTGGGGAGAGCCGAGATGTGAGCTGTGTTCTTTGCTCCACTTAAACTCTGCCAGCGGCTTTTTATAAGCTGCAATTGTTTTATGGAGTTTTTTTTTTTTTTTTTTTGGGAGGGGGCGAACTAAAGTATTGGGAGTATTTTTTTGCCAAAAATGTAATAAAAATACGCCAACAAGCTTCTGTGTGTCCGACTTAGAAAGGAGGTCGACCAGCGCTGAGTCTGTTGAGGTGATTTATCAGCTTCTTCCACGTGGGACGAGTTTAATACCGTGAGCGTTAAGTACAAATTGTTACATAATTGTTTTAAGCTGCCGGCGTTTTGCTCCTCTCGCTCTCTCCTCTGTGGATGTTTCCCTCTCACAGACCAGACTCCTCCCCCCCATGGGTGCGATGCAGGTGATGCGGAGGCAAATTAAAGTTTGTTATTGGCGCTTTTTCCCGTTGTTGTTGCTTTGTTGAACTCTGTTTTTGTGCAGAGTCAAATCAAACTTGATAATGACTTTCTTCTTTTACATGCAAATTTAAAATAGCTCCAATAGAAAAAGCTAATTAGACCAAGACAATACCGACACTAGGATAACACTGCAGGTTAAATCACACATTTATCAACCGTTTTAGAGGAGTTTTTAAGTAAACGTGTTATATTGTGATTGTTTTCCAGTATTTATAGGCCAAATCATTTGGTCCTAATTAAGGACATTTAATTGGATTCTTTATTAATTAACTTTAACCACAACTATGATCTCTCATTATATAATAACAGAAGCATTTCCATTGGTTTAACTTAATCTCATCTTAAAAAGTTTTAGTTTGAAAAAGTGAGTCAACAAGTTTCTTGTGCAGCAGGTTGTTATGATCTATAGTTACATTTTGTTGCTAGGTGACATCTAGTGGGTGAAGTAATTACAAAGACGTCTGGTTCTTCACACACGAGGTGTTCGACATGGCCGACCACGATGTTATCTCTTGTAACCATGACAACACAGATCATTTAATGTTGATGAACTATAGTACTTATTAGATCAAAGACGGCTCCTGCACACTGTCTTAACTTGCATAGTCGTTTTAATGAAAGCACAAGCACTTGGACCTTCGTCAGGTTATATTATGGTGTGAGAAGAGGAGGAAGTTTAAATACCCTCCAAAGACCATGTGGGCCAATCAGAGCCTGCACCTGCTGTGACATCATAACACAACAATAGTTCATACAGCACAAGCAAATACATATATATCAATGGACAATAGAATAAACAGAGTCCATCAGCACAATACAAAACAGTAATGTGGACTCTATTTATTATATTGTACTGTTTTGTAAGTTTTTAGTGATGAAGTAGCTAGTTATTGAAACAATCTCATCCTCAATCTAAGCTATGGCTGTTGTTGTAACCATGGAAACACTCCCTCCCATCGGTCGTATCCGAGGTAGATAAAAAAAAAAAGACGACATGTATGATTGTTGAAGTTTTCTTTGTGTCATTTCCACCTTTGTTAAATGGACTGTCGTCTTCTCACACACTTATCTTCAAATATTCAACTTTTCTCTCTCTTTTTGACAGGATGGTGTTGCACTAGGCCCCCCCCCTCTCTTTCTCTATTCTTTCTCTTTTTCTTTTCGCCCTGAGCCATCAATATCACTCCAGTGGATCTCCATTCCTGGAGGCTGACAGGACATCCGGGAGATTTGTCACTCAAACGTACTAAAAGACTGTACATCCTGCTGTAAAGATACAGAGTAGCTCTTAAGTTGGACATCTGTCACTATCTCTGTCCCCCCTCCTCCTCCTCCTCCTCCTCCTCCTCTTCTCCCCCATCACTTTCCCTCTCTGAATAAATGCAGCTCTCTCTCTGCATCTCTCTCTCCCTCTCTCTCTCTCCCTCTCTCTCTATACATCAAACTGCCAGGGAGCTGGATCTCAGTAGCTGATAGGACCAACAGCCAGAAAGCCTGATGCATTATTTATCCCAGATTACCCACAGAGCTTCAGCTGTGCTTTCTGTTGCCCTCTCGGTGCTTTTGGCACAAGCAAAAGAGGCAGACGGGGGAATATAACGCAACCCAGGAAAAAGCCGGGTAAACAATGAGAGTTACGACTGATTAAAGCCTTTTCTCTCCGACTCTGTCTCTGTGTCTCTCTCTCCTCTGGTGACGAGCGCATTCATTCGTCTTTTCTCGTGTTTACATATTCACCCCACATCTCCACAACTTACACATCCATCACTCTGCACACAGACAAAAGAGAGATTACAGCATGCAGCGGCCTGGATACCTCGATTTGATTTATTCTGCGCCCTCTGACCCCATCAGGACGCACACTGGACCTGATGCTCACACACACACACACACACACACACACACACACACACACACACACACGGACACACACTTTAGCTTCAAGTGCAGAAGGAAGGAGGAATAATACTGAGCGTGAGTGTGTGAGAGGATGTAATCAGGGTTAAAATTTGTACTAATCAATAGACAGGTTTGTGTGGGAGAAACTGGCGGAGGAGAAATTAGTTTGTGATGCCCCAGTGGCTCAAGACAGCATCATACACACACACACACACACACACACAGACACACATACACAGTCAAACACACTCACGTAGCTCAGACTAGACCTGGTTATGGAGCCGTAAACACAGAAATGAGTTCTGAGCATCAACAACCGTCTCGTCGCTCTCATAGAAAAACCAAGACACGATGACTCCAGCCGAGCAGCAGCAGCAGCAGCAGATGACGCAGGTCTCCTGAACACACGCTGGGCCCATATTTCATACGTAACAGCTGTCACAGGTTAATCTATCGTTGCCACGGCAGCAGAGGCTCATCCAGTCTGCAGCATCACTGCTGAAAAATTACAAAATAAAAGTTTTTGTCTTCTTCTTCTTTTTCTTCTGTCTCCTTTCACCAGAGTTGTTAATGTAGTAGCAGAAGTTTTATCAAAATGTGGTGCGTTCAGAAAACACTTGAATGTTTTACATTTTAGGCGTTATTGAATGTGACGGCCAGGGTTATTATAGTTTTCATTTTCATTAGTTTTTATTTTTATTTAGTTTTTCAGTTTGCTTTTTTATTTCAGTTTAGTTAGTTCAACAAGTGATTAAAGGCCCCATGGCATGAAAAATGTGATTTTGGTTATTTTTTCGTGCTTGGGGAGGTCTCTGGGCCTCGTATATACTGCCCCATGCATCAAACTGGTCATAAACGGAGAGACACACAACCCCCCATTTGTAGGAACATTCTCTTTAAGACAAGCAGATAGCACTTCCTCCTTTCTGTGATGTCACACACAAGGTGACTCCGCCCACCGTGACCAGTTGTTTTTTTTTTCAATTTTTATGAATGCAGCTTAGGTTCCAGTTACTTGCCTGTGATTGGCCCGACCACATGCCATTCTAAAACAGTGAGCCAATCAGAGGAGAGGTTCTCATTCTCTCTTCTGATTGGCCAAATGACCTGTGCCTGCTAGAGCTCCAGAAAGAGGCAACAGAAAGGGGCAGTATAAATGATATTGAGCAAATCACAGGTACTCAAAACCAATGATACATCTTGTTAGGGATATCTGCAGGTAAATAAACCCAGAGAAAAGTGCACAGCATGGGGCCTTTAAGTAGTTTTAGTTTAGTTTTTATTTTTGAGGAATTGACTAGTTAGGGCCCGAGCGACGACAAGCTTCCGGTCATGTAACCTATTGACGCCAAACCACTGCAGGACCATCGTGCTACACATGCTCTGTGACTTGCCTCTTTTTTTTTAATTTTAACGGCCCTCATATTTTAAATTCTTGAGACATTTCATAATGTAAATAATGTAAAAATTAGCGTTTTTGCTCAACAGTGTCCACGTCATGTTGCCCATTGACACCAAACCAGTGCAGGACCATTAGTGCTACAGTACACATGCTCTGTCTGTTCATTGCAGAGATCATTTCATGCCGACTTTGCCAACATAACCAGAAATATTTATATATTTTGGACCTAATGTATAAAACAATTATTTATATACTTAAAAAAAAATCTGTAAAATGAATGCTTTTATTCTGCACCCCTCTGGACGTTCTGTGGCTGTATTATTTTGGAAAAATTAATCGTTTTGATGAAAACGTTGTATAAGCTTTAACTATAATAACCGTGCTGGTGTCCTGTCCAAACTGAGCCCTGCGCAGGAAAAACAGGTAGAGAAGATGAAGAAGATGAAGAAGAAGATGGTGGTTGTGGTGGTTATGATGTATTTTTTATCACGGACACGGTTCAGGTGTAGCTTCAAAGACGACGGAGCAGACAGCGGCGCACTTCAGAGGCTGCGGAATCAATTTGGGCCGATCAATAATATTGAATTATTGAATATAATCTGCTTTTTTTTTCTAGTTTTGCACAGTTTCACAGCTTTATGAAATGTACAGTGACAAATAAAGATAAAATAATAATATCCTACACTGTAATCTCAGTCCTGCAGTTTATCTCTGTCTCAGACTGGACCTGCTGGACGGTTTTGGACTCACACAGAGAGCGTGAGGTGTAAACAATGAAACAGCCAGAGTCTGAGCCGCTGGAGAATAAGTCAGGAAGGTGGTGTACTTTCTGGAAACTTAACTTTATCCTGCCTCATAAAAAAAAGGGGGGAAAAAGTGCACATATGGGGAGATGTATTGATTTCTGCCTGTTTACACCTCAGCACTGACAACTCATGAGCAACACTGTTTCTGGAAAAGTCGTGGTATGACGCAAACACACAGACCAGACCCTGTGTTCACATTGACTTATGATTGAATTCAGACTCTGCTGCTGTAAAATCGAGACAAAGAGGTAAAAAATAAATGAAGTAGAGAAAGTAAGAAAAGGCAGAGAGCTGAAGACGGAGGGATCGTTTCACTGATATATGGATATTCAATAAAAAGTGCTGAAAGGCTATTAAATCCAATTATCTTATACCAAGCTGGTTTGAGTTAAGTAAAAAAAAAAAAAAAAAAAACCTGAGTCTTCACCATCAATTTGTCCAGAAGGAGCCTGATGTCATTTTATATCTGTGCTCTTCACTGACAATGATGAACCCACTGACCCTCGGCTCGAATGTTTACACTTATACTCTGCCCATGTGAACTTACAAATACACTTCAGTTTTATATTTTATATCTTCACATTGAACTTTAACTGCTTTTATTTATCCTGTAGCTCAGATGGAAATAGCCTTGAGCAATTTTTCAAAATAAATGCATCTAAAGCATCTCTTTTCTTACTTTGTAATCATCTTCCAAGGCAAAAGATTCAGTTTGTCGTCATCAAACCATTAGATGACACTGTGGTTGGAGGGCAGAGAGGGAGTTCAATCAGCATTTGATATGATAACTATAATTAGCAAAGGACAAGAGACGAGTCAGACTCGTTATCCAACATAACTGCTGGATGAGTAAATAAATTAAGTTCTAAAAAATGCTCCATTACTTGATGTTTTTATGTTTTTAATCCAGTGGGTGTTAAGTGCTTTTGCAGAACTCCCCCTGTTAAAAAAAACAAAACAGAAAGAATTGTGTGCCTTGTCAGTATAATTTTAACAATAACGGCATAAAACAGTGCAGCTGGCAGCTATACTCTCCACTCAGCGGCGGTGATGGGATGTTTAGTGTTGCAGTCTATTATCAGGTTTAAAGGACCATAACTGGGTTTTTACACCTCGTTGTCTTTAATCACTGTGCACAGCGAAGGCATCAAGCTGAGGATCTGACCGGTGGACGAAGGATCGCACAGAGAGAGAGAGGCTTCGCCCTCTGGCCGTCACGGAGGTGCTGAGTGGATTTTATAGCTCTTTCGATTTCTGTATAAATGTAAAACACTGAGGTGCAGGTGGAGCTGAAGGAAACACAGGATTAATCCCGTGAGCTCCGTGACTGCGGGTAAAGCCAACGGGGTGGAAGGTGGGACTCGGTAGAAGGTCACATTTGTTCAGTGTGCCGCAGCCTTGACCTGGAAATGTGATATTTATTGACCAGTCAGCTGAAATCAGCTCACAAGCTTTAGGGTTTCTGCAGCGTTTTATGAGCAGGGATCCAGTCGCAGGCTCACAAACCAAATCCACCCCCTGGAGCACAAATCTGTAATTAGCACCTCTGTAAAAAATCGTTGTGCGTTGTCCAGATATCACACTCCCAAGGCCAAACACAGTGCTAAAACCACCAGGTCAAAAGGTCAAAAAGTCACTGTGACCTTTTGACCAACAAACAACAAAACTGAATCGATTTGTCCAAGTGAATGTTTGCACCAGATTCAGGGGATTCCCTTCAGATTTCATGAGGTGAACTTTTACCCTTTAACCATCAAAATCAATTCATCCTTGAGTCCAATTGAACCTCTTGAAAACTGTTGCAGGAGCGAGGGCATAAAAAATTCACAGCCTGAAAACTTTGGGGAGAGAAACTATCGAGTCTGGTTGCTTTTCTGCTGTTTTGCTAACCCTCCTCGCTGCCATGTGCATTTGTTTACAACGAAGCTGGTGAGAAATCAATTAATAAAGCCGTAGATAACGTTATATATCATATACGATGTTACGATGTGTATATTTGTGTTGTCTTATCTGCCATAAACAAGAGATTACGGGTGTTTGTGGAGGTTGGTTTTCGGCCAAGAGACGCTACAGTAGGTGGAAGGCAGAGAGCCTCCATTCCCCCTCTTAACAAGTTACAAGTCATTTATTTAAACAGCACTATTATTTTGAAGCTGTTTAATTAAAGTCAAAATGTAGCATAGTTGAGGTAACAATCTTGCATAGCTCCTCTTGAAACTCACACTTTAAGGTTAAAGACATTTCTCTTTTCATGTGCTTATAGCTAAGCTCTTTCAAACAATTTTAAACATTATCTATTTTCTTTTATTCTACTCTGTTGTTTGAAAAAAAAAAAACGTTTGTTTTTATGCTGTTCTTTTCAAATGTTTTGTCTTTATGTAAAGCACATTGAGTTGCCTTGGTATGAAATGCGCTATACAGTATAAATAAAGATGCCTTGCCTAAATACAGTCGTTTGAGTATTGGAGGCGTCTCTCAGCCTGTGAGCTGGTTCATCTCCTGCCTACACACAAACCTCTGGTTCAACAACAAACTCATTTCTGTGTCCGCACTGGGACGTCGTCTGAGAGAGGAGGAGGAGGAGGAGGAGGAGGAGGAGGAGGAGGAGGAGGAAGAGGAGGAGGAGGAGGAAGAGGAAGAGGAAGAGGAGGAGGAGAACTGTGACTATGTGACCTTGTGTTACGTGAGGGGGGCGGTGATGATTCTCCAACAACAAACCAGGAGATCAAACCTGAACTGAGGGACCAGCAGGGTCAACGAGGAGAGAGGAGACGGGGAGGAGCTACGTCAGGTCCGGAGAGAGACTAATGAGGCCGAGGAGCAGGACGGAGGAGGACGGAGGAGGACGGAGGAGGACGGAGGAGGACAGAGGAGGAGGACAGAGGAGGACGGAGGAGGACAGAGGAGGACAGAGGAGGACGGAGGAGGACAGAGGAGGACGGAGGAGGACGGAGGAGGACAGAGGAGGACAGAGGAGGACGGAGGAGGACAGAGGAGGAGGGAGGAGGACGGAGGAGGAGGACGGAGGAGGACGGAGGAGGACAGAGGAGGAGGACGGAGGAGGACGGAGGAGGACGGAGGAGGACGGAGGAGGACAGAGGAGGACGGAGGAGGAGGAGGAGGACGGAGGAGGACGGAGGAGGACAGAGGAGGAGGACGGAGGAGGACGGAGGAGGACGGAGGACGGAGGAGGACGGATGAGGACGGAGGAGGACGGAGGAGGACGGAGGAGGACGGAGGAGGACGGAGGAGCACGGAGGAGGACGGAGGAGGACGGAGGAGCACGGAGGAGGACGGAGGAGGACGGAGGAGGACGGAGGAGGACGGAGGAGGACGGATGAGGACGGATGAGGACGGAGGAGGACGGAGGAGGACGGAGGAGGACGGAGGAGGACGGAGGAGCACGGAGGAGCACGGAGGAGGACGGAGGAGGACGGAGGAGGACGGAGGAGGACGGAGGAGGACGGAGGAGGACAGAGGAGGACGGAGGAGGACGGAGGAGGACGGAGGAGGACGGAGGAGTTCCCACTGACTCAGCCACCGTTATTACCGTTGTTTGAGCTGCAGTGGCTGATTAAAAAACCGATCAGCAGCAGCAGCAGCAGCAGTTTTTCCCCCTGGACTGTGGAGGTGGCGAGTGGGAGGAAGGTGACGCCAGACTTCATGACATCTCCAGCTTCACCCCGCCCCCCCCCTCCTCCTCCCCCTGCAGCAGCTCCACTGAGCCGCCTGTCGCTGAAGGAGCTGCTCCTCCCACGCTGCTCCTCTGTCTGCCCCTGCAGCGGTCGGACTCTCCGACAGCTGCCAGCACAGCCCACATCTGGCTGTCACACTCACATCTGGACTACGATCACCCTGTCATTACTGCGACTACAGTAATTACTATTCTCTGCTATACGTCGTACTGGTGTTTACGCATTCATGCACTTGTCACTTTGTCTTTTGTTCTGCATACAGCACATATAATGTGTGCATCTATATAATTATTCATATCCTTATTGTGTTCATTTTGCTCTTATGTTGTTGTGTACTGTCTGAACTTTTGGGTAACCCCTTTAATTTACAGGGCACCAATTACGTGATAATGTCAAGAAATAGCCTAGAAATAATGGTCAATTTCGTAGTAATATCATGTTTTTCATAAAGGCAAAAGATTAGACATGCTTTTCATGCTTTGAATTTTTTTGTGAAAGGTCAGAATTTTTCTCCACCAAGTCTTGCAATTGATTGTTACTTCTGGGCTATTTCTGCGCAATCAATCGTTATTTCTTGGCTTCATTTAGACAGATTATAGATAGATAGATAGATAGATAGATAGATAGATAGATAGATAGATAGATAGATAGATAGATAGATAGATAGATAGATAGATAGATAGATAGATAGATAGATAGATAGATAGATAGATAGATAGATAGATAGATAGATAGATAGATAGATAGATAACATCCTCTGTACACATAGGCAATTTCATAGTAATGTCGAGAAATTGAAAGGAAACTTAATGTTATTTCCAGGCTATGACGCAATTACTTGTTATTTCTTGGCTAGTTCTTGACATTATCGCATAATAAGTGGCCTGTAAATTAAAGAGTTACCAAATTTTTTGTTTATTTTTGCAGATATCGATCCCCTCCATGGGATCAATAAAGTGTCATCCCATCTCATTCGGTATTCTGATGCACACTCGCTGGTCGGTGCTCACGCCCTCTTCACTTCTACATCACAGAGGGCAGGTCGTTCATTAGCCTCCTTAAAATGTCGATGCGAGGGAGGAAAGGACACACACACACACACACACACACACACACACACACACACACACACACACACACACTACCTGTCCGAGTGCGAGGAGCGAGCCGCCGCCGCCGCTGCTAAGGTCCTTTTTATGCGGCTGTGATTTAAAGCGCGGCCATTCTTTCACTGCTGGTAGTTAAGAGGGAAATAAAGTCGGCTTAATCTTCTACTCAATCTTACACTCGCAACCTTCCACACGTCAAAACACACTCGCACAAAACCACACACTGCCCCCGGATGACACTTTTACTGCACGTTTGATATGTATATCCCCTTTTTCATTACGGCAGAGTGTTTCATTCTCTTTTTGTCTCGCTCAATCAATCTTATGAAACTTTCCCCTCCGTCACTGACTGTGTCACTTTTTTTTTTTTTTTTGGAACTGTCTCTTTACTCTCCTCTTCATCTCCATTCATCCTTTTCTTTCTGATTCACTCTTGAGTGACAACCCCGTTTTGTGACTATGACAGTGGCTGTAACATGTGATGTGATCTATGGGCCGCTGATAATTCAAAACCAAGTGAAAACATTTATCTCCAACATGTCCTAAGATGTTTAAAGACACATTTTTCATTGTATATTTATCAATACTTCTTGGATTTAATGTTTTTTTAATCATCATACAGTGATTCTACTGTAATGTATCTTTGTTTTGTTATATTTAAAGCTTATTTTGGTCTAATATCTGCAGCCTGTTGCAGCTTTTTCACCCCTTTAAAAGACAAATAAATATAAATACGTCAATAAAGATAATATATCATATAATAAATGAATAAATTCAGTTTAAATCTATACAAGTGACAGATGTTTGGAGCTATAAGCAAGCAGGTAAACACTGAGGGGTCAATACTTTGACTTTGTAAACTATATTATAATGTGTTTCTTTCACAGTTGAACCAAATTAACTTTTCTTTACTTTGTTAACTTTGGTGTCGCTGCACCAGTGCAAGTGTTTTCCGCAGCACACGGCGTCCTCCTTCTGTCAATCACCACACAGACACGACAAAAACACTTCACCACCTACAAACAAAAACACTTCTGAACATCACAGTGTCTCATAAAGCTGATTAGAACTGTCTGAGGCGATGACGGCTGAAGTTTGACCACGACACGCGATGATGAGGCTTTTAGTATTAAATCAAAATATTTCCCACAGTGTCTCCATCACCAGAGCACAACACACACACACACACTTTCCAGCCTAATGGCTTAAGGGCCACTGCTGCCCCTGAGAACCTTGGTATGTGTCACTTTCCATTTTGTCTTCCCAGCAGTGTGTGTGTGTGTGTGTGTGTGTGTGTGTGTGTGTGTGTGTGTGTGAGCTCATTTTTCACTGTCGCTCTGTCTCTCACGGATAATGAGGCGGTGGCGTGCTTCACCCAGCTGACCCCTGGACTTAAGCATCAACTTCTAGGAACTGGCAGCAGAAGAGGAAAAAAAAAAATCTGTCTGTGTATCGTTGGTTCTTTCTATTTTCAATTGGCAAAAAAGAATCAAAAAATGAAAAAGTGACGATTATTTGTTTTTTTGTTTTTAAAACTTAAAACTACTAACTAAACTAAAACTATAGGGATTATGCCAAAATGGTCAACTATCCCTTTAACAAACATAGCAACAGTAACCAGGGGGGGGCACACGTAAACCCGACCAATTAAATATCCAAATCAAATTCAATCCTGTGGCCTGTTTTTCCATTTTGTATTTTTGATCCGAGCCTAAAATTGAAATATGAAAAACCAGACTTTTTGTTAATTTTTTGTGACAAAATAATCCGTCACATTTTCATTTTTTGAGTTTTGATTGCCAATTGAAAATAGAAAGAACGAAGATACACGGATTAGGAAAAACAAAAGTCGATTTTCTAACTGACGGCGTCTCACAACTGGACTCTGTTTCCCCAGAAACACAAACTCCAGCAGAAAAAAAAAAGAAAAAACTTGTTCGTCAGACCCTCGGCGCTGACGAGGCCGGAGGTATCGCTGCTGCTCGGTGTCTCCAAACCTACTGTAAGGACGTCAGGATGTGACTCAGACGGGGACATGATTCACGAGAGGAGGAGGAGGAAACGCTTTAAACACAACACGACTGAAAACACACTGAGAGTGACACACACACACACACACACTCTCTGGCTTCTCCCCTGTCGCCACAACACAGGCACAAAGTTTGATGAGTTGGGTTTTTTTGCTACTTGGGCAAAAACACAAGTTCTGTCACTTACACAACAAGAAATAAAAATTATGAGTCCTGTGCTTTCTGAATTAATTTAGTCACATCATGATCTGATCTTTGCTCGTCTCTCTCCTCCTCTGTCACAAATAACAAATAATCAATCCTTCTCTTTTACAACCATAAGAAGCTACAGGAAAGAAACTCAACCGAACAACTCTTTCAACTCTTTCTGTCGATCTCTGCTCTTGAATTAAAGAGCTGCACCCAAACACAACAAGCAGCTCCTGCCATTGACTCTTTAGCGTAGCTCTGAGCAGCTCACGGCTCTGCTCCGCCGTTCTAAAAAATAGCTTGCACCGACAATTAAAGGTAACAAACCTACTCCTATAAAACTATAGGGATTATGGCAATGGGCCAATTTGCCAAAATGTAGAACTATCCCTTTAATAATCAAAGACATCGATTGATCCTGGAGTCACTCTGAGAGTTTCCAGAGTTCGGTCTGTGTGCGTGTCGATCTGTGGCCGTGCGTCCGACCCTCATGCACTCATGTCATGTCAACGTGTAAACCGTCGTACCTTCTTCTTGGACTTGAAGACGTTGCAGCGGAAGACGTTGCTCTGTCCGTCTCTGGCGATGTAGCTGAAGATCTTCAGATCCTGGGAGTCGTGAGACACGTAGAATATCCTGAAACAGAGAATAAAATAAAATAGGTCAGACATTTAAAAAATAAATAAATAAATAAATAAATAAAGATTATGATGCAAAACAGAATCAGAGGCTGGCAACGTTTCTAAATGTATTTTAAGACACAGAATCGGCAGCGAGCCCGTTTCTCCAGGGTTTCAATACGACTTAAATAAATAAAGGCTGAGAAAGTTGTGATTTGACAATGAGGGGAATCAGCTATCAGCTATTTAAACAAGCTGGCGAAGAGCAGGCCTCCTCATAGACTCCATTATTTATCAGGGAATATGGGACAAGAGGCTCAGCGACACACATTGAAAGCCAGGTTAACTTCAATCCCCAGTAAAAAATAATACTACTTCAAATGAAAACAGTGCACAGAGGAGACAGAGGAGGTGATGATACTATTATAACAACAAACATCTTCCTGTGTGAAAGGAGAGAGATGCAGGGGTGGGAACTAAGTTGGAGACAGAAATAGAAGCTCTGCTGGTGAGGAGGGATCGGATGCCACTGACAGTGAAAGGATTTACAACATCCCACAGAGCAGGTAAATGCAAAGAAAGAAGTTTGGGAGCAGAGGAGAGAATCACAATAACCTGCAGGAGGGAGGAGGGAGGGGGAAGAGGGGGAGCGCCGGGCGACTTAAGCTCTGCACATGATCTCATTTATGACGACAAAAGGGACACGGCGGTGCAGATTTATCACGCAAGGCGGTGGAAACTGTCCTGTGTGATACACGTAAACAAACCGTGTTGTGATTTCGATTTCAAGAACTTATACCAAACAAACATCTGGAGAATACAGGATGTATTTGCAGGCTGCTGCTGCGGCGTCTCTCTGCCACGGCAACGCTCCTGCAGTTTGATTGCTTCAACCCTTAGGGGTCTGAGCCTATTTTGTTTTTGAATACTTTTGATTTTGGCTTTTTATACCACATAAAAAAAATGCTTGGTATCTTTTTTTTCAGCACAACTTCATCTACAGTATGTGATCTATTATCTATCTATCTTTTAGTTGCATGCAAAAGTTTGGGCATCCTTGGTAAAAAGGCAAAAAGGCATAAAGTTACAGATGATTCTCTTATATATATTTTTACACTATACTTTTAAATTTCTTTTCAAATGACAGAAAAGGAAAAGGGCCCACAGCATAGTACCTAGTTGTCCCGCCTTTGGAAACTATCACAGTGTGTAAACAGTAAATATCTTGTCTGATACCTTGGTCAAAGTTTTCTGAGAGCTCAAGTCTCCTGGTTTCCTGTTCTTTTGTTTCCCTTTTTCACGCTAAACTTGTAGAAAACAAGAATAATACACTGATATTGCTTAAAATATTGCAAAAGAGATGTTTCATGTTTAACTTTATGTCTTTTGGAGATCGTTTCATCTTCCACTTGCTGAACTGTTCACATTAACAGACATTTTGATCAGGGGTGCCCAAACTTTTGCACGCCACTGTATTATTTTTTCACTTTAACCTACTTTATTAACACATTGAGCCCAAAAATACACAGAAATCATCATGTCAGCGTGATAATAGACGCCTGAGGGTTAATAGTGCAGCTCCAACATACTCAGAGCCATGTAAGCCGTTCCTTCCATCATTTCCACATGAATCCTGGATTACATATTTGGTGAGTCTGTGATGTCATGAAACCAGCAGCGTGTCTGCGTGACTCTTGTAACCCTGTGTTTTACCAATTAGAGCAAAAAGCAGCGTGACATTGCTGCATAAAGCAAATTGCTTGCAGGCCTGAGACCAGAGCTTTGAGCCGGACATGTTGTCCACTGTAGTTAGAGCTGACAGCGCTTTAACAATAATAAAACCTCTGTACAGTCAGACCACATCGCGGTGGAACATGGAAACGAGAGGCAAGCGATTTGCTTCACGACACGAACTGTCGGAAACAACAGCATCATCCATGTTTACATATTGTGACTGTGACCTGAAACCTTCATCGGATGAGGATGTGTGAGCTCATCAACATCAAGACTTTGTCACTATTTTACTTTTTCCAGTCTATGATTATGAAACTGGACAAGAAATTCAAAATAATCTTGAAAAAAAGGCGGCAATCTGTTGCATAATCTTTCTTAAATCGTACTTGTAAAGATCAAAAATGAGAAACTAGTGTCTCCCTCAACAACATGTTTTGCCTGTTCCCTAAAATCCTTCATCAGACTCTTTAACTGTGCCACTTTTTTTTTTTTTTTTACTTTTCAACGATGGTTCAAAAAATCAAATACGATGTTTGACTGTGTATTTGTGAAGGTTAATGAAGGAATCGACGCTCAGTGTTGCTTAATGCTGCGAGCTTGAAAATGTCAAGTGGCGACAGGAAGAAGCAGAAACCTCGGGCAGAGCTGCTTCCTAATGAGAGGACGGAAAGTTGGAGTTAATTCATCACAAAGAGACGACAGACAACAAGAGACAGAGACAAGAAATGACCCGGTCGTCTCCGTCCAGATGTGTGTGTGTCTGTTTTGTGTTCCTGTGCATGCTCCCTTTTCATCAGTGTGCATCTTTCTGTGTGTGTGTGTGTGTGTGTGTGTGTGTGTGTGAAAGTGTGTGTCCTGGTACTAGAAAGCCGGGGTCTCGTTTATACGCTCGATGACATTTCTGTGGTATTTGATTTGGCCTCTTCTCTGGGAGCCAGACTAGCTGAGGTCTTGTGGTATGGATGGTGTCTTTGTCAATCCTGCTTAGCAGACTGTCAAAATACCAGACACAGCTATCTGCAGTGACTCATACAATCTCTCTCACACACAAACACACACACACACACACACACTGAGCTGGATATCTGATCCTGGTGCTGCTGCAAAGATCTACGGTCCATGTGGTCAGCTTATTAAATCTGGATTCATTTTCCCAGAGATGCTTAAGTGTTATTACAGCGTCTCTCAGCGCATTAGCAGCGATTCCTCTTACTCCCAATTACTTAAAAAATATTCACTACACTTAGTTAGTAAAGGCCAGATGTCGGAGCGTGTGGGATCTCAGGATGCTGCTGATAACGGACTTAAAACAACGAGGCGTTCGGTCCTGATTCTCTGAGACGAAATGACACAACAGCCGCCGCTGCTGCAACAAGTACAGGGTGAAAACGTTGCTGTAGTCACTCAGATCTCAGAGCACCGTGTCGTCCCCGAAAAACAGGTCCAAACGAGGACAGTGGGATAATCGGTCGGCTGTAAACAAGTGTTCAGATAGATTACAGCAGGTCCCACTTTGTTTGGAGGCAAAACTAAAAAAAATTGGTGCACATAAAGTGTACGTCGTCCATAATAATCCTTAAATACACAGGAAAAACTGCAGCGCCTGCAACACTGATAAGCTCGTACATAAATCGTGTGCATAACCTGTGACAGGTGTTTACATGGGCGGTTTGAGAGTAATTTCCCTGCGTGTCTTAAACTTTCTTTTGAAATAAGTTTGACTATAAAGCAGTTGTTTGTTTTTACATCCCGTGATTGGCTGACCCACTTTTTTTCTGCTGCTCTATCTCAAGAAATTACCCTGCGAGAGCAAATGTTATTGTAACTGATGACAGAAGCTATGAATGTTAAACCACAGTTGCAGTTTTCCTTTAAGGGGTTTTTTACATAATTTATTCCAACTATAGTGCGTTTCTAAATCTCTGTTATAGTTACACAACCTGACAGTGTTTTTCTCCAGAGGAGGCCGACCACACAGTCAGGAGGATTTACCGCTGATCACAGGCCTCATAAGCTGTGTACGCACCAAAAGCAACTCTTAATTTGTGGCACATTGGAATGACATGCAAAGTCATTGGAGCGATGCCACATTATGTCTGAGGCTGCGACACACCTGTAGTGTGACTTGTCGCTGCAGGAGGCGACTAGGTTGTCGTGTAAGTTTGCATTTCCCACCATCAACAATCGCCGTCTTGGCTACCTAGCACAATATGATAGATAGATAGATAGATAGATAGATAGATAGATAGATAGATAGATAGATAGATAGATAGATAGATAGATAGATAGATAGATAGATAGATAGATAGATAGATAGATAGATAGATAGATAGATAGATAGATAGATAGATAGATAGATAGATAGATAGATAGATAGATAGATAGATAGATGAGTTTATTTGTCCTTTCCAAGGAAAATTGTTTTCACCATTTCGTACAGAACGGCCTCGAGAAGTGCAACTTACATACATTCCCACATTTCATACACCTCAATTACATAGAGACATAAGAACATAAAAAACATGAGACATAGGACCCCGCACCCGCAATATGTAAATCAACATGTTGGTAGGCCAATGTTTTCTGGCAGTAAGAGGAGTCGGCTGACACGGTGGTGGGAGCGCAACAGGTGGCGCACACAAGCAAAATAAATAAATAATGCATTCATGATCACTAATTGAATTTACAAATGAAACGAGCCGGTAGATGTGTGGCCAAAAAAAAAAAAAAAAAAGAAGACGCTGGCAACCGCGATCGTTAGTTCTGGTAAGTGACCAACGACATTTGAGACAACACTCACTACCTGTCCAAATTCTCCACACTACAGAAGTAAGAACATAGTGTAGATAGTGTACTATGTGTTTGAAGCTCAGAGTGAGCTGCTCCACCATCGCCGACTTGGCAGTGAAAACAATGTGCAGTATTGAACAAAACTGACATGCAATATTTTTTTTCTTCTATTGCGATATTAAAAGTTACAGGAAGTTTCACCCGTTGACTTGAATAGCTCTATTTGGAAAGAACTGTTTTCATATAATCCCCTTCTATGGGCTCTATGCACAGCTCCACTACTTCCTGAACTTAATGCTGCTCCTTTATTTCCTGTCTTACATTATTGTGTGTCTGACCATTGTGACTACTCGGACACACCTGGATTAATCAGTTTGTCCAATAATGTAAGACAGGAAATAAAGGAGCAGCATTAAGTTCAGGAAGTAGTGGAGCTGTGCAAAGAGCCCATTGGCCCAGGCTAAGGTCAATGATCTAACATGAGGGGGCTCATCTGAGAATGAAGAAGTCACTCATTTTCAGAGAGTTCAGGCTGAAAATATATACAAACAACTCGGGTCGGGCCTCGGCTTCCTCTTTTTGGGTTAGGGTTAACTAATGTTAGTGAGTCGGGCTGTTTCAGGTCCAGGCATCAACACCCCCGGGTTGGGTTTTAATTTTCAGACCAGTTGAGAACTCTACAGAGGAGCAAGGTGTTGGTTCAGAGATGCTTTTCTGAAGCAAAACAAAGTTAAAATGTTCTAAAAAAAAAACAACCTTGCATGTCCTGCGATGTGACTACTGCACACACCACACACTGTGATGCTGAAACGACAGATCCTGCAGCCAAGCAGCGCAGAGCAGAGCGAGGCGGGCTGGGCAGCCTCAGCTAAATGAGGCCAGAGGAAACATTTCAGTCTCTTTTATCAGTGGGAGTCATCTAGCGGGAGAAAACCGGCCGCTCCCAACTTGACTGATCTTTGCAGGGAAACCCTCACAGCTTTCAACTCCTTCATGGACCCCGAGCCTCCAGCCACCCAGATACAAATCAGTCCCCTAACAGATCTCTTAACTTCAACGTCTTAAGGAGGGGAAGAAGGTCTTGTGCTCTGCCAAACTGTCGCCGGCAGAGAGCTGAATCTTATTTTATAAAAAAAAGCAAAAAAACAGTAGGCCGTGTTAAAAAGAAACATTATGTGCTGCCAGACAAGCGGAGCTCAGCTGAGAGTGAGTGAGAGTGAGCCGAGCTGACTTGGCTTTAGCTGACAAATCCCCACGCAGCTCCGAAATGACAGCTCAGATACACCTCTATCAAGCGCTTCCAACGGCAGCGGCTGCCTCAGATAGATCAGATCTCCGAATGAGAGCGGCAGCCTCGACACGAGAGCAGTCGGAGATGGTTTAGGGGCAAAATGCATCTGACTACAAACACTGCCAACACACAAAAAAAAGCCTCTCATCTTGTGTTTTAAAGCAGAAGGAGGAGGTGGAGAAGAGGTGGTTGCTGCCTCTTCTGTTTAAAGTGACAATCCACAACATTTTACGACCGAGCGGTGGGTCTGTGACAACAGCCGTGATGCAGCTGAACAAGAGAAATGTGTTTCATTTTGTTCAGAGCAGTTTATATTAAAGGCTTTTTATCTTTTTTTTTCAAACCCTCACAGCCGCTGAAATTCAGATGAATCTGTTTGAATCTGCTGGGAGACACGAACCCGTCGGGAGTCCGTGTGTTCGTCAGGGGATTTTAATGTTTGTTTACATGAATATTCATATGATCATGTAGATAAAACCAGATGAAAATGATTTAAAATACACATCAATCCTTAAAAGATAAGTGAATTTATAATAATTATTATTTTCAGTGAGATTTCTGGTGAAAATGTGAAAGAAGGAACAATTATCTGTAACTTTACAGCTTTATTTCTTCTATTTCCTGAGTTTTTTTTGTATACACATGAAAAGAATTGAATTTATAAACAGTTTTGCCTCCTGTCTTATTCTTCTGACAACATAAACGGAGGATTCAGGCAGAAACCACTGACAATCGAGGAGTCACAACTTTTCTGCCCAATAGAAAGTCACTCATTCTGTTTGTGGGTCGACATTAATCAATGTTTTGGAGGACATATCTATAAATGAGATAAGAATCAAATTAAAATCTGCCCTCGCGTCTCTTTGAGGAGTCAACGGTGAATGATTTTACATCAGTAGCAGCACCTGTGGATCCAAAATGAGAAAATCTCTGTGGCTTTTCACTCGGCAGTTGCTTTTTTTTTTTCTTTTAAAATAATTGCACAAGAAGGACAGTGATGAAAATAAAGGTCAAGAGGTCAAGATCTCTTCAACTGGCGGCAGCAGCCAATTGTCTGATGTCTGTGAAGGTGCTGGTGTCACACTCTGTTCATGTTTCTGTTCAGCTTTTCATAAATCAGTTCACTGAGGACACCGAGTTTATTTTTTAGAAATATGATAGAGCGTTAAAACTAACACTCAGTGGAAAACTAATTCCATTCATTTTAAATTTGGCTTCATTTACGCCAATAAAACAAGACTAGGTCATAACTCAGCATGTGTCTGGGCCATCTGCTCCTCTCGTATACTGTGTTTTAATGCAGCCTGTTCGTCTGTTTCTGGTTCAGACGACCGGACGGGTTTGAAACAGTCAGTAGGTTTATAGGCACAGTTCAGTCCAGCTACAGTTACAGCTCCATGAAGAAATGTAATTAGACGACTGTCCTTTTCCTGCTAAAAAAGCACGAAAGGAGTTTAATTGATTTACTGACTGAAGCATGTTCGACTCTACTACAGTAGGTTGCAGTGATTGTGTAGCTACATGCAGGAGAAATCCAGCTTTAACTGGGAGCGTTGTGAATTTGATTTAGTGAGATTTCATTTTAAAAGTCCGGTTTAGTTTGGTTTTAACACAACGTCATGAGTGAATGAAACACGGCCCATAGAGACGACATGTTAACCTGCAGTTGTTACTGTCTGACAAATTTAAGTTTCAAGTTAAAGCACCAACACTTTTGGGTAGCTTTTCCTTGTTAGCCCTGTTTTATTTTATTACAATTGTTGTTTGTATTGCATTTGTATGTAATATTGTACTGTTGGCATGTCTGTAACATTGGTTTTATGTTTTCTTTTATGTCTTGGGACGACTGGGTTGTGCTAATTATGACAATCCTGTATTGTACGTCTATTAATATGCAAAGTCAAATCAAAATAAACAAATAAATGAGATCCCTTGGTGTTTGATAGTCCAAATTGGATCCTAAACTTTGTTCAAGGGTTTAACAAACACATCGCTGGATTGTTAAGCTCTTAAAAGCAGATCTGCAGATTGACTTTATTGTTAACGGCAGAAAATAGTATGGAGGAGAAAAAAAAAAAGGGCTGAAGAGTTTGATGCATGAGTCAGAGACAGAAAGAACAAAAGACTGTGATTGAAAAGTCAGAGTGAGTGAAAGAGAGAGATGGACACTCCAGAGGAAAATGAGAAGATGGAGTGATGCAGAAAATGAGTGTGTGAGGGATTACAAGTGAATGGGTAGATGGAGAGAGAGATGTGGTGGCGGTGGCGGTGGGCGAGGGAGGCTGAGCATGAATAAGAAGCTGAAGAGAGAGAGAGAGAGAAAGACAGCGGCGCAAAGTAGATGATTCATGACTCATCTGGAGAGTTGAGGTTCAGCGGCGCATTAAGAGTTTGACAAAAACACTCATTCATATAGAAACCTGCTGCAGCCACGTCTCCATCACACACACACACACACACACACACACTCAGGTTTTGACTGGCAGAGTAATGCTGCGATAACACGGCTCTCAATGACCACACACACACACACACACACGCTCACTCTCAGCTAACCCTGTTAATAAGCCCTCGTTGTTAACAGGCCGACTCCATCACGCAGGAGGCCGCGATGTGATGTCTGAGTAATGAAGTGGGCTTGTTTTCCACGGCCTCGCTCATTTTTTTCTTCTTGATAAATCGCTGCCTGTGAAACGCAGCTGCTATAAATCAAAAGCTAAGAGGCAAAGCGCCACACACACACACACGTACACACACACACACAGCTTGTCGACAATTGCACACTTTACTGAGAATCAATACCATAACGCACCTGTGCCAGATCAGGCTGTAGATGTACACCAGTGTGTGTGTGTGTGTGTGTGTGTGTGTGTGTGTGTGTGTGTGTGTGTGTGTGTGTGTGTGTGTGTGTGTGTGGGCTCGTTTTAGCATCATGTTGAGCAGTGGAAGCTAAATACATCTGGATTAATATCATCTCTCAGCATTTAACATCCTGTTATTGGAAATCTATGGCGGCTCCGGTATCGGCTCCGGTATCATGAAACATGGAGCAGAGTGAGGCCGCCGCCGCCGACTGTGTGCATCACTGAGCAGATCCATTATCACCCCGCTGCCTCGGCAACGACGCCACCGCCGCCTTTAATCTCAGTTTGGTTCTGGGGCTAAAAAACATTTACAGCGAGTGACAGAATGAAGCCTGAAACTCTGCCCCCCCAGGTAATTATGTTTACAAAACCGATGCATAATTAAAAACTTCGATCAACTCTGCAGCTCTGACGAAGTTTCAGATAAAAACTCCTTGTTAAAGGGATAGTTCAACATTTTGGCAAATTGGCCCATTGCCATAATCCCTATAGATAGCAGTAGGTTCGTTACTTTTAATTGTCGGCGCAAGCTATTTTTAGAACGGCGGAGCAGAGCTGCAGATTTCTTGGTTTCCCTCATCAAACTCATCAAATACACAATCCAACAACTCCAAAACGCTCTGGTGGACAAGTTGTGACCTGCACATTCAACACGCTATGAGATAATAACAGAACGTTACGAGACAGAGTTGTTTTAGAGGGAAATTCATGCAAAACCACTGATGCGCGTTACTGTCAGGGGCAGTTTTTCAGCAAGCAGTCTCTGCATTTGCCTCTAAAACAACTCTGTCTGGTAACGTTCTGTTATTATCTCATAGCGTGGTGAATGTGCAGGTCACAACTGGTCCACCAGAGCGTTTTGGAGTTGTTGGATTGTGTATTTGATGAGTTTGATGAGGGAAACCAAGAAATCCCATCAGCCTCCGTAGCGTAGCTCTGAGCAGCTCGCGGCTCTGCTCCACCGTTCTAAAAATAGCTTACACCGACAATTAAAAGTAACGAACCTACTGCTATGACTATAGGGACTACAGCAATGGGCCAGTTGGAGCTGATAACAGGTGAGTTCAGATTGATGGCATTTCAATGAGTCTGATCTCTGATTAGAGCGACCTAATGAGCGTAATTAGACCTGTTGGTGGAGAGCAGCAGGATTTGACGGACAGGTTTAGTGTCATTTAGCATCACGGGGTAAAGATTTATAGCGTTTAAAAACAAAAAAAACTGTAATTACAGCTTATTCTCCCCATTAGACTAATTAGTGTTACACCGCCGGCGCCGGAGGACGAGGTCAGGACGGGACGTCACTGCAGATTTAGTTAAAATTTCAGATGTGACACTGAGATCATTTAATCAAGTTCCTCCGCCCCCCTCCCCCACCAAAAAACTTTTTTAATATTAAAGGTCAAATTTGTCTCAACTTTTTAATAGAGGTCTGAAATGGTTTCAACATGGAGAAGGAAAACTCATTGCCTCGACTGTGGAAGCTGCAAAAAAAGTGAATTTGATTGATTTTTTGCTGTTTATATGATCCAGTTGTTCAGGTTTTAGTGGAGCTGGAGTTCACATGTTCACCTGGAGTCGTCCTCGTCGCTCCAGTCAACATCTCATCCACACTCCTTCCTCATTTTATTTCCAAGACCCGAGCTCTCACAGATGTCTGATGCTAATCAAACACATGTGCAAACATGTAAAACACACACTTTATAACCTGTTCTTCCTGTATTTACTCTGTGGCTGTATAGTGACACTATGAAGTCGAGTTTCTCTGGTAGCTCAACACTCCCCTCGCCCTTCGCTGCATGTCATCCCCTCTCTCACTGCCCCTGTCACGATGAAGCCAAAAATGACTAAAATAAAAACCAAGTAGTTAAAAATTAACATTAGCTGGAAATGACACATCAAAAAAGTGGCCTAAACCTCAGTTTCAAGTCTAATTGGAGCTGAAACAAGCTTATACAGTAGAAGATATGACATCACTGACAGGTGATCAAATGTTAATCATGATTAAAATCACATACTGATGATGTAAAGATACAACTTATTAAAACAAGTTCCATACAATAGCTCTAAAAGCAGAACATCTCTTGAATGAGCTGCGTAACATTTTCTAATCCTGATTCTTTCTTCCCTGTTTCCATTTTGAGAAACTTTCTCACTGTTTCATTGTATGAATGTTTTTTTTTTTTACAGTGAACACTGAGCCTCCACAGTTGTGTTCAGGACGGCTCCTCGGGTCAATGTGTGAAGCCTCGCAGGTGAGAGTTGCGTTCAAAGGTGTGTGTTGCTTGGAGCAGAGGATCATTTCAAAGGTTTTATACCAGTGGAAGAATAAACTCACAGCAACAAGCCCCAGTTATTTCCCCTCCATGTTTAATCACAGACGAGGCCCTGACCTGAAACTTTCAGCGCAGATCCTGCAGCTCGGAGATAAAAACCAGACGTAATCACAGAGCGTTGGGATCGGGCATTATGCTGATTAAAAATGACGTGAAAAGGTGGAGGTTTGTTATCAGAGAAGCTGCGAGAAGCTCAACCTTCATGCAGCCACATAAAGACAGGCCTCCAGTTTTATAGCACAGACTTGGCAATTCTGAGTAACACAACAAAACAGACTTAATCATCCGGCAGACAGGCAATTTCCTACGGCACTTGTTAAAGTCAAGGTGAGAAGTTCGCAGCTCTCCGGCTCATTTTTATTCCACAATGCATTATTTACTATAAAAAGAAAAGATAAAAACACTGTTCTTCACACATATATGAGAATATTTGAAGAGTTTTTTGGTCGATTGCAAGAAATGAGATCACTTAATCATTACCTAAACAGACGAACCAAATTAAACCTCCCATCACATAAACTCAAACCTCAAAACAAAACAAGACTGAGGTCATGTTCAAATCTGCATGTATCTCCTGGTGGAAAACATCTAAACCTTATTAAAACAAAATAATTTGCATAATCTGTGTGTAAAGTAACTTGACATGAGTTTTTACAAAGTGACTCAGCAGTTTGGATCCAAAACTATGACTCATGAAAACCAACCATCTTGAAGAAGAGAAGCTCTTAGTTTGTGTGTTTGCATCCCACACCGATTTGATGCAAAGCTGACAGCAGAAAAACGCTCTCCCCAAAAAAATTCTTAAGCTGCAATAAAAAAGTAACAAAACATATGAATTTTAAAAAGGTGATACTGTTGTGAAATTGCATCAGTGTGATTTCCTCAGAGGCGGCGGCAGCAGCAGCGATGAAGCCTTTTCAACCACCAGAATATATTCATGGGAGGAACTTTAGTGGCCTGATTGAGCCTCCTCAGGCAGCGAGCCGTGACCTTATTGGAGGAGGGAGGAGGTTGGTTTTCAGCCCGACGAGAACTTTTTAAATTGTTTATTAAAAACTTTTTTTGCTGCACTTCCGGCTCTGAAATCTAAATTTCCTACCAAACAGCTCTGCGCCTCTCTCTCACTCTCTTCATTTGAAGTGATTCTCACTCAGAACCGGTTTCATTTTGACGAGTCTCTGTTTAAACTCCGCGAGCCATTTACTGTCCTCGTTACAGAAACTTTACTTTTACTTCTACTTAAAACAATAGAGGCGTCTCAGAAGGTCGGTGACTGGATCAAGTGCTTTATGACAGTTTTATTAACACAACAATAGATGAACCTCTTTTTTTTTTTACTGGGTCTCCTGAGAACTGCAGAGAGAAGAGAGGGATGAGAGCAGGGCTGGTAAATCATTTCAAGTGCTGAGGAAGAAAATGAAAAGAAAACGAACCAAGTGAAGAAGAAGATGAAGAAGCATCAATATGCACACACACACACACACATACACACATACGAGATTAGAGAGAAGGAGAGACGTTAAATCCGTTGACACTCCCGTTCAAAGTGTTGTGACGTTTCCACCACCGACTGTACAGTTTGACTCATATGATCTCATGTGTAAAAGGGAAAAATCAGCATCTCTGCTCCATTAAATGCAGCATCCAGGGCAAAGTACATCAGGACCAGGTGACCTATACACCGTTTACTGTGTGTTAAAGGGGACATATTATTGAAATATCACTTTTTGAAGGCTCTTTAACATATATTTGGGTGTTTGTCTTGCCTTCCGGCCGCCAAAATGTGAGAATTGACAAAAAAATCTGTAATGTTCAGGCTCCCTAGGTTGAAATCCATGTGGTTTTACGAGCTTTTTCCCTAAATTGTCTTCCAATGATGTAACTAGGATTCGAATTTGCATAATACCATCTACCTGTACCGGTAGACGGGGTGGGGCAAGCAGTGGTTAATTTGCATTTAAAGGGACAGGCACTGAAACCAGCCATTCTGAACAGGGCTGTTTTGAGAGGATGAAAAGAGCTGTGATGTTTGATTCTTGGGGTATTTTGACCAAAGCATGTCACAGACATGTCTTTAAGACACCTGGGAACTATTTTAATATGTGCAAAGGGGGCAGAATATGTCTCCTTTAAACAAAACTCCTGTGCACTGATTAGCCATGGCAGCATTACAGCAGTTGACTGGTTAGGGAATTAATTTTAATTTGGATCCAACACTTTTCTTACTGGGTGTATGACAGTGAAGATCTGACAAATGAAACCACAGCCTGAGGCAATGGACAGAAAGGGTTAAAAAACAAAAAGTTTAAATCAACATTAAAGCTGAGAAAAGACAAGCTCCAATCACCTATTTGTTTTCCCCACCTTTAATTTTTGATTTCCCATGTTTGGTTTAAAGTTATCACAAAGGTTTATTCTCCTCTGTTAGTTTGACAAATCTGTGACTGACAGTGATCGGAGTGTAATAGTGGTATTATCCTTATTGTAATGTATAAGGAATTATGGTATGAATTATGGGGGGATAAGCACAACTCGGATGTAACAACATTAATCAAAACAAGTGGAAGAACTCTACAGAAGTTTCTCCTCTAAGATGCCTGTGTTATACATTCAGTTGCGACTGGCCAGTGTTTTTATGGCCTGTTTTAAAAGTTCATTATGAATCATTGGTCATTTTATTTGAAACTTAATTTATAGTTTCAATTATTTCCCACTGCCTCTATCAAAATAATAACAATAAAACCAGTGGCCTGTTTTAATGCACTGGCTCAAGTTACAGCTGCTGCCTGATAAAGTTTCCTTAACTGTCTTTGCCGCCTTCTCCTCCTTTCCTCACCTTCCTATTTAACTAATAACACTTCAGGAGTTTATGTCCTCCACCTCCACCTGCACCGCCCTAAACCTCAGAGCTCACAGCACAACAGTTATAAACCGAGAAACTCTGCTGTTTGTTTTGAGAACAAACAGGAATCTCTCTTCACTGAGCTAAAATGGTCACATCAGTTTGAAGGATTAACATGACTCAGCAGAAGTCGAGGGAAATGTGTGTGTACCAAATATTAATCCCGTCTGTCCACATGTGCTGCGACGCGTTGCAGGGAAAGTGTAAACTCTGAAAAGTCAGAGAATCACTAAACTCTCTATAATTAATCCACAAAGGATGACTGGTGTTTGGACAGAGGGTCGTCCGTGCGAGATTTGCTGCAAGATGTTCGTTCGTTGTTGTAATCCATTGGATGTTTGACGGAAGAACATCTCGCAGCAAATCTCGCAAATAACTCTGAAAGTTCTCCAAACCCTTCCTTGACATGACGGTGAGTAGATGATTGCTGAATTATCGATTTTGGGTGAATTATCCCTTTAATGTTCCAATTTCTTTTTCTAACGCCCAAACTGCAGCTCCTATCGATCCCCACCCTCTGCTCCTGCAGACTCAGACATTGTTGATATTTTGATCTATTTTAACCTTGCATTACTCAGACATAAGAAACAAAATAAAACAAAACCACTAAACACTATAATCTTACAACCGACTCTGTGATATCCGTCTAAACACCAACCACCTGACAAAGCCACGTCAACTCGGCGCTTCAAGTGAACGCTCACGTATGAATATGCAGAACCAATTAAACGCATTACATCCGCAATCTAACAACAATACACCACAGACGTAACGCGCTCTCTGGTCTAATGTGAATAAACCCCGAGGGGAGCGACGCGCTGCATGCGTCAAGTCAGATTCCAACTTAAGTTTAATGTCTATTCCACTGGGTGTGAATGAATATGAATGAGTGTGTGTGTGAGTTTGTGTGCGTGTGTGTGCGTAGTACTTAAGTGTTGTCATGACTGTTTATGAAAATTAATCACTTGACTGAGTGGGAGGGTAATTCCTCTACAACCTCAGTCAGGTCTGAGCTGAGGCAGCACACACACACACACACACATGACTTATGTAAGCATGCAGTAAAAACGTGCCAAAACACACACACACACATATGACTGCAGCAAGCACCATGGAAACAATACTGCAGTAGGTGCTTGGTGAGAAATGTTGGTGTGCATGTATATTATATTATACATCATACAGTACTGTGCAAAGGTTTTAAGCAGGTGTGGAAAAAAAAGCTGAATGCTTTCAAAGATGGAAGTGTTATTTTTTTTTTTTCATCAATTAACAAAATGCAGTGAATTAAGAGACGAGAATCCTAAATCTAATCAATATTTGGTGTGACCACCCTTTACCTTCAAAACAGCATCAATTCTTCTAGGTAGGTAGGTACACCTGCACACAGCTTTTGAAGGACCTGGGCCGGTGGTTTTTTGCAATGTTTGGGGTTGTTGTGAATAAATTTGGGTCCAATCAGACACCTCACTTATGGTAATGCACGATGGGTAAGCATTCTGACTTAACATTTTTTCACACCTGTCTAAAACTTTTGCACAGTACTAAATATATATATAATGTAGGTAGGTGAACACACACACACAATGAGGACAATAGATGGTTGGCGAAAGTGAAACTGGATGAATGAAATCAATATATAAGTGCTAATAAATCTTGCAATGGGCAACAAGAAACTTCTGCAGCCGTGGGAAAATAAAGTGTGAGAAATCAGATTAAAATGAACGAATACTTTTTAAAATTCTGTAAGTTTTAAAGTGGGGAAAAAAGAAAGAAAAAAAGAAGAAAAGAGGTGAGAAATGAAAACAGCTGTATCTGTACGGTGCAGGGTAGTTGTGTAAAGATCTGACAGCCACAGACAAATCACCCGCTGCTGTTCTGTGTGCTGATCAGCGTCGCTGTGTTCGTGCATGTGTGTGTGTGTGTGTGTGTGTGTGTGTGTGTGTGTGTGTGTGTCATATTCAGTCACCACACCCTCATCCACCCTGGAGAATGTGTTCTGTCATCTAATACAGTCACACCAGCCAAGGTCATGCTCGCATACCTAAACAGTCAACACACACAAACTGAGACAGACACAGCGGCCACAGGCGGTGGAGAGCCAACGTGTGGGCAGAGAGGAGCAGAACAAGAACTGAACCGTCCTCGTCTTCATTTACATTCAATTGAGAGAGGTTTACAGCAGCAGGAGGAGGAAGAGGAGGAGGAGGAGGAAGAGGAGGAGGAGGAACGCCGGAGCCTCTGGAAGAAATAAATAAATGCAGACACACAAACCGAGGCAGTTGCGTTCCCAGAAAATGCAATCTCTTTAAGTGTTAGCAACGGTAATAACACGGTGCTATACCCCCTGAACCCTTTTAATCTAGATGAGGGCTCAGATGATCAATTTACTCAATGAGTGAAAAAAAATAAATAAAAAAATAAATGCCGGACTGCTGCTTTGCATAGCTTTAACACCGCCTGAACAATAAAAGAAAGTCCAATTAAAACGCCAGGCTGTGTTTCTAATGGGAGCAGAGGAAGCGATTAAAAAAGAGTTGCAACACATTTCCAGATATTTGTCTTTTATTTTGAAAGAGAGGGAGAGAGAGCAGCTGCACCGCCGATTCTTTTTCCCCAGTTAGTGTTATTTTGTGTGCAGGAGCGCCGGCGCAGCCACAGTTAAACAGTTAAAGGTCATTTCATACACAATTACAGGCCTGTAGAGCTAATGTGGTGTCATTCTGCTGCTGCTGCTGCTGCTGCTGCTTTTCCCCTCAGCAGCTAATTCAGAGAGTCAGAGGTGATCAATGTTACAGCAGCAACAAAACAAAAGGTAAAACTGTTTAAAAGATGTTGTGGCTCTCAGGGATTCAGGGAGGGAGGGAGGGAGGGAGGGAGGGACGGCTCTGTGACAGAAGAGCAGAGCTAATGAAGGTTGTGTAGCTGTGATGTAGAAAAAAAAAGAAGAGCTAATCATATCTGGATGCAGCATGTGTCCCTACGCGAACTGTGGGATTCAAGACACACAGTTTGAATTAAGAAGGTGCAAATCACACTTTGCAGGAGCGTCATTATCATGGAAATGAAAGCAACAGGTCTGCAGTCGTTTAAGGAGCTGACGTCTGTTCCCTCGAGGGCACAGATGATAAAACTTTCACCACTTTTTCTCCTTTTTTAAGTTAATAATTTGGTGCAGATGTTTCACTGAGGTGCTGCTACCTCCTTTAACTTCTGCATTAGGAGGAGACGAGAGAGAAGCTGAACTGTTAATGTGCTCAGACTGTTAATGATGAAGTCTCACCCATCTTGTTTTTCTCAGATTTGGACGTTGCCCAGAGAACCACAAGTCTATCTGAATGAATCCAGTCTGAGGATCAGTCAGAGATTAAAGGGAAATAATGACCTAATAACATCCTGGTTTCAGTGGGTGCACAAGACCAGATGATGATGAGTTCAATGACACGTTAAAAATGTCACTTTTTGGTATTTTTTTATGAAGAATTAGTTGAAGAATTTGTCTTTTTTTCACCAAACATTGTCCGGTTTCACCCAAAGCTACAAACACAGATACACACACGCACTGACATAATGTATTCAATAACTGATACATCAGTATGGCTGACTCGGTGACCAAAAAAAAAAAAGTAATGAAATATTCTCCCTTTTCAAAATGAAATGTTTCATTCATAAGCAATAAAAAAGAGTTTTACCACTACAGCCTTAATCGGTCTGTTCTGACCCCTCAGCTCCTTATTGTCGGCATGGTTTTTTTGTTTTTTTACCCAACGTAATTTGCACTGTGTTTTAGTATCTTATGTAATTCTTTACTGTCATTTGAGGCCACAGCGTCCCCTCACTTTAAAAAACTACTCTAAAAAATCCACCTCTGGACATTTCTCATGTTTTATTCTCTCCTGCTTTGAAACACACAATCGACGGACCAGGACATTAATGAAAGGACGTTTTATTAAAGCCACATCTGTCTGTGTTTCTACATACAAGATGGTAGCAGTTATAAAATGAAAATCAGTTTAAACTTTAAACTAAACTAGATTGTATATATACTACAAAACAATTCATTCAGATTTTACTGTTTGTGATTTAAAAAAAAGAAATAGCCTAGTCGATTAAAATGTTTAAATAAAACTTAAATTTCATAATCATTCATGTAAGTGAAGCATAAATGGTTGAAATTCGCTGATTGGATCCTTAAATGTGAATATTTCCTTTATTTAATGACACTTTTCATGGCATTTTATATCAAATCATTGATCCTGAGGATATCTTACAACTCCTGGGCTTTCTGATACGTTTAACTACAATAGAAACCATAGCTGCTGATCAGGACTGTGTTGGTCTCAGTCTGGATGTTGCAGCATACAAATGACCAAACAGAAAATCTCTCTCTCTTTCTCTTTCCCCAAGTGGCATCTGGTCATTTAGAGAGTTTCGATTTTATCTGCTAAAGTTTTAAAGCATCCGTGTGTGAGTTTCTACTTCTGCTGCTGCAAAGCCTCAACACAACAGAGCTGAGTGTCATTTAGTTTGTTGTGCTTCCAATCCTTTTAAAAAGAAGAGGCGACGAAGAGGAAAAACACCACCTGTGTTTTCACCGGTTTTCACCAGAAACACTCCTAACTAACCATTAAGGTTTGTGTGTGTGTTTTTTTTATATACTGTAATTTTGAGGGAGATAAAGAAGATTTCATTTCCCTCCATTACTCTGCAGCTGCAGCATACATTTCAGATGAGGATATCTCAACATCTCAGCACAGAAACCCCCTGAATGAGCTCGTCTTTTGTCGTTTCGGTGTACTAACCCTTTACTGTAAATGTTGCCTGGTTACATCTTTGAGAGTGTTTTTGTCAAAGGGAGACGCTACTTTCCATCTCTTCTCCTCTCCATTAGTTGTTTCTCCCTTTGGCAAAGTAAGCTATCAAATTTGACTGGACAGTCCATTAGCTCAGAGCACAGGATGCTGCTGAGACAGAGATTGTATAGGAGGGAATGAGGCTGTGAGAAACTTTATGGACTTGTGTGGATGTGTGTGTGTGTGTGTTTCTGTGTTCGTGGTTTTGTGTGTAATGGGAGTGCTGAAAAATCAAAGCGCGACGTGTCGAGTACGCCTGATATCGCAGGTTGTTTTTTTCCGTATCTGGTAATCAGGGTGTTTCTAGACAAACACACACACACATCAGATTGACTGTAATTGGGTGGGTGTGAACTTCTCACCAGAGGGTTTTTAACTCTGTGCTACTGTGGGAGGTTGGAGGTGGGAGTCAGCGGGGGCAGGCTGCTCCTCGCACAAAGTGACAGCAATTACCACAGCTGAAGGCCGGAGAAGTTATGACCCTAGACCGATCCTGTACAGTATGTGTACACACACACACTAAACAAAGTTTTACCCCCGACGAGGAAAGAGACACAGTTTGAGTTCTTTTTAGACCTGACACCATAACGAAAACAGACGTTTATGTTTTTCTTAACACTTTATCGGGCAAATGACCACATTCAGGCACTTATTTGTGACAAATTAAACAAGTTAAAGGTAGAGTCTGGAGTTTTGTTCGTTGAGTTTTGTAAACAAAACATTCTGGGCCCCTCCTCTCGGGCTCAACTGTGTAGCCTCCTGCCCCAGACAGCAACAGTTGTCAGGACCGCAAAGGAAAAGAAATACAGTCCCAGTGAAGCGCTGCAGCCGTGGGCCGATAGCCGACCGTCACCAACAACGGGAGCCTCCAGTGTTATGTTGTAACGAGCAGGAGCACCGTTGTGGTGAGCTGGGAAGAGGGTGTTAGCGGCGGATGCTAACTGCTACTGCTAGCTGAAGTTAGCATTGAGCTAGCTCACCACAACGGCCCGCATACTTGTTACCAGTCGAGGCTTTAGTTGTCGGTGACTGCATTTCTTTTTCTTTGCGGGCCTGACTGCTGCTGCTGAGAGAGAGACACATGCTAGCACTCGCTAACATCCGGGACAGCTAGTGGGGCTAGCAGCCCTCCTACTTCTAATATACTCCAATCATGGTCGAGAATTGAACATGGTTTTTGGCAACAGTACGATACAACAGATACAGCATCCTATGATACAATACAATTACAGGCTACACAATTTGTCAAATCAACTGAATTCATCTGAACACACCAAACTCTCGCCATAGTGACAGTCTCAGAAGTGTAGATGTGTAGTAATTTGTAATTTCCACAGATGCGCTTTTTTGTGTTAACTTGCCACTCGCTTTATCAGCCTCCTGTTAACAACATACAGTACAGCGGCTAACCATTAGCGGAAATGATTCCACCCGTGAACGCTGTTGCTAGCCAACTCGCCAGGCCGACTGTCCCCAACTGGTGCGGACTAGACCTGACTGTGAATCGCGGGTAAAATTGGGCAAGAAACCGTGTAGTGTGTCCCCAGCTTTGGATGACTTGATACAGTATGATGACTTTTCACTCAGACGTAACACCACTACCACATAAGTAGTCTTAAAATGTTCTTTTGGATCATTGCAGTATTGATATAACATGGATTACTCATGTATTTTGAAGCTTGATTGTCTGTTTGCTCATTCAGTCGCCAATTCACCAACTTGTTGATATCAACTTTCCAACTGGATGATTATGTTTACGGAGAATTTCAAAGCAAATATCTACTGAACTGGTTTTAATGACTCGGATCAAATCACCAACTGACATAATGAGATGGTTATGACTGCACATAGATCAATAATGTGATACGATAAAGACAATGGTGTATGACTAGGAGAAGGAACTGTGGGCGACAGGTTTTTCAGAAAAGGAAAAAGACGATTTAATAGTGTAACAGTTTTTCCACATGTGTGTCGTCAGGTGTAACATGATGATGAAACAGGTGCATCAGCAGCGGAGGTGCATCCTGACTCTCTGAAAAATCTTTTCCGTTATTTATTTATCTGCTGCGATGATCACTGCAGCATCTGTGCCATCTGTTCACCGTGGAACTAAGTGAGTTATAAAAACACCAGGGGAGGAGGGGAATAAAGCCAGTTTTTCTTTCTTTTTTTTTTTTTATAAAAGTTTAGCGAGTGAAACCAACCAACCCCCAGAATAACATCCCAGTGATTTAGAGAAGTTTTATTGACGGTTTAAAGTCGAATTAATTTCAGGGATCGAAGCGAGTGCGTTTACTTCTCCTCTGGCGAGCCTGCCAACACTCAGGCAGGTGATGGGGATACTAACTATGTCTGTCTATAAAGAAATATTTCAGCCTCAGCGTACAGTAAAAATGTCTTTTCAAATTATTGATCAGACCATTTGTAAGGAATAACAACATGTGCATTCCTGAATTTATTTATAACCACCACATCTGGCAAATCTGGAGTGTGTTTTTGACAGAGCAGAGATCAGACACGAGCAGAGATACGAGCACATTTGCTTTCCACATGTAGACGGAGGCTGAGTGGACACACCCCTCCTCCCTCCCTCCCTCCCCCCCCCTCGCCCCCTTTCTTCACAGAGAATAAGAAAAAAGTCAGAGCTTCGGCTGCCAGTCATTCTTTGTGCATGAAATAACTCCAGCCTGAGGTTGTGTTCTGCTCCAAATCGTTGATCTGATCTGCATCGTTTTCTGTTTTTGTTTTTTCTCCACGTAAGCAAACGGGGACACGGCAGAAAGGAGAGGAAACCCACCACACAGCAGTCATCATCATCATCATCATCATCATCATCATCATCATCATCACTACTCTCTCCTTCGTTTCTGCTGTGGAACAAATGTTTGGGAATGGGATGGGAAGTTAAATTTACGTCCGGCCACATTGCGTCGACTTTTTCAACATTAAGTGAAAGACAACTACCTCCATCTTTCTTGGTTTTAGTGAACTAAAAAGGTCATTTTAAAGGGGAATTTCCATTTTTTTTTACAACCTGGACCTTATTTCTAGCATAAAATACAATCATTTACTCACCCAGATAACTTTGCTGTCATTACGAGTCCTTCTGACGAAATTAGATCCCAGATGTTGATAACAGCTAACCCCAGACTCGGAGGGGAATAGCACTAGCGTATCATAACAGAATATTGGTGAAATGAACGAGTTTCACTGCAGATAATGTGTTTTTTAGATGCTGCATTGCGCTGCCCCGTGTTCTCGCATTATATTGATATACGCAGCTCTCGGCTGGATCCAATTTCGTCAGAACGACTTGTAATGACACCAAAGTTATCTGGGTGAGTAAATGATTGTATTTTATGTTAGAAATAAGTTCCAGATTGTACAAAAACGGCAATTCCCCTTTAAGACTCTTGAGTCGTGAGTAGAACAGATTTTATAAATTATTTCAGATAAAGGTATTTAGTACTCTGGACATGGCGTCAGTGTTGTTTTATCCCTCCAAGGTTTTTTGCTCCCAGACCCCTGCAGCTCTGAATTGGTGGGTGGCCTCCAGTCATTGAAGAGAGAGAGAGAGAGAGAGAGAGAGAGAGAGAGAGAGAGAGAGAGAGAGAGAGAGAGAGAGAGAGAGAGAGAGAGTGTGTGTGTGTGTACTATGTGTGTGTATGTGTGTGTGTGCGTATGTGGTTCAGAGAAAAGTCAAGATTGAGTGCGTGCGTGTGTTTTAAATTGGCGATTCCTCATGTGTATATGGACGTTTGTGTCAGCAGTTGACTTTGTGAGCGTGGCTAAAAACTGAAAAAAATGTTCGGGCTGCCAGCTTGGTGTGTGTGTGTGTGTATTATGTGTGTGTGTGTGTGTGTGTGTTCCTCATCCAGGGGATTCTGATACACTCCTGACTGAGTTGGTCTGCTGGTTTTGCCCCGAGGCTGTGGCTCCTCTCTGGCAGGCAGAATGTAAAACGCACGTCCACAAACACAACCACAAACTGTTTGTGTGTAAATGTGTATCTGTGTGTGTGCATGTGTGTGTGTGTGTTAGGAGGCAGAGCAGAGAGACTGACACCTGTAAAATGTCAAGTGACAACAACAGCAGCAGCAAAGTGACTAAGTTTTCCTCCCTGCGGGCGTCGTCCCACCCTCCGTCACCGTCTGCTGCTGCTGTGAAAGGCTGAGACCTGTGTTTACACCGACGCCTCCTGCAGCAGCAGCAGCAGCGTTTAGTTCACACTCTGTTTTCTCACTGTTTGTTCATTTTTTATGTGCAAAATATGGTCAACATGGTTAAAGATAGCTGCTCTCACATTACTTTGTATTGAACTGGTGCTGCCTCAACAAATAGGCCTACTGTTTATTATATCAGACATGCATGTGACAGACATCATGACTGTACGATGATTCAACCAACACCGCCACCCAGGGATATTTTTATTCAAGGAGTATAATTAGCCATATTATTCCCATCAATCATTTTGTTTGTACTATTACTGTAAAAAGGCTTAATTTACCCTCCATTTGAGCTGCAATATTAACCTCCTTTATGCTAATGAGATACGACATCTGAGATATTTTTTTGCTCAAATCCGTCTCTCAGTAATTTGGATTATGCACTGATCTCAGCAAACACCTTCTGAGTGAACTCAGTGCTGCCCACACATCTGCAAAGTTGTAAATGTTCTCACTGACAGTAGCTACAGTTTTTCTTATATGAAGTAAAGTATGATTTACACAATTTATTGGTATGGTTAAAGGGACTATTTATATTTTGCTGTTACTACAGGAGCATTACCATTAAACCAGTGTTGTCAATGTAATGACGTCTGCTGCATTACCTCAGGATGGATGCTACAGTGACTCGGTATCGGAAAAAGTGCACCTAAAGTGTGGGGCTAACTGGTTAGCATCCTAGCTTCAGTAGCAAAACTTAACCCTTGAGCCTATTTTGTTTTTGAATACTTTTGATTTTGTCTTTATATACAAAATCGTAATGATCTTAACATTGTATATTATATATAACATTATCCACCGCTCTATTTATTGATTGTGTTGTTGTACACAAATGCACATAGGAGGATTAACAAAACAAAGGAAAAGCGACCAGACTTGACAGACGCAAAAGGAAGCAAAGGGTTTGTTAGGTTTGGATTTGTAGGAATACCAAAACGGACCAAAACTATAAGCTCCTTTAAGGCAAAAAAAAAAAAAAAAAAAAAAAAAAAAACACCACTGTCTGAATATGAACTGTTCAGTTAATAAAGGTTAAAGAGACAAGCTGTTCTGTTGTTCCCCTTCACACTGATACAACACAGCCCGACGCTGCTCTCCTCCCTCGACAGTACACCAAGGTCCTGTCGGACAAGGACACTTTGAACACTCTGGTGATGATCCAGCGCGGGGCATTGTAATCAGATGGCATCAGATGGGGCCCAATTAACCGAATGTGCAGCTCAATGAGCACAACAGGCCGGCGCTCTGCGGATCCTTCCAGGTCCGACTCGCTCCAACCGAAACACCTGCTGGCTCAGGGGGCTTCGAGAGCAGCCGCACCTGTTCGCTTCATATTGAACTTTCATTTCACGCAGCAACAACAAAAACAAAAAAATGATTTGACGTTTCACAAATGAAGCAGGTTTTAAAGTATGTTTCCCCGCTAACTGCCCAAATGACCAATTACAGTCCAATATTCAATGTGTGTAATGAGAGGAAAACAAACAGATGTCAACACTGGATTGAAACATTAATTTCATAAATTGGTGAATTAGACCATTAGTACAGTATGTGACGGCTTGTGCACATCCGGTGTTTGTGTGAATGCAAAAATAAATAAATAAAAAAAATAAAAAACGAACTGTACCAAACAGATGGTGTTTGCATCCGAGGAGTGGAGAAGGTATTTCCTCTGACACGACTGCATCTCATCCCTCATGCAAATTAAGGCAACATAAACCTCCTGTATGGCCCGATATGCTTTTTAATTGTTGGAGATCGTTTCCCTCGGCCCCTCAGGGGAAAATTACTCACAACAGCACAAAGAGAACAGAGCTCAGCCTTGTGCTTCATCATCTGGGCCGGCATGACGCTCACTAAGTGTGAGTCAGAGCTCCAACTCCATTCAAGAAAATATTTTCCCATTGACGCAAATTCAACCTGGGGCTGTAGTTTCCTAATATTTTAGGTCTAAAAGAATGAATCTGAAGATTTTCTTTTTATTGTCTCCTGTTACGCAGTAGTTCTGTCTGTCCCCGCTACTTACATCCCACAAAACCACAATTTTTTTTACAGACAAGGTCAGATGGCTTCAAACCGAGGGGTTTGTTGACTTCAAGAAAGACGACATGTTTGTAAATGCAGCTGTAATACAAAGTCTCGCAAGAGTCGAGTTGATGGCTCACTATGTTTACAGGTCGTCGGAAGCTCCTGTTTGTTTTATCAGCAAAGGAATATCAACTCAGAGGCACAATGTTTTCGTAGCAGTGAGAGTAAATATTAGGGGTGGGAGAAAAAATCGATTCACATAAATATTGCGATGTCTTTTCTGACGATTTTTTTTAAATATTGTGCAATGTGCATTTGTTAGCCTTTTTTACATACAGAGAGTACAGGTTTTGAAAAGGGTTTAAGTTCACTTTATAATGGAGTATGTTAATTTATAGGCTCCTATAGTATTTGTGTGCAGATAAATGTTAAAAATGCAGACTAAAAATCGAGAGAATCGGTAATATCGTAGAATCGCAATTTAAATCGAATCGCCATCCAAAAAATCGTAGAAGAATCGAATCGGGAGAATCAGAATCAGAATCAGAATGCCTTTATTGTCATTATACCACTGTATAACGAAATTTTAAGCCCTCCCCCCCTTCAGTGCAAACAAGCATACTATAAAAATACAACATAAAAACACTTTCAATAATATAAAAATAAATAGATAAGAATAAATTATATGCACAGTATATAGCACAGCAAATTTGTGTATATTGCACAGTATGTGAGGTAGTTTGGTGTATTGCAATATGTATTGAGGTAGTCCAGGGGGTGTCTGTGTGCGTCAGTGCATGTGTGAGTTCAGCATATCAAAAGCATATCAGCCCTAGTAAATATGGCTGTTGTTTATTCTACCTGAGAGTGTCAACTTGACTCTCGTGCGAGACTTTGTATTACAGCTCCCTTTACAGACATGTCGGCTTTCTTGAAGTAAACAAACCCCTCGGCGTGTGTTTGAAGCCATCCGACGTTGACTGTCAAAAAAAAATGGCAGTTTTATGGCATGTAAACAGCCTAAATTGCGAAAGATCGGTCCGCTCCCATTCATCGCTGCTGTGGCGATGCAGGGGACAGACAGAACTACTGCATGCAAGAAAATCTTCAGATTCATTCTTTTAGACCTGAAATATTAGGAAACGAGAGGTTGAATTTGCCTGGAATGGTCCTTTAAACATGTTCGGTCTGAACATGCACAGGGTTACATCTGTCCTGTTGCTGTGCATCATTAAGTTGATATAAGTGATGGGATCCTGACATGACGTGACAGTTGTAGTCACTGTAAACTTCTGATCTGATGAGATATGATCAATTTAATTGGCCTTTTGCAAACACCCCAGAATTAACACATGAACTCAGTTACAACAACACAAACACCTACAATGGGTCCTCTCTTTAGGAATGACATAATCTGAACACTACAGCTGATTAACCACTCATATGATGCCAGCAATGGATGAAAAGCAGCTGTGAATCAAGCTCTCGTGTGCACAGTGTGGGCACAAAGTCGACAATGCAGCGACACAATGACAAGGATCCTGAATTCAGTCCATATTCAGCGGTGAATAGTCGAGTCAGAAATGAGTGTGAGTGTTTGTCACTTCTGGGAGAGGAACACACAGGTTTCCAATGTGACATCAGTGTCTTCTTTGAAACATCTCTTTTTTCAGTTTTTGCTTTTTTTCCTACCAAGTGGTTTCCTTGCACTTGAGCTTGTTTTGTGAGTTTGTTTCTTTTATTATCGGACGAGTGTTTTTAATAGAACATGTTGCAGCCAACTTGAAGAACGTGCTGTGAAAGTACCGAGTACAAAAACATAATCTAACACTGCCTTTCTGCCTCAGCTTCCTTGTTTGAATAAAGCAGCATCTACTCATCACAGTATAAAAAAAAATCAATCCAACCAACCCAATCAATCGCCAAACGCCGAGCTCAGATTACAACGGTTTCAAGATCCTAATTGCTCTCAGAAATTGAAATGCATGAGGAGAAACCTCACAGATGTTCTCTCTAATCTCAAACACACGCACACACACACACACACACATTACAAGATATGAAAATAATGATGCATCACACACAGGAAAGCAGAGCTAAACACAAAGGAGTCTGTGGTGAGTCTTTCGATGTAACATTAAGAAAACAAAAAGGCCAAATGAAGGTCAAATGCTGCTTAACGTTCGCCTCAATAGCTAGAATATTTACCATTATCTGGGAACCACTGTCATCTGCTCTGCAACTGAGGAAATACCCACACTCATCTTGGTTATTAAGAGGAACAATGTAGGATTTTTAGCTTAACTAGGCTACATATTATTTACCTTAAATAAACAGCTTCAGAGTACTAGTGCTGCTTAAATATGTGACTTGTAGCTTGTTCCAGGGAGAATGGAGGCTCTCTGCCTTCCACCTAGCATCTCTTGGCTGAAAACCAACCTTGTAAGATGATGATCAGAGCCTCCGACCCGGTGTCCCAGCTCTCATCTCAGCGGCACCGTGACACAAACGCACCCCGTAACCCGTAATCTCTTGTTTATGACAGATAAGACTACACAAATATACACGTCTTAACATAGTATATGATATATAACGTTATCCACCGCTGCATGGATTGATTTCTCGCCGGCTTCATTGAAAACAAATGCACATGGCCCAGAGGAGGGTTAGCAAAACAGCGGACTTGCATAGTTCCCCTTTAACTCCTTGTTATCTGTCACTGAACTGAAGTTGTTTGAGCAACTACTTTTCACACTGGTGCATCATGGGACTGTAAGCGGTGTCCAAAAGTTGTCAACTGTCTTCTTGCTTGGCTGCCTGCGTCTCTGTAGTTTGTTCCATAGGACTGTGTATGAATCATTCAAGTGTGTGTGTGTGTGCGCACTTCTGATATATGAGTGTGACTGTGACTGTGTGATAGGGAAAATTTCCAAAGACCCTCGTTTTTCCCCATGTGTCAGTTTTAATACGAGAAACACTCTGCCACTCTGCCATATTTCGTTAAGATTTGGGAAATAAACATCATTGTAATGTGACCTCAGGTGTCTTTAGACATGCTGAAGGTGTAAATGTGCCGGTGCCAGCGCTGATGCGAGGTGGTGGACGGCTTCAGTGGCAGCTGGCCAGCAGAACAGCTCCGCAGCAGCTGTAGATGAAAAGGAAACGCAGAGAAAAACCCAAAGCTCTCAGCTTAAATCCTCCCAAATGATTTAGACACACGCCATTCGGCCTGTGTGCAGCTGTAAAAAATCACATAGGAGCATTTAAAAACAGTCCGGTGCCTTTGATGTGCATTTTTCCTCTGTGTTAAAAAAAGAAAAAAAAGGCGAGATGTGAATATGGATCACATTAGCAGCAACTCAGACAAGCTCAGACCAAAAGGTTTCACTCACACCATGTGTTCTCACAGGAGGATTTCCACCAGCCGAGGAAGGAAAAGTCTTCTAATTTACACTCAGGCGATAGGAGGCTGATGCAAATGTAAAATCCTTCAAACATTTACATTACAGTCTAATCCCTCTTCTACAGCACACTGCATGGGGTCACTTCAAATTAAAATCCTGATATATGATATTCATGCAGAAAGATATGTACAGTATATATACATATATGCTGCACTTTGCATATTGATTACAAATTAATGTCAAAGGAGCAAATTCAAGGACTAAGACGTCACAGCACTGTCTCAACTACATGGCTAGGAATGAACTGTTGATGAGAACTGGACTATTATTAATTCTTCTTGCCATTTAATTTGATTTCATTACTTGAAGCCACCTGGGGCGCCGAAAAGGGGAGAATAAGGAGAAGGATTCGAGGGGCCGATGACTGACAGAGAGATCCCTAATAAATTCCATTACTAATACCAAAAACAATTACACTAAATTATTTATTTATAATCACAAATATATTTTATTTACAATGTAATGGGAACACTAACTTTAGGTTTTTTGGAAACATTGAGTCCTCCTACTAACCACTAAATTTATCAATTTAAACCACAAGAATAACCTACATTATTAATCCCCCAAGGGAAATTCATTTGAGTATGAGTAAGACAGAAAAAAGTTTCCCGCACACTGCCCTTTGACTTGCAAAAAACTTTAATATGGAACAAAGAAACAACATTTCGGTTCTCAGACTTTTGTCAAGCAGAGATTTTAGGACAGTGTGCAGGCAACTTTTTTCTTCCTTACATGGACTCTATGCTCCCACACACCTGTCACAAAGGCTTTTTAAAGTTTGCATCAGTCTCCACATGTTTTTATAGATGATGAAATGCATTGTATTCAGTGCTTCCCCCTACCAAGAACCTGTCATGTTGTTCTTTTCACAAATATGGGAATGATAGTCAAAAATACCATTAAAATGTACAGTTCTATGTAAAACAGAATCAAAACCTTTCACCAGCCTCGCAGCCGGCTCTAAGTGGGCCCACTAACATCCGTTTTCATGGGGCCCAAAATCCCTGCAGGCCTCCAGAGAATCCACCGCCTATATCATCTGGTATGACTCTGCGTTTTTCCCACATGTGTTCGCAGCGGGAGCGGGAAAGCACTACTCAAATAATTCAGTGTCGGTGCTCTGATGTGTGGACAGACAGACGAGGCCGACCCCGGAGGATGACCTCGTCCATCTCCTGGGGTCACAGACGCCTCCGCTGAGCCACAGTGGAGGGAAACATCCTGACAGTCACACTCAGATCCAACACCGTCAATAAGCTCACATGTGAACATCTGGAGGAGGAGAAAACCACTGGATTTGACAAACTGACTGACTGAGAGTCGCAGGTTAGTGACGGCTGAACTCGGGAAACCTGCCATTAATCACGATATTAAACGCCGCAATAAATTTATCGTGAAGATTCCTAAATACTGTCACTTTCCAAAGAAGATTATGTTGGCAGATGTGCGTCAAAGTAAAGATAATGGTCCATTTACCCAACATGACATTGAATTGGTAGGAATTTAAATGTCAGTGTGTCATTTGTAATTAAAAAAAAAAACGATTAAAATAAACATATGCTAGATGATAATTATTGACTTGAATATTTCAAACACTTCCCCTGGGTGATTAATAATTGGTCCTATATGAATATATACTTAAAATATTTTGTGTAAATAATTAGTAATGTAACTATATATTGAGTGTATTTGATTTTACACATTCATAGTGTAAATTAATCAATCGTGATAATCGCAATACCGTGACAATAATCGTACCAGGAAAATCTATAATCATGACATCTCAAGTTGAAATAAGCAGCAGCTCAGTGTGAGTTTCCTCTGACAGCGTGGGATGGTATTGTTCTATAGTTGCGTTTTTGTGTTTAACACCTGCTCATACACATTATTAGTACATAAAGGCCCCACGAGCGGTACATGAGGATATTTAAACCCTCGGATCAATAAAGTATCTAACTCTCAATCCATCTCTCTGTTGGTGAAAAAGATTGAAAAAAAATCCTCTTGAAATAAGTTTCCACTCAATAACTTCATTTTAAAACTTCTCTCTCCGTGGCTTCAGAGCAGTGGGAGCTTTCACCTGCTCAGCGCATTAAGTATCTCTGGCTCATGATGATAATTGAGTTTGGCGGGCTGGCAGCCTTCGCCACAAGTTCGTTAATAGAAAGCAGGTCTCGGCCCGGTCTGAGTCAACGAGTGACTTCCCCATTAAAGACATTAAAGACTCCAGGATGGTTTGGTGCGCTGACGATAATAATAATGCCTGAGTTGATTGAAGAAAACACAGCAACAGCAACATCTCAGAAACTTTAAACAAAGTCTTGATCTACTGCAGTTTTTGATTCTGAACAAAACTTACTATATATCGTTATTTCTTCTTGCTGCAGGGAAACAGAGGTGTGTGCACCCTCATGAAAAAAAGAAAGCGACTCACATCCAGCGAAAACCAAATATTTAAACACTCGGCTTCTGTCTGGATCCGGTTGTTGGAGGGAGAAGATGAGGAGCTGTCAGACTCCACTCAGCCGCTGATGGATGGAGCGGCTCTTACCCATCATACACTGCTCTACTACGCCCCTCCCTCTGCCTGCCACTCTCCCTCCTCCTGTGGGGGAAACTTTGCAACTGTAATATTAAAAAAAAAAAAAAAGAAAAGTGCACGGCGCAGGGCTCAAATGTGCAGGACAAGATAAGGCATCTCCAAGCAAACTAAATCTTTATAAATTCCCATGCTCAGAGACGCTTACACAAACAGCCGGCCAGAATCCATCTTCCTGACAGAATCATTTCCAAAGCCAGAACCCCCAACTGGTTCTCCTGGATGCACTTCTGAGCCGCACACGCCTGGGAGCCAGCGAGCGAGCGTGTGTGTGTGTGTGAAAGTGTGTGAAAGTGTGTTTGTGTGTGCAAAGAGAGGGAGAATGGATAAAGTGTGAGTCATTCAGGAGGGAATATGACCTGTATGTGTGTGTGTCTGCAGTGAAATCAGAAGCACACCCTCGATTGGTGACCAAACTTCTGTCTGTGTGACCGTGTGTGTGGGTGTGTGTGTGTGTGTGTGTGTGTGTGTGTGTGTGTGTGTGTGTGTGTGTGTCGATGAGAGAGAGATTAATGGTGCAGACATCTGAAGGTATTTCTCTCATTTCTCACTGAATCTCTCTGAGCCACCAAATTCACACCGGCTGCCTCTCAGCAGCACTGTGAAGATCTGTGAGTGAGTGTGTGTGTGTGTGTGTGTGTGTGTGTGTGTGTGTGTGTGTGTGTGTGTGTGTGTGTGTGTGTGTGTGTGTGTGTGTGTGTGCAGTGTCTGTTCTGATGACAACAGACTGTGTTACAAGTTCAAATCAAAGAGTTTCAGCCCAGCAGCCGAAGGAGTGGATGAACTGGACCTAAAGGTCACAGTCCACTCTCATCACTCTCATCAGTCGCTCTCTCTCTCTCTCACACACACACACACACACACACACACACACACACACACACACACACACACACACACACACACACACACACACACACACACACACACACACACACACACACACACAAACATCAACACACGGACACACACACATTGTAATTCTGATCTCATGACTGACCCATTCAGTTTTCCTTAAGTCACAAACTGTGACCTCCATTTGATCTACCAATACTTTGCTGTTTAAATAACAAATGAGACGTCCTGTTAATACAGGAACAGATGAATGCAGCTGAAATGAAAAGTTTCAGGAAACAGAAAGACAAAACAACGTAGGGAGGAACCAACCTAATGATTCGTTTGATGAAAAACAAAAATATGAAGCAGTGAAAACTGCCTTCATCTGTCTGTGTCCAGTTACCCATGACAACACTCTCAGCTCTCTCTCAGTGCAGCAAGAAGATGAGGAGATTGATGCACACAGCTGGACTGTGTGATGTGGCTAACGTAGCTTAGCATGAAGACAGGAAGCAGAGAGACAACACATGTGTAGCTTTGTCTCAAATAATGTCATAAAAAGCCTTTTAAAGGGATAGTTCAACATCTTGGCAAATTGGCCCATTGCCATAATCCCTATAGTCATACAGATGTAGCCACCTAGAAGTTCCCCCTGGTCCCTGTCGGGACCTCTGCGGGACCGTGATGGGTCCGTGGCGGGTCCGTGACGGGCTCCCGCTTGGCCCGTGGTGATAATTTAATCCCCCGCGATGACGTAGCGAACGCAGCCACGACTGTTAACGCCCCTCTGCAGCCCGTGTGAAAATCAGCTGCAGTACTCATTTGTCCACGGGGAGGAGCAGTGATTTTGACCCGAGTTAATCTGTCAATCACTTTTCCTCCTCCTTTCTTTTTTCCCTCAGATGAATTGCTATAATTGCCTCCAAAACAGGCGATCTATAAGTAGCTTCAAAGATAAATAAACACCGACAGAGCACAAATAAAAATGTATATCACTCGCAGTTTACCTGTCAGAATTTGCATTCTAGTATATGTTTGCCTTGTGGTGGTTTTAATGTTAACACTGAAGCATAGGCTACGGTGCGCAAATAAACCCTAACCAATAAATAAACAACATGCCAACGTGTCCGTGAATATACACGCATGAGACTGTACGTGTAAAATGAAAGTATGGTCCTAAGTGACCGCCCTTATATTCAAACAAGAGGAAAGAGAAATAATTATGAGGTTCATAAATTAAAACACCATGATTGTGCGTCGTGCGCCCTCGCCATGGCACAGCTGAGACTTAACATAGGCTACTGGATGTGTTTTGTTTGTTTGTGTGAAACCTGTAATATAAACAGTTATTTACAAGCCCCTCTTTCAGTTTTTGCCAGTCGGCAACCATGAAATCTGCTGTGCATCTCTGGCTTGCTCATTCACTCCCGATCCGCAAATACATAAATACATTTCTAGTGACCACAGCGCGTCACGTCTCAGAACCACGGGCTTCATTTGTGTATTTATTAGGGCTGTGCAAGTTGCGTTATGGCAACTCATTAAACTATTAACGCCGGACACCGTAAACATGCGCTGTGCACCTCTGTAAAATTCTCAATAAAATTTCATGAATGAGTGTATTTTTCACCACAGAATAGTAATATCCCTCCCCCTGCGCTATGCTGATCTGACGCGTCTAGAGTGGTTGACAGCTCTCTCTCTTTTTTCTTTTTTCACTTTTAATGATAAAGGCACGTCAAACCAGCCATTCCCATTAGGAGAGCCAAATGCCTGACGCGCGATCTACTGGCACTGACGCACCTGTCTTAATATGGAACTCAACATGAGAGCGAAGGTGCGCTCTGCTCTTATTTCCATCTCACCCCACACACGTCGACCTGTGTCTTGTGAAGACATACAGCGCGATGGAGAGAGGGCGAGAGAGGGAGAGGGAGAGAGAGACCATACAGTAGGCTATACAGCGCGCACTGCACACCAGCGGTTTCGCCGGTCCACTGAGTGAAATAAGCAAGATAATCAGGGCCGTTGCTAGGAATTCTGGGGCCCCTGAAAGAATACTAAAGTGGGCCCCTGACTTTTCCACTTTTTTTCTTAGACTACGTAAATGATAATTTTTTATTTAGCCTACGTTGTTTTGATGCTAATGCAGCATTACTATGAGTATTAGTCAGGGTCTTATGCAGAATAATTCAGTCATACAAAGATTAGACTAGGTGCAGCAGGTGTCTTCAACTTTGTGAAGTTGTGATATCAAATCGGAATGGGGTTTATAGGGGGATTGACAGTATAGGCTTGTGCTATAACTAGTAAATTATAGTGAAAAATCAATACATTTAATTAATAAATTTAATCCAGAGGAAGTACAGAGTTAAATGAAATTCCAGCACTGACTCCATATGCAAAATTACAACATTTTTTGTAAGATAGATAATAATGTAAGATAATCATGAAAATAAAAATGTTTAAAGCAGGACCTTGAGGAAATACCTGCTCATTTTCTAATCAATTCATAGTCAAAGCGGTGGGGGATGCTTGGAGATGGTAATGCTCTGGAGCAGGTGTGAATGTTTGGAGTGTGTTGTTGCTCAGGAGAGAGTCTGGTCCAGCTAGCCTTCCAACATAACATCCCCTCCCCCGGTCCTCCTTCAAAGTTGAACAGCCAGCTCCATCGCAGGCTCTGTGCGATTTGTGTGACAATGGGTGACCAATAGGTGGCCCATTAGGGCAAACAAAAGATTGAGCAATGATAATGCTAATTCCCTGGTCGAAGGCATGCACTGAATACCTGCAACTGCAAACATCTTAAAAAGGCTTTCATCACTCCCTTAGTTTTTTCCTATTTAAATGTAGATTCACAGTAAATAAATTGTGATAAAAAAAATTGACAGTAGGTATTATTAGCTACAACAATTTATTTCCAGATAAAACAGTGGCCAGCGCATCTCCAGTAGCTAGGTCTGTTATAATTTCACTTCTTAAATCAAACATGTACTCGTGGTTCTATGAATTATGTGAATTTCCACTCACCACCAGCGGCGGCACTTTAAATGCCGCCTCTGGCGATATGTACTGTTCTGTGAGAGAAGCGCCATCTCCTGGTCATGTCATGTATTTCATTGAATGGGTGGAGTTCCAGTAAAAACTAGTCACACCCAGGAAAAGGAGGGGGTCACTCCAGCTGCTGGGACTTTGCTGGAGCTCTGCTGGAACTCTCATGGGAACAGCATGGGAACAGCATGGCAGCAGCATGGCAGGGGAATTTCTATGTGGCTCCCACTGTAGCAGTAGGTTCGTTACCTTTAATTGTCGGTGCAAGCTATTTTTAGAACAGCGGAGCAGAGCTGTGAGCTGCTCAGAGCTATGGTACGGAGGCTAATGGGATTTCTTGGTTTCCCTCATCAAACTCATCAAATACACAATCCAACAACTCCAAAACGCTCTGGTGGACAAGTTGTGACCTGCACATTCACCAAGCTACGAGATAATAACAGAACGTTATGAGACGGAGTCGTTTTAGAGGCAAATACAGAGACTGCTTACTGTAGAACTGTCCCTGAACGTGCATCAGCAGTTTTGCATGAATTTACCTCTAAAACGACTACGTCTCGTAAAGTTCTGTTATTATCTCTGCAAAAATCTAAAGCCGACTTTCTGTTGTGACCTTGTCAGAGCAGAAATCTGAGCTCCTTCACAGAAGTGTCCATGAACCACAACCATTGGCCTTGAACCTTTAGAGTGTGAAACTTAAAAGTCAAAAAGTTGATATAAATTCATTATTTATGTCCAGAGTTCATCTAAAAAGAGACAGGAGACCTGTCAGTTACCTCGAGCTGCTTCATAGGAGGAAAAACTTACTTTCCCTTCTGAGATCTCCTGAGGAAAAAGCCTGTAACTCAAGCAGTAACTAACTCTCTCTGTGGACGCAGCTGATGCGAGTGTAAACAGAAGCTACTGCCCCGTCACAAACAACAACGCCCTGGAAAAGTCAGAGACCCGAACCAGCTCTCGCCACCGCCACAGATGATGAGGAAGGGTGGGCTCGCCGCCGTACTTTGATCCAAAAACCATCTGGAGTAAATGAGGCGGCTCGGCTCAAGCTGCCGCTACGAAAACACTCGAGCTGTTGTAAAAATGTGCATAAAACACTGGCACTGTGGTTTGATGGATCTGTTGCTGCCGTAGACTAAATGTATAGACGACTACTGCAGGAGACAGCGACACACCGGCTCATTAAAAAGTACTTTGAAGAACAGAGTTGAGGTGATACTATTACAAAAACGCTGCAATATTAAAATTAAAAAAAAAGAAAGCCTGTTAATTTAATGTTGCTGACAATAACAGTTTCATATTTCAGGGCTTGTTTTCATGGCCTCCTCTTCTCTCATTTATTACATGGATTATTAAAATGAATTTTTCAAAATGCTTTCTTCTAAATTGCATTTTCTCAAAAGGCAATATTAAAAAAGAACTGAATGCAATGTTCAAAAAGCCTTGTTCTCCATGGCCACAAATTTCCGACACATTTGTTTATTCCCCCTGTTATCAACCTCCCTCCACTCTCTCTATGTTTATTAACCAACACTTCAACTTCAGTACCAAATAACTCATCTCTTTTCTCTGTGTGTCGCTCTGCGCTGCAGTCAGTAAAACTTATCAACGCGCCACAATATCTTTCTTTCTTCTAAATGTCAGCGCTCGTGGTGACAGTGACAAAAGAGTCTCATTTCCTCAGCCAACAACAGCGCATGTAATCAGGTTTGGATTAAAATTTTTGTTTGGGGGCCCAAATAAGCTCCGAGTCATTACAATGAGAGTTAGAAACAATTAATTTGCATTTTCAGCCCGAGCTGAAGAAATTCAATGTCGCGACAGGCAGGCAACTCACCTGTAAATTGGATCCTGCATCACCATCATCTTGCTCTCATCCCATGTCCACTCCTTCTTCTGTGGAAACAAAAAAACAAGAAGTGTCAATTCATGAGAAAATATATTTGTTATTTGTGGAAAAAAAAGAAAAGATTTTGGGTAAAACGCTCAGAGAAACCAAATCCTGGAAGTGTTGAATTGTGCATCCAGGTGGGCGGGGCTTAGTTACTGCTTTGTTGTGACATCACAAAGTCACAGGAAGTCCTGACGGCTGGTTTTAAGGCTCAGTTTTTTTTTTTAATACAGGCTGTGTGTGTTTCTCTGTGGACTGAGGCTTTAATACTTTTACAGTGTTACTGTAGGACCTGGAGCTGATTTATAACATAAAGAAGAACTAACTTTATACTATATGAGACCTTTAAATACTCGACATTTAACTTGACAGGTAAAACCAGTGAAGCCTGAAGTTCATCCCTTTGTTAAAGTACGTTCAGTGCTGTGAAACGACACTCGGCTCGTTCTATCAGGAGACCTTAAGATGAACTCTCTGCTGGATGGATGACGACTTAGATTAAAAAGAAAACTTTCACAGTGTTAATATAGAACCTAGAGCTGCTTTATAACCAAACAAAACACAGAATCTACCTTTATAAATAACACATTTGGGCAATATTTATAGTAACATTTCATATCTTGATACAGAGCAGGTGAAATATGATATAGGATGTTATTGCACAGGGGTTAAATTTCACATATGGCAGGAAATATGATCAAATTTCAGCCTGGGCCGAGTGAAAATACAACGTTATGAACAAAGAAAATACATTGCACACAAAAATAATAAAAAATTCTACAAGAAACAAACATTTATGTCGCTTAAATCATCCTCATCTGAAATTACTCTAACGTCTCTATGCTCTCTACGTTTCTTTTTGAATCTTCCTTTTGTGCCTCTGTCTCTCATTTGTATAAATCTAACGTCCAGTTTAATGTCACAATCAAAATGTCAAGACGCGAGCGCGCAGGAATTATTCCTATTGATCTCTATCTCTCCACAGAGCGAGGCTGAGTCAATCATTCGGTCTCTCCTCGTCTGCGGTCTTTCAGCGCCTTCGCCGGGCACTCAGAGATGTAAATAGATCTCCGGCCGTCACACTTGACATTTTACAGCTTTCTGGCCGGGGAGTTAAAGAAGGCAAAGAAAACAGGTGGAGGCGAAACATCCTTCTATCGACTGGCCTTTCAGCGCAGGCCGCCAATTACTTTGACACTGAGCCTTCGATGATGGCTTTAATGTTGTATCGAATCAGAGGCGTTCAGTCGGTCGTATCTCTTCGCCACGTCCTCTCTCTCTGACCCGAGCACAGCAACATAATCCTAATGAACTCCTATTTAATTACATCTGAACTCCACTTTCAAGGTCTCTTCTTTTCACCAATTAACACACAGCTGCACACACGGTGACAACACACGTCCTTTTCACAGTTTAAACGCTCCATTTCACCTCCATCAACACATTTCTTTCCTCTCCTGTGATGATTATGGGATAGTAGACGACATGATCAGAGGTAATGGCAGTCAGCTGATGTCAACACTTCCTGACTGTGACTAAACAAAAAGCTCAAATTACCTGTGACCAATCTCATCTTTCTGTCACAACTCTGCACTATGAGCTTAAAGGGATAGTTCACCCAAAATTCAAATTTCACTCATTATCTACTCACCCTCATGTCGACGAAGAGCTGTGAGAATTTTCAGAGTCCTCCGTGGCTTCTCTGAGTTACGGGGGGGTAAAAAAACAACAACATCCAAATACCTCCATAGTGCTCGTCTGTAATGTCCCTCTTGTATTGAAGACCCGACATGAGAAATTGTTCCGCCGGTGACACAGGAAGAGCAGTGAACTGAGACACTGGGAGCTTCCGCTACAAACAAGCTTAAAGCAGAAGTAAGCGATCCGGTCGTTTCGGCTAATGCTGCGTTCCAGGCAGGCTTTTGAAACCGTAAATTACAGCTTCAAGTCACAACTTACGACTTTGTAGCGTTTCAGGCAACCCACTTGTGTTTTTCCGACTTGTTTTACCTGTGAAAGTCACTATAACGGCCACTCGTAACTTCTGACCCGTGAACTCGTACCAGATCGAACTGGTACCACTTCACAGGTCGGAAAAACACGAGTTACGGGCTGCCTTGAACGCACCATAACAGTCCTCGTCCCTACGTCACCACATTCACGGCGTCCCTTGGCTGCACACACAGCCCTGCATGCCGTTCTCTCTCCTCATTGGATAAAAACTGTAGGATACGATAAATGTTTTCTCTTCGGCTCAGAGCAGAGCAGAGTGACTGAGAGACCCGTGTTTCAGTCCAAACACTCTATGTAAGTGATTGCTGTCGGAAGATATAACTATTTAAGACTTATATTAACACAAATATATCACTTACTTCTGCTTTAAAATATAGACTTATTTAATTTTTTTCGGAACAATTTCTCATATCGGGGCTTCAATACAAGAGGGACATTACAGACGAGCAGTATGGAGGTATTTGGATGTTTTTTGGTGTGTCTTTTTGGACGAAGAAAAGTGGTATCCATTCACAACCCCCCACCCCCCCGTAACTCTGAGAAGGCACGGAGGACTCTGAAACTTCTCCCAGCCCTTAGTCGACATGAGGGGTGAGTAGAAAATGAGTGAAATTTGAATTTTGGGTGAACTATCCCTTTAAAAATAAAAACAAAACAGTCCAGGCCTTTAAATCAGCCAATAAGAGCCTTGACTCTAGACGTCGCTGGCAAAGACTGTGAATGAGAATCGATCACAACCACACAGGGAGACGCAGCACTAATGTGCAACACAAACAGCACAACGACCACTGATCTTTCCTAACTTTTTAACATCAGTGTTATCGATCTCAGGGAAACAACAGGGGCTCGTTAGAAAACACAGATCGTCTAGTTCAAGGAGGAAAGAAGCAGCACGTCTCCAGCTCACAGGGTCACGGTGTAACGATGCTCTAAACGTATTGAGTTATATGTTGTGTTTGACTATTACTTACTATGTAATCCTTGCGGTATCTCCACTGTTCACACACAAAAGAACGTGGACAAGCTCTCAGGTCCACATGCAATTACACGACTCATCATTTATTTTTGCTGCAATGAATTCCTTTGAGGACCATTTACACAACTCAATTAAGCCTCCTTTTCATCAGACATTCATGCACATGTGAATTGTACATCTGGGCTGGAAGAACGACTCAAGGTCAATGCCGCATGCAGTAACTAACTACCGTCTCGCCAGTGGTGTCGCTTTCAGGCCGGGGAGCTGGATACAAAGATTCAATAGTTGTTTGTTCAGGTTTTAATCGATTTTAAATAAGTAAGTGTAACACTTCACAGCTGAATCTATGGGCAGCCTTCGTGCTCTGGTTCCACTTTGTATTCAGTCGATTCAAATCCAAACTTCACACTTTTTATGCGAAAAATGATCTAAAAGTCAATTTCTTTACAAAGCAACCAGAGAAATTTGCCTTTGAGTGAACACACTGACCTTTTCAGATAGCGGCCAATCAGATTTTGTGAAGTTAACAGTAAAACAACTCAATGTGAACCTGTGGATCTGTGCACAACGGAGCAACAGTTCCAACACCAAATGACGACTGGGCTGACAGTCACTAGTAAGTTTCATTAAATATTGAAGGCATTTCAGAGGAGCCGGAGCCCTGAAGTCCGGTTTAATGAATGAAGAGCTAAACGCTGCATGGGAAAAGGCCACTGGACGAAGCCACTGAGTGAGCTTCACTCTGGTTTCCAGCCAGTGGTTTTCCACCTGTCAGACTCCCTGTGATTCTGGGCAGGTGAAGCCGACTGTGCTCCGTCTCTGTGGATTACAGCTGTCAGGCTCACCGCGCCCAGAAACACATCCAGCCCTGCACCTTCTGCAGCCTTTCTCTCTCCATGCTTTTTTTTTTGTTTTTGATCTTATAACTCCCTCCTTTTTTTTATTGCTTCTTGAATCTGTCGCCCTTTTTCGTCATCCATCATACATTCGATCCCTCTCAGGCTCTTTGTCGTCCCTGAGCTGACACCCTCTTTCTTCACTCTCACCTCAGTCTGTCGTCTTATTAAGACCAGGATCGATCATCTCCTTCTGCCACAGACTGTAAACAGGAAATGGATCTTTCTTGGTTCCTTAACACAATGAAAAGTGTCTTGATTACATCTGTTACTCTTATAGGTGTTAGATCAGCTGATAATATGCACCAGTACACTCAGTTTGCTCCTCATTAGGATCAATGCTTAACTAAATCAGGACTTTATCGAACCTTTTTAGGACTTCAATACATCAAAACTAAGACTGTCCAATATCAAACTGGCCTTTTTTTTCATATACATATACATTTATATAACCTATTATAATTGTTTTGAGTAGAAATAGGAGTCAAGCTCAACAGCATAGTCAACAAAAATAGAAACAGAGCAATAAAAGATCTCAACATGTGCAGCAGCAGCAGCAGAACTGAAGAACCACACCATTAATTCTGCATGTTGATAGACAGATCTGGTACTTCCTGTTACTGCTGCACATTTTCTCAACCTTACAACAGAATTTCGTGTTAATTTCGACATAATCAGAGGGAAAATAGCATTTTAATATTTTGTAGTGCCGACTCTTTGGCCCTCATCACTTTGCACAATGGCTTTTTCTTCACTCACTTAAATTACTTAAATTACTGGGGGAAAAGCCAAGAGGCGAGTTCTGCTGCAGAAAAATACACTCAAAAGACTCGACAGAGAAACGTGCTCGGTGGGGGTCGGAGCGCCAACGTCGACTTAAACACATCCTCCTCCGACCTTCTCACTGGATCTGCACTTTGACAAGAAACCAAGACTGATGCAGAGACGTGACAACTGCCCATTAACACCAACATCTACATCATATGTGCTCAGTAATAGACACTAAGGGGAAGATATTGGAACAATATGTCAAGTGAATTTCATTTATGCCAAACTATTGTGTATGTATGTATGTCGGCATAACCGCTTCTTGTAAATACATTTATGTCAGCAACGTAGATCAAACCACATAAAAAACTATAACACACAACATTAAAACTGATTTGCAATGTTAATCTTTTGGATATATATTTTTTTCTACCAGTTTTAAAAACATGTTTTCGAACTTATGGTAAATATCAGACATTGTAAGTGCTCATATTCCAAGCTACCGGCTATATTAAGTGTCAGGCTGAAGGAACAAGACTAATGTTTCACAATATTGACATTTAACATCATATCAAAGAGGTGTAAAGATTTTGATTATATTTAATTAACCTCATTATAACAAAATGTCATCTTATTGATTCAAAAGAAGTTTGTGTAAAAGAGGAAACTGTCATTTGCAGTTATAATGAATGAAAGATCCGATCTGCAGCTTTTATCCCTTGATGCATTGAAATATTCAGATTTTTCTTTATCGCATCAGCAAGAAAAAAAAATTTAACTTTTATTTTGAAATGACACAAACAGACGTAGGCAGATAGACACGAGTTCAAACAAAACGATATAAGGTCACTCACTTTTTTCTTTTTCCTCAGGTTGACCTTGACGCCGTCCACTGACACCACGATGTTGACCTTCTTCTTCTTGATGTTCTTCACCTTGAACTCATACTGCAGAGAGAGAGAGGGAGGAAGGGACAGAGACGTATTAAAATAAAGATATGCTAAAGGAAGACAGTGACATTGTAACATCCTCTCAAATATTTGTCAGGGGAGGTCAAGTCTGATGACTCATGTCTGGAGGCAGACTGAATAGAAAAGGCTCAGAATGAGAATGTGAAGAAAAATAATCCACATTTTTTTATTCTTTAAAATAGTTCAACATTTTCTTTTTAAAAGTAAAAAAAAGATCTCATTAAAGGCAGACTAAGCAACATCCAAGTTGTTTCTTTCTCCTGGCCGAGCTGAGGTAAAGTCAGAGTAGAGTCCCAGCTGCTGAAGCCTGAGATTAGAAAACATGGCCGACCTTCAGCATCACCTGTATGACAACGTGCTGGTGTCCTTCTGCCCATGTCTCCGTAATGAAATACCATCCTAACGTCCCTCCGTGTGTCATCTACTCTATAAATTCTCATTTTCTACACAGTGCTCCCATACAAAGCCACAACAATTTTAATAACACTACATATTTTCCCTCCTATTGACGAGGAGATTAGGTCTGGCCGTCATTCAGGAAGCCTCAATGACAACGGAGCCTTGACGTTCAATTCTTAATGCTCCTTTTTCAATATGAACTTTATGAAAAATATTTTAATGAAAAGAAAATACTGACGCTTCGTTCCAGACTCCATCTCCTCACACAGTCAAGTATGTCTGTGTAAACTCACTGAAGTAAGTAACTCATTTAGTCCTTAGCTATCGAGATCTGATTTTGTATAAAGAGGTATTTATAGATTCTCGATGGAATCAAACCAATCTGGTCAGAAGTTTGACACCCAGTCCAAACTTACTCACACAGTTTAGACCAGTTTGTATTCATGTGCCACAAACAGCTGCAAGTAACAATGTACGAAACGGCCTTGAACTGACACCACGTCCACGAAAAAACTGATACTTTTCTATGCGTTTGGGCCTATCATCCACGATTAAGCAGCGTTTTTGGTCCCTGAAAATGAACATTAGAAAGTGGAATGAACTAGAAAATACATATGCATACTGTATGCACATATATAAGTAGTAATAATAAACATAAGAAGATAAAAACTCAAAAGATCCATATGGACTATACTGTATGCATAATGCAGAGATCACCATTAGAGTTTTAACAAATGGTCGATGCATTTTTAAAAGTTAAAATCAAGTATGCATGCTGGTGTGGCATTCAATGCACAGCGTTTTTATTGGGTATTTGTCTTTACATGTGGACAGATATCTTTTTAAATGTGCTGGTGGTGTGGATGTGGATTTTTCTTGGACTAGGCTTGGTTCATATAAAGCTTTGAGAGATGTGACTTGTATTTTTACTGAATATCAAAAGCTTTGAGGGGGGAAAAAAAAGAAGACATTTCAACATTATTGTCTCAGTTCACCCACTCACATCTCCACATCTCCACATCTGCTTCTGTGCTTTTTGTTGCCGGCTTGTGATTCAGTTTGATTATCAGCTCTGTGACACGACTCGCTCGGTATCTAAAAACAGCTGCTGTTCACTCACTCTCTAGCTGCAGCGCCGAGAGAGAGAGAGAGATTATCAAAGCTTTGTGTGAACGCTGAACGGCCGTGAAGCTCTTTTGTGAAAGGCGACTGGCTCCTGACCCTTGAAGTGAAGCAGCCTCTAACTAAGACTGAGTTGCTGCCGCGTTATGAACAAATCAGCTCCAACAACACTCACATGTAAATAAAAATCCACCTGTTTGTTGTTATTGTGTTGTCAGCTCAACGTTTCACACTTAACCATGAACACGTTTGTCACGGAAGATGACGAACAGCCTGGGTGAATGGATGCAGCGCGGTCTGCAGACCTCTGTCACAGTCTGTTCACACGCCATAGATCAGACCGAGACCGGCGCTCCATCACCTCCACCGCCGCTAATGGAGCGATGAGCGCTGTCAAACAACAGCACAGTCAATACCGGCAGAAAAACACCGTTTGCATATCAAACGCTGCAAAAAAACATAGTGGATCAAGTGGATTTTATGTTGTTGTAGGAATCCTCTCCCACAATCCTCTGCATGCTGATGGTGTTTTAAAAGAGTGGGATGTGATTGAGTTGTAACCCTGAAGCCTGGAGAAGACAGCGGGGCCTCCTAAACTCATTAATACTGCAGCAGGTAGTGATCTGAAGTGCATCATGAGCCCAGAGCCTCCCATCCCAAGACGCTGCAGCAGAACTCAGCCTGTTTGCTCAAATTAAACCCTGAGATGCTCGTGGGAGAAAAAAAAAAAAAACTGCTCAGTGCGAGGAAGTGCGAAATCGAAAGTTAAGCAGTGAGACAGCAGTGACAGAAATACCAAATCCAGATAAAGCCGAGCCGGGCGGACGAGGCTCGACTCACTCCGGCGCCTCCAGCGGACACACCCAAATGATGATTTAGTCGACCGCTGTCACCTGGTGTGTTTTCACTTTTAATGAAATCCTCCGGCGTCTCAAGACGAAACCCGGCCGGCGCTGTCACTCACTTAAAAAAAAAGGAGAAATCTCCACAAAACGCAATCACATCTAAAAGAAACATCTTTGATTGTAAACGTCTGATCCAATCACCTGCTGTGTTTGCTTCCCGTCACCTCCGCATCAAATCTGAGAGGAGTCACTCTGTTGAACCTCTCCGCTCTTCCTGCCAATCAATCTGTCAATATTCCAGCTGCTGCAGCCGTCAGTCTGCTCTGTGTGCTGTCACTCTTCACTGACTGCTGACTGGTGACTTGATTCACTCGACTTTAATTGCATTTCAGCTGAACGGAGGGAAAAAACTAGACTCCAGTCTGAATGAAAACAGGTAAAGTGACACTCAACTGAAGTGTAAAGCAGCATTTTACTAACATCATCCTTCATTTCATCTGGCTTCACTCTACATTCACATCTGGATTTGTGTTATTCTTCCAAAATCTGGAGAAAATGATCCATGTGTTTGTTTCTTCTAGCTTTAGTTATTTTATCCCGTTACTGGCTCATCTACACCGGCTACTCTACAGTACATAGGATTAATTAAATCACCACATGGGTTGGCCCTTCATTTTAATTCTGAATTGTGTCCCTTGCCTTAAGGGAGATCTTTGCAGTCTACTGACAAACGTCCTCTGGCAAAATCTCAAAATCCAGATTAAAAATGTAAGGTGACCAGCGTCTGACCGTCTGCAACAGGACTTTTTTTAATCAATAAAAAAACACAGTCACCTGTTCCTTCAGCAGTTAAATCAACTCTAGTTCTTATGGTCCCAATGCTGGTTTGTCCTTGGTTTAGTTTTTATTCTTTTATTGGTTGTGTTTCAATTGTTTTTTTTACAAAAAGTTTCCTTACTTACTATGAGGCGTTAAAACGATGCATTTGAGACTCGACCAAGGACCGAAGCATGTCACAGACATGTCTTTAAGACACATGAGAACTACTTCAATTTGTGTAAAAGAGGCATGACATGTCTCCTTGAAAACAAAATTTTCCCCTGAATACACACAAGCACGAAAGCAGAGTTTTGCCAAATCTCCACTTTGGCCGGAGTTATAATGGATTTCAGCGGCCGAAAACTGAGTTTTTGTGTGACTGAAAGGCGAAAAAGCGTTAAAAGGGTTATACAGTCCACGGTCTACAAGCTGCACTCACCCGTTCACTCAAAACACACATTTGGCCTCCATTTAAGATGAATACATATTGTGGAGGTGACAAATAAATCTGACCATGGCTCTGACTCCGACACGTGGACTGAAGGAGTCGGAGGTGGAACCAACAACCTCGCAATTAGCGGCCACAATCTGCTCCACCTCGTCCAGAACCAACATAAATTCAACACTTAACAATAGTTCACTTTTTTTTTCTTTTTTTTTCGCAGCCTTCAACATTTACAGTAATTGTGCCCTTGGCTTGTACCAGGCAGCATAAAATAAGTGGAACATTTGAAATGTGTGTGTGGCTGCCTGCTGACAAAGTGTGGATGAAAGGCTGCAGCGTAATGGAAGGTGACAGAACGCACAAGTCAGAGCCTCGTCAGCACAGGAACTCGATCAGCTCCTGAAGCCTGGGTTAACAACTCTGCTGACTATAACACACACAAACACACACTATATGATACCGTATACAACAAGGTGCTTTACTGCTTTAATGTTTCTTCCCTTTTTTATTCCCACCGTATCAACCCCCCCCCTCACCACCACCTCCGGGTCTGTGAAGGTGGATCGTCGTTGGCTGACAGGCGCAGCAGCAGCGAGCGCCGCTTAACACACTGACAGGGACGGTGAAAAAACTTTTTACGGACTCCTCAACGCTCCGGCAGATCGCTCCCGGCGCTGCTGACGGCCAGGCCAACCATGGCCGTGTTTCCAAATAACTGTCAAGACGATTTTGAAGCAAAACTTTGAAAAGTTTGCAAGGAAGAAACGGAAACTAAAGGGCGAGGATAAACTGGGATAAACCGGGCCGTGTGGGGGTGTCGTGTCGCATACTAAGCCAATGGTTCTCAAAGTGGGGTCCGGGGACCCCCAGGGGTCCTTGAGAGGGTTGAAATTTGACCACTTTATTCTTTTTTTTAGATTTTTTATTTGTTTTTTTATTTTTATTTTTATTTTTTTGAGAAATTTTACCACCTTTTTTCTAGGTTTTTCTTTTTTTTTTTTTTTTTTTTAGAAATGTTACCCCTTTTTCTAGAATTTGTCCCACTTTTTTTTCTAGAAATGTTTAATTGGTTTTGGAGAAATTGTACCACGTCTTCCAAGAAATTTCTCTACAATATTTCATGCCAAAAAATGCATGCCATTGGCCCTAATATGAATGTACGTTGACTAAAAAAGAAATATTTGTATATGTCTGGTGTTTGCTTCAAAATTTTGTCCAATTGGGGTCCGTGGTCTAATTTGTGTCAATGTATCTGTCCTTGATATAAAAAAGTTTGAGAACCACTGTACTAAGCTACGTATGGTGGTAAATTAACAGCAGAAGACAGGCGGAAATTAGCAATTGTTGCTATAACCTGGCTCAAAGCATCTCTTCTTGTTTTACAAGATTAATGTTTTTTGTGCATTGTCCCTGTTTTATAATAAATATATAATAAATTCATTCATTCATTCAAGAAGCAGCTCAGGACACAGCAGCACATTTTGTTTACTGAGGAGGAGGAGAAGAGATTCCTCTCCGGTCATAATGATGGTCAGGTTTTCTGTAGGCGTGTGGGTGTGTTTTCTTATTTGTGACAGCTGCCACAGCATCAACAGTGACCAACACATATTGATTTTCTACAGTTTTACTATTTCAGACCCTATTCATTAAAATCTTATTTCACTGTAGAGCAGCACATTGATTCTCTCTGTCTCTGTCATGCCTGGTCGGTCTGGCCGTTGGGAGCAACAGTGAGGAATCACAACAACGCATCGTTGGACCATAAAAAGCCATAAAGTTTTTACCGTCCCTGCTCGTCTCTTTCACAGTTTTGGATTCTCTCTGTTTGTGTGTTTCCAGGTTTATCACATCCCATCTGACACATACACAGACATTTTGGCAAAACAAAACTTTACTGACTTCAAGGTGCCTCCAAGTTTCACACCAGAAGTGAAACCAGAGAATTGAGGCACTGAGCTGGAGTCAGTTTGAACAACACAGGTTTCCAAATCAAATTAAAGGAGAATTCTGGTAATTTTTGACCCCTAAATCGTTTTCTTGATGGTCACCCAGTGTTGGGAGGAGCAAAAAACGCGACTAAAATTGATGCAGGCAAACCGGAGTTACACCATGGCTACCCGGCGCTCGGGATAGCGACAACGCTAACCTATGGAGGCAATTCTTTCAACCACAACAAACACTCAAAAAACAATCAAATATCTATGGTACATTTTTTGCTCCCCCCAACACTGGGTGACCATGAGGAAAACGATTTAGGGACCGGAATTTTCCTTTAAGGCGCTGAGCTGGAGCCGATTTGAACAACACAGGTTTCCAAAGCTTTGCAAATTAATTGAGAATGGATTCAAGCAAAGAAGGTAATTTGCCAAAACAATATAACTCCCCCACCCCCTCCTCCTCCCCTCCCATTCTCTCTGGCCACAATATAAGGCTCAACAGATGAAGTGAAACAAAACTCTCACAGCCGTTGGAAATGTAAAACCATGAATAAAAAGCCAACTCCGTCTCCTTTAATCTGCAGAAATGAGAACATGGCTGTTTTTCCTGCTACAGAACAACAAGGCAGAGAAAAAGCCAACATGTAATTACAACTCCTGAGCTAAAACCACCTGTTGATACCTGCAATAACACACAGGAACTCAAACATACACACACTGCAACACTCAGAATATATTTCCATAGATTAAAACAGAAAGCCTGGAGCCACTTTGACCATTATTTTCAAGTCTCTTAAGTGTGTGAATGTTTCTGTGCGAGGCTTTTTTACGAGTGCTTTTTACTGCTGTGTTGTAATCTGCTGTAACGTCGACTGCTGCACACGCAAGATTTAAACGTTGCCGCTCGCTGATGGATTGCATGATCGACCTCCACGGAGATGATTACAGCAGCAATTTAGCAAATTTCACGCAGGGTTTGACTGGCTAAGTGTATGCAGCATAATATGGCAGAAAGCACTTATCTCTAATAAGCCCTGTCTATTCCTGTCTGATACGGCCGCCGTCATCCAATCCACATCCAGTGCCGCGCCGGCCCCCGCGCCGCGTTTTTAGAGTTTCCGTTCCAAGATACAGCAGCAGTGAGATTTATCATATCACCGCCGCATCTATCTGGATGTGGGGAAATGAATTTGGGTAATTAAAACACTTGTACGGCAGAAGCTGCTCCACTTGAGGAATGAGTGTACAAAAGCTTTCATTTAGCACAACTGGCAATTCATTCGTTCCCTGAATGTAGCACCTCTGCTCCGACGCGATGTGGTGGGAGCGTTTTAATGAGCACAGATAACGGCTCACAACACACTTCAGGTCATCTGGTTTAATCCCTAACGTCTCTGCAGGACGAGGATGAGCTGCCTGGACGCGACGAAGCAGCAGGGAAATAAAAAAATAACAACAAAATTAGTGGAATTTTGATTAACGCAGCACCGAAGGCCTCTGCACTCCGAGTCCATTAATGTCAGGCATGTGGAAATAAATTACAGGAAATTAACACTCGCACACAAACCCAGAGCATGAAAAGCCTGAATTTCCTGGATTTATGAAGGAGCTGTAAGTCAACACGTACTGTAGCTGATTCAGGATCAGCTCGATTTTGTTTAGAATGAGTCCAGATCGTCCACCATGTTTCCTCACAACCTCATGATGCCGTTTTACATTTTTTTAGGGTGTTTTTTCAGACTGGTGGATCGTTTGCTTAGTTCCCATTCTTTTGGGTCGTTTATGTTCACATGGTAACAGTCTCAAGTGGTCTTAAAGGGGACATATTATGGAAATATCACTTTTTAAAGGCTCTTTTCCGGCCCCCAAAAATGTGAGAATTGACAAAAAAATCTGTAATTTCAGGCTCCTTAGATTGAAATCCATGTGGTTTTATGAGCTGTTCCCTCAGTTGTCTTCCAATGATGTAACTAGTTTTCGAATTTGCATAATACCACCCCAACCTGGTACCAGTAGAAGGGGCGGGGCAAGCAGTGGCTCATTTGCATTTAAAGGGACAGGCACTGAAACCAGCCGTTCTGTTTTGAGAGGATGAAAAGATGTTTGATCATTGGGGTATTTTGACGAAAGCTTGTCACAGACATATCTTTAAGACACCTGGGAACTATTTTAATTTGTGGAAAAGGGGCAGAATATGTCTCATTTAAGTTGTTTAATTAATGTAAAAATGTAGCATAGTTTAGCTAAAAAGCCTGCATGGTTCCTCTTTAAAGGCTTTTACTTAACAATCCTTTGCTCGAGCGAGTGAGTGCCTGAAGCAGGCCTAGTGCTTTTTTGTTCTTCTACTTTGTTCACATATTCCTAAAAGAACCGATCTTTGGGGTTAAACGCTCCCTGTTTCAGAGCAACTGCTCCAAACGAGCCAGAATCTGTGATCCGTTGAAATATTCCCATTTAGCATCACACTGGGTTTGGCTCCGACATCACAGAGTAGAAACTGTCTGGATGCCTGAACCTCTCCCTCGCTCTTCACATTTTCTTTGTCATCACACCGAACCAGCCGACTTGTTGAACACGAGCCGACGTCCCAGGTGAACCTGCGCTCGTGCAAACAGCCTCTTTATCCTTGTACCTGGCAGCGCTGGGCTGCGGTGGTAAACAGGATTTGCCTACGTGCAGCGGTTTGGAGTCGGGCCCGTTTCGGTGACCGTGACAGGATATTGGCGTTCACGTCAACCAACGTGAAATGAAATGAATACTTGAGTTTTAAGAATGGGCTCATCCATCATGCAAATAAGTCAGTCTTAACATTTGCAGCCACTACTTCCTGATAAACAGGTCATTATTTCCTAAAGGTCCCTTCCTCCGGTTTCCAGTATAATCCATCATTTTGGCAACAAAGACGCCAACACACACACACACACAATAGTGCCTCAGCCAGCGCTCTTGTTTTCACTCGCTGAAATATCAGCGGGAAGCCAGGAGAGCACAACAAAAGCTGAACGTACAGAGGAAGTGAAATAAAGGATTCAAATGAATATGCAGACACACGCCGACACACACACACACTCACAGATACAGTACACACAGTCTCCACACCGGGTCAAATAACGGCAACCAAGAGTGTGTGTGTGTGTGTCGACGTGTGATCTCAGCAGCTCAGCAGACAGAGGAGGAGGAGGAGGAGGTGAAGCTCTGCTGTTACGCAAACTCTTTATTTAGCTCATTGACCGAGGCCTCTTCCACTGCGCCGCAAGTTTCCCCATCACGAGCACAAGTCAACGACACGACGGATAAAGAATAAAAAGCGCTGTACAGAACAATAGCGGGGGGAAAAGAGAGGAGAGAGAGGTTCAATTAACAGCTCAGTTCATTAAGCTCCTAATTACACAAACCGAGAAGTCAAGGTTTCTTAGACGTGCAGACTGTCGCGCTGTCATTAGGCGCTCGATGAGCTGAGAGCCGTGTGGTTTTATCCCCCCTGCCCCCCCCACAGAGGCACCTGGATGTGCAGCTTAACACTTTCACACTGCAGATGCACTGGGAGATGTTTTTCTGTTTAATCCGAGTCGTCACCCGCTGAGCCGAGAGTTCATCTTAAGGTCCATGATGGAAGGAGCCGTGTCGTTTCACAGCGCTAAGGGATGAACTTCAGGCTTCACTGGTTTTAACTGGGAAGTTAAATGCCTGGAATTTAAAGGTCTCATCGTATAAAGTTAGTTCTTTGAGGTTATAAATGAACTCTAGCTTCTACAATAACACTGTGAAAGTATCAAAGCCTCAGCACACAGAGGACTGCACACAGCCCGTTTTCAGAAACTGAGCCTTTAAATGAGCCGTCAGTACTTCCTGTGACATTGTGATGTCACAACAGAGCAGTTATCGCTCTCAGCTCAGAGCCCAGAGAGATGGTTTTTGATTTTTAGGGTAAAAAAAAAAGTGACCTTTAAATATTTCCTATAATTGGGCAGCTGTGAGATGTAGCGGGTTGTCCACTAACTGGAAGGTCGGTGGTTCGATCCCCGGCTCCTTCTGTCTACTGTACATCTACTGTCGAAGTGATACTGAATTCAATATGCTGCCTGAGTGGCATACAGTGGGTACGGAAAGTATTCAGACCCCCTTCAATTTGTCACCGTTTGTTATCAATCAATCAATCAGACTTTATTTATAGAGCACTTTTCATACAAAAGATATGTAGCACAAAGTGCTTTACACGATAAAAGCAGACAAAACAAAGCAGAGATAAAAACCCAAAGTAACGCAGATACACGCGTGCGCACACACACACACACACACACACACACACACACATGTTAAAGCTTTATGTTAAAATGGGAAAAAAATCATATTTTTCCTCATTTTTCTACACTCACCACCCCATCATGAAAGCACAAACCAAGAATTTTAGGACATTTTGCAAATCAATTACATGACATAAACATAAGTTTTACGACCCTTTGCTGTGACACTCATGTAGGTCATTCAGGTTCAGGTTACTTTTTTTTCATGACCACCTACACTTAAGCAATATCTCCGACCAAACAAAATGTATATCTTTTTTTTTTCTCTATTTAAATAATATTTTGTACATAACAGTCGGCTACATATCTTTGTTTTTATATATATTTTTGTACATAGTAAGTTCTCTTTATTTTTATTCCCTACTACTTTATGTATCCTGTACTCTTTGCTACTGGTAAAGTGGAATTCCCACACATGGGATCAATAAAAAGTCTTATGCCAAATGCTGAGAAATTGAAGGGGGTCTAAATACTTTCACTGTAGGTGGTGATGGAGACACTGGGCTCTTGGACCGCGTGAACGTTCACCTGAGGGCCGTGAACCAATCAGAGAGCAGAGAAAGAAAGCAGACAGGATCTGTGCTGCTGTCCGGGCAGAGGAAGTGCCAGATGAAGAGAGAGAAAACCGACAATCAGAGCTGTTAGAGGACGAGCCGGTCCTCCGTTGGCTCCAGCTCTTTGTTCTCCAGCACTGGAGGAAACTAGAGCACTCCTGCAGCGAGAGGCAGAGGCTCCTCTACTTCACTGAAAACTGTCGACAAGACACATCCTGGGTTTTTTTTGTCAACTACCTCAGTGTGTCTTATTTTTATTCTTTTTTTTTCTTCATTTCAAAACAGGTCCCCTGAGCTGTCGCAGTAAACACAGCAGAGTCACAACTTTTTCTTTTTTTTTAGCCAATTTATCGCTGTATGTTCTTCTATTTTTCCTCCTGCATCCCTTTGTTCAAATCATCTTGAATGGTTGACATCACATCAAGTTGAAAAGATGATGAATGAACATGATAAAGTCAGAGTTTTACCTGTGGAGCGCATCATGTGGAAAACACCATTTCTGAGTTTGCAGCTGTGATGGTCGAGAAAGTGTTTCCAAAAACTGCCGTAGGAAGGAAACAGCTGCATTTTCTATAAATGAAAGCATCTGGTTTCACATCATTTTAACATCACTTTATAGAAATCTAAGCTATTCTGAACTACAAATCCTCTGACAACCCAACATTTGTAGGCTACATTTCAGATATCATTAGTTTAAAACAATAATTTGTCCTTGTTGTAAAATCATTATGATTATTTTGGATGAAAAACATGACTACAGGAAATAAAAGAGAAGATTTTCTCACCGAGCCAAATACCAAGTGGTAATTTGTATTTAATTCAGTCGTTATAATGTCAAAATATATAAGATGACAACTCCTACACTGTTATGGTTTACTATTGTCCTTGAAAATACTTCCTCAAATGTGTTGCCTGTGCAAAATGAGCCAGTTCATATGAGGGCAGCACATAACATCATGGTGTGCTGTAGAAAGCGACCTCCCATGTTTCTTGTCGTATCTATATATGGGAAATTAGATTGCACAAAGTCAGGAAATGAGGACGATGATACGTTCTCATGGCGTTTTCGATTGCTTCTCGGGTGCTTTGCTGTTCCCGTTAGCTGCTGCTGCTCGCTGCTCGCCACGGCTCACCGGTTTGTTCCTCCATTTACCAGTTGTCACAAAGAATAACATTTACTGACAGGGCCAATATGACACTCGACAGCGCCGGCGATGGTTTAGAAGGTGGTGACGGGAGCGAATGAACGCCACCTGCTCCGGGTGGCAAAGCAAAACTAATTCAAACAGATTGTTCGAATAAAGAGGCTGTGAATCATACACTTCTAATGCTTCTTATTTCCACCGTGTTTGAATGACGGTCATTTCAGAAAGTTTTCATGATGCAAAAACACATAAGGAGTTTTTCTACTGCACATAAAGACTGAAAAACACCAGACCCACTGTTGTGTTTCCACTCGAGTGTGAAGAGCTGAACTGCTGCATCTTCTGATTAGACCACTACACAGCTTTCACGTCGACTCCCCAGAGTCTCTCAGCTTCTTCTTCTTCTTCTTCTACCTCCACATACTTGTGTCTTTCGGACCGACCACAAAGCTTTCATCGATTTCTCTCCGCTATACATCAACCCAGCTGGATTCTGCTTTTTTTTCCTTCTCCACTTTCAAGCATCCATCTTAATCTTATTCCTTTACTGCTGGTCGTTCGAGTGTGTCTGTGTACGTTCATTTTCCATCTCTAACCACTCTGTCATTTTTTTTTTTTTACACCCGTTCCCACGGCCATATTCATGGAGCATCAGGCTGCTTCTGTGCCTCTCTCTCTCTCTCGCTGCATCATTTTCTCTCTCTTTTATACTCATGCTCATCTCACTCTCTCCCCCTCTCTTTATATTTTCTTCCACACATAGCCCCCCCCCCCAGCCCCCTCCACCCCCATTTTTCTCCACAGACCGGTGGCTGATTCAATCTCGAGCAATGTTGTTTATGAAAAGGCATTTCATTTTCCAAAACCATTTGTGTTCAAGATGCTACAGGGTCCATCACGTTTCATCAATCTCAGCAACGCTGCAGTGTTTTTTGAATCAAAGCCAAAAATTTGCAATTGAATGTATGTTGGTATGCGCAGAAATGACACACACACACACACACACACACACACACACACACACACACACACACACACACACACACACACACACACACACACACACACACACACACACACACACACACACACACACACACACAAAGGGCTCATGCATTCAGTGTCTACCAAGAAAAAAACTAAATATATTGGGTAACTTAAAGAAAAGTCCATTTAAAGTCACATCAAACTGATTGAAAAAAAAGTTTGTGACTTCATACAACGAGGCGATAAAATAAAAATTGATGAGAAAGTAAAGTGGGAAAAAGCTGAAACAGTATTTTATGCGTCGCTGCTGAAATGAAGAAACGGCTAAAACGATTTCACCACAGGTTCTGCTACCGTGGAAACATCTGGAGCTTTTGATTCTGATTATCTTTTTCAGCAGCTGTTTCATTGTTGACGATGCGTTCCCTGCATGAAAACCTGCAACTTTAACCTCATCCTGCACCTTCAGGACGAACTGGAACACCGACTGTGAGCCAGGTCCCATTAACCGCCAGGAGGTTCACATGCACAGTTAAGTAAAGCTCAACTAGGCCATTCATCAATTGGACCACTGTCCTTGTCTCTGTATGAAAACACAGGACAGGAATCGATCTATTGACCCAAGCACTCTGCTACGTCGGGTGGATTTCAGCTCGTTAGTATTGAACCTTTTCCCAGTAGCAAACTGGTAACACAACGAAGGGGTGAAAACAAGGATGATTTTACAGCTCTGTAAATTTCATAGGAGCTGTAAACTGTATAATCGCTCCTCTTCCTGTTACACGTTTGGTTTGACTTCCTTCCATCCAGCTGAGGTGAACATGCAGGAGTAATTTGAGTCCTGGCATTAGTCGGACTCTGACAAATTCAATTTAGCACAATTTCAGTTGGACGAACATGTAATTTAATTGTCCAGTTTAGGTCGGGCTGACACGATGTCATGTAAATTTAACTGAATGCTGTAGCTTACGGTGAATGTTTACAACCAGGCTCCTAAATCTTGAGGCTTTCTCTTATTAGTTACAGAAAAAAAACATTCAAATAGCACAAATGATTTAATTTTATGTCTTTGTCAATGTGATGCTAACAGTTGATTAAGTGTCTAAAGACCTCGGGGAGCTGTTGCTGCCGGCTCCTCTGAGCCAACTCAATCAGTTATGAGTCTTTTGACTTATGAGTCATTTAGAGCAGCGAGTCGCCGTCCGCTGCTGCATCCTGCACCAACACCTGTTCACCACATTCATGTGCATATTTTGCAGCAGCAGAGTGGGGAAAACAATTATCCATAAAAACAATTGGCAGCCAGTTTTTTTTCTCTTTGACGCTGGTTTGTTCCCACGTGCATTACTAAAACATAAAAAAAGAAATCATCTGCAACCATATCCAATTAACGGGACGTTTCAACATCTGGACCGTCTCCAGTGTGAGAAATTCTACATCTGAGGAGAAGTTAAGTCATCAGGCCTGATGGATGACACTTTCCACGACTGCTGGCAGAGTTTCCCCCGTCGTGTCCTATAGGAAACAAGAAAAGATCTATTTTTCTGTCGACTGTCACGGCGTTAATGCATAGTTAAAGACTTTCTCCTCTGTCACTTTGTCTCTGTCTCATAGATCCAAGCCTCTGGTTTCCAAGTCTTCTGCCTCCCTTCTAACCAATGTCTCTTCTCCTTCTTCTCCTCTCCTACCATCCGTTTCCTCCGAGGTCATACGTCTGTGACTGAAGCTTATCTGTCCGTCTGTACAAATCCATCTAGCACAGAGACAACAGGCGCTTATCACGACACCTACAACATCAGACATATCACTCCACGAGAGGCTGATCGATTCCCTTTAAGACGACGATGTATCTGATTCTTCCATTCGAAGCCTCCACAGCTGCTTAGCTGTTGGATTTAATGTGACACTGATCAATACGTTGCGTGTTTGTGGGAAGTCGGACTGAAGATGAACATATAATATGATGATGAATTACACCAGACTTGTTTTATGATCAAAGATGGAGGAAAACCTCTGAGATCATTTACGAAATTTAATTAATTTGAGTCTTTTCCGACCCCGTTTTCCCTTTGGTTGTTCCTCCACCTGCAGCTTTAAGAGCCGCAGGACAGAGGAGATGAGTTACGGAGGCTTTTCGTTGTTCTTATTGAACCGTGTCAGAAGAGAAATCTCTCTCTTCCCCAAAAGGATAGAGAGAGACAAACTCAATTTAGAGGCAGTTGGTGTATCGACAAGTCATTGCAGCGCACTTTCATTTTCGGGAGGCCTCGCTGTATAAAAAGCTGAAGCGGCTAATGGCCCGTGTTTGGTTGGAGAGATTACAGCTTTCTTTCATTCGTAATAGATTTTATCTGATGATGAACATGTCGAAGGAAAGTGGAGCCGCTGATTATGTCAAAATGAAACCACAGCTTTGATTGTACTCCTCTTATTTAGCGGGGGCACAGAGGGCTGAGAACACTGTGTTTGTTTTAGTGGAATACAATTGGTTGAGTTTAACTACAACTGGACTGTAATCAGAGCCAGTTGAGCCTCTGGTGAGTACCACCAAGCTCTCTGCTCAATGGAAGACTGGAGAAATGAAACAATGGAGGATGGATCTTTTTTTGGTCCCATTCAACTCCTTGAAAGCCGTTCTATTGTGGACTGGATTTCTAATCTACTTCTTATATTTACTTATTACCCCCATATGAAGGGGTGAGATTCACCAGAGGCCCTGTGATATATTATCACAGTACATTGGGAATTTATTTAATCCCTGCTAAAAAAAAAACCACCCCTTTTCCTTGGCTTTTAACACTCCAAGTTGACTGTTTTTATCATGACGGTTCTTATTGTTTCTTATAGATTTTATGTCTATTTTATTGTGCCTTTATTTAAAGGGACAACGAGGAGTTTCTATTCGGTTATAAAAAAGTCTCACGTTAATGTGGATGAATCTCCGCTACCCACACTTGTTAATGGGCCCATTTTCGATAAATATATCGTTCTGTCTCTATCGTTATTTTGTTATTATTAGTGGTGGCGGAAATGCTGGTCGAGCCGACCAGCGTTTTTTACTTTCGGTTTCGCAACGAGTCATGAGAATAACGCAGCTGAATCGCCGTTTATGGTCGGAACTACGACAGTATGTGAACCTCTTTGAACCTCTGACTTTATTTCTTGATGAATGAAAACATGAGTCTGTCTTGCGCCGGTCAAAAGAATTTTACGGTGCGCGCGGAGGCTCATAAATGTAGTGTGAAAATGCTTCGCTTTTCCAAAACTCCTCGTTGTCCCTTTAATGTATTTATTTGCAATTGTGGTTGTTTGTAATTGTAAAGCACCTTGGTTAAAGGTGTATATAAATAAAGCTTGACTTGACTTGACTTGACTATTAAAAAATATTGCAATAGGCCTCAATATGTATTTTGGTTAATTTGCTTTTTTCAACTGCTAAATTATGTTTCCAAATGAAAACTTGAACATCTCTGTTTTTTCTAATAAGATAAACTTCTTAGTCTGTTTATATTGATACTTGGCAAATATTAGGCAAAATATTGCGATACCACTACCCAAATGTGATCTATTTCTTCTCATTTCATAATTTTCTATTTTGCATTTTGCAACCTTGGGTTTTTTGAAAGGCGCTATATAAATTAGAGTTATTATTGTTATGATGATGATGACATGTCACAGGATGTTAGAACCAGAACATGTGGAGACAGCAGGTTTTCCATATCTGCTGCTGTTTCAGACAGGAACAGATGAAATTGACGTAAACTATGAAATGGATAAAAAAAAAAAAAAAAACTACGTCTGCAAATGAAAGATTTGCAGAACAACCCAGTAAAAGCGTCTTAAATGTGGCGTCTGTCTGTGTCCTAATTTATGTTCTTTACCTTTTCAGACAAAGACAAAACAAAAGTTTTATCTCTGCCACACTCAGACAACTGTGACTTAGAGAATTGGAAACCAAATCAGTGCTGCAGCGAAATAAAACAATGTTATTGTCAAACATCGCTGTCACATCAGCACCAGGGAGGTTTTAATTGGATGATGAGACGCTCTTGAATCGGTATCAATGCAACCTGTTGAGTATAAAAAAGCCTGAAGGGCCTGGAAGTAGGTTATGGAAACTTTTCTTTTCTTTTCTTCGGCTCGTTCGACTCTCGCACACAGCGTATTGTCAAGAGATTTACATTTCTTTTATTATCTGCGTCTTATTTATCGCCTGTAAATATGCCAGATCTCAAATCAACAGGGTCGTCTTTTTATCTCTTTGTGCCTTTGAGACAGACTCGTCCCAACAAAAACAACAGTTTGATACCGACTGTTTTAGAAAGTTTTCAAGTTTGCTTCGGAGACCGGGGATTACGCTGAACTGAAACAACTTCAGAAAGTTATTAAAGGTTCAGACGCTTTATTTCTCATGACGACGAAGGTGGTTTGTTATTTCTAAATACCAAAAGAACCAACTTATGAAACCGGAGAGCCGCTCCAACTCTGATATAATAACATGAATGCGGCCATGTTCGGTGAGATGACTGACAGCAGACTCCACTCCTGACCAGCGCTGAGCCAACTGTGTGTGAACATGAGCTGCAATTAAGTCTGATGGGAATGATTGAAATAGTCCACACCGGAGAGACCGAGCAGCGGTGTGCGCCTGGACCGACCGGAGACACGCACTCACTCATTACCATGTCAAAGGCTGCCAGTCAAACCCTAAACTCCTAAGTGACACATGCCAAAAGACACTCGGTGTGTGTTCAGACTACAGTAGCTTTTAATGTGGGTGGCTGCTCCCGAGTCCCGACATACACATCCATTTTTATTTATGTCTGCAGTACGGCAGGGAGGATTGAAGCTTTCACCATGCAGCTAATAAAAGCCTTTTATTCCAGCATCGGGCCCATTTATTACTCAAACTGTGATGGACTCAAGGCACCGTCTGCAGTCTGAATGAATGTGGGAAAGACAGACAATGTGAGGAGGGGAGGGGGGGGCACGACGGTAGCAGGGGGAAATGGAAAAAAGAAATGGGTGCAGACAAAGTACAAGTCTAAAAAAAAAAAAAAAAAAAAAAAAAACACTTTCTTTTATCGTTTGTTGTGTTTCTGCCAAAAAAGTTGAACCTGAAAAAAGAGGACACGCAAAAGGCTGCGACGTTCCTATTTCAGACACCATTGATATTTCACTTTAACTTAATGATAAAGGGAAAAAGTAATACAACAGAAAAGTGCTTATAGCTTCACGGTGTGCTGGGGAATACGGCAGCAGAGATGGAAGAAAACTGTGCAAGTGTAGGACAATGTCCCAAAATGGTACTTGAGGCAACATTATGTTTTGTCTTTTTGCTAGAAACAACCAGACATGAAACGTCCTGCAGCTCCTCTTAAATGAAAAATGACTTGATATGATTCATTTCCAATCAACTTATCCTTATCTGGGGACATTATGGACATGAGCGCAGGACGACTTCAGCTGCAAACGGCCGATTCATATCGGTGTGTTTTATGATCGGCCTTCATGTGTAACATTTGATTAGGAAAATATTGATGTCACAGTTAAACAAGATTCAAGCAGAGAATAGACGGCTCTTTCTGAACCATTTATTATCTGGTGCTTTTTGAACTTTTAACCCTTAGGGGTCTGAGCCGATTTTTTGTTTTTGAATACTTTTGATTTTGCCTTCACGCCACATAAAAATATGTTCAACATGCCCATGCATCTTTTTTTTTTTCAGCAGAACTTCATCTATATGATCTGATAATTATAAAAAATACACAGAAATAATCAAATCTGAATTTAAAAAATTCATCTCTGGTATATTCATCAGCTGATTCAACCACTTTTTCCCGAATATATGGAAAAAAATGCAACACCTGCCCCTCCCATCCCATCCCATCCCCTGGATACATTGTTTTTGTACTATCAAATTAAAACAACAAATCACATCTGCGGTTTTACAGGATCTAGAGAGTTTCAAAACGGCACTTACGACTGACGGCAGAGCTCCAGGTGCTCTAGTTTTGTTTTTTGTTTTGTTTGAAGACGTCATGTGAGCCAATCACAGATCCCAGAGGGTTGAAAATATTCCTGAATGACCTCAGCAGCGGGAAGTGTCACAAAAAAACAATACATACAGCTATTTCAATGCCATTTACATAAAAAGGTTGTTGATGGATTTAAAAAATTTTGTTCTGCAGCTTTGTTTTACAGAACAACCACCACATTTCCACCGTACAACGTTGTGTGTGTGTTGTATTTGAACAAATGGCCGATCCTGTCGTCCTTCTGCTCAGCATCCGGGAGAACAAATGGTGCAGAAGTTGAGAAAAATCCACTGGCACACGGTTTTGCTGCCTCATGGTGTCGTGTGACGGAGCCAAAGCTGTCAGACCGCACCAGCACCACCACCACACACTGGACTGAAAACCTCCACAAAGAGACACAACACAGGCTGAGTCTCACACATGCACACACATTCACGACGAGGCAACCAATCACAGGCAGGGACCCGCTGCTGCCGACAGCCTGGTCCACGGCTGCAATTAAATTACAGCACGGGCCGACTGTCGTGATGAAGCCGCCTTCAGAAGACTACAAGTTAACGATTATCAGCTCTCACAGCTTTAATTGGCAGGTTAATGAAGTCGGCCGACGGCGTCTCTGTCGGGCATTAAAGGCCCACTTCCTGTTTGTTCACATCAATTACAGCTCGGGGTGAAACATTTAGCGCGGGAGAGGAGGATCATTAGCGGGATTCATGTTCGGCACATCAGTCAAAAGCGGATCGTATGAAACATGTAACTTCACTGCAGTATCATCAACAGTGCTTAGCTGTGTTGTACGAGGGTAATTAGCGCTGGATTAGAGGGATGTCTCTGCTTTTTGAGGAGGGAACAACGCAACGATATGTGGTGCAACAAAGAATTAGCCGGGGATTATCAGCAGCGGCACCTGCCAACGAGAGAGGCCCGAGGAGGAGGAGGAGGGGCGGCATTATGAGGAGGTCACGCACTTTAAAGAGGTCCATCAGCTCTTAAGTAAATGCAGCTTTAGAGCCTGAGAGAGGATTTCAATCACATTTATATAAAACACAATTCTCTATTTAAAAGATGTAATGCCTGAAGGTAATGAAACATCTTTTCAGCGCAGCGCGATGCCGCCGCCTGAATTCGAATTCATCTTTTAAAAGGGGCTGAGATGAAGATGAAGTATCTGTTTTAATGCGTATTTAATCTGACGAGTCGGAGCAGCGAGGTGGGATGTTATCCACAGCCTGCAGCTCCAGGTCGGAGCCGCCTGCTTCCAGCTCGCCACATCTGGATTTGGTGGATTTTCGCGCCTTCCTACTTGCGGATTTTCTCAAGTTGTGAGTGTGAGTGTGTGTGTGTGTGTGTGTGTGTGTGTGTGTGTGTGTGTGTGTGTGTGTGTGTGTGTGTGTGTGTGTGTGTGTGTGTGTGTGTGTGTGTGTGTGTGTGTGTGTGTGTGTGTGTGTGTGTGTGTGTGTGTGTGTGTGTGTGTGTGTGTGAGAGGTGATATCTTCTAGTTATTTCACACATTTTCAGGGGGATTGAAGCTACTTACAGAGCAACACAGTCTTTGTGGGTGTCTAGTGTTGATGTGTGGTTCAGGGGCAGACTGAATTTCTGTTCCACTTAAAGGGATAGTTCAACATTTTGGCACATTTGCCTCGAAAACAACTCTGTCTCGTAACATTCTGTTATTATCTCATAGCGTGGTGAATGTGCAGGTCACAACTTGTCCACCAGAGCGTTTTGGAGTTGTTGGATTGTGTATTTGATGAGTTTGATGAGGGAAACCAAGAAATCCCATTAGCCTCCGTAGTGTAGCTCTGAGCAGCTAGCGGCTCTGCTCCGCCGTTCTAAAAATAGCTTGCACCGACAATTAAAGGTAACGAACCTACTGCTATGACTATAGGGATTATGGCAATGAACCAATTTGCCAAAATGTTGAACTATCCCTTTAAAGATCATTTGCATTTTGGAGGAGGTCTGATCAGGAAAAAACAACTTTAATTGCAACTTAATCAAACAAACACATTGTTGTCTTTTCAAACAGGGTAAAATCATGTGAAATTCTACATCTAGTGTTGTATAAAGATGTTTCATATTTATTTATTGTTAATGGTGTTGGTGCAGGATAGTGAAGGACACTCACATTCACACCTACAGGCAATTTTGAGTTGTCAATCAACCTATTGTGCATGTTTTAGGACTGTGGGAGGAGGTTGGAGAACCCAGAGAGATCCAACACAGACACATGGAGAACAGCCAGAAGCCAGACAGTTTATTTATCAGTTTAAATATGAAAGAAAAGAAAAGTAGGACCTCATTGTGTGGGATTTTTGGGGCCAATATTAGGAATAAAGACATAAACACTGATTTTTACAATGATTCCAGTCCAAATATGCAAATAGGAGGCAAAACATATTATTGTTTAGGACATAAATAACTTTTATTATTCAAACTGGCCTCAGTGGAGCACTGCAGCAACAAATAAGTCGGTCCTGCTGTGACATAACCCAAAAAACTGAATCAACACAGCACAATCCTTATTTAGAGGACAACCACTGCAGAGTTTGAAAGTCTGGAGGCACCAAAACATTGTGAACATATTTTTCACATCAGTTCTTCACACTGGCGTTCCTGAGAAATGCTCAAATCGGCCCCGAAGAAAAGCAACAAGGCAAATACATCACCAACCACAGTGAGGTCATGCTCCGGTTGCTGCTGACTAACAACACACAGACCAACAACCAGAGGTCAGAGAGCAGCGAGGGTCAGAACGAGCCACCGCTTCGCCTGTAATCAGGTGTAAAACTCTGCATCACGGTGCCAACACACACACAGATGCTCCAACCATCTTCATGTTCTCTGGTATATTCAGCAAAAACAACCTGAACTTCTTCCTCCAGAACAAACACAAAGTTCTGTTGTGCTTGTTTCACTCCTCGCTGAAGCTGCTGAGAAGAGACAGACAGACAGGCAGAGAAAATAGAGCAGAATCCTCCATTGTTTGCGCTGGCAGAGAACCAGCTGCTCATTATTTGCCATTAGGGTTGTTTGGATGTGACACCGGCTATTATTTACCTCCAGACCACAAGTCTAAAAATGTGAAAATGCCTGTTATGTAACCGGCCATCGCTGCTCCTCCACCGCTGGTTGTGTCTTACAGCTTTTTGCGGTATCATCATCATCATCATCGGACACAGAGTTTCACTCCCACTGGAGCCATTTTTACTGCAAATGTTATTCAGCCAGGCTAATGTGAAGCACTCTGGATGAGAGCCTCCAGGATTAGCGACCGAAGGCGTCTACCTCCAGACATTCCTGTCTCCGTGCAGCTCTTTCCTTTATTTCCCATGATTCCCTGCTACCAGCGGCGGACCACAGAGGTCAGTATTTCTTGCTCCGGCTATAAAAAGGGTCTCGTGCAGTAATGTGGGCATCAGACTGATGACCGCAGCATTCCTGCTCCACACAGAGGAGAGGAAATGGACTTTTTATTGTCTTGGACTGACACTGCTGCCACAAACCTACTTATCACACACAGACACACACCCGCGGTTAAAAAAAAGAAAGAGAAAACTGACTACACAACAACGGATGCTTGCAGGCATGTATATGACACACACACACACACACACACAGGCAGACAAATGCAAACACCCACACAGACCTGGGAAGGACAAGGATTTTCACAGACAAATGTCGGTGACCAGAGGAAACAACAGAAAAACACACACACACACATATAAAGAGGCAGGACGCTCCAGGACACTCTTTTCCCAGCAGCTGCTCTTCTTCCATTGAGATAATTCCTCCCGAATCCAAACAAAGCCTGAAACAACCTGACAAGGAAGGAAGCTCACAGTCCGGGGGAGCTGTGGTATCTGTCACACACACACACACACACAAGAAAACACACACACACACAGAGCAGCGAGCGCACACAACATGCAGAGTGTGTTTTATGTAGCGTTACAGCTCTGTCCACTCTGTTCGGTTCCTGATACTCAGAGCACTCGAGGCCAGAGTGTCCCTCTGTCCTCCGCTGTTATCTTATCTCATGGTGTAGTTGTTACAAGGAGCATAAACAGCCTGTTGTTGCCTCCGTCTGCGCTGCGACTGACTGAGTGAGTGAGTGAGTGAGGAGGAACCTGTGTGATTATCAAACGCGGTGGCGAGCTGCTCTACGGCCGGAGGCTCCATGTTCAACAACCTTATCAGCTCAGACGCCACTTCCCAGCAGGGGAGGAGAGGACGAGCATTCCTCACCTCTGACTTCTTTAACATTTTGAACAATAAAAATTATCCACAGAGAGTGACCAGTGATTATTCTAAACAACTTTTTTCTAACTTTTTTTAATTGTGTTGTCAATTTTCAGTTTAATTTTCCAAAACAACTATTCAACTTATTATTATGTGAGCACTAATCATATAGAAGATCTTTGTACCTACAGCCATCAGGCTTTTTAATTCTTCTGGAAATGGTACAGATGAGCTGACAGGGGATTAACCCTCCCGTTGTCCTCCTGGGTCAAGGAAGAAAGGAAGGACAAAGGGAAAGATGGGAGGAAAGAAGGAAGGGGAAAAGGGAAGGAAAGATAGAAGGAGGGAGGGAACAGATTGGGTCAATTGGGTCAAAAAGGAAGGAAGAAGTAAGGATGAAGGGAAGGAAGGAAAGGAGGGGAAAAGGATTGTGGAAAGAAGGAAGGGAAACAGGAAGGAAAGAAACATGGAGGGAGGGAACAGATTTGTTCAAGGAAGGAAGAAGGGAAAAAAGGAAGGGAAAAGGGAAAGAAAGAAAGATGGAGGGACAGGGAACAGATCAGGTCAATTGGATCAAAAGAGGAAGGAAGAATAAGTAAGGACGAAGGGAAGGAAGGAAGGAAAGAAGGGAAGGGAGAAAGGAAGGAAAGAATAGAGAATAGATTGGGTTAATTTGACCCAGAAGGACAACAGGGGGGGTTTTAATAAAGTATTTCATATTCGTATTCGTAACAACACATAGGTTTTTTTTTTTATCGTATTTATTCTATATTTATTGTGAATGTTGCACACAGGACCATTGATATGTTACCTTCTTTGTGTGTCTTGATAAAGATAAAGAAGAGCAAATATTGAATATGGATACTAATAATGCGCAGAAGCTCTATGAAACACTCACCAAAATAATTAACTACAAGTTGATGTGCATACAGTTTGATATCATTCTCTCCTAGATCTACTTTATTTTCAGGTTTCAAGGCTTTTTGAGTGAAGTTTTGAAGAATGGGTTTGTAAAAAAATAAAATAAAATTGGAAAATGTTTTGCCTCAGTATTTGTCTGCCAGACATGTAACCACCCAAATGGTCTGCACCGGTTTGCCCAATTATGTGATTTCTTCTTCTTTTTGTAAAAATAAAGAATAATCTAACATCATTTTTGGTCAATTTTGAGAGCGGCAACGTGAGCCATTTAAAGTGCTGTTATTTTCTAACTTCTCCGAGTCTGGAGCATTTCCTCTCTCTAACCTCCTGCCACACCTTTTCACTTACAAGCCCATCTCATTCCCAGGGAGCAGCGTTTACGGCCCCGATAGCGTCTTTAAAAACTAACGAGAACCTTTTTGCTTATGTAATATCACTCCTATAAACTGTACCACACCTCCGTTGCCTTCTAATTATTTTGTCCTTTCTCGCTTCTCGTTGGTTTTATTTGGCCAATTTCTCCCTTTAATGGCAATTTCCTGTGTGTCCGCTTCATCCACATTCCTCCGCTGCATCTATTCAATATCCACATCAGAGAAGTCATCAGGGGAATCCGCAGTCTCATCTCCTACATAACTCCCTATTTCCCCTGTGCTCCATGCAAATCTCCTCTCCTCTCCTTTGTTCTTCCACTCCATCACTTGGAGGCCCAACAGTGGATTTCCCTTAAAGCACTTTGCTGGTGAATTTAAATGGATTTTGAGGAGGAGAGGAAAGTCTTTGTCTGAACCAAATGACGAGCCTCGCCAGAGAGTCGGAGCCCGACAGGTACGGCAAGACAGGACTGTGAGAGGTCCGACGCTCATCAGCGAGAGTCTTGAATAATATGTGACGGTTGACAGTAGAGACGTGTAGCGAGAAATTCAGCTGCTGGAGTCGGTAATTGACGGGAGAAGTCGAGAGAGACGGGAGCGGTAAAACCTGAACTCATAACGCCGCTTTTTTTTTCTGTCTGCAAAGTAAAGAGCAGTTTAGGTTTGATGTGGCAGGAAAATGAGAGGAGCATGAGCAGCAGAGAGAAAGAGAGATGGCTGTCCCTCTCCTCCACAGACAGATAATATTAGATATGGAACAGAGAATATTGCATTAGCGATATAGTGATCCCCCCGTGATCCCCTCCATTAGAGCAGAAGCCAGCGCCAGATAAGGCCTGCCCAACATAAGTCATACAAATAGAGGAAAAATGAAAGCTAAACTCTCAGCGTGGCGTTGCCTATCTTGAAAGCTAATTCTGATGTAATTCAGTCAGGCTTCCTTCAGAATATCCCCCCCAATAACACAATCTGGTTATCATTTTCCTCACAAGCACACATCAAACTTTTCCATACAGGCATTTTCCATTAGTAAAGGGCATCGTAAATTTCCCCCATCGATGTTTCTCCTGATAAAACAGCCCCCATGATTAAGGGAGCGATGTCAAAGCGCCTTTTTGCAAATTAAAAATTCCTTTAATGCTGCAACATTATTATTCAACTGCTCCACAGAGAGCGCAGTAATCTAATTTTCTGTTATTCCAAAGGGTTTCGGGGGTTTTTTTAAAACCGTTGCTTGCTCCACATCTCCGGGGTTTCATCACGGGGGGATTCGCGATCGATTCCCTCACATCTGGTGACGCCCAGTGAGCAAACGGAAAGACTCTGGTGCCCGCTGATGATACGAGGAGGTGGTGGTGAGTCAGTCTGCACCGGAGCTGCTGGATGAAAGTTTGCAGAGGCTTTAATCGACACTATCTTGTTTGCCTGATGGTGAAGTTAAGTGGTCGACTGCCCTCAAACACAAAACACCTTTATCTGCATGATGTTCTGCAGCTTCCCTCTCAGGCATCTGCATTGTCATCAGATTAGTGCATATACAGTACGTTTCTTATCTTACTCAGGCTTTTGTTTGACTTTTTATTAGTGTAATTACTGTATTGTGCAAGTTCAGGAACATAAAGTGTGTGTTACTTACATTTTTTACTGTTGAACTGGACAGATTGTTATTTGTGGACAGCTTATTATATCTATCTATATTTACTGTAGCTGAATAGGATTAATATGTTGTTGTTATATAGGTTACATTGCTATTTATATCCACTGTTTTTGAAGGGATTGGATTGGATTTGTGGCTCTAGTGCTTGGTGTTGTGTATTTTCAATGTTTTTGTTCTGTTTTAATTGTTCTGTATTTGCCTGCTCAGGGACGACAGATGCAAATGAGCCGTCAGCTAACTCTGCTGCAGTTGTCAGTTGTGCGATGTCCCTGACACATAAACAATAAACTAAACTAGACTTAAACTAAATGACTCTTTGTGCAAGAATCTCACAACATCCAACAGCAGTGAATGCCTCTACAGGCTCACACTTTGATTTGGGACCTTGGAAAAGAGCTGAAGGCGGAACAGACCGGCTGCCTGCTTTGGCCCTGATATTTGTTTCAGCTTCAGGGAAACTGAAACAACCCAGAGGCTGCAGCGAGGAGGAGGAGGAGGAGGAGGAGGAGGAGGAGGAAGAGGAAGAGGAGGAAGAAAAGGAGAACAATATGCCGCCCAGGTGGGCTCAGCAGCACACCTACACATGACTTACTGACACTGTGGACCGTTGAGTCGTGTCAGTAATCAGAGCATCACGCAGCCGCCCACTGTAAACCTGAAAGGTATGTGTGAGAAAGGTTTAATCCCTCAGAGCGCAGCCACCGTCGTCACCTTGGTTTCCTGTTATTTTCAGCAGCTTTTATCTGAATCCTCAAGCACCAACCTGCAGCTTGTCAGCAAAGATGTGCACATTAAGTCACCGACGGCGACTGTGACTGAGACAAACGTCCAACACAGACGTCTCCCACCGCTTACGAGATATGACTTTCTCCACATTTTTTTTTTACATGTTTGTGATTGGCTCTCGTTCAAACTGCCTGATATAAACAGGCAGCTATTCGACACATCCCCTCGCAGGCTCAGCACTCCCATCTCTGTGTGCGAGCGCTCTGACACGCAGCCAGAGTTAGACGGGGGAGGCCTCGCTCGCGTTTTCTGACACACGTTTTCATTTATGCATGCACTCGCGCAGGTAGAGCCGAGCTCAGACAGCTCTCTTGAACTTATACGGTGCAGGAAAAAAAATAACAGGCCGGGCTGGCAGGGCCTGCGTGGTGATATGGGCTTTGCTTTGCGAGGCGAAGGAGCTGTAATTGGAGTGTCTTTCAAAGCCTCAGCTTCTCCAGAAGAATGGTATCAAAGCTGACAGCGTTTGCTGGATTTCTCTTCGCCGAGCTCACGGGCCGTTGCGCCGCTCTAAGCTACGCAACCGCCGACTCCGGCTTCGGCGCCGCTCTGAACGTTTTCTTTCTCTACCTCCAGCATCACTTGAAGTTATAGAGAAACAGTTTCATGAATGGGGAAGTGGTCTCAGACTCTTGGTGGTGCTAAAAAACGAGTATGGAAGATACTGGTTCAGTGTGATCATCCTCTGTGGCAGTTTATTCTTCCGAAGTCCTTTCAAAATAAAACTTCTATTTCTTACCCATTATAGATAAAGATGTTAGATCAGTGTGTTCAGGTAAAAAGCGGGAAACTAAAACTCAATGTGGTGGAATAAAGGCATTATGTGCTCATTCATCACACCTATGGAATAACCTGCTCAATTTTCATAAAAAGAACTTTGATTCACAACAATGATGACAGCTCTCCGTCACCGACAAACAACGCTGTTCCTCATTATCTGAACCTGTGCTACCGAGTCTTTGAGGCCGAGCCCGAACCGGGGCAGGGGCCAAACCTCTGCTGGGTCACACATGACAGGACTGCTAATATGTCCTAATGAGCTCTGGTCTCAGGATGTGACTTTCTCTCCGTGGACTCAGAGCTGTTGAGGAATTTGCTGGACGCACAAAAATAGGCATGCACGACCGGCTTCGCTCTCTTCTCACTTCTTTTTACGCTTCTTAGACAGACTCTTTTGTTGCGTCGAGCTTTAATGGGAGGAAGGTGACATTCTCTCGCCGTAAAAAGGCGAATGTAGTGACTCTGGAATACCAAGTAAAATCATCTATAATAGAAATTATAAATCAGTGTCAAAAGCACAATAGCAGCTCTGTGCCACAGCTGGGGCTCTCGGCTCTCGCTGCTTGCAACGTGACGCCATCAGGCATCATAATCAAATCCATGCAAGTTGGTACTGTTCACACTGACCTCTCAACTGTCCTGATGGAGAGAGAGAAAACTCCTGGTGGTCGGACTTCAAGCCCATGATTGCACGTGTTTTGGGTCAGAACATCTGTTTACAGACGCCTGGACTGCATGGATCATACATGTACATGTGCATGATTAGAGTCTGAGATTGCTTGTTAGAAACTGAACCATCTTAAAGGGATAGTTCAACATTTTTGGCAAATTGGCCAAAAATGGTGTAATCCTTATAGTAGTAGGTTCGTTACCTTAAATTGTCGGTGCAAGCTATTTTTAGAACGGCGGAGCAGAGCTGCGAGCTGTTCAGAGGCAAATACAGAGACTGCTTGCCGAAAGACTGCCCCCGACGGGAACGCACATCAGAGGTTTTGCATGAATTTACCTCTAAAACAACTCTGTCTCGTAACGTTCTGTTATTATCTCATAGCGTGGTGAATGTGCAGGTCACAACTTGTCCACCAGAGCGTTTTGGAGTTGTTGGATTGTGTATTTGATGAGTTTGATGAGGGAAACCAAGAAATCCCATTAGCCTCCGTAGCGTAGCTCAGAGCAGCTCGTGGCTCTGCTTCGCTGTTCTAAAAATAGCTTGCACCGACCTACCCCTAAAACTATAGGGATTATGGTAATGGGTCAATTTGCCAAAAATGTTGAACCCCCTGAATCCCTTTCATAATAAAAGTTGTCTTGTGTGACAGATGCAGCAGAACTATTTTTTGTCTACCTGCCTTTCATTATCTCTTTCAATCTCCACCTCAGCACCTCGTTTCAATCCCATTCCCCTCAAGCTCCAGATGTTGCCCTTCATGGCCCTTTAGCAAGGTAACCATGGTAACACCGATAATCACCATCGCACTGGATTTTTGCCGTTGCCAACCTCATTATTAACGTGTCCCACCATTGTGGATTGTAGACTGCGGGACCTCTACCAAATCTTCAGATCAGATCCTGATTTGCATAATTGGGAGAATGATTTCCTTAGAAATTGAAAATAGAAAAAGGTGAGAACATGTGTGTGTATGTGTGTGTGTGTGTCTGTGTGTGTGAAAATGTCTCTCTGCACTTCAGTGTGTCTTGTTTACTCCCAGGGCATTCTCATCTCCCCTCTCGACGACCCGCTCCGACAGAGCGCCTGCCTGTGTGCGTCTGCCCTGCATGACCCACAGAAATGTTCCCTCTGCACTTCCTGCTTCATGCTCCACCGTCTCCCAGGGCGACGTTGTTGGCAACAAGAACCAAAAGGGAACAGTTGGTCTTGTAGGAAATAATGCACACCAACTCCTAGGTCTCCAACCTTGAAAGCTAAGACTGAAGAGATCCATACAGCTCAAGATGCATGTATTCTCTTTCTGTTCACATTTCACTCTGTTGCTTCTCTGCTGAGAGATTTCCCAAGGAGAAGAAGCAGCTCAGAGCAAAATTGTCTCAAGTTTCTGCTCTGGACCAACGAGTCATCAGGTGTGATCGATTGAAGAAGACTGGGATTACAAGTGGAAATGCTTGACATGCTGGTCTATACACAGCACACAGTATGCATGCCTCAATCTGATCCTACACATACTGTAAATAGCCTTTACTCCAATGCTAGAGTAATAAACTCAACACTGCCGGCTCCTATTTATAACCGTTTACCTTGGTAGCAGCAAGTCTACATTTTAATAGAGTCACACAAGTCAAGGTGGTTAACAGTGACCCGAGCGAACTGAAACACAAACCATAATATGTGTTTGCTTCACTGCTTATCTGAAGATGGGTGGGTGTAATATGAATCTGAGGAAGTTCACCTTGCTTTTTCAATTTTCCTCTTGTACTCAGCCCATCGCACTGCTAGCATGAGGTCACCCAATGCCCAGCAGGTGTTACCGTATATTATTGGGTATTTTGCTGGCTGAACACTCAGCAGCACACTCCACTCCGCTACAAACTGTGCTGCTGTAGTGGTTTTCTGCAGGTACCAGACGGCAAAATAACAACCCGGTCGGTACAACTTAAAACTGACTTTACGACGCCAATAAAAACCAAAGCTGACAACGCTTCCCTGCAACCGAGAGCAGGAAAAAGTTTTGAAACATAAAATGGGACAGTGTGATAAGAAAAAAATTGGAAAAAAAAGCATAAAACTTTTAAACAAGAAAGCACTGAAAAAGATTGCAGAGCAGTCCAGTTAGATATTGCTTTTTTGTTGCTCTATCAGTCACTGGTTAGACAAGAGAGTAGTCGGCCAGAAATGCGACCCAACTTTGGGAAAAGGTCATTGGTTGATGAAATTGAAAGGTTTGTTCCTGTTGGGAGCAAATGAGGAGTACTGCAACTTCCTGATATAAAGCTCACACTTTTCTTTCTTCATTTTCTTCAAGAATCAACAAAGGCCCACCTTTTGATACAAAGAGTGAAGAGTCCCAATGTATTCCCCACTTGAAATACACTCCACTGGTTTTTCCTAATGAGATTTGCTCATCTCAAAGGACCTGGCCTGATTGTGGCACTGCAGGAAAAAAGGGGGTTGTCAGGGGATCCACAAGTTGCTTTCTCTTGGGAGCATGAAAGTTTTTGTCCAAATGAGTAATGTGCCAAGAGAAAATTAAAGTGTGGACCGATGGTGGTGCTGGATGGGTCTACAGCCACCAAAATCAATACATTTCTTCATTTTGGTGGTGGGGGTAAACGTGCATTTCATGGCAATGGGGTTAAGAAGGGCATGTGGCTTAAAACAGTCTCCTGCCAAATGTTCATTATTTAAGTACATTCAGTCTGAGAAGGCAAAGTCGATACTAGTGGAAAAGGATCTTCTCCAACTGTCTCTGTGTCCGTGACATGGATATATTTCGAGAGCTACTATCTGCTTGGTGTATTGCACAATCACTGAGGACACAGAGCTCTTTATTTCTGTGTCCTTTCAGCCGGCTTTGTGCTACAGGGGCAGCAGCCGCCGTCTTCGTTTATGCCACAGTGCAGCTTTCCTTTTAGCTCAGCCATGTGGAAAAAGTGCGTAGTGCTTTCTTGAGATACAGGATATCTTGTTTTTGGGGGGATGAAGCTCCTCAAATGTTGTTTTAGAGGCCTTTCCAGCTCAGCGAGGAGGGGATCTTGCAGCAGGGGATCTGTTTCCTCGATCCAGTTTGACAGTGAACGCTCATATCCACTCTTTTCCCTTTTTTTCCCTGACATTTAACCTCATTTACTCGGCACTAAACCTCTTTCCCACTCCATCTTCCTCCAACTTCTTCACTTGTCCCTCATGTATTTAAACATGCTATACATTTTAAGTATCTACAAGACAAACTTTGAAATAACCTGACCTTTAATTAACACCCAAGAGGAAAACCCTGCTCACTCATCTTACTTTTCCCATTAGTTTTGCTGCAGCTATCTTGATCATTAGCTGCCTATGGTATGCAGAGTAACCCCCTCCATCGTCCCAGAGGTGCTCCTCTGTCAAAATGGCCTTCGGTTCCTGCAGTGTAAGTGATGTATGAAGTCAGTTAATACCCCAACCTGCGAGGAACATCGCGGCCATCCTATTATAAAGCGCACATCATTTCTGGTACGACTGGCCTGGCTTGCCCTGATGACGCTTCTTCTGATGGATGGACTCTGGCCTACCCAAAGTTTTGGCAATGGGACAGGGGGCGGGGAAACGCATTAGATGTGGACATTGTCATTAGGCAACAGTTAAAAGTACGGTTCAAATCAAACGAGCGCTGAGCGGTGTGGCAGTTAGGGACCCCGTTAGTCATAAATGGGTGTTAATAACAGTCCGAGTGGTTTTCAATCTGGCTTCAGGGCAGTAATTCCTCCGCTGTTTGAGGAAAGGTGCCATCTGCCAGGTTGGACTCTCACAGGACTCGTAAGTCACACAGCTTCAAGACCAACAAACATTGCACCAACATGTTCAGATTAAACATTAGAGGTAAAGCCAGCTCTTAATGTATGATTTTACTCATGCTGTGTCTCAATTCAAATACTTCCATGAGTGCACTATCATGTAGTATACTATGTACTTACTTCTGTAGTGCGCACATTTCAACAGTTAGTGTTGTCTCAAATCAAATACTGTCGTTGTGCACTTACCAGAACTAATCACCGCAATGGTTGCCAACGTCTTCTTTTTTTTAATCACTATTGTCGCCTATCAATAGCCTGGGTATACACATGCTGCCTTGCGCGCAATTTTATTAGCTCTGCAGTCAGCCTGGAAACCATGGACCCAATTTTCCCCTCAACTAGGGAGCCAATCACAGAACGGGGGAGGGGGCAGCAAGATGATGACGACACACCGAAGCGACTTTGTTGATAGCTTGTCGATCCAACATGGCGGCAGACGCTTTACCTTTGAGTGCAGCGTTAGAAAGTGTTTTGAGTAGTTTAGATCGCAAGTTTATTTTGAAAAAAGAGTAACGTTTAGCATTTTTTTCCTCATCTGATTTCTGTCGCTCTACATACGTCATCGGGTATGATTGCTACGATTGGCTATAAGCTACATACAGACGCATTTGATAGACAGTTCAATAAACACCTCTGGGTTTTCGCAAATCACGCCTCAAATACGATAAAATGAACAGGTGGTTCCCAGACCGAATCTCAATCTACATTGAGATGAGGTCTTGTGTTAGCCAGGCTAGCCTATCAACACATCTATGGCCTGTTTTGTGTGTATTTTTTTTTTTTAAATGTTTTGTCTTTATGTAAAGCACATTGAGTTGCCTTGATATAAAATGCACTATATAAATAAAGATGCCTTGCCTTGCCTTGACTAGCCTAATTTCAATTAGCGATCATAAGTGTCCATTGTTCCACACTCAACTTTTTGGCCGTTATGAGTGCACCATCCCGGTAATTACAGTACTCTGCATTTTTACATACTTGTCATTTGAGACACACTTATGGCGCGTTTCCACTACATGGTACCGGCTCGACTCGACTCGACTCGACTCGGCCTTTTTGCGTTTCCACTACGTAAAAGTACCTGGAATCTGGTACCCGGTACTATTTTTTTAGTACCTGCTCAGCCGCGGTTCCAAAACAGCTGAAGCGGTACTAAAATGTGACGTGTAAACATTGCGGACTGCTGATTGGTCAGAGAGTGGTCAGAAAGTCGTCACCGGTGGCCGCGGGTCATCAGATATCACCACATTTCAATAAATAAATGTTTTAAAATGAACAAACTATGCAAGTCTGGTCGCTTTTCCGCTGTCGCTGCCCCCCCCGCCCCTCCCCTCCTCTCCCCGTCTGGCCATGTGGGTTTGTTGACAACGAAGCCGGCGAAAAATCAATACGGAGCGGTGGATAACTTTATATAACACATAGGATGTTACGATGTGTATATGAAGTCTTAACTGTCAAAAACAAAGGCTTACAGTTACGGAGCGTGTTTGTGTGGCGGTGCAGCAGAGAGGAGAGGAGAGCTGGGACACCGGGGGGCTGCGGCCAGGTAACGGATGTTACAAGGTTGGTTTTCAGCCGTGAGAGGCCAGGTGAAGGCAGAGAGCCTCCGCTCTCACTCGTAACAAGTCACAAGTCATGTAGTTAACTATCAAATTACTCCGGAGCTTTTTAATTAAGGTAAAAATGTGGCATAACCACGGGGAAAATCCTGTTTATAGTTTCGTTTTATTTTGTTAAGCGCCGCCGGTCGCTATGACGACCGGCTACTCTAAAGCCGGTACTATCCTGTAATGGAAACGCTCTCTAGAATAGTATCTGGTACCCGAGCCGAGCCGAGTCGAGTCGAGTCGAGCCGGTACCATGTAGTGGAAACGCGCCATTACATACTCAAAATAATTTGTGTACGTATGGAAGTATTCGAATTGAGACACAGCATGAGTGTACATCAATATCTATCACTTCTAGCTGGATCAGACCTGTGGCCATGGCTCCAAGTGAATGTTTTGTGACAAATCTGAAGTACCATTAAGGCCTTAATGGAACAGAAGGACAACACGAAACATTATGGCTCCTCTGGCAGTCGCCAGCACAGAGGGATAAAAACGAGTTGCTGCTGTTTCTGTTCCACAGAGACTTCTGTTCAGCAACAAACCATTACCAAACCAGTATCAAACTTCCACTTCCCTTCTAGTTGGCCTGAGCCCATGGGCACAGTTAACATTTTATTCTAATTTAATTAACTATGCAAATAAAGCCAGATTTTCTAACTATTACTGTGGTGTGATAAACACAAGGGATGAAACAGATTGAAAAACCAAAAAAAAAAAAAAAAAAAGTTCAATTTCAAAACCTCTTTATTCTTTCAGCATCACTGGTGATATCTACTTTAATTAGCATGATCAGAAGCTGTATCAAGAAATCAGTGTCGAGTTGGGGGGGGGTTGCAAATGAAGTGCCTCGCGCCAAAGATTGAGACAAATTTTCTAATTTCTCCTGCTTCATTAGTGTACGCGACGCATGCTTTCATGATTTATAAAATAACAGCAGATAAGAAGAGTCGAGGGGAGAGAGCAACCAATGTTTGAGAGAATCAAAGAAAAGGAGAAGATTATAGATTGGAGTGAGAGTTTCAAGTTAGATTGGAGTGAGGTGGAGGGATACAGCTGCCAAATAATTATATATCACAAAGCACTTACAAGCCTCTTAACTGAGTTGGGCCCTTTTCAATTTCTCTCCAAAATGAGAAAGCCTGTATGGAGGGGTAGGTGTTACAGTCAGAGCCCGGAGGCTCAGACGAGTAGACTGTGTGGTTGCCGTCAGTACATGAGGCCGTCTGGACAGATCCGTCCTAATAAAGTGTTCAAATGTTCAAGAGGCTGCGAGCATCCTGCTGTTGATAAGCTCCACATGGCACTCGCCTGGAGAAGCAGACAACCCGGGCGGGACACTTAGTTTCATTTCTCCAATTGGATTTCATTTAGTCTCCTGTTGAGATAGCGTGGAGCTGAACGAGCTCTGGCAGACATAAAAAATCAAATCATGAGCAACCCCCTGTTCTCAAAAAACCTGTCTGACTTTGCAGTTTATTTCACATCATGTACAATATCTTTCCTCACATCTCTCACAGAGGAGTTGCCAAGCCTCAAGCCAAATACCATTTAACAGAGACTATGGCTTTCAGGCATGCAGAAACACCAGGTATAGGTATAAACACAACAGACAGTGGCTTCAGACTTTTTGGGCACCATTGTATTCAATTTCAGAGTTGATATCTTGTCAGATTTTCTATATTTATGACGGCATTTCTGTAAAGGAGTGTCAGTTTGGTAAAGTGAGAAACGGCTCAGTCCTCAGCTGGTATAATTTAATTGTGTTTCTCAGTATGACAGCAGGACGTGCGCAGCCGACGACAATTGAAGAAGAAAACACCCAAACTTCCCTTTTCTGGCGAGAGGAGTTAATCAATATTACTTCTCTTGTTAGTTCGGGGGGAAGAGGAACGCAACGGTGACAGATTGTTTTTCTGAAAAACACAACAACTTGAGTTTCACACCAGACGAGATGGAAACACGCTGTCGTGGCCTGAACGGCTACAATTCCGACATTTAATTTGAGAAAAATATGACACCAAATCTCATGGAAACATGTCCACAGCCGAGGCCAGACATTTCATACAGTTGTAGATGTGTGACTAGTTGCATATTTAAAGCAGTTAGTGACATATTTCATGGCTTTAATGACATCTGGGTTTCATTTTCACAGCTCGTTGGTATTTGAGGACGAGGGAGGGGGCTGAAAATAGTTGGTGTGGCAGCAGAGGCCATTTCTGAAACTGAAATAAAAAATAAAAAAAGTATCAGAAGAACTTGAATCAAAATGATTTGGAGCAACGTCAGCCGAGGGATGAAAAGAATCCAAGGAAGCATCCAAAGGAACAAGGTTTAAGTGGTCTTAGTTGTCAAGAAACTGCTGCCACTAATAATGTTTCCGATGCTCTGATGTTGACGCCGACTCACCTGCTCGTGTGCAGAAAGGCTGAACCAAACCAAACCAAACTAAACCGAACTCAACTGGAGCGAGAATAAGAGCAGCCAATTGGGTGGGTGAGACCTCTGACACCGCAGGAACGTTCAGACCTGTAATTATTCCTGTGTTCTTCGTTGTTGTTTGCTCTCCTGTGCTGATCCTCACCCGATTATCCATTCATTACAAGGGTTTGTAATTATTTTGATCATTCTAATGGAAACACTTTGCAGGTTATTATCGTGAGTGAACACATTAGAAATGGGCAGCTCTTGCATGAGAATCATCCTAATTAGGCTACTTCGTGCATGCAGGGCACAGATATTACAGCACACCTTCGTTTTACACCGTGTGAATTATAATAACAACAGCAATCTGAAATGTGATTCATATTCATTTTTACAGTTTTACGGCATTGTGTTTTAAATTATGGAAAAGATCTCGTCAATGTGAAAGCTCTGAGGCTTAGCGTAGGAGATGTGAACATGATCCAGCTCATCAGGAGAAAGGTTAATCACAGGGTCATTCAAAATCAGCACAACACTAAATCACAGCAGAAGCCCCATTCAGGCAAATCTGCAACATCAACAAAGGCTGTGATTACAAACACTTATGAAGGCTGTCATGCCATGTAATTAATGGAATGGAATTTTCTTTGATTATATATCAAGTCTACAGGATCTATAGAAATACTGTGGAAGTATCAAAACGCAGTGTAGAGCCTGTAAACTAGCCGTTAGGACTTCTGTAACTTTGTGATGTCACAACAAAGGAGACTCTCAGCCGTATCCCAAGCCCCGCCCACTTGGACCCACCATTCAACAACTTGGATTGGGTTTCGGATTGTTTTATCTAAAATCTATTTTATTTTAACTCTCAGCCAATCAGAGGTGAAGCTAAGAGCCTCCTCTCTTCTGATTGGAGAGGGGAGATGTAAAACGACAACAGCTAAACTAACTCTATGATTCTCAAAGCCGCAAATAAATCATGTTGTGGATTAACACTTCAAATAAAAACACAATAGAAGTGTCAAATATGGGACCTTTAATTATTTTCATTAAGACTTGTGATGACACAAGGCATTTTTTCATTGTTTCCACTTGATGTTTTGTTCAAGTGGATAAATAAAAAGAGGAAAAAGGAAAAATCAAAGAGAAATCCCAGTCAAAGAAAACACTGTATGAACTCCCAACGTCGTCGTCCTCATAATTAATGCAGTGAGCACATCCAACCTGCAGCTCTGATCGTGTTGCCGTCTCCTCTTATATCACAGCAGACTTCATCAGTCATTTCAAAGAGAACAAGCCGATGACAATCTTGGATTTATTTCATGTTGTTTATCAGCGCGGCGCAGCTCCGACAGGCTGGAGAGACGCGCTTTTCTTAATAAAGTAAAATTGAAGGAAGTCAACAGCCACTCCAGCTGCATCGGCTGCACGGCGTGAAGCGCAAATGGAAACCGTTGGTTGATCCTAATTTATGCTTTCGCTCTTTGGTCGTCATTAATGACCACAAGGATACAGGTGTGGCGCGGTGAATAATTATGCCATCACGGCTCACTGCGTCGGGCAATTTATCATCAGTGAGCGGTAGTGGAGGAGGGGAGCCAGTCGTCCGTATCCAATCGCACCCCATATTAGCACACGATCGATGTTTAATAGCACGGGTAAAGAAGAGCTGTATAGTGTTCCAGAGCAGAAAGGCCTTCGCCATGAGCACAGGCCTCCTGCTTCTTTAGCTAACGCCATAATTCATGCTCTGATAAAGAGGGGCAGGTACGACCCGTTACCCAACCGTGCATGAACAAAGGATGGCTGGAGAGGGATTTAAAACTGCTGTTGTGTTTTCTGAGGGTGTGTTCAGACTTCAGAGTCACACCATTGTTTCCAAGGACTCTGAGTCAGACTCGTTTTCCTGTTGAGCAGAGGGGAAGACTGTGCTGCCTGCCGACTGAACAAACTCTGCAAAGACTGAGACAGGGGCTCCAGACTGCCCCGAAAATTTGTAAATTTTTTCATCTACAAGCACATGTACAACCAGTAAGCTGTTTTGATGTTTTTTTTTAACATTCAAAGAATCAGGAAGCTGTCATTATAGGCGATAGGCCAAGGTGTATGAGGATCATGAATGAATGAACATGGAACAAGGAAATTTGAATATTTGCTCTGTAAGTCAATTTACAGTGTGCAAAAGGGGACATAATATGGAAATATCACTTTTTGAAGGCTCTTTAACATATATTTGGGTGTTTGTCTTGCCTTCCAGACCCCAAAATACAAGAATTGACAAAGAAAATCTGTAATTTTCAGGCTCCCTAGGTTGAAATCCATGTGGTTTACAAGCTGTTCCCTCAGTTGCCATGCAATAATGTCACTAGTTTTTGAATTTGCATAATACCACCCTTACCTGTGAGTACCAGTACCGGTAAAGGGGGCGGGGCAAGCAGTGGCTCATTTGCATTTAAAGGGACAGGCGCTGAAACCAGCCGTTCTGAACAGGGCTGTTTTGAGAGGATGAAAAGATGTTTGATCATTGGGGTATTTTGACCAAAGCATGTCACAGAAATGTCTTTAAGACACCTGGGAACTATTTTAAGTTGTGGAAAATGGGCAGAATATGTCTCCTTTAAGTTAGGGGCCACTGTGCTCTTAGTAAAAATGGTTTGTCTGGAGCCCAGGCAAAAAGCTACACAATCATTAAAGCAGAAGTGAGTGATCCGGTCGTTTTCGCTAATGCTGCGTTCCAGGCAGGCTTTTGAAATCGTAAATTACAGCTTCAAGTCACAACTTACGACTTTGTAGCGTTCCAGGCAACCCACTCGTGTTTTTCCGACCTGTTTTACCGGTGAAAGTCACTATAACGGCCACTCGTAACTTCCGACCTGTGAACTCGTACCAGATCGAACTGGTACCACTTCACGGTCGGAAAAATACGAGTTTCCTTGAACGCACCATAACAGTCCTCGTCGCTACGTCACCACATTCACGGCGTCCCTTGGCTGCACACACAGCCCTGCATGCCGTTCTCTCTCCTCATTGGATAAAAACTGTAGGATACGATAAATGTTTTCTCTTCGGCTCAGAGCAGAGCAGAGGGACTGACAGACCCGTGTTTCAGTCCAAACACTCTATGTAAGTGATTACTGTCGGAAGATATAACTATTTAAGACTTATATTAACACAAATATATCACTCACTTCTGCTTTAACCATCCTCTTGTGTTTTTTTCTGCCACATAATGAAACTTGTCCCTTGAGAGCGCTGTGACATCAGCCAGGGACAACACTCATCCACCCCCACGATATGTTTTCAGGAAGACTGGAAATGCCACTGTTGGGGTTTCAAACGGGGGCAGGATATGCGGCGCGCTGTAAGCAGCAGCCCTTTCTTCATAGGAAATTCTGTCACAGGTGCGAGCGCACATCAAAGCTCCGTGATAGAAGGCCTTATGAATATTTTAATAACAGGTTACAATGTTCACTTCTGAGGATGTGCTATCAAAACTTCAAAACTGTACAAGCCCCGGGAGCTCCTGATAATTCCACTGCAGCCAAATTAACGGCGACAACGTGACGCAAGTCGAGCAATTAAACGTGACTGAACTCCGGCGCTCGAACGGTGAGATAGCACGGCTTTTCACTTTGGATAATTTACATAACATCATAGCCTTATTTGGTATCGGGAGCCTTTTCGTAAATTGAATTTTTCTTCTCCTTGACCTCTTGTTTCAAACAGTGTCGACAACACACAGACATTTGAATTGTCACCGTCTCATCATTTATACTGCCGGTCATGAGTTCATCTGTTTTTTGTTGGAGTTTCACAAAGGTGGCCAAGGTAAAAGAGAGAGATCACATACACCTGAATAATAGTAATAGAAAACTGTCCTTTTTCATAAATGACGATACCAATTTCCGGCTTCCTGCAGTACTGGGACTAAGTTAAGCCTTCAAACCTAATGCAAATGATTCCTCCAGGTTGACGACCTCCAAAATCATCCGTCTGTACAACAGCAGCGTTACAACAAACTGTGTTACTAACCCTTCTGATACATTATTAGGACAACAATGTGCTACAGGAAGTGCAGCTCTGACTTCGTTGCTGTCTGAATGATGAGGGAAAAGGCAGTAACCATGGGAGACAGCCTGTTGGTCGGAGCTTCATCCTACAGACAAGACAAGGAGCCAAAACCCCTTGGAGCAACAGAACCAGACGGATGAAGACCAGCACGGTCTCCAGACTTTTCCACGACAGGGAGCCGATGTGGGACGAACTGGACAGACGGTGAACATTTAGTTTCTGCTGTAGAAAGAGTGTGTTCAGCTTTAGGCTCAATATAATTCAATGAGATCGCCGTCTTAATGTGTTCTAGTTTCAGAAACATATTTAATGATTATTTGAAAAAAAAAACAGCTTTAAAGTTGTACTGTATCCTCCATTACATTACTGTGTACAACTGCTGTGCTGCACAGTCACGATTGGGGTTTGTTATGGTTGTAAATACCAGCACTTATGATCCTCTAATGAGCAAAAGATCAATCACTGATCCATCCATCTGTTCTTTAATCTACAGCTGAATTCATTAATGGACTCTAAAACTGTCAGTCCAATATTAATGTAAGTGTCCACACCAGAGGTTAGAGAGACAAGACAAGGACAAATGTCACACTCATAGAGACGCTGGTGCCAGTAAATCATATTATTCAGCGGATTCATCACACTTTTCTGTTGTTTACTGTCACTTTGCCTGTGTAAGCTGTACTGAATTAGATTTAACTTGGAGTATTTATACAGTTTGAATCACACAAACAGTCAAAACTAAACCCTGCTCACATTGACGTTGTGTGAGGAAGCCAGTGTGTCTGCAGGGAACTTGCATCGAGACGAGGAAAAACTGCAGAAAAGCAGCTGAGATTTAAACTCCTGTGGGAGTCAACAGTGATGAATATTCCCATAAAAATTATTAACAAAACACATATATTATTAGCAAAATGTGACTTGGTGTTTTATGCTGAAGCGCATAAATCTCAATTCTCGATCTGATGTGTTATTATTATTCAGAGTTATTTGTCACGCTCGCGGTTATTAATGGTTTCCAGCACTAAATGTTCTGATTAAAAAAGGGGAAGCTGCGGTTCGAATCTTCCAAATGAGTCCATTTTTCTTGTCACAGGTTTTTTGCTGATGTTGTTAGTGCAGCACCTGAGGAAAAAAAAAAAAGTGCTGTCGGCGTAAAACAGAACCGCAAGCCATCACTCGCCTTCCTTAGCATATCGATTTCATTTTTAAGATAAGTCCATGCAAAGGAATATAAATATGTCAATAACCCGGCCGTGGCAGCTGTTTGTGGAGAATATCTCATTAGCTGCTAATTTCCACTTTGGAAATGTGTGCGTGTTCTGTATCCGAGCACAATCAGGCTTCAAGTGTTTACATGCATCTATTGAATTAAAGAGTGTATGCTGAGATATTGAGGCCTCCGAGCTCTGCCTGCAGAACCACTAAGAAACTTCAACTCCAGTGACATATAACCAATAACTCAGCCGGGCCGGCCCATCTTACATAATTAGCTTGTTTAACATTGAACAATTGGCTTCCTGTGTCAGTTACGGCCCAAATACCGAGACATTTTAGATACGAGACAATTAGGATCCTGCAGAGTGTGAGGGAGCTCCACGAGGAAGCTGATAAGACAATCAGTGCAGCTCCGACCCACAGGAAGAAGACGAAGAGCAAGCAAATCAATATACAAATCAACTTTAACGTAAAGTGATCGGCCTGCACTCGCAGATCTGTGGTATTTGGGGTTACGTTGGAGGGGCGGGGAGGGGAGGGGGGTAATTTTGTGTCTGGTTGATCTGTAATGTGCAGTGGCCGGAAGGTAATCCTTCACAGGGACTAAGTATCCTGAGTCTCTGGGGAGAGACAGCGAATTAGTCCAGAGCCGTGGAGCAGCGAGGATCAGACCGGAGTCGCTAACCACATTCCAGCGGCTCATTTCAACGACAGCTCGGCACCATGGGAAGTTTAAAGAGGCGCTTTTTACGTACAGAAGGCATCCAAGAGGAAGCCTGAAATACAGAATCGCTGGAAGAAAAAAAAAAAGTTGCACGTTCAAGAGGTGGACATGACTTAATTCAGAGTTCAAAGAGGTTGTGTGTGTCTCTGTCAGTGTCGGAGCTAAGTTTGGCCTCACAGCTCCTCATCCACTTCCTCCGCTGCTTCCTTTCTCTCTCCCTTCAAGGCCCATCAGTCTTTGTGTGGCGTCTCTTAAATTAGAGCAACCAGGCTTGAAGCACTGCAAAAAAAACAAAAAAAAACAAGGTCTGCCAGGAAGTTAACCCTCTACTGTTACTTTCCAGATGCCAAACCTCAGTCTCAGACGGTGGTGGTGGATAACCTGAGGTCAGGACTTACACTCGTTGTGGGAGGAAACCGTGGGAACATCAGCGAGCTGCTCTCTGTCATGGAAGTTATCGGCTCGACTTGTTTTTGTTTCTGTAACTCCAATACATGTTTTATGTTCTTCTGTGAACTTGTGCTGAATTTTATGCAGATGGAGTCGGATCGAACCAACTATACTCTGTTCTTGTGGAGTTGTAGTAAAAAGCAACTGGACTTCTTTTCTTTCCAGTTGCTTTTTACTACAACTCCACAAGAATAAGATGACCTGGATGACTGAGAACCTTCACGGACGTACATACTCTGTTGTTTAATTTGACTGACGCATCTATTTCCTCAAAGAGTTTCATAGTATGAAATCATATTTTTCTTTTTTAATCTTTGTGCATTAGTCTCCACGTCGTTCTTCTTGTTTCACTTCTTATACTTTTTCAATCAAAATGTGAAGCACTTTGAACGGCATTTATTTGCTTTGAAAGATGCTATAAGATTTGATTGATTGATGAACATTGAACATGTGCACGAATCACATCACAGATTAAAACGTGGTTTTTAAGGTGCAACACATGAACTGGAAAAAAAAACTATGCTGAATGTTTTCCACCATAAGACAGATGGTAGAGCAACTCTATAAACATTATTGTTGCTGGTCCAGAGACTGACTTTGGTTTTTTTTTCTAATACTGTGCTGGATAATTGATGGGATGGGATAAATATATCATTATGTAGCTTCACTGGATGAGAGAACACCCACTGAAACTTTTCATCTACTTGCGCATGTGCAACCAGTTAATTTGCCGGAGCCTTTTTCAGCACTGGTGAAATGTAAAAGGGATGACTCAAATAATCTACAGATGTCAGGCCAATGTGTGTTTGAGGATCGTGAATGAAAAGGAAATGTGAATATATTCTTTGCAAGTCAATTTAAGGTGTGCGCCCCTAAATTTTCTGCTTGCGCTCCTAAGATTTTAAGTTAGGGGGCCACTGGAAGATACGAGTACACCCACCTCTATATTTCATGTATTATAAATCATACAGTCGTTGTAAATACTGAGCTGTGTTATCACAGATTTTCCTCATATCTCACTGGCCTGATTTCTGAGGCTGGACAACAACACGCTGCAGCCTTTGGCGGCTTTCAGTTCCAGGTCTTGTGGCACTGAAATCTTCACAGATTGCAGTGTTACAGTTCGACTCCCTCCCGCCGGGTGAGTCTGGGTTTTTTTGCAGTGCAGTTTGCCAGCTCACAGCCCCACTGACCAGACCGTGCTACTCTGAGGTCAGAGGTATTGTTCTCCCATTTCCTCTCCAGAAAAAAACCTCCTTCCTGAAACCTACATATACTTCCACTACACACACACACACACACACACTGAGTAACTATCTGGTAAACTACTGTATATTAAAGCTATCCCAGAATGCAGCAGGGAAGGGAGGGTGAATGGAAATGTTGACATTACACACATCCTGACTGTGATAAAAACAAGTCTACCTGGCTGCACTACTGTACACATACAACAGCCACCAAAAACCACCCCCAACACACACACACACACACACATATGCACACAATGGGTGCATTCCCACGGGATCTTGTTATGTGTACACTACAGTATGCCCTGCCCATGTGTGTACAGCTTTCCAACATCTTGTTTTATTCATGCTGCACAAATACCACATAACATGGGCCTATTGATCTCTGTTGATTTATGGTAATATTCTGACAAGTTGTTGTTGTGCTGGCTCACTTTCTGCATGTTTTGTTTTCCATCTGTTAATATGGGATGTGCCAAAACAGAGCAGAGCACATTTAGTTTAGTTCAGACTGTTGTTGTTGTTGTTACTCTGCAGCGAGGGCGTTAAGAGAGGCAGCAGTGTGTGTAAAACAGACCAACAGTAAACATAAAAACATCAAACCTCCCTGTGACTTGAATCTCCAGCTGCTTTGAGCTTTACAAAGGAGCAAAGGTCTGAGCTTGGAGACTTTGTGGAGGACGACTGGATAAATGTCGATTTTTTATTTCATTTTAAATGGTAACAAAACACTTCAGATTTTAATTAGAGAATCAAAATCTCTTCAGTATGGTTGGGTTTGTGGTTTCGTGTCTAAAGCGTGATTGGATGTGGCTCGTCTCTTTATATTCTACATTAAAAGAGGTTATATTCTATATTTATATATTATATAACATATTCTGTGGTCTGATAAAAAAAAATAAAACAGAACGTCTGGGCAGAGCTCCAAACACCTACAGTATGTGTCTGCCAAGCAGCGGGCAGCGCTCATCACCTGGATAACACGGTGGTGGCCGCAGCATCACTGGGGAGTCCTGGGACATTTTATAGACAAGGCAATTAGACAACTAATGGATCAAAGCTAAGAAAACAACACTGTCGGCTGGAGCTCAGATGTGATAATCTCTCAGAAAAGTACACAAAGTTGGATTTCTATGTGGACTGGGGCGACTCACAGCTTCTTGAAGCAGGAGATCAAAATCAGTAAAAACGGAGAGCTGCTTTCTGCTGCTGGTAATTGCGAGATATCATTACTCTGCAAGACTCCTCTTTAGTCTCGCCACAATTATTTTTAATAACTGGCCTTCGATCGGTCAACCTCTGACTTCCAGTCAAAATATTCTCTGCTTTACATCCTCACTTATTCACAGGTTCTCCTCCCCTCGTTACTTTCTCTCTCCTGCTGCTTGTTTCTGTTTGTTTTCTTCCCTTTCTCTTTAAGCTTATTCTGCCCCTTGGATTTATTTTATTTGACTTTTTCTGTGACGGCTGTGTAGTCGTGTTCGGCCCTCTACCCCGCTCCGTTTTTCACAACAAGCTAATGAGATAAAAAGAAAAAAAAAGTCCACATGATTGAAACAAGCAGCCTTGATCAGACACACAAACGCAGCAGTCGTGTCTGCTGAATGATTGATCATGCGTGTTGCGTGCACGGGCAACTGCCACGTCTGCTCTCTGATGCTGCCTTATCTGCTCAGCAGCCGGCCTCCGACGACTCAAAACCCAGAGCACAACTTGATTCATTAGATGCAGTTTTGTAAACTTTGCAGAGGTTTAACCGAGTGCAGCCGGGGGTCTGCAGCTGTCCCCCGGAGTTTATTCTGATTCAGCGACAGAACGCGGGCGGGAGAAAGAAATCCTGATGAAATTTCATCACGCTGCTTTTGCGAGGGGTAATTTGTGTGACAAGTCTGAGCTGGAAGAAGTCGCAGCACACCCACCAGAAATGATTTCCACGCAGAGTAGACGGAGTTTGTCTTTCCAAAAAACCTGTGGGATGTTGAGTGCAGCTGGATTTGTGTTTAAAACTTTCCTAACAATGTAGACGGCTAAGAGTCTTTAAGTTAAACCAAACATAAAAGTGTGTTTACTTTGACTTTACATCAGGTCCCGTGACGCATCCGCCTGGAGAACGAAGCTGTATGAAATACTTAGGAGACAATTTCTTCCATTTATTGAGCTTTTATATAACCGGTGAATCATTATCTCTTCTGTATGCTCACCAGTTGGAGTTGAAGACAGTGGGCCGTTGTATGGATGTGAGTGAAAAGTACGATTCATGAAATATTTCTCTCTGCAAATGAAAAACAAATGTGCAGAATGAGGTTTGTTATTATTGATCTGAACGACTCCGATGAATTTCAACTCAACTGCAGGAGCTTGTTAACATGAAATCATCCTGACATCCTGAACTCAGGTAGGAGGAAATACTGCAGAGCAGAAAGATGATAGAGATATTAAAAAATAAAACACAGGGACAGGATATCAATTGCAAATGAATGAGTTGTTGTGAAAAATTACAACTCTGCCTAATCACCTAGGCGGGCTGAGATTCAATGGAGATACAGCAGTGGGAATGAGAGTATATGCTTTTATGATATTTCCACTGAAGAGGTCAGCGCCAGCCAATGAGTTATAAAAGTAATAAACAAGATTTTTTCTCCAAGTTTCAATTAAATTATTGCAATGGAATCTGCAAAGCTGTGTTTCCTCTCCAAATGCATTAGGCCAGAGCTTTACTATCACAGAAACATCCCATCATGCAGCTCAAAAACACAACTTTGCCAACCGTTTCGTGCATTAATGTGAGATAATAACTCCTGGCAGCCGACCAAGGAAGACTGTAGGTTTTAAAAAATCCTGACCGCCGTGAACTTCACTGAAAATGCCAAATCAACCCTTTTAGAGTAAAACAGCATTCAGCAAAGTGTGAAAAGTCCAGTTGATGAAACTCGTCGTCTCTCACGCGCTGAGTTGGGACTGAATGTTACTGGATGAGGGTTTGTGGCTCGCGGCGTTTTCAGCTCAGAGTCTGTGACGTAGAAACGCTCGAGAAAAACTCTGCAGTTGGAAAAAGGTCAAATACCGTTCAGGGATATTTAAAAAACTAGAATGACTGCTTCACACTTCACCTCCAGTTTCAGGTCACATCCCTGTTGATCCACAATCAGATACAGCAGCAACTATTTGTAGTATAATTTTGTAGCCTTATAATTATTCTTTTATATATTAGGGGTTGCACGACTTCAGATTTTTAAAAGTCGACTCTAATGTTATGAAAGTCGAGTCGACGTCGACTAGTCGCTGATGACGTCATTCATATTTTTCCCATCATAAATCACAGGAGGAGGGAAATGCTTGGCAACAATCTGTAGATTATTCACTGACAGACGCTCATGCACAGAAATTAGTCCACAGAACAGCAGCTTTAGCCTATAAACAACAAGCTGTAAATCAGTTTGTTTTTCTGTAACATGCAGCTGCTGTAAGTGCAAAAGATAATACTGTAGCTACTGTCCGTTAAACAATTAGGGAGGAAAACGACACACAGGCCTCGTCACCGTCAGTCCTGCTCAGTCACAGTTTCACTCACAGTTTTTTTCTGGTTGGTTGTTGCTGTTGTTGGTTTTCATTGTGCGCGACGTACAGCTGTCGATATGAGCGGAGTTTTTTTTTTTTTTTAATTGCCGACAGCCCGACACACTGGCCGCGGCAGCGCAGCGCCTCACAGGCGCTTGGCTGGTGTCAGGCAGCAGCTTCTCCTGCTCTCTCCGCTCCGGTCAAACATCGACCCGTCTGTAGGCTACAGGTCTGTCTCTAGCGCTGTGTGTATGGATGTGTGTCTTGTGTGCAGACGCAACTGACAAATATCTAGGCGGACAAGCAAACTTAATCATCATTTATTTTATTTTGAAAATCGACCGGATTCTCTCGCCTTTTCTGTGCCTGACTTCCTGTCTGGTACGCGCTCGTTCCATCCAGCTTGACGGCGCTCGTATTTTTTTCATTCAGCGCACTCAGCTGTTGTTTCAAGCCGCTACTCTTGTAGCCTACTGTTACATGATCAGCGACTAGTCGACGTCAAGCTGAAAACGTCATTGTGGAGCAGTAAAGTCGACTAGTCGATTAGTCGACTAGTCTGTGCAACCCCTATTATATATACATATAGCAAGGGTCTTGCTTTAAAGAGTGTTGCCATCTTGCGCCGCCATGTTTGTACGGCAGTAGTTAGTTAGGTAGGGAATAGTGACAAGATTTTGAGTTATAAACCTGGAAGTCTGTGAATGGATCATCAACGCACACATTTTTTTGTCCTCGGAGGCCACTGTCACTTTGCCTACGGGAGAGGTGAGCGCTGCAATCTAGAATCTGAACGCTGGATGTCACGGTTTTCCCAACATTTCACACACTGGAGGACCTTTAACTATGAAATGTATTAAGTTTGTCCTTGATTCAAGGTCAAAATCTGAACCAAAGCTGAAGAAATTCTCTTACGATGTTACGAGACATTGACGCTCTGTGAGGTCACCATGTCCTTGACCTTAAACCCCCAAAATCTAATCGGGTCATCCTTGAGTCCAGGTCAAAATTTGTGCTAAAGCTGAAGAAGTTCCTCCAAGGTGTTACGGACAAAGAGAGATCCCGAAGCAATATGTCTCCAACTATCCATCCATCTATCTGCTTTCTATCTGCATCAAGAGTCACTGTCACACACTCACATAATTAGTGATGATAGTTAAGCCACTAATGAATCTAATTCACGCTTCACTGCGCTCTAATTTCTTTGTCAACATGCACATGCTTTTGCACAGGGGTGGTGATGTTGATCTCACATCCAAAGGATAAAGACCTGATCCTTGTTTGCAAAAAAAAAAAAAAATGTTTTTATGCAAAGTTAAGCTGCAAATGCTTCTCCATGTAAATTTCTCAAGCTTTACATTTGCTGAGTTTGTCACAGGGTTTGCCACCACATTGGATTTATCCAAGCACCGCAGCACAAGCAACAACAGTTTCTCACCATCCAAAAGCAGGTACTATGTCCACTGTTGTTTTATTATTTTTACCTTTCAGAACTACACATGTGGGCAGAGCTACACATGTAGTAAATTCATTGAGCAGCACCTCGAGTCTCTGTTGTTCAACAATGAGTGATTCAGTGTAAGTGCCATCATTTCAGGCTGGTATGAGTCTGCAGCCGCTGCCCTGCATGTGTTGCATGTGCCACTTTTAATCATTAAGCTAAAACTGTGAGTCATCCTCCACGAGACCGAGTGAATCAGCAGGCGTAAAAAAAAATCAAAGACAATTTCAGCACAAGACTGATGATGTGTTAGAAGGAGGTAAAACGGTGGCTGGGCTGGAGGGAGAGAGGTCGGGCTGAACCACCGTGGTGAGGACAACGTTATAATGGGACCGTTGGGATCCTTCAGATTGAACTGCATGATGTGTGCAAACTAAGATGTTCACAGGAATCAAATATGAGCTGCTGGGCTCGTCTCCAAAAGTCTTCACTCCAAATCTGCTGCACAAACCAGGTAACAGCGAAGTGAATTTATCACTTTGTACTTGTTGCGTCATTGTAAAACAGCAGACGGACGGTCAGAGTGTCAGTGTCTGTAGATTTCAGATGATTAAGTTCAATAAAATTAAATTCAAGATAAATAAAAAAGTAGAGAAATCCAGGAAGCTAACGTAAGCTGGTTGTAGGAATAATAAGGATGAGTGAACATCTACAGAACCTCAGGATGAGAGGAGAGGAGATAAAACACAGTCAAGGATGAGATGGAAAAAAAGTGACACATCTGAGGTGAGACGCTGAGTTTCTCACCTCCTCGCTCTGAGCGTGTACTTGTGTTTTTCAACCTTTCCACCTCCTGCTCTAGAGGGGGGGGTGTGATGGATGATGATGACAGTGATGGATGGCCTCCATGCTGCTTCACCCCCTGAAGACTGAACCAGAATCAATTAAGCACTGCGAGCTGTAAATGAGACAATCAGCGAGATATACATCATCTTCTCCTCGCTCAACGCCTGACATGTATGCAGTGATTTAAAAAATATAAAAATATATAAATGAATGGATAAAAAAATGGCGGGTGCGTTGGGGTGGGTGGAGAAGCACAGCGAAGAGGCGAGAACGGCGACAAAACGGCGTCACAGAGATAAGTGAGCGAGGGCTGATACCAAGACTGACATCAAACCATTCAGTCACCGTCATCACTCTCTGCTGTGGAGATAGAGCTGCACTGATTACTTTTTATTATCTGATAATCTCTTTTTTCATGAATGAATTGATAAAATGGCAGGAAAAAAAAAAAAAAACTTTCCCCAGCAACCAAAGGTCCAGTGAGTGAAAAGGAAAATCTCCTTCTTAAATCTTCATATTCCAGAAGCTTTAATAATTGACTTAAACGATTAATAAATTATGAAAATGCTCGTCAGTGAGCTGGGAAGCTGTTTTGGTGCAGTTACATAAGAGGAAATATTTGTGGTTTTAAGTATCCAAAAGACATCTCAGTGTTGTTTCTCATCTCCTCCCTCTGGCTGGGAAACACTGAGAGAAAACAAAAACCTGTAGGGTGGGTGGGGCCTCACATGGCTTTGTTGTGACATCACAGAGCACAGGAAGTCCTGACGGCTGGTTTTAAGGCTCAGTTTCTGAATACAGGCTGAGTGCATCTCTCTGTGGACTGAGGCTTTGATACTTTCACAGTATTGATACAGAACCTTGAGCTGATCGATAATCACACTACACATGTGGATCTACAGTACCTTTATATAGTGCTGGACCTTTAAAGAAGTGATTACTGACACAAATGGGAAAAATTATTATCATTACTCTTGTATTCATTTTAAATTACTGGTTATAACTTATCAGGCCATTCATGGACTAGCCCCCACTTACATGGCTGAACTTTTTTTTAACTGTTTTTATTGCTGGTTGATTTGTGTCTGTCAATGTGTCGATTCAACTTTGGCTATTCTTGCACTTTACTCTGTAAAGCAGCTTGTGACTGTTGTCTGTGAAAGGTGCTGCTGTATAAATAGACTTTCTTCCTCTTCTTCTACCAGTATTGGTGGCTGTAGTATGTAACATTTAAAATGCTAAAGCAGCTGACTGTATAATTATTTCTAAATGCTGCTATTTATCATGACAAATTCCATTTGATAACAAATTTAATCCTACATTTTTAAAAGAATATTTGGCATGGGTGTATGTTAGATGTTTTCAAAAACACAAAATGAGCTCAATATGTGAGAAGTAAAACTGCAGATTTTTGTTTGTATTGTTGCCAATTAAATAGTTGAAAGAGACAAAATAAGAAGTTAGTGTTAGCGGGGGGTCACCGAGGGAATGGAGACATAAAGGGAGATGGAAATGAGCAACAGAGAGCCACGAAGAAAAAAAAACAAAGAAAGACAATAGACAGGCAAAAATAATAATGGGACGAGGAGTGTTTGCGGGTGTGGGTGTGGGTGGGTGGGTGTATGGGTGGTGGTGGTGGTGGTGTGGGGAGTTTATCCATATGGTGGCTGGCTGTGGGGAAAGCAGGGCTGACAGCAGCAGCCTGCAGCTTTAATGAAAATGTCTGTGGAGGAGAAAAGGTTTCATTAAAACCATATTGGAGGCCAGCATCTTTTCATCCTTGCAGCCCACACACACACACACACACACACACACACACACACACACACACACACACACACACACACACACACACACACACACACACACACACACACACACACACACACACACACACACACACACACACACACACACACACACACACACACACACACACACACACACACACACACACACACACACACACACTCTCACTCTGGACAGCTAACAATCTCTGTAACCTCCCCATCATCCCATTTCCCTCACTCCCTTTCATCTGTGCTGATCTAAAAGGCAGGGGAATCATCTGAAGCAATAGGCGGATGTGCTCCGATACTCCGCTCGGCTTGTCCAATTTTTTTCTCCTTCTTTTCTCTTGTGCATGAGAAGTATTACAGCCCGTCATGTGGCAGCGCCGCAGTTACAGCCCGAGGAGGAAAACCCTCACCGGAGCAGAGCGAGTAAAGAATTCAAGACAGCTGTACGGCGTTTAATATTATTATTGCGCCACAGATGTGAGTAAGGCGATGATGGATCCAATCGCTGTTATTAAAATGGTTGTCAAACAATAACAAAGTTATTCCCAAATCAAAGAAAAGACATCCGGCTCAGAAAAGGAGGTTAATGGACGTGGGATCACTATTTGGCAGACGTGAATTTGACTAGAGGAATGACAGAGGGTCGGAGCAGAGGGGGGTGAGAAGAACTGGGAGCACCTGAACACAACCGAGGTTAGGAGGAGAGGTATGTGGATAGGCAAGCGGCAGCGTTACGATACGGCAGAAGGGAAGCAGATAAGGGCAGGAGGGGGGGGTCGACTCGAGCGCAGGATTGAGACGCAGCCGCAGAAGAGAGGAGATTGGAAGAGGGATGGTTGCGGCGGCCAGATAACGCCGGCGAGGCCCCGGGGCGCTGATAGATGAGGGCAGCTCCAAGGTCAGGCCGGGGAGCAGCAGATGACTGAATAGCATTATGATTCAGCGATGTGTGTGCGTGTTTGTGTGTGTGTGTTTGTGTTTTCATTCACTTCCCCACTGAGATTTTACAGGATGAGCAGGTATAAATCTAAGAGTGGTGCACGTGAACTATGTTGTGTATGAGTGTGTGTGTGGTTTTCAGGGGTTTTTCCACCAAAGACTCAACATAACAAACTAGAAGACAGGAAACTTCCCCTGCCAGGTGAGACTCATCAGTAAGAACAACAACAAACCGCTGGAAACGTCCACGGCCCCGACTACGAAATAACGAAACTACGAAAACATCAGCCGGGATAATCCAAGGACCAAAAAACAAGTGCACTGTGAATAAAAAGTCCCAGTTTGTCCTCCTTTCTGATCAGCCTTCAGTGATTCACTCTGAGTGATAGTCGCCTCTATCTGCTCTTTATAAGCTTCTGCTTCTGGAAACATCTCAGAGATACCGACGTACGCGTTGTTTTGAGAGCCATGCACATGCAGAATGGTATAATAATAATAATTATGTTATATTATGTCATGTTGTGTTGGAATAGAAAGGCTCTGTGCAGCTGCATCAGCTCTGCCTGCCATTTATCATATAGGCGGGTTGACACGGTGGAGGAGTATCACCTCAAATGGGAGCAGCACCACTCTTGTATATTACATTTAATGACATTTCCAGCTCATAAAACTAACGGTTAACTATGACATGATGTGCATATGAATGAGCGACACATCTGCCGGGCAACTCTTTGCATCACTGTCATGTTTTCTTTTCTTTTTTTTCACGTCTCAGTATGTTTTTATCTTAATTTGAAATAATCAAAGTATTAAAAGAACTATCCACTGGTGCGTTTGCGCCAATCGTTGCTTTAAAGTGCCAATTAACTAATTGGTTGCACCTTAGGTTAATATGGAAATTAGCACATGCTCTGTGTGTGTGTGTGTGTCTGTGTGTGTGTGTCTGTGTGTTTGTGTGAAGGGGAAGAGTCACGCTGAGCTATGAAAACCATGCTAAGTATGCAGGAGGTATGCAGGGCCGGCCTGCTCTCCAACAAATGACTGAAACTACACTGAGGAGGGGGAGGAAGGAGAGGGGGAGGAGGCCAGAGGAGCATAATGAAGAGGGAGGAAGGAGGGGAGGCATGAGGAGGGAGGAAGGACAGAAGAAGAATGAAGAGGAGAAGAGATAAATAGAAAAGGGGGAGGAGTAGAGGGGGGAAGGGGAACTGAGGGAATGAAGAGAAAGATGAAATACAAGAGGAGTGGGGAGGGAGGAGGGATTAGGGTTAAAAAAAAAGAGGAGGTAGAAAAGATGAAGAACAAGGAGGAGTTGAGAGAGAATGAGAAAAGATGAGGTGAGGATAAGAAGGAGGCGACGGCGACAGATCCAGGAGGAAAAACCCAGAGCGCTGAGTGAGTAAAGGAAGGAATAAAAAAATAAAAAGGAAGGATGAGAAGACGCTTAAGAGGAGGTAAAGCAGAAAAAGCAGCCGGGGGGAGTGAGAGGTTCCTCCTGCTCATCGCTGCCGTCTCAGTTCTCCACCTGCAGCTGAGGGCCATCATAAATAGTCCACTTTCAAGTGTAAAGTGGATGCTGTGCAGATAATAAAGAGGGCAGGGGAGGTGTAGGGGTGCAGGCCTTAAAGAAGAGAGGAGGGGGGGGGGGGCACTGAGGCTGAGAAAGACACCGATTATGTGTGTGTGTGTGTGTGGTCTGTCGGTGAGCGGTGTGTGTAATCCTGTTGCTGCAGTTGCCAAAACCTCATTTTAATCTGGGTCCGACCGCTTGTTCTGCCTCCACCTCGGCCTCTCAGCCTGGATCGACGTGCAGAAGAAGAACCAGAGTCTGCAGCTTGTAAGTGTGTGTGTAGGTGTGTGTGTAGGTGTGTGTGTGTGTGTAGGTGGGGGTGAAAACATGAAGTAGCAGACAACCGTAAAGACATCCAGACAGCAGCAGCAGCAGCAGCAGCAACAACAAACACAAACACCACCAACTGAACATCTGCACTCTACCACCACCTCAGCAGGGAAAACGATTACTCGAGTAATTCAAGTACAAACAATGATCGAGGCAATTTTTCCTGAATCGAGGCTTCGTTTCATTAATTACACTCGCAATATACAGCTTGTGTTTCATGTGGACTTTCATTGTGACTAGAGTTGCACGATACCCACGGTAGCCACGGTACCCCGCGGTGCCAAAACGTAACGGTTCCTACTATACTAGAAATTCTACACGACGGTACTACCGTGGATTACTACTACCGGTGCCAGTTTCCGCTACATAGCGGCCGCCTCTCCTCTCCTCCCGGCTTCTCCCTGCATGCTACTCCCTTGTAAACAAAACCCACATGCACCCACTGCAACCTAACTACACAGCTGCTGAATGATTGGCTGTTTGCCTGTTACTGGTGATGTCCGGGGATATGATAGGCTGTTTCCGCTCACTGGGTCCGCCCGTCTGTTATCTGATTGGCTGTTCGTGGTTCATGCCGGCAAGAACGGACTCTATGAAGACAGCTGAGACAGCTGAGACAGCTCCGCTTCGATAGAAACTCACTTCAAAACAAACAACGAGCTAAAGTTCTGTCTCGCCCAGACGCGCACATGGCTTACAGTCACAAACATGAGACAACACAGTCACCACGGCTGAAGCATCGGGCGCGAGCAGCGAATCTGCCGCGGCGTCGTCGTCAGTGGCACTTAATTAATTTAGCTCTGTTTATTTTCTCATTGGCTAATATCAGGCTATATGCTCCGTGTACAGGCTGAGGAATAAAGAAAATGCATAAAAATATAGTTTTCACAGGGAATCAGTTCCTGTTCATTGTATTCTGTCCTCTATGATTTATTATGTTGGAGAAGAAGCATTATTGTCAAATAGATTTTTTTTAAGCAGTGGATTTGTTTTTATCCTAAGTTGATTATTTATATTTGTTAAACATAAATTAATGTGCAAGAGACTGAATGGTTATTTATTTTCAACCATATAAATTCTAACTTCATTTATTTGTTTTTTATTGCTTATTTAAAAATATTTGTTTCAGTCTAATTCCTACTTCACCAGTATTATGTTTATCATGCACCAAACAACATTATAAGTAGCCTAATTAATAAGTATTTATAACTTGTACAAATACATTGCAGTTCATAAAAATAATAATAATAAAAAAAGGTTGCAGTATCGTGATATTACCCGGAACCGTGATACTTTGTCTGGTATAGTACCGTGGTTACTCATTTTGGTATCGTGACAACTCTAATTGTGACACACGGCATCGTCGGAGTTCTGTGAAGCGATCTGAGAAAACACTGACTCCAAGTTGCATTCACTGTAGCTCAAGTTTCAGACCGTAACAGAGCGTCCTCGGTGATGCAGCAGTGAAACTGAAAGCGTCCAAAGTCCACTGAGCGGTTCCGACACAATGTAAGGCAACGTAACGTAACGTATTGTTAACATATGCATTTAATGTGTTTGCTCATCAAAATGCATGAACACTGGTGAGAACGTACAGTGTTCAATTATTTGTAACAACTGGTGAAGAACTGATATTGACGGCTGGTTATGAAAAAAGAAAAGATGTTGCTAACATTAGCTCAAGGAAACGAAATAAAACGCTGCTGTGTTCATTTAATTAGTCTTCTGTTTGAGTGATTTGGCCTAAAACACACAAGAGCAAACTCTACTGTACTGTAGATACAAAAATATCAGGTGGTTAATAAGAGTAGATATTGGAGTTTAAGATGCATAAATATTACACAGATATTATATTTAGTAGCTTATCAGTACATCACAATTCATTCTTCATTTGCAAACACGTCCTTTTAATATAGCAATTTAATACGGCAAAATAAACACTGTATTAGATTGCTTGATTAATCGATAAAATAGGTAGAATAATCGATTATAAAAATAATCGATAGCTGCAGCCCTACCACAAACACACACACACACACTCAGACCACCATGGTTACGGACCGACAAGCTGGAACTTGAACCAGTTTTGATAAAGTACAGCTTATATAATTACCCACTTAACATTTGTTGCCAAATCATTTTCCATCGCTCATCTAATCGATTAACTTCACCAATCATCTCAATGGAGGACGTAAAGACACACACACACACACACACACACTTGTTGAAACTGGGATTTCAGTGCATCTCCAACTGTTAACGCCTCAACATGAGCAGTGAGTTCAGAGAGCGAACTGTTAACTGACACAGAGCTAATAAATGATCGTTTTATTTTAGGACTCAGCTCACTGACTGGCTCATTGATCACCGCTCTGTCTGTTCTGCAGGAGAAGCAATAACGTTTGGCCGCCGTCGGCAACCAGACTCTTCATTTCTTCAACTGAACCGTTCACAAACAAAGCTTATATCATATTACATACAAACGCTTGTCACACACACAGACACAATATAACATGAAACTCTAGATAACACACTGACTCAGATCTGAAGGAGCATGGAGATCAACTTTGACCAACACAACTCTCCAGCGTCATGAATGATCTCACCAGCTGAGCAAAGTATCAGGAAGATAATATGACATGAAAAACTACAATGAGGAATAAACACACATTATATCATCATTATCATGTAGAAGTGCACGGCGCAGATGCAAAATAAAATCAAAAAGCAGCTGCTGCATTAATCCACTGCACCACAAATATCCGTTCTTTCTGCAGGCGATGAGGATTGGAGGTTTAACTAGTATTAAAATTATATTACGGTATTTTATGTTGCAGGTGTAAGTGATTCTAACACTAAACAGCAGTTTGATTTGTCACATGCTGAGGTGCAATAAACAACAGGAAAAGAAGTGAAATGAGTGAGGGGCTTGACATGAAGCCAGTCTTTTTAGTGGCATTATAAACACTTGCATACTATGTCAAACGTCATCATGTTTTATATTCTCGACGACCGGCCTGAGCCTGGTTCAGACTGTGAATCACACACACACACATGGGGGGATAAGGACTTTCTAGTCGTCACACAACGAGTGAAACAAAGGCCACTGTTACACAGGTGTGTTCAACTCTTTTCATGTCGCACTTTTCAGTCAAAAATGAAACCCACAGCACCGGGACTCTCACTCTGTCACGTAGTCATCAAGTATTTTCTCTTTATTTTCTCTCTCGGAGAAAATTCTGCCCTCCCCGGGACAAAAAAAAAAAAAAAGTCAGTGAGGATATAACAACTTTTAGCAAATGAAAGCAGCCGCGCTCAGCAGACTGACGTTGGAAGCAGGTAGAGACAGCTGACGGACAGCACAGCGACGTTCCCTCCGAGGCAGATCTCTCCTCCACCTCTGAAAGCTCTCCCCCCTCTGACGGCACAACGACACCTTCCTGTGTTGATGCTGCGGGGCGCTCCGTGTCAAAAGTGGCGCTCTAACATCCCCTCCACCTCACAGCTCTCCTCCATCGCCACCGTCTCGCCTCCTCCTGGCTCAGGGCACAAGCTCCACTCATTCCCCCAATTTATTGCTGACATTTACAGGAGAGAGGTTGAAGGAGGAGGAGGAGGAGGAGGAGAGTCAGGTGATGCTGTGTCGGGGTGGGACAAAGACACTAAGTGAGACACTGGGAGGGACTCCTGCAGCATCTGTGCTCCATTACATTACATTATGTTGTCAGAGAGAGGAGATGAGCAACGGGTCGTGAACGGCATCCGAGGACCGCGAGCAAGAGGACGGAGGGAGGGATCAAAGGAGGTTAAGATGTAATTGGAGTGCAGTTAATACTGCTGACAACTCGGTTTGAGGCCGATTGCCTAGTTTGTCATTTCCAGCTCGTAGGCTGAGGAGGGAGTTTTGTGTGTGTCTGTGTGTGTGCACTCCTCAAACAGGAGGTGTCTTCATCATGCATAAACACTCAAAGTCACTGGATCAGGATTAATACCCGACTAAACCAGCAGCAAATATACAGTGAATCCTCTGTAAACTGGTGTTTTAAGATCTAAGACACCCTCAAGGTTTATGAGATCTAGGGTTTGTCACGAGAACCAAGACTTCGGTAGTCGATGCCGACGAGAAATACGTCAGTACCTATTTTTTTTCCATACCGTGAGTACTGGATATACAACTCTGCCCTTTGCCGTGTCGATTCCTGTCGGGACTGACGCGGATAGTATGTATACGCGCGCAAGTCTTGGTGCGGCTCCAGTCGAGCTCGCGTTCAATTTATGTGAATTTATGCCAAACCTCGAGCCGCTCCAACTGCCCGATTCACGCCACAAGTTTGAGCTCATCCTGTTTAAGCCACACGTTTTTTCCCGGTCATTTGTCATGGAAACATGACGCTCTGACAGTGGAGCGGCGTTTGGACCATAATACATCCCCATGGTTTGGACCAGAGAAAGAACAAATGTGTGTAAACGCAAAACGTACGAGCTGAAAAATTTTTGTGAAAAAAAAAAGTGAATGAATGAGAACAACAGTTCTCTGGTTGAACTACTTGAAGGATTAAAGTAACGTCTACATGACTTTCTGTTTGTGTTGAGCCATATTTATAATTTTGCCATTGTTGAAGCACAGTGGAGATTAAATACAACAAAGTTTGATCTCAAACTGTTTTTTTTTCTAATGAATTTAGAAGCACATTTTCTTTCTTTCTTTTTAATCATGGTATGGAATAAGATCACATTTTATCCCATTACACTTATCTATTTTATCTAATTTTATCTAGTGTTTTCCCCATTGCAAACGATTGAATGTAAGATAGCGTTTCCTCGATGCCTCTAGTGTTTTAAAATTCCTGTGTGAATGCGTATGTGAATGTGAATGTATATGTGTCCCCTATATTCCTTGTTTTTATCATGTAAAGCCCTTTGAGTTGCCGCGGGCATGAAAAGTGCTATACAAATACAGCCTGATTGATTGACTGAAGGTATCGACTACTGAAATTCTGGTATGGTGACAAGCCTAATGAGATCTACTCTCGTTTATCAGTTACATATCCTCAGATGGTTGAAATGAATAAAAAATAAAAACATCTACCCCCTTTTTTTTTTAAATATATTGCTGTGACTTCCTGCCTGCAGCGACATAATCAGAAACCTAATCCTTCCTCCTACGACCAGGAGTGAAGAGGGAGAGAGGGACGAGTCTAGTTCTTGGATATTTATCTCCGGGTTATTCAACGTCCCCGGAATTAAAATGTTAATAAAAAATTCTGCAGGATGAGATATTTTCAGTGGCGTGGCAGACATTAATTATTAGAAGGGAGGGATCAAATTAAGTCGGTGTCTCCATTAGTTAGAGCAGGAGCTCACAAAGGCCCCCGCCGATTCTGAGAAAAGAACCCGTGAATCAGCCAAAGTTTCACTCGGCCTCTGATGAAGGGCAGGACAATGTGACAGGCTTACAGAGATAACTCAGGGGGAAAGGGACAGAGAGAGAGAGAGAGGGAGAGAGGGAGAGAGGGAGGCCAGACACAGAGGATGATACCAAGAGCGAGGGGGTAAAATGAAAAAAGGGGGTATGAGGTGGGGAGGGGGATTGAAGGAAGAGAGAAATATGAGGAAGAGGAAAAAGTTAAAGCGGTGGGAGGCAGAGAGGCAGACGGGTCAGGAGGAAAACTTCTCCATGGTCGATTTACAGCCCTGAGCTTTAGTGGGGAAACCAGCCCGGAGGTGTGTGTGTGTACAGTGCATGTGTGTGTGTGTACAGTACTGAACGTAAGAGAGAGGGAATGGGCTGTCGAGACAGAACACACACAGAGAAGGATTACTGTATATTTAGTTTTTCCAGCCAGGAGCAAACAGTCTGGACTGGTTTTCATTAAGGATACAAGACTGGGAGGTGCTCGCTGGTCGAGTAGGGCCCGATGATTTATACCATCATGGAATCGGGGATGGAATCGCAGACTTGGCCCATAGAGGGTATGCACGTGACGTCACCGTACTCGGAAGTCGCTGTGAAACGCTCACCGAGTGGCAAAAAGACGAGTGGCAGAGCCGCCAAAGTTTAAAATCGACAAAAGTAATTAGTTCTGGTTGGACCTACGACCCCCGGTGAAGACAGAGAGCAGTTCTGACATCACGTTTATCCAATTTGGTCCTGGAAGACCTCAGGATCCTCCGGGTGAAGGCGGAACATGTGGATTTATGAGCGTCCTTGCTCACAACTAGATTTACTGAATTGATTCGATTCTGATTCACAAGGTCCCGATTCAATTCGATATCGATTCATTTAGAGACATTTCAGTTTTGAAAACCAATTTGCTTGGTTATGAAATAGATTTTCACAAAACTAATGTTGCAAATTGCACAAAGATGGAATTCTCTAACCTGGTGCATTAATAAAAATATTCATGTTATTATTAAATTGACCGAAAAGCAGTTATTTAGATTTATTTAACATGACCCACTCCAGAAGTAAACAGTGCAACAGTGCAATGGCATACATTAAAATATTTTTGGATTGGATTGTAAGGATTTTATGATTTCAGATCTTTCAAATGAAGATCGACATCAATCGGAAAATCTATTTTTTAAACCCAGCTCTACTCACGACTACATCTTGCAGCTACTATGCGTTGCTGTATGCTTTATCTTGTTTATGAACCGTTTCCTGGTTAAAAATGTACAACCATGACAGATGACAGCTAGAGAGAACAACATGCAACACTGGTCCCCGGCCGTCCCCCAACGCCTGATGCAAGATTCATTAAATGCTTGATGAATAATGTATGTCAAACATTATATTGCGTGTGCGTGACATTGAAGTATTGCATCTGATTTCCCTATGTTGTGTGTGTTTTTTACTGTGGCTGTATTTTTACTTCCTTTCACCCCGGCTCACTTCCCGCCGTACCTCAACAGTCTTTCAGATGTGCTGGCATGCAAGGTTGCCTCCTGCATGAATCATATTTAATTCACAATTGCGTTACTTAACACTTTTAATTAAGCCTTTGCATACTTGTGCCTTCGGCTATGAGCAATTTCAATTTGCATCTCGTAGCAGGCAGCCGCGGTCTTAAGAAGCGACAACAGACAAGTTTTCAGGGTCTTACAGTTTCCACTTTGACTCACCCTCTATCAGGCTGTGCACATGTCATCTCCCAACAATCGGCAGCTCACCAGCCCATTCACTATCTGGTGCACAATAAAGCTAGTTAAGCATTAACTGCTTTTCAAATGCACCCAGCTTATATAGGATTTAGAGCCTGCCTCCTAAGCACTTTGCTAACAGCCGGCGAGCGCGGGAGAAAGTGACAACAGCGTAGATAAACATGGCAATGCAGCGGCGTGACGAGCAACACATTAATGTGACTCGCACAAATACCCATCATGCACGTCGTCACTTCCAGGACAGGACGAGCCGCAAGCTGCAGAGTAGAGCGGAGTTAGCAGCACCCTCTAATCGGCCTGTGATTAGAGGGTAATCAAGCATGCACGGGGCATTATTAGCTCACTTTTTCACCTTTCAACTGTGACCTTGAGTTGATAATAAAACAGCCCGTGAACAATGTGTTGGAGGTCGGGGCCTGACGGACACAAAGAGATGGGTCGAAAGCTATTAGAAAAGGTTTAGTGAGAATATAGAGACACATAGAGAGAGGAGAAAAAGCATACATTTGTCGTCATAAATCATCATTCCTTAAGACGAAACCTCTCTATCACTGTGTTCTTCAATGCAAGGTTGGATTTGTTTCATTGTACTGAAAAAAAAAATGCACACTTTAAATAACTTTTCTCTGCACAGGTGCAGTTCCTAGAGACTGCAGGTTTTCTGACAGGCCCACGGTGAGTGTGTGTGTCTGTAAAGTGTGTTAATAATGACTCTCTGGCTCTCTGGTTTCTACCGTGAGGCGAATGTGCACGACTGACATCCATGTTTTAATTTCCCTGAGAAGTTAAATGTCTGAATGACTCTCAAATCAGATCAGAGAGGAGAAACCACAACAACAAACAACCTTGTTAGGAGAGAATCGGTTTCAACAGTGTGGTAAACAACAGGCCTAGAAAACAAGAACTAGACCTTTTTAAAAAATTCATCTTTTTTTTTTTTTTTTTTACTCAGTTTCATTTCTTTGGTTTTTCCAGTAAAAGTCACACATGGCTGAAACGATGCCCTTTTTATCTATTTTCTTTCTCTCAAAACCTATAAATGCTCAATGAGCCTGGATTTAAGGCTCCCTCAAAACAAACCACCCCCAGACAAGAAGACCCCACTTTTTTTTTTTTTCCCCACCACTGTCTGTTTCTACATCCACAGCGTTTGGCTCACGGGCTCTGTCACAATGCAGCATGATGCCAAGCTGTAAAACTCCTATTGTTTTAATTAATGAGTACTTTGCTGATTGTTTTCTTTATTCATCCATCAGCTGTTTGGTTTATAGAGGTGACATCTTCAAATGGCTCCGACCAGCTGCACACAACCCCAGATATTCAGTCTGAGTTGATTGATCAGCTGAATAATGGTTTCAGCTTCTCAGTTGTTGTTGTGTTGAGAGTTTCATTGCAAAGTGAGGGAGGGATCACAGTTGAATATAAGTGGATGCCATATTATAGCAGTGGTACAGAAGTAGAGCAAGCCTTCTGCTATAACACCAGAAAGATATGAAATTAAATCTTAAGCCTTGGGAAAAACAAGCAGCAGCTCTGACTGAGTTAACAGTGACATATTTGTTTACACTGTTTTCAAGTGACTCGGCTGATAATGAGACAAGAATCTCTCTAATCTCTAAACTGGGATTGACTGCAGAGCCGAAACATTTAGTCCAATCTCTTTTAATTGATTAACTGTGTAAATTCCTCTTTTTTTTTTTTTTCTTCAATATTTGATGTTGCAGCTTCTGAAATGTGAGGATTTGCGGCTTTTCCTTATCTAACATTTTGCAGTCGATCACATTTATCAGAGCGAGAAGAGAAACTGTTTCATTAAACCAGTCAAACTCTTTTCTGTGTCAGAGTTTTTTCTTCTGTTTCATCCAAACGATGCTGCAACTTGTTTCAGCTCAAACTCACAATGAGAGCCACTTTACTCAGAGCAATTTTAGGCTCCTGATGACTAATGACACCCGGTGCCAGCTCGAGATGGGGTCAGTGAGCAGGATTTAATTCGGGGAAAGAATAACCTCCCCGGTGGTAAGTGAAGGGCACCTCCATTTAAAGCCCCACAGTTAAAGCTACAGAAAGGCAAAAATTACATCAAATACGTGATTTAAAAAAAAACTCAGACACCTCATCTCGTGGTTTGCAGCGATTGGTTGAAACAGGGAGTGCATGTGAGGCAGCTGACAGGTAGAGATAGACGCAAAGTAAGAGGCTCATGAGTGTGTTTCCTGTGTTTAGACAGTGACGGTGTGTGTGTTATGTCTGCTGCTCGGCTCCTCAGAGACCGACTGGGAGCCGCTTGTTGCTCTGATGCGTTCAAACACTCCTCCACTGTTGCTGTGGTGAGAGGGGACAGTACACAAGCATGTACGGAGAATGGCAGCCAAGTTTGCCAAGCTCTTGATAAACTGTGGTTGGCTCGGGTCCCGTTTGGTTTTCGGCCACATGGAAAACATTTCACAGAGAACTCTCCGGTTCGATAAGAGACGGCTTCACACCAGCATCTTATCTCATGGATTACTCCAGGATTGGAGATTTTATGATGATAATATCAAATATCACTACATTTTCCTCAATATAATCCAATATTTTTCATTAATTTATCTATTTATTAAGCTTTTTCTGTGCAGCTAAATCCAGCCGTCATGTCACTGCTTTACTTACTCTACACAGTTCCTCTACAAGAAACATTATATTAGTATCCCTTCTTTTTTTTCTTCCTTTTTTTTAAATTTATTTACATGAAAACTACAAACAAAGAACATGAGATCATCATGGGCGTTAAAATCAAAATATTCTTTTACACATATCATGGTATAATGTCATACTATTCAATACACTATCCACTTTTTTTCTCCAACTCAAGTCTTAAAACAAAACTAAGTTGCTCCATACAGTAAATGTCTTTAATGATCCGGCGCGACTGGTCCAATGTTGGAGGATCTAGTTGCAACTTTTTTCAGGTTATAGCTTTGCTACTACTTGCCAAAAGTATCTTCAATAAGAATTTATCCTTCTGTAGGACTGTTTCTGGTATTCTACCTAGATATAAAGTAACAAAAGAGAAATCTAAATCCCTCCCTATGGCCGCCTCCCTTCAGTACTCGTTCTTCTGAAGTTAGCTAACCAGCTAGCCCCAGCCTGATTTACCGTGGCTGAAGGTCACCAGCTCCCTACAAGAAACCATGAAAACAGGTGCACATGTCTCCTTTTGAAAAATAAAAACCCTATCGCACTTCTCACTATCTGAATGAATTCAAGTCGTTTTCAGTATCCTCAATGTGGTGAATAATTACACACCAACTGAAGCTGCAGAGTGTGACACCGCTGTGTGATGATGAAATGAATTTGAACCGTGGAGTAAAGGCAAATCGGCAGCACAGATAACTGATGGAGGAGAGTGTTTGATGTCTCTTTTTTAATGGCAGACACCTCTGCTGAAGCACTTTTATTAATCCCTGCGGATTAATTGAACAGATGCCGAGCTCCTGAGTCGTGATAACGTCAATCAAAGTCAATCAGCTGCCACTCATTAAAAGTATAGAACATAGACTCCACTCTGCTCCTCTTTTCTTCCATTGTGTCTCCTCTTTAATGTCTCTCTATCCCAGGTTAATGCAGCCGCTGCTCCATAATGAGTGTAAATTCTGAATGAGTGTATTTTCCTGTGTACACGGCAGATTGATGATAATAAGCAAAGTGTAAGTCAAGGGCCCGAACGACCATATAATTACTTCACTGAGTCATTCAGCTTAGCGAGGTAATGGCACTGCCTCACCACAATGACTATAGCTTGTTCGTGCCAATGTGATACTGTATTGATCCCTGTCGGGGCATTAAGCTCCATAATTCCTAAAAGTTTTAAAGTGTTTAAACAAAAAAAAAAAGCTCATATTGGCAGATCCTCTCATTTGTCACATCTTTAACTAATTGGTTATAAATCTGAGGCTTAAGTTTATGGGTTTATGTTCATCCTCCAGTACCACTTATAACTATACCACGATTAGATGAAAACAAGTAAACAATGGAGAAAGTATTTGGCAGATTAATCAAAAACAGCCCTGATCATGATATAAAATTACACTGACATTGATGTTTCCACAACACTGTAGAGGATGTGTAGCGTGCGGCCCTGGGGGCAGATCAGTGTACATCACTGGAGCCATTATGTTAAGTGTTAGATGTCAGTCCCAGGGGCACAACCCGCCGGTCAACACCGCAGAGACCCCGGCTGCTACCACCCACCAAGACACAAACCGTCTTCAAAGACGCTGCTCATGTTATCGCTCTCCAATGATGCATCATTAAAGTGATGTACGGCGTGATCAGACTACCTACTGGACGTCTCCGCGCCCCATGCAGAGCTCAAAAGAGGAGCGTGGGACATTAAAGTGTACAGTGAAATCCTAACTAACTATGTTGATGTTAAATAAGATGCTCGTTAGCCGCCCCGCGGACAGACAGACCGTCCTGGACCACCTCGTCCACGCCGGCAGCTCCAGGGGACGGACAAAGCGTTTCAGTCTCTCTCTTCTTCTTTCCCCCACTCCAGCGCCACCGCTGTGCTGCTTCAGTCCCGCAGACGTCTCCTCAGACACATCTAATCTTCTCATCCCATGCTGTTCAATCTTCCTACAGTCAGTTAACCCAGCAAAGGAAGATTAATGAGAAATTAATCCCTTTAATTCACTGCAAAGGTCTCCCTCCTTTTAACCAGATAAGCTGCGGCCAGACGATGAGAATAATAAATTTAATTTGCAAAGACCTTTATGTTATACTGTACAGCGCGTTCACCTTTGTGTGGACTCCGGCTGACAGCGTGACAAAGGCAGAGACGAGGCAGAAGTCGTCCGTCCTCTCCAAAGCTCCTTTAGCTCCTATCAGATCACTTACAACATTCGTCTGCTTATCTTTTGTAGCTAAAGCCTGGAGAACGACCCAACGAGCTCCGCAGTGATTAGCCCATCCATCGTCAGGCTGTGGACGGAGAATTAATTAACAAATAGTTCATCAGTTCACCTCGAACTCGGGTTTTTATCAAGAAAAAACGTTGCAAATTGCAGATTCTGAGCTAAATTATTCTTCCAAAAACAACACAAATCAATTCCTTTTATACAATTTTCTGAAATGTTGTTGACTAAACCATTAACTGATTCATTTAGAAACAAGCAGGCCGATCAATAATCAAAGTTACAATGAGTTGCAGCGCTGAACACAATGCAGACACACCTGATGCAGGGAAGTTTAAAAACTGTATTTCCATCTTACGTTTCCTCTTTCTTTCCTGGGAACAGTAATAAATCATTCAAGAACAACGTGCACAACAAAAGGTGTGTGTATGTGTGTGTGCGTCAGTGTGTGACTGACATGCGAGAGCAACAACACCACCACCGCAGCGGATCCTGCAGCGCGGCACACATTGCTTCACTGTAGGTGGCTATTTCCTGCTTTGCCATGTCATTAGGTTGTTATCAGCGACCGGCTTTTACAGGTGACTCATGCACACGACGAACAATGACACCATACATCAACCGGGTTGCCTGGCAACCAGCGCAGCTCCGACTGACTTTGCACAATGAGGGAGCCGATAGAAATCTTGGAAAAGACCAGACACTTCGGGGGGAAAGCGTCGTCTTCCCAAACTTTTCTCTCAGAAACTCCACCAGGCATCAAAAGTTACATGAAAGCAGCAGACGCCTCTGCCCCGCGCCGCTCCGTCCCCGAGGTAGAAAACGGTACAAACACTTTTCTTGATGCAAACTAACAGCGTTGTCAGCTTAACTTTGTTTGAAGGGAAGAAGTTTCTTTGGTGACATTAAGCTTCTGCCAGACTACAAGCTTAAATGAATTAACGTCTTCTCTTCCTGCAGTGACAGAACAGGTGTTGTGAGGCGTGGAAAAGCTTTCCAGTCTTAACTCTGACCATCACGGACTGAACACAGTCATGTTTTTGTGCGCTCATTGTTTTGATGTACCTGTATATTCCTGTTCATTCAGCGGATAGAAGTCGAAGCCACTGATTTGTGCCTTTGTCAGCAAACACTACAGCACTTTCTAGCTGCTCCGCGGTGCAAACGTCCAGCAGCTTAGGGGATAAAAACAACCATTTCTGTAGAAGTCAAGAAGACCATGGTATTGATCCACATTATTCCATTAAACGTCAAACTCAAATAGGAACAAACCAAATGTTATTAACAGTATAAAACATGGGAGCACCACAGTGTAGAGTGGGAATGGAGCTGCGTTGATGTCTCTGGGTGACGAGATGCTTCACAAAAACCTAATTTCACAAAACCAATGAGCTACAACACTGTGCACGATAAGATTGTTTTACCTTTAATAGGCACAAACGCTTCAGCATGGATAATGTTTCTCAGTTTAACTCAGAAGGAAATAGAGGTGGTATGTGCTTACAACCCTTCTCTTTCTCCACACTCTTTCTCCAGAAGATGTAAACAATCCATAAGCAGAGCCAGATTCTCTGTGCGTGTCACGACATGAAACTCATATTTCATCACATCAGCACGTTTGGTCATATAATAAAGGTTTTACTTCCTCTTATTCAACATTCAGTTCAGTTTCTCGCAACCCAAGTAAAACAAATGGCTTCGGGGCTCCTCCAGTGGTCCCATGCTTTCCAACGTGACCTCCCTTCCAAGTCGGATACCTGTGGTTTCCCTCGATTGTGTTGTCAGGCCAGTGTCAAACCATTTTCACACTGGAGGAGCCAAACCAAAGCCCAATTCCCTGCCAACGACAACAGCTGCCATGGCAGCACGCTGGGAGGTCCACTTTACAGGAGCAGGTTACGTCTCTGGAAAGGCCAATAAGAACAATTCGCACCTTTGGAGAAACTGTAAGCGTCATGTAGGAATGATCTGCAGCACTTTAACAACTGGCTTTGCTCAAACTACAGTCAGTCAGAAAAGAAATGGCTGCTATTTGAAGGAAAATGTCAGAAAATAGACTATAGTGAGTATCTGTTATTTAAAAGCTGTATTTTTACTCCTTTTCAGTTATTAGATGATAAAATACGTATAGATGGTGTACCAGTCTTGCCCATGTAGCCATATGTGTGTTCTTGCCTGCGTGGTCTGAAGGGGATCAATGATTTAATACAGCACACCTACCACTTCACATCACCATAATCCCCAAATACCCCTACACCACTGGCACAACTTATATTAGGCTGCTAAACCAACTGCTGTCAAACTGGCAGACACACTGATTAAGATTAAGTCTACTCTCAGGAGCAGAAAAAGAGCTGCACATCTTAGGTTTACATAGCAGAAGAGAGGGAGCGAGAGGGAGAGAGCAAGAGAGAGAGAGCGATCATCACACTCCAGTGCATCGCTTCAAAGGGAAACTTCAAAACAGTGACGGAGCACATGGGAAACCAAAAACCTCCCGCCAGGCAGCAGCCCGAGTCTGAGACAGTACAAACTGAGTCTGCTGCACATTCTAACTCCAAGGTGCTTTCGTAACCGGCGCTCACACCATCGGTATGTCTGAAACCATGAGACTGTCCTTTATGCATCCAATCAAAAACAAGCTTATGACTCATTTTGATGATTTGTAATGCAATTCCCAAGGGGGCTTCTATGGGAAAGGTCACTAAGCAGTCCAACCTTTATTCTAATTACCAATTCATGCCTTTCAACACAACAATCAGACCTTTGGACCTCACCTTATATTTCACAATTGAACTGATTAACTGTATCTGACAGGGCCAATTTTCCAACAGAAACGTCTAATTTAAAAGTTAAGGACTTTCTTTTAAGAAAAGTTCAGAATTAGCTAGAAAGAGGGGTTTCACACCGGCAGGGCTCTGTGCCAGTTCCAGTTCCCGGACTCAATTTTTAACTAACCGGCGTGCTCAGACCGAAAACATAACAGGGTCGGAAACTTGTTGGTTGGTTCCCAAGGGAACCAAGAAATAGATGGGTTTTCCTGCAAATCATGACATCATCAGTGGGCATGTGGGATTCAATAGAATTTCATGAAAAGCTAGAAAGCAGTATACAAGAAAGAACAAGTATGAATTTCCCTTCAGGGCTTTATAAAGTAGCCAAATGAAATTCTTATCTCTGAACTTGGGGAAGAGATGGCCAAGGCTGGGTTCACTCCAACGCCAGACAAAATAATATAAACTTTAAAAAAAAACTGAAGAAGGATTACAGAGAATGCAAAAAAGCAAAACATGTTGCCACTGTTGCGTTTACTTTCTCTATATGCAGAATAACATACGCCCACTTTGGTTCCACATAAACTGGTATGAATGGGGGCTGGTTCACCAGAAAGCACCATGGTTCTTCGGAGACTCCAGAACAGACCCAGAACCAGAACCACTGTCTGAAAGCATCCACACTTCACTAACGTTTCAGTCCACACATTCCCTCATTCAGCTCATACTCCCATACAGCCTACCTTCACCTATGGACACAGCTCAGAAAGTTGCCTCTCTCCTCATACAAGTCGATGTTTATTCAATCACACATAAGCCCAATACAGCAGTGGGACACACTGACTTCAACTCCACCTCAGCTCGTACTCTAACCTCTTGTACTTATTGGTTATTAAACGTGTATTTGCCAAAATGCGTGGTGTTTTTTGAATGGCATTGCTTCATGGAGCTTCCACTCACCCGTATTCTCCTCATCGCAGCCACGATCTCCACTCGGCTGCTCGGCCGCGCCACATCCAGGCTGCCGATGTACTGTTGTTGTCAGGAAGCAAATGAAAGAAAAGAAGGGGAAAACATGGCAGGTACGACACATTAATTAACCCATAACACTATTTAGTTTTGACCTAGTTTTAATTCACAGAATCAGTTCAGCTGTCGTCGACCTGAAGTGAATGATTAACTCAATATCTCTCTGGTTGTGTTCACTTAACTTTACGTGCTAGCTAAATCTGGAAGAAGCTTTCAGATAAAGTCGTTACTTCGGTTATTATTTTTAATTTGAACACACTAGCTGAACATATAAGTGTGTTGACGTTGCATGTTTGACATAAAACATACGTTAGCCTACTAATACATTCGAATGAAGACAGTAACGTCTGAGATTTAAAAATTAGACGTTAAAACATGGGGCTTTCAAAAAAAATTAGCCGTTAACGTGTGGAGATTTAAATTTGAACGTTGAATGACATGTTTCATTTGAATGAATGAGACGTTAACGGCTTTTTAGAGACGTTAAGTTAAAAGTTGGTGCCTGTGTGAACTCACCTTTGCCTCGAAGTTGATCCCATGCTGAAACGCTTCCTCGTTGTGCAGTGGGATCCTCAGATCATGTCCATCATCCACCAGGTTATACTTGGTTTTTCCAGGCATTTTTGTCCAAAATAAGTATGTCCTACTAGTACTTCCACACAGCCGGAGAAGGAGGAGGGAGGGGGGGAAACGGAGGAATGTCGAGTCGGTTTAACGGCGGAGGTGTGTAGTAGGTAAATCCAAAAGAATACAATTCCAAAATCCCGTCAGTGCGTGTGCTCCATCGCAGCAGCTCCGCGGGCTTCTTCTCACTACACCGCCTCCCTTGTTATATCAAAAAAACAGCGGCCAAGTGTCGGCAACAACAACTAACTCCTCCAGCGAAGCGCTCCGGCGGGCGCTGCCGTTAACGTTTACCGGGCGGGACAGCTTTTAAAAGCCCGTGCAGACCCGCAGAAACAGCGACATGCTGAGAGCGAAGGGGACCGAGAGAGAGTGAGTGTGGGAGAGGGAGGGAGGGGGGCAGATGTGTTTTCCCGACTTTTCCTGTGGGGAGTGAGTGAGTGTGGAAGTTGGTTGGGTCCTGCCTCCTCCTGCCTCCTCCTGCCCCTGGACTCCCCGCCCCCTCTGCCTCTCGCCGGCCGCCTCTCCGCTCCTCCCGCCCCGCCGCGGCTCTCTGCGCAGGCCGGGTGTGATTGGAGGAGCCCGGGGATCCCACCTGTTTCCATTGGACCACGGGCTCACCGTGGCTCCGTGGGGGAGGGGGCACAAAGTCTGGTACCTGCCCCCTCTCTACCCCCCCTCCTCCTACCCCTACCACCACCACTACTCACACACACATAACCTGAATGTCAGCCATGCAAACTAAGGAGTGGTGCAGGATACTGTATAGGCTACTACTCACATTTCTATTCTGTAAACTTTGGCTTTGTCATTAACAAAAGTGACACATTGACAAACAATGTTTTTTTGTTTTTTATGCACTTGGCTAATGCAAAAAAGTCTTATTACAGTATTATTTTATTTGTTTTATTCAAGCTAGTTGCACCCTGGGCATTACATGAAAAAAAAGAAGAAGAAATGCTTCTATGTCTTTTATAGGTGGGATGGATGTGCTGTATATTAAATCACAAATCTCTGCTTGTGAGTTAAATACAAGGAGCAAGGCTACCAACTAGTGGCCACATCTGCTCACACCTGCCTGGGTGAGTATTAACTCACAGACATCTCTGAGTTAATACTAAAAAGATGAGACTGAAAAGAGTGAGAAATGATACGATCTATCTGTCCCAGTTTCTCTTTCTCTGACAGATACATATAAAATAGACTTTTAAACTTTTAGGTATTAAAGACTTTTATTTTAACTCACTTAATTTGAATGTGAAAAGCTGAAGGGGCATTTAGGTAGAGATAAAGGACAGTGAAAATGACCTGAGACCATATGTTGAAGCATGTATACACATAATCACATAGATTAATAGAAAAGGCAAATAATAAACAAAATACTGATTCAGACTCACAGCACTGATAAAAAGAAAAGAAAAGAAAAGCTACTGGTCAATGCTCATCTGAAATATTAAAACTATACTGACCTAAATACATTCACACTATTCAAACAAAGAGTCTTGACACTGAGCATCCTCCACACATCTTGTTCAAGCATCTGGAATAAAAGCCCCTCAATCTGGAGAGTGCCCTTCATAAAACCGCAGCGATATGTGGTCAGTGGACACGGCAGAGCCCCTGTTTTCATGTTTAATGCAGTTGTCATGTTGTATAATGCACACACAGACCATCTGCGTCACCCTGGGAGTAAAGATGCAGCGCTCTCCCCCCTCAAGGTGGTCCCAGGCGAGAAGGGAAGGGGTAAGTGGGGCAGCAGTAATTCACATTCTCACCCTCTCTTTGGAAATATATAAAGCGCTGCTGCTAATGGTTACCTGAGGGCTTTATAGCAGGATGATGCTGCATATGATTTACTCTCCGTGGGCTCAGAACTGGCATCTGGATACCACGTCTTGTCATGTACCATTCATGTTGCTCAGATTCACTGTGTACAGCCAAATCAAAACAAAAATATAAATTCTATTTGTCTGTCTCCATGCTTTTAATGACTAATGCTCAGTAACAATGAGGCACATCTTTGATGCCACGGTTTATTCTATTGATAGCATATCTCTGTATAACTGCTGTGATGAACGACAGACAGCGAGGCAACGATATGGCAGACGAGAACAGCTGCTGTCTCTGCACAAGGAATTATTGCTGAATACAACCAGTCCCCCTCTCCGGGACCCCTAGTGCTCCTAAGGCTCTTAAAAGGGATAGAGACCCACATAATCCCTGCCTGGTCTTTTAAATACATGTGATCTTTTGATTAAGGGGTTTGGATTTTAAAGCGATAGTTCAACATTTTAGCAAATTGGCCCATTGCCATAATCCCTATAGTCTTAGCAGTAGGTTCGTTACCTTTAATTGTCGGTGCAAGCTATTTTTAGAACGGCAGAGCAGAGCCGTGAGCTGCTCAGAGCTACGCTACGGAGGCTAATGGGATTTCTTGGTTTCCCTCATCAAACTCATCAAATACACAATCCAACAACTCCAAAACGCTGTCGTGGACAAGTTGTGACCTGTACATTCACCACGCTATGAGATAATAACAGAAGGTTATGAGATGGACTTGTTTTAGAGGCAAATACAGAGACTGCTTGCTGAAAAACAGCCCCTGACAGCAACGTGCATCAGCAGTTTTGCATGAATTTACCTCTAAAACAACTCTGTTAATATCTCATAGCGTGGTGAATGTGCAGGTCACAACTTGTCCACCAGAGCATTTTGGAGTTGTTGGATTGTGCATTTGATGAGTTTGATGAGGGAAACCAAGAAATCCCATTAGCCTCCATAACGTAGCTCTGAGCAGCTCGCGGCTCTGCTCTGCCGTTCTAAAAATAGTTTGCACTGACAAATAAAGGTAACGAACCTACTGCTGTGACTATAACAATTATGACAGACAATTTGCCAAAATGTTGAACTAAAGTATCCCTTTAATGTTGTGGATCGAAAACAGGTACAAATAGCACGCACATCCCAAAAAATGTAATACTGGGTGCTGGACCAAAGGGATAATCAGGGTATCCGCGGGGTCTTGAAAAGTATTAAATGGTTATAAATCAATTTTGGGAAAATTAAGACCCTTAAAAAGTATTAAAAAGTCTTTTCACAACATTATAAAGTCTTAAATTTTGACGGTATTTTTTCTGAATTAGCTGTCTAAGAGTTTGAGTCCTAAAAAACATTGTAAAAGTGTGTGAATTTATTCATTTTATTAAAAAACAAAGATGAACCGGTACATAAAAAAGAAAAGAAGATTGTTGTTTTTGTTTTTTGAGAGGGGAGCAATGTTGCTTTTTTTTTCATAAACTTTGCGTTTGATTTAACTGTTAAGTTAAAGTGTCACTAGTGTAAATGGTTACAGTTTGAAGTGGCGGTGAGGTATTGAAAAATATTGAGAAGGTCTTGAAAAAGTCTTAAAAAGGTATTAGAATGAACTTCAAGATTCCTGTATATACCCTGATAATATGAGGTGAAGAATAGTGGCCGCACACCAGAAGCCGCTCCTTTTAATCAAATAAATGTGACGTTAATGTTGTGGATCGACCGTGGTTTAGTTTGGTTTAAAGGGGACATATTATGCTCATCTCTGCTTCTTGACATGGAGTCAAAGTACTTCCTTAAGGTTAGAGGATACGCTGAACTTGTCCCTGTTTGAGATGTAGTGCACACAGCACCTCGTGTCTGGTGCATGCTGGGATAGACTTCAACCTCTGAACAGGAGAAAGGATGGATGGCAGCTGCAGTTTTAAAGCTGTTATTATTGTGTGTGGTTTTCTGAGTTAGCCCGAAATGAGCACCTGCAAATCCTCAGGTTTTGTTTTGTAGTAGTAAATACATCTCTGCCACTTAGAGACGATTTTTAAAGCATTGTTTCAAGTTTTCTGATGAGATACAGTATGTTTCTGTGGGGGGACAAATCTAGCAATTAGATATTACAGAGTATCTAGATACAGTCCATATAGTCTGTCTGCCACAGTGTGTGTTTCACATGGTTCTGCTTACTGATTATTGATGGTAGTAACATGCTGAGGATCAGAGCGATGCATGAATGCGAATTATAGAGCAAACATGTATGTAAACTATGCAGTCTGGAAAGTCAGCTGAATAGGCCTGGAAGAAAAACAGCAAAATGATTAGGAAATAAAATGAAATGAATGTAAATATGATGTTTGCTTACAAGAGAGTTACACAGGGAGATGTTTCAGAGTGAAACTCAGCTGAGATTTCCTCCTGGTGCTAAATCCCCTCAGCGTGAGGTCAGTGTGGCAGCAGGGGCCCTGAACCTCTGGTGCCCTCCCTATGGCATCTATCTCATAAGCACCAGCAAACACACACCACCAACTGTCTGTGCACACACACATACATAGACATACACGCATACACATCTTGAGGGCTTCTTAAACTGAATTAGTAATGGCGATTTGCAAAGAATGTGGGACACACAACACGAGGACTGGATCGAGTTCTCCTCGGAGAGCTGCAGAGACGGAGACAGACGACAAACAACAACCTGAACAATGATTTGTAGAGAACATACACTACAGTAGGTTTGTGTACAAGCCAGTGTTAATCAAGTAATGCACTTTTTGACTTTGTTTTTCTGATGCATGAAGTGTAAAACTATGGCTGCTGTCAAAGTATATAGTGTTTGGATGAGTTATCTTTGTAAAGAGACGATTCATTCATGACGAGATGTTTGATTTAGTTTGACTAAAAACAACTCCAGACTCCTGAAAAGAGAAAGAAAAGATGCAAAAATGCATCATCTATCAAAGGTTCAAGAAATGTGTAACAGAAGAACTAGTATATACTTTGTTATCACTCTCCATACAGTGATAAACACAGTTATAAATGTTTAACTCTGGATTTATAAGCTCGTCTATAATGTGTTTAATAATTGCATTTTCACACTTGACGGACTCAGTATTTATAAATCAAGTATTGTATCAGTTACACACCAGTTTAGGAGACGTCAGTGGGTCACCAGAGTTACTGCAGTTCCTCCTGAGAGGGACATGAATGTCACAACTCTCATTGGCAGAAGGAAAATTACAGGTTTGAAATGGATTTTTTCAACCGTTCACAACAATAAAAACGACCACAGGTCTCCAGCCTCTTTGACTTATGATGCTCTCGTCTTTGTATGGACACGAGCCGTAACTTTCCTACTACAGAGACTTCGCTTAAACAATTTCCAGAAGCCTTGAGCTGGGAAAGTCTCCAGTATTTCTCAAGGAAAATTAAAAGAGCAAAATCTAAAATTATCATCATCATTTAGCATCTGATCAGTATGTTTCTGTTTCAGCTTTGTTTCCTTCTGTTCTCCATATAAGAACACTTCCGAGGTCATGGCAGCCGCGGCTCTAGAGGATACAGCCTTTATTTGTTTAGTAACTTGTGCTGTGGGAGAAGCAGATCGTTTAAGCCGCGGTCCCAGAGAGTTTTTAACTATTTAACTGTGGGTCCAGGGCTTTAGAGTGTGATCCATGTGCCCACTCAAGGACAAAAGGGACAAAGGTAAAGTAAGTTAAACAATGTGAAATAAATACCCCCCTCCCACTCCCACTCACAAAGACTTTCATCTGCCACTTAATACGTCAGAATAACAATGATGTGATTTATTGAAGGACAGGTTTTCTCTTCCTGTCTTCCTGTTGAGTGGAGCACATTCAACATGTCGAACAGAGAAATGTGCCACCATCAAATCCTGGGTCGGTTTAAAGGTCCCGTCAACGATGCAAAAGAAAACCGAAGCCGAACCGCACCAGCAGGACTCGAAATGTGAGACTAGAAAAACTGACACAAGGTGTGTTGTTGAGTAAAAAAACTGTCATTTTCATTGACTGAGAAATGCACAAAATGCTGCACACTACACACTAGACGTGTGAAAACAATCTCTCTCTGTGGCTCTTTGTTAAGGAGCTTTGATAAGTCAAGCAGACAAGCTCGGGACTGTTTCCATATCAACAAAGACAAAAATGCGAGAAAACATGGATTTAGGAGGAAAAAAAAGATTTTGGATGGAGGAAAAAAGCATCAATATGAATATAACTGCTTTTTTCCCATCCAAAATCTTTTTTCTCCTCCTAAATCCTCGCGTTTCTGTCTTTGTTGATATGGAAACAGTTGACTAATAAGGTCTAGTAAACAGAGGTATGTGATAAAAACACACATTAGCACTGCTCTCTCTCTTTTTTTGTGTGCTGTGCTCTTAAAATAAACATAAATATATAAGGAATGTTCAGCTTAAATTTTCCCCTTAAATTTAGGTTCTCAGAAAAATCACCGCTTATCAATCGATCATTGATCGATAAGGTCTATCAACTATCGATTAATGAATTACTCGATAATTTGCATCCCTATTCCAGACAATCCAGAGAGGTTTGAACATTTTTACTCTGTCCTGGGCTCTGAGGGTTTTAACTCAGGGACTCACAGCTGGGATGTCGAGGAGGGGGACGGTACATGGTGGATACTGGGTGTGTTACCAGAGTCTGTGCAGAGGACGAGAGGCAGCAAATGGTTCAATAAAGGCCAATACTTTGCAGTTTCACCATCAGCTTCACTCACTCGTCTCCCAGAAGAGGAGAAGTTCCAGAGGATCAGAGTGAATCTGGACTTGAACGGAGGAAACTGTCGTTCTCTGATCCTGATACTAACACACACATACACACCTTCGCACACACTTTAATTGAGGAGATGTTTCCATTCTTTAGCAGCAGTGTTGGTGGCCTCCCATTGAAACTGTTACCAGTGATGGTGGAGCAGAGCAGATAGAAATAAAGAGGACAATCATGTTTGTAAAACTGTACCTGTCATCCTCCTGCCTCGTTATTCTCTCTTTACTTTTCTCTTCTATTGGACTGGACCAGTGGAGGGGTTTTTTTCTCACCTCTTGCAGCTTTTTCCATAAGCTCCTACAGTCCTCTCCTGCAGTTCAGGCCGACAAACACCAGGTGGCGACGTTTCCTCAGTCAGTCAGAGCTGCTGGCCAGTGGAGCTGAAACACACCAGACTGGAGGAGGGTTAAAACAAGTTGGGTGTCTTATTTGTATTTTTTTTATTTTGTTTGGAAAAGGCATTTTCCATCAGAACCAACAGTAAAAAAATACAAAATTGGTATTTTCCATAGCCCTTTTCCAGTTTCTTTTTTTCCCTCCTATATATACAGGTGAGCAACAAGAGTCTACAAAGGTCACAGTTTGTGTGGTGAAGGACAGTCCTCCTGGTCTTCCATGAGCATCCATCCATCCAGAAAAAAGTCAGGGTTAGGGTTAGGGTGATGAAGTCGTCGTCATCATCATCAATTGTACAGGGGGTGCATCTGAAATGGGACTGAGCCTTTTTTAATATTCAACCTTCTTTTAAAGTCCTAGTTATTTACTGGAGTCACTTATTTTCATTCATCTTTTTGGAAGTGTTTTGCATTAAAAAGTGAACCTGTGCTCATGTGTCTTTTGACTACCAGGTCCCTGGTGGAGAGTAAAAGAGTCGTTATGTATCTGCAGCTCTCCTTTAGTTTGATGAAGCTTTACAGTGAGTCGCAGCTTATTCTTTATTCATTTTTCTGTTCCAGGCACCACTTTACTGGTTTTCTCCACCCTCACTGCTTGTGTAATCGTACCGAGGACCAAATGTAGCACGGGAATGGAGAGACGCACTCTAAAATATCATCTAAATGTATAAGCAATATCTGTTGGCAATGGTGTGGTTTGGTAGCAACTGGCTGTAGAAAACCGACAGCACTCTCGATAAGTGTGCCACTTTCTTTTAATATAAAGCACACAGCAGCAGTCACAAACAAACGGACGCGTTTCGACTTACAACCGTCATCAGCGTGGTTTGGTAGCAATCCAGCAGTTTATATGCAGTATAAAACCTGATCAGAGCAGCAGACTGTTAGTAACAAGTTGATGAATATAGCAGCTGAAGATCCGTGTTTACATCAGGTAAAAGAGGCTGAATCTCTGCGTAGATCTGCAGAACTGTGAGATGTAATTTTGTCCCATGGCTCTTTGGCTGAAATCTTTGTGAACAAGGTTAATGAGTTCAGCTCTGTGTCTGCTTGTACAGGATAAATACTGGTGCCTCTATCTCTGACTAAGTACATGCTGAACACACGCGATTCCACGGTGAACAGATCATGACATATCTCTGACACCATCTTCCACCACATGTCCACAATACTGACCTCCTTTTAACGCGTGACTCCAGACTTCATACTCCACTTTAGTTGCAATTAAATAAGGTGTTAGTACTTGATACTGATTCTGGAGCGATTCAGCTGCCCACTTTGAACCAGCAGAGTTTGGACACCGTGTACCAGCTCTTTCTGGGTTTGCTCAGATTTCCCCGTCTGTTTAGCTAAGCACTTACAAAGAGCCTGTTTGTAATTTCACTCTCTACTCTGCTACATACATTTAACGGTGCAGCTACAGAATATATACCTTAGATGGTAACTTCTGCCATCGGCAGTGGGTGCCAACATGTTAAGAGTTGTGTAATATCTTCACAGGATCGCATAGCAAAGCCTCATTAGCCTCATTAGTTAAAGGAAGTAAAAAATACACTGTGCATCCAAAAAGGGTGAGGCAGAGCAACTCAACATGAGGCCGCATTCAAACACACCATAAAAACCTCACACTTGTAATCCACTGGTAAATTAATAGTAATTTAAAGTAAAAAGAATCTATGTGGTAGCTGTGGTTATACCTATATTTTTCATGGCAACTTGCCAGAAGATCAGAACTGTGTGTTTTGCCTTCGTTATATTGTTAAATCAAGAGCATCAGAAGGAGTTTCTAAATCGTTTAGAAGAACCAATGATACAAAAATATTTGATTGTGAAATACATACATATGAATTGCAAATATTAATATCAATCTGTTGTGTCACTGTGTAGAATTATTTTCTTTTACTATCTGCTGATGTTAATATTCATTAGGCCCTGTACAGAATCTGTAACATCTGGTTATACTGTAAATGTCAGCTGCTGAATTTCTTTACAGTGTAAAATTAGATAAAGCCCAGAAGTTAATTATAGTACTCTTCAGATTGCTTACACAGCATACACACATTTACACAGGGGTAAACGCACAATCAAAACTGAAGTTGTGCACACAGAGGTAAATGCACAATTAAAATTTAAGTTGTACCTGTGTAAGAAAAAACAAAAAACAAAAAAAAACTTATTGCAAATATGCACATCTGCTTGATTATACCCAAAACTAATAGACCTACTCTTTATTTGATCGTGCAAGTTGACCCTTAAGCATGAATATTGTTTTTAAAATAACAATTGTAATACACACGCGCTCTTCAAAGGGCAAGTTCACGACAAAGCTCAGTAACCCGTACAGAGAAACCAGCAGGCGCTGTGTTGTTCTAGCTCTAGGGTTTGATCTCCAACTGGAGTTCCTCCATCATTACTGAGCTTTGATTGGGCAGCAGGATCATAAAAGCGCTGCAGATTTCTGGACATGAGATCATGTTAGCGCATTGCACTGCACTGACCATCCTCCATGAATGCATGTGAGGTCAAGGCAAAACACCCGGTGCCCTCAGAGAAGGAAGAAGCCCACTCACTGTGGTCGGCCCGCTGTGTTGGGCCCGGCGGCATGCCAGTGTCATTGTGTGCCCACGCAGCTGTGACCTTCTCAGGGATCATCAAGGCATCTGCCCCCCTGATTGAGATTCCAGGTAAGATTAAGCGTGGCCCCTGGAAATCTGTGTCAAGTGTACAGAGTGTGTCGGCCGTCGGCGGCCCCTCGTAAAAAAGTTGTGTGTCCCCGTGTGGCTCGCGTGCACTAAGGACCTGAAAGATTTACACTTCTTCTGTGCGATGCTAATGGACCCTTAAAGAAAAAATGTGATACAATATCTCTTTAAATAAAAAAAAATAAAAAAAACTCTTACCGCAACCATACCAGACGCTTTACTCAGCATATTAGTCTGAGAATACCTCACAGTAAACTCAGCTCTTAATTCTGACCCGACTGTGCACACATGTCACTCACCGAGTCAGTTTCATGGCTTCCTGTCTGGGAAACTTACATGACGCCGCCATGACTCAGCTGTGTATGAATGCAGTGTTCTTAATCTGCTTTTTATTCACAGTTTTATCTAAATGTGTGATTGTGAATTATAATAGATGCATACTTTTCACATATATGGATCTTTTGTTGTCTTTTGGATAAATAAAATGAATGAAAAATATTCTTTAAGATCAAGTCAATGAACAGTTAACAACAACTATCATCTGGCAACTTAATTAGAGGAATATTTGCCCTTCACGAGTGTTCTTGTCTGATTCATTTCATTGCTTTCTTACTAAAATGGTATGTGACAAAGGTTTTTTCATAGCTGTACGTGTGAATATTTAACAGGTTTTTATGGTTGTGTGAAGAGGGCTGACGTGCTGGTTCTTGAACGACTCAGTTTAATGCAGAGACAGGTGCTGGTGGTCAGGTCAAGCGGCAGCTGTCCATGTAACTAGGTTATATATTTTTTCTGTGTCATTATTATTAGTCCAATCGAGGTCACAAACTTTAGTTCTGCTCCGTTCATTACTCTCAGGTCTGAATAATTGTGTCTGGAACATTTTTTATCTTATCTCACAGTTAGTTACAGGGCTGTGGATGGAAACGTTCAATGTTTCTCCAGCTGAAACTCATCTTGTTGTTGGTGGTGGTGTTTTTTTTTATTATTACAAACAAAAGGGTCATGATCTGTCAAATACACCACACAGGATGTAACCTCGGGCCGCTCTGTGTTGTGATATTTCCTGTGACAAACACAACTATTGTCCCAAGATAATCCAATAAAGTGCGAACTAAATATAGCAGCAGTGGAAGACAAAACGTTTGGCCCGGGGCGACACTCTAGCACCTACGCAAAGCGCTGTTAAGCCCGACAGCAGCAGACACCAGCCCTGCCAATTAGCACAGACGGAGGAAGGTAGAGGGACAGGAGGGCGACAGAGGAGCGAGGGAGGATTCAATGTCAAGACCGAAGACTAAAAGACTGAGCTCACTAATGGGAAGGTCGGGAGAATAACGCACGGCCGTGATAAATACAACAGACGATAACGAGACAATCCGCCGAAAGCCTGATACACAGCAGAAACCTGAGAGCTGAGACGTCTTGCTCCAAAGTGTTGACGACACAAAGTCTGTTTGGTTTTTGAGGCAGAAACAAAGTTCTTAGTGTAAAAAGATGAATCTTGTCTGTGTCAAACAAGACCTAAAATTACTCAACCAAAGATGTTCTCTGTCCTAACCTGTGTCCTCCACAGCGGTGTATCAGCTGTTGACCTACTGAACAGAACTGATCTTTTATGAACATGAATGTGTTTTATGATAAAAAACAGTTTAGAAGAATTTGGTTCAGGAAATTATAATGGTTTTGATTAAAAGCCAAATCTTTACAATGGGAGCCTCACTAAGAAATGCAGAGAGTCCTTAGTGAGGAGCCTCCTCGAGTTGCTAAATTACGATAAGCTAGCAAGAGCTAACGTTAGGCTACAGGACATGAAACAGCCAGCTGAATAAATACAGTTCATTAAATGGATTCCCAGTGAGGCTACTTAAAAATTGTCAAATCAATACTCGAAATGTAAGCATTAAGGATAAAATTTAAGTTTAGTTTTGCATTTTCCATAGTTTTTTTTAGCTAGGGCGCAGCCATCTTTGTTGGTCGCCAGTGTGTGACATCACTGGATCCGTTGCCTCCGCTGGCAGACAGTGAAAGTGAATGATAGCTACAGACAGACAGTAAAAAATTAAACTGTCAAGGGCACAGAATTAGGGATGACACAGGGGAGACCACAGCTGTATTGCTCCTTCATATAATAATGAGTTACTGTAGAAAAAAACAGTCTGTTTTCATTAACTACCGCTAACGGCTGCGGCTAACAACAGAGACTCCTCTGCTGATCTCGGCTCCAGGGTCTGTGTGATCATTTCTTACAGCATGTTTACATCCAGAAGAAAACTAAGGAAAGTTGATCGTAACGTAGCATTAAGTGACGGACAGTGAAGCTGTTTGACCACTCGGACTCAACTGGAAGGATTTAAAACGTGGCGTTGTTTAACCCTCAGTGTTGCCAGCGGTAGAATATTGCTGTACTTAATATGAAAGGGGGCTCCCGCATGCTTGAGTTTTACACTGCTGACAACACAGTTGTTGCAATGCAACAAAGCACTGCATATTTTTCATGTAATTTCTTTGATTTGTGTCCATTTAAATTTTATGGCCAAATAGCTATAAAAACTGAAAAAACATTTCAGTTTACTCAGACTCAACTAAAGTCAACTCTTGTTTATGTCATTTATCCAGTAAATCGTGTGTTTAAGAAAGCGGAGAGACCGGCAGAGGTCTGCATTCTTCTAGTTGTCCTCATTTGTTGCTTTTTTTGTGGGTGCAGGATATGCAGGCTGAAGAACTGGAGCAGGCAACCATTGCGATCTTTGTCATGGAAAGAGGATCCTTTCCTCCCACCCGAAGGCGTCATTAATGGGACACAGGTCCTGGACAAGGTGCCTTCAGCTGCAACAGCTGTTGCCATGTTCTTCAGACTTGCATATGACACGTGGTTGAGAATTATCAAAGGACTGTTTATCTGTATAGGCCGAAGTACTTTTTAAAAAAATGTACAATGTTAGCTGTTTGGCTAAAAATGTTCATTGAACAATAGTAAGAATGTGATACAAAGGAATGTGTGTTGATGAGTCTTCATCAAAATGTATTTAAAGCCTCAGTATGTAGTATTGGGGTTAAACCGTAACATCCAGTGTTCAGATTCTAGATTGCAGCGCTCACTCACTCACCCCTCCTGTCGGCAAAGTGACAGTGGCCACCGAGGACAAACACATTCGCAAATTAACCGCTAACTGCTAACAATATCTTTGACCAATTACTATCGTTTTTTTTTTTTTTAACACACATGCAATCTTCCACTCGTGCCTGCCTTCAGTCATATATATTACACAGGAAGACTTACAGTATGTGCCAGTTAGGCAGTGCGGCCCCATGAGGGAAGATCAGAGGACAAACATAATTGGACATATATATTTACATTGAGTCAGAGCTAAATGTTCGTTCGTCGTTGTAAGCCATTGGATGCACGATGTAAACACGGAAGAACATCTCACAGCAAATCTCACGCATGCACACAAACATCAACAGAGCCACTAGGAGCTACTGCTACAACAAATTTATTTTTGTTTTCATGTGGCGGCTTCAGGACACTTGGGTCAGTACGGACGAGCAGTATGGAGGTATTTGGATGTTTCATAGTGTGTGTTTTGGACGATTCAATAATGAACTCTATCCGCCGCCATTATATGAAAATCTGTTGCCAGCCGGACCCCCCCTGGAACTCCAAAAGCCTTTTGATGACTCTGAAAGTTCCCCAAACCCTTCCTTGGCATGACGGTGAGTAGAAAATTGGTGAATTATCGATTTTGGGTGAAGTATCCCTTTAAAGGAGTCAAAGTTATTTTGTTTGTAGGTGATGATCTAAAAACCTCCTCAAAGATTCTTAATGTGAAAGTAAAATTTCAACAAACAAACTTTTTCACTCTGTGTGTTCTCACCAGGTGACACCAGACCATCCAGAAGAAGAGCATGAAGGGAGATGATGCAATTTAAACTAATGTAAAAATAAATAAATAAACAAGGCAGACATTTTTAAAACCCCTAATCTGTGTCTTTTTTCCTTGTCCCCTCTTTCCTCTCCCTGCTATCTCTCTCTCTCTCTCTGTCTATCATCCCTCCTCTTGCAGAGACACATGGCACTCAGGCATTCCTGTCGTTCCATTATAACAAGCCACATTCCCTGGAACACTTCCTCCGCTCTGTTCCTGCTTGTGGTCCCTGGGTCCCAGAGCAGACAACCCCCCCCCCCCCCCCCCCCCTTCCTACCACCACCACCAAACCAACCACCCACTCTCCTCCTCCTCCTCTGCACCCCCCACTCCCCACCTCCGTCCCCCCCACTCTAGTGCTGCTTATCCCTGGACATCTGTGGTTCCCACTGCAGAATAGCCACCAGCAGCAGCCACCAACCAGAGCCTCTTCCCCTCTACAGCTTTCTTTCTGTTTCTGCTGACCCCGTCACACTGGATCCACCGCCGGTACCGGGAGGAGACGAGCATCCGAGCGCCGGCACCAGGACCTGAAGACGCCGACCGGAGCACACGGGGGGGCAGGAGGAGGAGGACACCTGGGGAGACGAGCCCCATCACACCTATGAGAGACAACATGGGGGGAAAGGAGAAGAAGATTTTGGTGATTGCAAATGTGCCCAACTACCAGGGGTGAGTTTTTATTATTATTTTTTTTTATCATGCAAACAGTTAAAAAACAGTGTGTGTTGCACCTCTGGCATTAAAGCCGGTTTGACCTGAGTGTTTGTGCGCCTCTTCACAAATGCAAAGCGATCATAAACCTGCATAATTGGGATTTTAACACCTCCTTTCCTCTGGTATCAGTTTCACTCAGGGTGAGGTGCCATTAGTTCAGTTTACCCGGTGCACTGATTCATTTATTTCTGATTTACTGTTGCTGGCCGACTTTGGCTTCAATAATATTTGACAACAAAAACAACAACGGAAAACGTTTTAAAATGTCTTGAATTTTAAATTTTGAACATACCGATACTTGTAAAGATTGAAAAATATACCATGCTGTAATTTTCTCCTACATCACACTCACTGGTTGTGTTCGGCTTCAATAATTTATCAATTTCCCACGTTAATTATAACAATAAGCGGGACAAATCAAGCTGATTTAACGATATTGAGTTAACTGTTGACTCAGACACAATTTTTTGTGCAAAACAAAGTGCAACTCAATCTGCTGGGGGACTAAAATAAGGACTCTGCTTTGTTCTTGGGCGAAATGGAAAAGTACATTGGGTTGAACGTTCTACAGTTACACTCTTCTGCCGAGGCTGCTGAGTTGTTGTCAGTGTGAAGGATTGGAGGGGCTGCGGCCACCGAATATGTCTGGTTGGGGGCACAAATCGGTGTGTATAAGTGTGTGCGTGCTCCCCAACATGTGAGTTACAGCAGCAACAGTGTGTGTGTGTGTGTGGAGGGGGGGCGTAGCAGCGTGATGACTGTGCAGTGTTGGTTCAGTTTCTGGGAACCCACTGGGGAGCTGCTGCTGTTGCTGCTGCTCATGTGCACGCTGCATGTGTGTTTCATGTGTGTGCATTGTATATGGCACTTAAAGCAGGAGGCTCAGGGTCGCCCCCGGCTTTAGTAACAATTTGGCCCCGTCCTAAGAGAGCGGTCCCCCCACTCCCGGTCCAAGTATTTGCACTGGACACTCCAGAGAGCGTAGGTGATGATACGTTGATCAGGACTTGGCTGCAGCGAGCTGGCGGAGCGAGGGAGGGGAGGGAGGGCAGGGAATGTGGAGTTTGACACAGAAAAAAAAAAGAAACCTGTCGAACACTTGATATTAAAACCGCCGCATCGTCGACGTCTTTAATTTGATGCCTATTAATTTGAAAAGTGCCTGCGGTCACGTCAGTATCGTCGCTAATGAAGGAGTGTGGGCAGGGAGTTATGTTCGGCGTGTGAGTTGATGAGTGTGCAGTTGGACCGTCCGGCCTTCAGTAGAGGCTGCTTTATATTTAGTCAGTATTTTCATTGATGTGAAACAAAAGACAGGTTCAGGTGCAGTCCGGTGATAACATTATGTACTTTTCTATTCTCCTCTCTCTCCACACACACACATACACACTACAGACACCTCCCCCACATGCCTATGGTTTATAGGCTTTGTTGGCTGTTTCCATGCGACTACTAAAACCAGGACAGCGGTGGCCCCTCGCAGAGAGATAGCACCCCGTGGTGAAGACTGTCCATTTGAGACCAGATCCTCTGTCCAGGCCTGATCCTTAAAAAAAGGTCCCTTAATCTGCCCTGCTGCTGTTTTTGGACGATGCTCACATGTAACAAGCAAAACCCTAGTAAAGTTAGGCCTGGGATCAGATACGCACCTTTACATAAGTAGCTACGCACCATATACGTAGACGAACGCACACGTGCACGCGTCGGGAACACAGCAGACTCTGTGACTCCCCCTTGCCACTTAATGTTATCTCAGCTGAGAGCGACTACAATGTGTGTTTACCCAGCAGCCGATACACAGAGCAGAAGCTCAGATGCTTCATAGAGGTTCAGCTCAGAAATGAGTATGTAAAGAAATACCCAAAGTAGAATGTGTATGTGAACATATACTTAATCTATATGATGAATTTTTGGATGGTAATATCACTGTCTATCTTATTAACAGGCTTTGGGATTGATGTATACAATATAAGATATACTATTATATATAATGTTTACAGACATATGACAGATATGCCAATAGATGTCATTCTTATCATATACATACACATGAATTTCATATATGGAAATTGAAGATACCGGTATGTGCATATGCGTATGAAAAACTTATTTTACAAAAATTGTCTGAGTTACGTTCGACTCGGAAAACAAGAAATTGAAGAAAGACAAAATCCTCTGACAAAAATAAAAAACAAAAACAAACTCATTTACGTATAAACACGACAGAGATAGTTCGATAGTAACCAACACAAACAAGAGTCATCTGTTTGTTTCCGACTTAGGAAAAATAACACACTCGCTGCAACCAGCTGTTGATAATCAGTTGCGTAAGCTAACGTCTTGCTAAACCACATTTTCTATTTCTACATGTGTTAAATACACAAGAGACAGTGTAAATACACAAGCTTAGGAGCTGTTTGAAGTCACAAGTCGCTTTCTCATGCGTCCAGTTTTTGAGCCAAGCTAGTGCTATACGTCATAAAACACCAATCTCTGTACGAGCTGCACAGATTAAACTGTGTTTCCGTGTGTTAGTTTGAACAAAACTGTCTCATCCTGGTTGAGATTTATACAAAACTTTCAAAACTTTACTACCAGCACCATTTTGTGTCCCTATAAACCACCTGATAGAGATGAGTGACACACAGGAGTGTCGTGTTGTCACCTGCTGCTACCGTCTTTCACCGTGTCTCTGTTTTTAACGCTCCCCATTTGTCCCCCTGCTTGTACCTTGTACAATTAGCCTGCCACAATAAACCCACAGCTATGTATAGACTTTGATTCAGCATTCGATCACAATCCTGAACACAGAGAAATAATTTCACAACAACCCAACTCCCCCTATTAGCATTATTTTCATAATCCTGTTCATGTCTTTATTCCTCTAACCTCTACGGACCGTATGAATAGAGTCTGGCTGATTGAATGCTTGTGGGCAGGTTTGCAGCGGCTGGTTTCGACAGTGATGTTTCCTTTCATCACTGTGCTCTCATGGCACATTTGGCATTTCACAGGGTAGGAGTAGGGTGGGGGGTAGGGGGTGGGGTCTAAATGCTGCCATCCCTCCCTCCTTTTTCCCTCTTGCTCTTTATTCATCTAAACATACATCCATGGACTCACACAGTCCTCCAAGTCTCCATGATTCATTGCTACTTTAAGAGTTATGAGACACATGCGGCTCTTCCTATCGGTTACACGGAAGGATTATGATGGAGAAGACAGATAAGGACCCCCCCTGCCGTTTTATAGAAGGGGATTACCGCGGGCCGCCAAGCAAAGTAAACATACACAAACTACAGCATTGCTTGGACAGTGACCGACTCACTTCTTGCTCGCATACCACACGCAAAACACACTTACATAACAAGCAGTTAAAGTAACAACTGCGAAGACTCAAAGACGACCACAGTGGAAAGTCATTTATTCAGCTTTCATCCCCTGTCTGCTTGGCAACAAGATCTGTGGCACCTCCTGTTTCTTAATGGTTTTTAACCAATGGAGCTTTTCCATTTCTGGTGATAGAGTGACCATTGACCCCCCGGCCCTGTAATACAGCGCACCCAAAATAAAGTCCTTTAAAGTGAGTGCCCCAGAGGTCAGTCGGGTCTCCCAGGAGCATTGGGGTTGTGTAGGTGGGGGTGTGGGGGGTGAGACACCGTCAAAACAGGCATAGGGTTCTTGAAAGGCCATCGGCTGCAAAACACCTAATTTAAAGGAACAGGCCGCAGGTGGTGCTCAGGTCAGACAACTGCTGTGTGACGCAAGTAGCGCTCAGCTTGTTTATGACAGTGAGGGCACATAAAAATAAAAAGATATGTACTCAAGATAACATGTGACCAGAAAAAATATCTTATTGTTGGATAAGTGAGTTTACTGTAAAATGTAAAAGAAATCCTCAGATATAAAATAACTGTGACTTTTATCTCTGTTACACTTGACAACAACTCACTACACTGCACTTCATGCCATGCCGGGTTGGCAAGGGTATTGGCAATATATCCAAATGATAAACTATACCGTAGTAGAGCCTTTTTTGGCTCGTGACCCCATTTTGACATCACAAATTTCTGGCGACCCCGTGTCCGTCAATCAAAATACGCCAACTCAGATGTTTTTATATGCTGCATTTCATTTGAACTCGATTTATATTCAAGAAAGTGAAAGTATAGAATACAGTTGTTTAAGATTGTGTGTGGTGTTTTTAGTCATCATTTTAAAAGAATAATAAGAATATATCATTAGTTTTGTGCAATCTCTCCAGAGGAATAGTCTACCATAATACACAGCTAGACGTCGACCACAGATTCACAGTGGTGGAGAAACTTTTGCTCAGGCCCAATGTTGGAGACAATGGCAGACCATACTCACATTTTTTGGTCCTGCACCGCCTTACAATCTTTCTGGACTCAAGTACAAGCTGCAACAGGGAGGATTCTGGGATACAAACATATCAAAGGATTTACATAACAGGGACATTTTTATATATATATATATATATATATATATATATATATATATATATAGCAAGTAAAAAAAGCAACAACCAGATGCTGGCTTATTAGAGAACCTCCCACCCTGAACCAGTGGATAAGTATAATAAATGACATAATGTACACATCTTTCCCTACTCGCTCTCTTAACTATATTTTCTCTGTCGGTATTCTGCTTTTGTCACATATATTTTGCTGTTAGTTGCTTCAAGTACCTTAACTCCTGCTGCTATTGATTTCTTGTATTTTTCTTTTGTTTAGCTCATGTATGTTGTCTGCTTGTCTTTTGGGGTGGAACTTTGTACAAGTTCATTAGGACTTCATTCCCTCCTTGCGCAGCATTTTACGCATTTTTTGCTAAACTAATAAACCTAAACCTAAAGTATGGAACGTATAACTTTCATTTTGAGATTACAGAAGGAAAAGAGGAAAGATTACTGGGCTAAATGGGTCACATATTTAGCCAATGCAGAGTGTGACGTCTGAAATTGTTGTAAACACAGCTGTGAACGAAAGTGGATCATCCTGTGGCTACTGGCTAGTATTTAAGTGTATCATTCAATGTGACTGAATGTACTGTATGTACCGGAATATGACCTCATGTTTGTGTTATGAAAAGAAAAAAATAAAGTAAAAAAAAAACAAACAATATCATTAGTTTTATCAATGGATGCAGTTGGTGCATCTGCAAACTAATCCCCCAGTTCTTCCACATACTGAGAAGATAAATAAAAGTAAAACCCAATAATAGCAGCGGAGGCTGTGCCAACTGTAAATAAATCACTGAATGTAAAAAGGCCAACGTAAGAAGCAGTGACAGGTGCTCTTCTCTGGCCCACTCTCTTGGTTTCAGCACCGGAGTTGAAATCCAACCCTGAGAACTGAGCCTGTGATGCTGAAGAACGGCCCTGGCTGCTACACACAGCCTGCGTCAAGCTCAAACTACAGCCATTCTCTGACCTCTGTAATTGTCAAGCAAAGGCAGGACATTTACACTGAGGGGGTATAAATATCCCCCCGGTGATCTTCCATGACTCCCCCAGAGGCTCAACAGGTAGAGCGCAGCAGAAAGCCAGCTGTCGCCTGCGGGCGTCAGTCCGGATTTCTCCACCACATCATCAGTCATCCCATTTGGATCTGACACACTGCTGCTCACCGAGGGACCCGGATCAAAGCGTATGGAGCGCGCAGCTATGCCAGCAACGTAGTTAGAGATGGGCAGCAGATTAGACGAGAGATTTCTCCATACTGTTTATAACGAGGGGAGTCATTCCTTTAATTTCACCCGTTGCATCAGGCGAGCGAAAGCAATGGTGCAAATCAGTGAACAGGAATGTTTCATTTCATTATCAGATTTACACGATTTTTCCATCAACTCCATGCACTATACCTTGACTTTTAAGGTGGTAATAATCTATTTATAGACTACTGCATTTTCTCAATTAGAATTGGATTTAGACGTATAATAATCACCTAATTTGTATTACACTGACAGGCTGCAACTACAGATTGTTTTCCAAACCAATTAAAGGTCTTAAAATAGGGAAAAAAGTTTAAGATGATGTCTTTAAATTGCATTAATTCGTCGATAACACACCTTATTAACTTTACAACCATAAAAAGCCAGATGATGTTTGGTACTTATATGCCTCAACATGAGCTTAGATCACACAAATCACTTATTGAGAAATGAATCAGTTAATAGTTTAGTCTATAAAATGCCACATTAACATCAAATTACTTGTTTTATCTGCCTGTTTGAGAGACTTACATCAGAAAAAGCAGCATATTCTGATAATTAAGAGGTCATGAGCTGCTGCTGTTTGGAAAATTTGACTAAGTGTTATTTCCTACCGATTGATTTTTGAAGAATCATCTCAGCAGTAGATTATCCATGGTGACTATGACGGCAAGTTGTTAAGGGGTTAATAAAAAAATACCTGTTGTGATTTCAGGTCAGACAAAAAGACTCTGTGTAACGAGTCTGTTTCTAAGAAGAATGGAAAGCTCTTCACGTCGGCCATGCCACCGCCCATACCCATGTCCCCCATCGTGGAGAAGATGGAGGGGCTGAAGGATATCCGTAACCGCAGCAACAGCCTCCGCCTGGGTCGACTGGCCTTCTACCGCCACCTGGAGAAGGTGGAGACCATGCGCTGTTTCTGGGAGCTCAAGCACGTGGAGCTGGAGGGAGGCAACAACCAGGTACCGTGTCGTGCACCGCTGGTTTCGCATCATCCACACAAAACCATCACACTCACTCCCTGAGAATTAGACCAGATGAAATCACTGATTCCTGGAAACAGAAAACACTTTTAAAACTTGACTTGGGTCCTTGGGGGTCCTTGCCTCTCTGCTGTTGTTTTCAATCTACAAAATCAGATCTGGACTTTCCTATTTATTAAATTACATTAAACGAGGACTTTTAGGAGTTTTAGCCACTTTACAAACACCAGCGGCTGCCTGAAAGGTGGAAAACACAACATACCGGTAAATCAACTCTTTTACAAAAATGGCAAGAAAATAATGACTGTATGTTGTGCCCCTTGATGGAAACACAACCATATACAGTACACAACCTAAACTACACTCAGCAGTATGCAGAGAAGTGGTCAACATACAGTGGTACGACGTGTCCTCAAGTCAACAAGTCAACGAGCTCACTAGAGGGAGCTGCAGATCTTTTAATGTTTTTTTATTGCTTGTTTGAACCTCCTCAACTCAGAGCCCGTCTCACATATAAAAGCTCAGACTGAAATGAATGTTTGGCACTCGGTCAAGGACACAGATACAGTACACAGACACACACACACAAACTCAAATCGATCTCAGACTAGCCACAAGATGGCGCCCTTTGTCAGTCTGCTCAGATGCGTGAGGGTAAACACACAGCAGGGCTGTTGCTGACAGTCAATACCAATATTCATTTAAACTTTCTCAATTCCAATACATAGAAACTGTAAATAACTTTAAAACCACTCAGCTCGGTCTCCAGGTTTAGAATATTATATTATATATAGTATGTATTAGATATATCATTAAAATTGCTTGTACAGTCGGCCTGACACCTGAGCTTTAAGGAACCAGTTATGACACTTCGAGCAGCTACTCATGAGTAAATAGTGGTTTGAAGGAAATATGTACTATACTAAACTATAAAACATGGGCTCTGTATCACCTGCTGTTGTTGTAGCATTGAAGAATGAGTAGTTTTTTAATTTGGTTGCATTTGACTGGCCAGAGATGTGGAGTGGGAGCACTGTGTCCACATAAACAGGTTAATGTTTATGTAAGATGCTAATGAGACATACATCAAAACTTAAGCCTGCATCACTTTCATTTTTTATAGTTCAATTACACTGAGCTTTTTATTTTTGCTTTTCCAACAGCCTGAATTTCAAGTTACTATTACACTGTATATTATTTTAGAATATGAAATGTACAGTTTTAGCAGCACCGACGCTACTCGCCAGATGTTTGACCTCTGAAAAGCTAGACTAAGTGTTTGCATTGTGAGCATTTTTTTTACTTTATGTCGTGTGTGTCTTATTTATTGTTTCTCTTGCCCAACTGTAAATCAGCGACGCCGCACCGTGGCCACCAGGCCGCGCTCAGAGAAATGTTACAGTGATAAACATAGAGGCACCGTATGTAATTCAATCCCCTCGGCCTCTCATAGAGCCCAGTGAAAACTCTATCGCCTCCCTCCATCTCTGAACCCCCCCCACCCGACCTCAGCTGCACCTTCACTCCCCCACCTCTCCTTCTTCTACTCTCTCCTCTTTTTTTGTCTTTCCTCTCTCCATCCTTCATCCAAAACCCTGTTGCACCTGGTTTATCATGAGCACATGATGAGCCCAGCAGGACGTCCGACAGCTTCATTACAAACTTTCCCACTCCGGCTCGGTGCAGAGGTGCTGCTCAGGTTGCCACTAGGGGAATACTTTCCCTCCCACGGGTCCTGCTGCTCCGTGACCCCTGTGACCCTTGCACCCAACCCCAGCTGTTGTCGCTTGTTAAATAAAACTAGCTTTAACCTGTTTAACCCGCTTTGAAGAAGTCATGTTGCAACAACCTGCTAAATCCAGCCACCTGTAAAGATGTTGTTGAAAATGTTCACCTTTGTGTTCATTTTACTTATTTTTGCAGTGCATAAAAAATAAAAAAAAATGTTTCCCTGAAGTTGTGAAAGGGCAGAAATGTCCAAAAAGAAGGACACAATAACGTTTCATTATCTCTTAAAGGAACATCATGTAAAGGCACCAAGGTTAGAAGTCCTTGGGGCTGCAAAGCAACAAGTTTAGCAGGGCACCAGGAAGGGACCTGATCTGCCTGAGCACAGTGGCCACATTCCACTATCCTGTATAAATCATCAGCTGCATCCAGACAGATAGTTGTCGCTCACACAGAGACACTCACAGTCCAAAAAGGAAAGTCTACAGTCCTCTGCTGACACTAATGGAGCAGATCTGTCTCTCTCTCCCTTTACATATATACAGAGCCTATATACAGTATATAGTTTATAGTACAGAGGAGAAACAGATTTTTGTTTTTACTTTCTTTTCTTCCACCTCGTTATTGCTTGGTACAATGAACGGGCTATAAAACTTTACAGTTGCACACAGAGCCGGTCACTTCAGCACCTGTTTTGCATCTGTCCCGTGCAGAGACGAACTTGGCTTCAGCCGCACAGATGCAGGTGTTTGTTTACATGTGTGCGTGCTGGTCCGACCATTTGCCATTGTGTGCATCTGCGCGCAAATGTGGCTGTTTAAGTGACTGCCTGACTGACACATATACTTAGTGCTGTGTCTGAAGTTAAAGGATACTGCAGGGGTCTCGCTGACACGCCGGCGGCCGCAGCACAAGGCATCTGATTCTGCGTATTGCAACGACACCCTGAACCCTACACCACCTGTCCAGCTCTCGTCTCCGAGACGGCATGTTCTCTCCTTTTTGGTCGCGGGGTGGGAGGCACGGAGGAAGCCGGGTGGTGGGTGAATGGGTGGGAGGCCCGGGTGGGCGGGGGTCTTGACGGCACAGGACTCCTGTTCCTGTTTTGAGTCCGTATAGTGAGCGAGAGATTGAGGATTCGGTCCAGAGCTGCGGGAGGCCGACTATTCGATAATCGATGTCGCCACATGTCAACAACTTGCTGCTCGCCGCATGAGACTCCATCGCCGCAGGAGGCAGAGAGGCTGAGATAAGACAGGCACAGTCTGCACAGGTGGACAGGAAGAGGAAGACTTTCATCATGGAGAACTTCCTCAGGGACAAAGACATTTGGATATTAGGGAGCGTGTGTCTGGTGGCCACTTTCCTGTGGCGACGGCTGTGGAAATTATTTTCAGTCAAGAGGAGGGGAGGGACCACGCCGTCAGACGTACAGGTAACACTGTGAGGAAGGAGCTGGTGTTTAATGTGAACAAGTGAATCTGGAGGTGGAACTACAGTATGGATATAAAGAATCAACATATTGTTGTTTATTGTTGTTTATTGTATTCAGCTTCAGATGGATTGATCTGAATAAATAAGTGGTGATGCTTCCACACAGGTTCACTGCAGGTTAATATGTAAGTTAGCATCCAATCAATGCTCTGAAGCTGCAGCCGGTTCTGAGAGTGAGTCAAGATGACAAGAGGAGAAGTGGGTTCATAATTGTTCAACTCAACTTATCAATGTAAGGCTACACTGCCCCTGAATGGAAACATTTTGTCCCTAAAATTTGAGACAGAATCCAGTAAATTTGCTTCTTTTTTTCTTTAACACTGGTGAAACATGGAAGAGGCGACTCAAAGAATCTGTAACATGTCATTACAGGTGTCAGACCAGTGTGTGTGAGGATCACAAATAAAAAGAAAATGTGAATATTTGCTTTGCAAGTCGATTTAGAGTGTGCAACGGTACATTTTCTGCTCGTGCACCTAAAATTTTTAAGTTAGGGGGCCACTGTGCTCCGAGTAAAAACAGTGCAAACAGTGACTTAAGTGGTGTATGCATTGAGATCCATGTGAACGGGTGCAGACATTTTGGCCTGTGGCGCCCAAACATTGGTTTGAGTGCCTCCTCCTCCTCAGGTGCGAGTGTGAACGCAGGACGTGATCATCCAGTGTGACACACAGACGATATATTATAGTAAAAAACCATCAATACGAAAGACGTGGTCAGATGACTCATGAATCTCCAGGCTGTGTGTGACGTGCACCGACCAGGCCTGCGTGTTTGACCCCCCGTATTGAGGGGATCCGGTGGCTCTGGTTCTGCTGTGTGGGGCGTTTCGCTGACACAGTTTGGTTCCACCTGCCCCTGCCCCCTCCATTGGAGAGAGGGTTTGAATTGTAAATCAATACAATGTTGTTTCAAGTGATCACATTAATCCAGTGATGAAACACATCTATGCTGATGAGAGCGGCCTCTTCCAGGGATGACCACGCTCATCGAGCATGAAAGCGATGTGAGTCACATGCTGTGTGGCCTTTTGCAGTCACCAGGTCCAACACCTGTGGAAAAGGTTTTGGGGTGAAGTGTTTGACGGCACCTTTTTGAAGGATGTCGTTCATCCTCCACTAAGTTTTAGAGTCACAGAAGCTGTGTTTGTAGTTGGCGGTTTCTGTCACTTATGTGAATATATATGATGGGGCAAAAAAGCTGCAGGCCTGCATCATTAGCTGTCTGAGTGTAAGAAAGTGAGGAAACTAACCATATGGAGAACAAATACTATGTTCTCAGAGCACTTTCTATTTAATGAGAATGATTGAACATTTAGGATCGAACTGAAAGTGGAGGAAGTTGCGTTTTTATTGAAGGGATTGAGCCGTTAAATGACCATCTGTCTTGCAATTATTCATGTTTCTAACTAGCTATCTATTTAAATTCTCCAGTTTTTGCACTACATGTGATCTTTTAACAAACAATCAGACTGAAAGCAAACAAGTATACGGTATTATGATAAGTTGTACATTTTGCAAAGATCCTTTCATTTTGAAACATTAAAATATCATTAAGATTTTTACGTTTTATTGTTCGATCTGTCAACTTTATACTCTAAAAGACAAATTTTCTGGACTTTTGTTTTTAATTGTTATATCATATACTATAATTGTAATGTTATAAATACATTTTATCATTGCATTTAGGTAAAGCTTTAACTCATGGAGCAGAGTCAAAGCTGGTGTCACTGCATGTAAGCAGATTAATCATCATATCGTAGTTAGGACAGAGGAATGTTGGAGCTCAGTGGTGGATGTTTTTATCTGTGGGACAGCTTTTATTCTGAGGTTTCTGATAATATTGTCCAGAACAGACGCCCTCTGTATGACGGAAAGGTTTATTTTTTGTGTGTGTGTACACGGTGCAGCTGTTTCGCAGAAGTGCACATGACATGTTGCTTTTACAAAACCAGTTACAAAACCAGCACACCGACAATAGTCTTTGGCGAGTGGAGCCGTATTTCATCCATTGCTGTCATGTGTGGTGTGGTCAGTGGAAAAGATAACGTCATCTAATATGCGTCACGCACTTGTCACCAGCAGTGACATCTAAATTCTATCCAACACTACACTACTTAACTCCTCCACCCGATCCAGACGGGCCGGTGCTCTCTACGCTACGCATACCGTGTCCAGTATAAACCAGTTTACTATGTTAACATAATCCATCTGTAGGAAAATGTAATTGACTCCTCATAAAGTGTGAGAGCTGAGGTGCTTTTCAGCACTTAAAGCCTGTCACTGTCAGCTCAATGGTTTCATTACTCTTCTCGTTGTCTCTGCTGGGAGTCGGCTGATTACAACTAGATTCACAGCTACATCTGTTCATCATTTCTACTACCTGAACTGCCATCCGAGGCTCAGGTGGTAGAGCAATGTGTTGATTCCTGGCTCCCCCCAAAACCCAGACTGTGTCAGGAAGGGCGTCGGGTGTAAGATGCATCTGTGGCAGCTGAAAGACAACAACAACAGCAAAAACAATGTCATTTCCATGACCTTTAGTCTAAAACTATCAACATGTCATCAGCTCAGATTTTAAACCTGTGATGAAAATAATACATCAGAACCAATCTGAAGAGATTCAAACATCTGAACTTTGAATGAGTTGAAACTTTTTGAGCAGGTTAATCTGGTTTAAGTGAGATCTGTCCAAGGTGCTGAAACAGTCCTGTCCCTCAGTCGACTGCATTTCCTCACATTAAACTCGATTTTGCTGTGCAGCATGTTCAGCTGAACTGGGAGCATCCTCTCACCTTAGTTTGAGTTGTGCATAAAAACACCAGCTTGCAGCATCCTGTTAATAATATAATGTATCACAAGAAAACAGTAAATGACAGTGCTGTCAGTAAAATGTAACCCTTCAATGTTTGAGAATTTGTGAGCCTAAGATCAGACTAAGATGCTCTTGTTTTTGATTGAATGAAAAGAAATGAAATTATTTTACTGCTGCTACTCTTGTCCTTTCAAAAGCAATCTCCTAATTATTAATATATATCTTAAATATATATGTGTATAATATATATTAGAAGTATATAAAGTATTTTAATACAACTAAATATAGGCAGAGAACTTGTGTAATTGCATCCATTTCAACTAACTAATTAGTAAATCAAGTAAAAACAACCACTAAGTGATGGTCAAGGCGAGTTTAACTTACAAGTTAATGAAGGGAGATACTGTAATCAAACAAATGGTTTTGTATGAGGCTTGAGGAGAGTAAACTGTAGCCTGTGCTAATGCGCGTGAGCATGACTAATGTGAGAAGGGCTTCTCCTGCCTCACATTCTCACACTCACAGAGCTCAGACGAAATTAGCACACAAACAAATGGAGGAGGGGGGGAGAAGAACAAGAGCCAGTGCTGTTCCACGTGACGGTTCAATCATTGAGAAACACAGAGTGGGACACCGGCCAGGTTTTTGTTTTGTTTAATGTCCACTTAAGGCAGAGTTTCTGCAGGTTTCACTGGGTGCAGTTGAGGACTTTTGAATGACATTTCATTTCCTGATTCACAGTCAACTTTAAAAATGTCAACAGAGATCATATTGCTTTCATTCATTACTGTACCAAGTACTTTAATTTACTGACTCAATGGGTCTTGTAAACGATATAACATTTTATTTTGAAACTAAGCTGCATCATTAATTTTTAGTGCATTATTTAGCTAACCGATGATAACTCACCATGTCACAAGGCGAAAGGCGTCTCAGTCTCAAACTGGTCTCGTGAACATGACAGTGAGTTCGGTGAACTTCAGTGGCCTCCTCCTCCCTCTCCAGATGTGGATCCAGTGTAAAACCTCTGGGATGTGGTGGAACGGGAGATTGGCAACTTGAATGTGCAGCTGACAAATCTGCAGAAATGGTGTGATACAACCATATCAACATGGAGCAAAGAGCAGAGGTATTTTTTGAACATTTTGTGGAGTTCAAAACACAAAGACCTGAATGTAGGTTGAGAGCAAACCGATGAAATATCCGGTGTTCAGGGCTGTGTTCCTAATAAAGTGCTTGGAGAGTGTAAGTTTACAGTTGATAGTGGAACCACCATGTTGACCTTCTGCACTTGCACATAATAATAACTGCCTCTACGGACACCATGGAATAAAGTTGTATTGAATTTCAATACAACTGAATTGTCACTATTTTTGCTCACTGCATAGAGTCTGGATGGAAAACTGCCCTACTAATAAAAGTGTAAACTTGTGGCCTATGATAGATATTTTCATTATTCAAATATATCAAATAGCAAAGTGAAATGACGAGTGAAAGGCGTCTCTCATAGTGATGAACTTGCAGAGCATTATCACTTGATCCTGCAGCTCCACCTTGGCTTTACAGAGCTTTAAAGTGGGTTTCACCTCTGCTCCGATCCATTCAGCCTCTCTGACCACTGTCTTACTGCTGTTTTCAGATAAAAGGACCTGAACAACAAGGTATTTATCACAGGTTGCCAGTGCAAATAGTTTGAAAACTGGTTTGACATACTACCAGAATGAAAAAAGGTCATGATTTCACAGTCTCACTTTATCTCCACTGCCCCCAAATGGCCAAATCCATGTACAGTTGAACATCTGCAAGTCTCACTATGTGATCAGACCTTATTACACTGTAAATCTAAATGCTGGAGTGAAACTAAAACAAACCCACTTTGTTGAGTGGTGCCTTGGCCTGAATTCTGGATGGAAAACAGAGGCCTGTATGATTAAAAAACACGAGTTGAAATGTAAGCTTACATGTCACATTCATAAACTTTAATCCTCTGCCATCCTGGCTCCCTGTTTTCTCCCTCTGTCTCGCTCTGGTATGAGGACTCCAGAGGAATGTGCTGTTTTCGCCCGGACTCCTCTGGCCTCCTGGCTGGTGTCCACTTTCAGTACATTTGCATAACTCATTACCAGCACAGTGCTAATACAGAGCGGCGGGGGCCGGCACGGGTGCAAACACACAAGCAAACACGACTCATACGCTCGTACAAGTACAAGTCTTTCTTAACTGGATGTGGTGAGCTGCAGATGTGCATGTACGAGGCGTGATTTATCACTTGTGGTGGAGGCTAAGGCCACTGAAATGCCTCCCTTGGTCCTCCCTCAATCCAGAACTTGTCAGCAGGATGCCGACAGGTAGGGACAGACAGTTAAGTTTAGACTGGTACGTTAAATTTATCGTCTGAGCATGGGTTGGACACCTGCCTCCGTGTGGCTGATTGCCAGTAAAGCGGCGATTACTGTCACCTGCAACTGTAACGATGTTCACGATCATCAAACCCATCAATGCACCTGCCACCTGGCAAACGGCGTCGATGTCATATCACAGCTCATGACTGTGGCTGTGCTGCAGGTGCAGTGTAAGAAGAGCTCAGGTGTTTCAATGTCATTAGATGCGTTGTTGAAATACCTGGAAATATGAATGTGCTGTGAGAGGAGCCAGGCGCTGACGTCTTTAACACAATGAAAAACATGTGAGCAGAAAGAGTTACAGTCGTCTACTAGAGAATAGGTTGACTTCGTTGACTGATCTATTTTTATTGTGACCTGCCAAAGGATGCAAATGAGCTTGTAGCTATAATCTGGTACGGTGCATCAAATGGTGACTTTTATGTTTGAGCTGTAGCCTACACTGTCCCTTTTAAATAAAATAAAACTGAAATTAGGCTATTTATCATTTGATCTATATTTTATATCAGAAATGAATGAAAAATCACACCACACAGTGTCAGAGGCCTAAGAAGAAAGCCTTAGCCTACTTGAATCAATATTCTGTCAGTCAACAAATTAGGCCTAGGCTACTCAAGTTATTGAAGAACAATTAGTCTAAGTGAACTAATTACAGCCAGCAATTCAGTGGCAGGTAAAAAATAATAATGATGAGGGTCTAAATTTTAATGACTGTAAGTTATAGTAAACTACTGTTGTTGTGTATCGGCTACTGTAGTAAAATTAACACGTTGACAAGAGGCTGAATTTTTTTTTTGCAATAACCATAACAATGTATAATATATATATATGATTCGATGTAGGTCATGTATTGATAGATCCTAATAAAATCGTCAATTCATCAGAACCACTTGACAAAACAAAACAAAAAAAATACACAAAATAAACACCTAGGCTAATAAGTAGCTAACAGTAGGGTACTGTGGAGCCGGAAGTAGCTACTCAGAAGCACCACAGCGTAACTTAGTTTGTGACGTCGGAAGAAAATAAAACTGGAGCAAAGACATTCAGTCAAATAAACACGTCGGCACCGGGAACAACACTAACCTTGGTGACGTGAAGCAGTTTTCCCTTGGTGAGTAAATTTCCAGTGAAAAGTTAACTTGTGCTACTGCTAGTAGCTAACCAGCAAGCACGAGAGAAGCTAGGTGAGTTCCGCCATTATCTCTGTCGTCAAGGTAACTGCGTGTTCACTTGTGTTGGTTCCTCGGTCTGTCTGTCTGTCTGTCTGTCTGTCTGTCAACAGGATTACATAAAAACCACTCAGCCGATTTGCACCGAATTTGTTGAAAGGAGGAGAATAAAACAGATTTAAAAAATAAATAAATAATACTACATTTTGAGGCAGATCCATAACGGTAGGCTACCTTTTTTCTTATGAAATCTGGTGTATGTGATCACTGACAACAACACCTGGGATAATGAAATGCAGTTCAGCAGCAGCAATCTCTACATCATACGTTAATATGTTTTAAGTTTAATTAGTGCCTTTCTGGCTGAACATTAGCCTATAAACTGCATAAAATATTTTAATTTGATTTATTTGTTTGTTTTTGCAGTAGGCCTAGCTAGGCTAGGCCTATTAGTCTGCAATAGGCTACCGTAGTTTTAGTTTGGTGAATATGACAGTATAGTAATAATAATATGTGTTGTATGTATAAAAGTGCACACATGTGATACACCTACATCTGCATTTTTAATCCAGATGAGACACAATCGGTATGGGCAAGTGAGGCTGGATAGCTACACCTCCCCATTGGTGCAATAGGTATAGCCTGTATAAAAAATATTTTGTATGTTGCTGTATTGTAGTTTAAGTATGTCATGTGTGGACGTACCTGTGGTTGACAAAGAGGTCGCACAACCACATCTGTTTTCTATCTGATATATCTAAATAATAATAATTGCATGAAACATGGTTTTATGCTGTAAAGGTGTAATACACTGTGATACACCCTACTGAGCATTAAAAACCTCTAACCAGTGACAGGGAGTGTCATTTTTTAGAAAATTAAATGACGCAGGTTTTAAAAAAAAAATCTATATGATATTTAAGGTTTACAGCCTTGTTACGTTGAAAGCGCAGAGATAATGGATGGAAATAGACTGAAAAGACGTTGAACTGAACCCAAGGCCAACATGGAGTCAAAGATATTTGACTGCAGCCTGTGTTTATGATCTGTCATCATGTAGACACAGTAGATCAGACATGGCAAACATTGATGAGTTGGAGTTGTGTGATTATGTGCAACAGTGGAGGGAGGGAGGATGGGAGGTGAGGTGAGGTGGGCAGTAGGTCGTAGTTGAAGGTAACCAGAGAGCAGCTGAGTGTGCTACTCCTGCAAACTGCTGACAAAGGGTGTTCTCCTGTTACCTCCACATTCCCAGGTGGTCATCAGCTGGTTGTGTACAACAGCCCAACAGTCTGTGGTCCTCTACTCACATCTAGTGGCAGCAGGACAGAAGTGCACTGTCCTTAGGGAACAACATGGGCATTGTTTGGCTTCATTAATGCTATTTAAATAGACAATTACAACTTCACTGTGGATTTATTACAAAAAGCACTCAGATCTTTTACTGAAGTAAAAGTAGCAATGCCACAGGACAGAAATACTCTGTTGTGTTGATCAAAATATACTTCCAGGAGGATCTCAATAAATTAGAATATCATGGAAAATTTATTTATGTCAGTAATTCAATTCAAAAAGTGAAACTAATACATTATATAGATCCATTACACACATTTATTTATTTTATTTATTTTAATTAGAATGATTATGGCTTCACATTTAATGAAGACGTAAAATTAAGTATCTCAAAAAACACTGAACATTGCAAAGACCAATTTAAAAAAGCATCTTTAATATAGAAATGTTGGCCTTCTGAAAAGTATGTCCATCTGCACTCAATACTTGGTTGGGGCTATTTCAATCAAACTACTAGAAATTGACTTTTCTAAAATATTCAAATTTATTGAGATGCACCTGTATATTGAAGCACCAAAGGTAAATGTAAACCAAATGATTAAATCATGTCAAAAACATTCATATTTTCAATCCATCTGCCTTATTAAACATTTTTATTTATCAGGCTGCTACACTGTGCTGCTGACACTAAGAAACTGTGAAAAATGAGACTCCCCCTCCCCTCCCCTGTTTAAATTCTCATCTAAGCTCTGCTGGGGGTTTAGTTTATGTGGATGTGTTTTGGTCAGTGTGCTTTGGGGCGCTGGGATTGACAGTCATTTCCTGGGGGTCAGAGGTCGCCCATTTATCCTGAATCCTCTTTCAAACGGCCGCGGTCCCGTCACGCCCAGTTGTCTGCATGTTACATCACAAGCAGCAAACTTATAGTAACCTAGGGAAGCTTGGTTTGCTTCTATTTAGGAGCGCGCACTTGTGTGTGTAGCTTATGTAACATATTTACAGGCCTTATTGCGCTCCCTGGCACGCACACACACACATATATGTAAGCGCACATTTTGCTGACGTCATTCGGCCACTTCTATTCCATGAAAGGAATTTTTTTTAGTGTCTATCCGAGCTCATAACAGAAGGAGCTGGACGAACGTTATCGCTGCAGCTGAACTGTGAAAGAACAGACTGTCATCAGCCGCTGGTGACACAAGTAGGTTTGTCAGATAGAAACGCAGCAGGTGGACCCACAGAGATAATGTGCGGCCTTCTTTCCACTGTCATGTACTCACCATGCAGACACACAGACATTCTCCACCAGCAATAGAAACAGCACCTTGGAATAACAATTGGATCCATCAGTAACAAAGCACCACATTACATTGTTTTGGCTTCTAGTAAGGGTGTTTCCAAAGATTGTGCAGGTTGAAAGTTTCTGTATTTTAAAGTGTGTCCAAGCAAATTTCCGTCGGTAGAAATTGATAGAAGAATACATAATATTATTGAATGGCCTCCTCACTAAACTTATGTACTGGGTCATGGGTAGGCTGTACAGTGTGGGAATAAAGGTTGAATTTAATACAAACTGTCTCAACATTACTCTATATCGTTCTGATTGAAATTTGCTTGGACACACTTTACATAATTCAGCAGCTATTTAAAAAAAACAAAAGAAAAACGTCACTTGTGTAGTGAGAGCATGATTTAAATTATATTTAGGGGTAAATTAGGGTTGAAAAACTTAAGAACCAGAATATACTTCATTGTCCTGGCAGATAAACTAGTTTTGAGGTCAGCTGCAGCACATCACTGCATAAGACAGTATAATAGCAATGTTAAAATCAGGGCATCAAGGCACCTATGGCACACTTATATAACATTAAAAGACCAAAGACCTGCTAAAAAATACACTTAATGACAAAAAAAGCTGTCATGTTTCACATATTTCACCAATTCCACACGTGAATCAGAATAAGAATCAGAAAAGTTTTTATTGCCAAGAGCAGTAAAGGTCACTCAACAGCACACGGACTTGATGTGGTGTCACAAAAGGTACAAAAAATAGTAAAAAGTTGCGATTAAAAAATAAAATACAATAGAATAATTGGAGCAATAGCAGAAAAGTTTTTTTTGCCTTATTTACTGTCAAAGGTCATGTACAATTCATTCATTAATTTGAGAAAAAAGCATTTAAAGGCCTGTTACCTATGAATAAAAGTCTCCATGTGTCTGGTCAGTTGTCTCCAGTTGATACTGTGCAACACATCAATGACAAGTCAGTGTAGGAGGAAAACAGTGAGAGTTGTGTGTAAACTCATTCATGCTTTGAGGTGTTAGTAGCTTGTGTTACTAGCTGCACATTCACAGACACGGTCATTTACAGTGTATTTATAGTGTTTTTAGTGTTCAGTGTTTTGTTATGAAAGTGAAACCTGCTGCTGGAGGTTGTCCGACTTTAGACCTAATGAATACAGTAATTTGAATGAATTTATTTTTGGTGTGTGGGGCAGAGTGGAGAGTCTGTCATGATGATGGTATGGAGAATCCTTTGTGGGCAGGGATGCCAATAGAGAGGGAAACCCTGGATGATTCGGGGGCCCTGCAGAGCTGGACCGGGGCCCCTGGAAGATGCCAGAGATCAGAGAGCTGCCTGCCACAGAGCTGTTGTCAGGTCAGCCAAAAGTTCTGGTCTATTACTGGGCCGCCCCCCCTCTACCCAAACCCCCCTCCCCATGCACCCCCTCCTTATTATATAGTCTGTCTGGTTTGAGAAGCAGGCACAGGTTCAGCTCGTGAGTCTTGAGTTCTCCCAAATCCTCCAGATGAATCAGATTTAGGTCAGAGGATCAGGTTCTGGATGGACTGAATGCCCTTAATATTTCAATATTATATTTTCATATCATATTATGGGATTAAGGGATAGTTCAACATTTTGTCAAATTGGCCCATTGCCACAATCCCTATAGTTTTAGGAGTAGGTTCATTACCTTTAATTGTCGGTGCAAGCTATTTTTAGAACAGAGGAGCTACGGCATCAAACTCATCAAATTCACAATCCAACAACTCCAAAATGCTCTCATGGACAAGTTGTGACCTGCACATTCACCACGCTGTGAGATAATAACAGAACGTTACCAGACAGAGTTGTTTTCTAGGTAAATTTATGCAAAACCACTGATGCGCGTTCCCGTTGGGGGAAGTTTTTCGGCAAGCAGTCTCTGCATTTACCTCAAAAACAACTCGTAACGTTCTGTTATTATCTCATAGCGTGGTGAATGTGCAGGTCACAACTTGTCCACCAGAGCGTTTTGGAGTTGTTGGATTGTGTATGTGATGAGTTTGATGAGGGAAAACAAGAAATACCATTAGCTTCAGTAGCGTAGCTCTGAGCAGCTCGCGGCTCTGCTCCGCCGTTCTAAAAATTGCTTGCACCGATAATTAAAGGTAACGAACTTACTCCTAAAACTATAGGGATTATGACAATGGGCCAATTTGCCAAAATGTTGAACTATCCCTCTAAGATTGTTATAGGTAAATTAATTGCAGTAACTAGTTGGGAATCAGTGGATAAACTCTCAGCTTCCGCCTTCGTTTGATCTTTTTCTTGCCAAGTTACAGTAGTTAAAAGTGGACTCTGTTTCATCACAACAGCAGCCACATGTTTGCTGCATGTCACGCAGTCTATTATTGTGGCTCGGCGGAATAAAGCTTGATGTTTAACCCCGTGATGTCAGATTAATGGAGCGTCTCTGGCGTTTGAATGAGCATTATGCATTGTCTGCATCTTCCTGCTGAGTAACTCTATCCCTGGTGGTGGTGAGAGTGAGGGCGGCTGCATGCATCAGCCTCATTCCTGGGCGCTGCTCCTATACCACACTGGCTCTCATTTTACCATCTAACCTTTTCTGACAGGGAGGGGGGGATTTTAGAGACTGTCCACCGGGGTACAGTTAAACCTCCCTCTGCCCTCCACCCAGCACCCTGCTAAACTGTCAGTCACCTAATCTAGTGGTTATAGTAAACGCTCTAATGCTCATGAATGAGTCCTGATATAAGAAAATAACAACAGTACATGAAGTAGATGATGAGTCCATAATTATCTCTGCCTCACCACCAGCTGTACGACTTTTTTTTATACCTTCACATCAAGCGATGAAGAAGCTGGAGATAAAAATATTTTGGTTTTTGTGAGAATCTGGATCATATCTGTGTGATATAGTTTTTTAATTTTGATCAGAGCATGTCCACAATGTCCACAAATCCTATCATGGTCACACGTCTGCATGTTGTAATATCTGTGCAACATCTACATCTCCAAACTCTCAGGGTTAAAAAGAGATAAATATCCATATTCATATACTGTATGTGTGTGAATGTGACACATCTGTTTGTGATGTTTTAGCAGGACTTTGCATAAGGCTTCAAAACTGTGCACAAACATTTGTGTGGGTATAAAGTGCTCAAAGGACCTTTAACATATTGATCTTTCTTATCAATATTTGTACGACATAAGTGGATCTATGTTTGATCTAAAAGGAGGGCACTTACAGAGATAAGCCCACCCAGATGTGGACAAGGTTTGGTTTGGTGTAGTTTCATCGGTGCTGTGGCATGACTCGGCAGTATTGCTGCTCTAATATTTATTGATAGTCATTTAGAGTAGTTTGAGTCAATCAGAGAGAAATACTTTCCATAGTCATGTGTAATGTTTTGTGTGCAACTGTGCACATAAAAGTGATAAAAAAGGACAGTTCCCTCAAAACACAACGAAAGTCTTATTCATCTTGATCCTATTCTAAGTCTTTCTCTCCAAGTAGAGCATTTGATTTATAACCCACCAATACGTATTTAAATAACATTATATTCTATATAAATAGAATAATATTTTTATTTGAAGTAATCCACAGGGGGAGATGATTGGTTGGCCAATAATAGCTTTCAATCTGTTCTATTTATATTATAGGTTGGCCTATATACATTTATAGATACAGTATATACTTTATTTATCCTCCAGGGGAAATTCATGAACTATATCCTATATACTAAATAACTATTTCCTTTCATTTGCAAGGAATTGTTTCTATGTTGAATGTCTTGTTTTGGGCCACTTTTAGGTGACGTGGCCCTTTAAATCCCTAGAGAGCTGCTGCTGCTGCTGTTATTGCTGCTGCTGTTGTTGCTGTGTCGTGCTGTTTGACGAGCAGTGGAAATCAAAGGCCGTGTAATAATGTTGTTGACCAACCAGGTCAGTGTGGACAGTGATTTCCTGACCAGCGATCTCCTTTGTCCGTTGGCTGAGGAAACATGCGTTTCTATAGTACGTGCTGTTCTCTGTCTGCACTTGCCCAGTGTCCTCTTTCATTCTCACCTTAGCTGGTAAATAGCCACCGGAGAGACGAGTGTTAAACCTGACAGCTGACGAGCTGTCTGTGCTGGGAACAGTGCGAGGCACAAACAGAGTATAGGTCAGGTTTTTCCGGTGCTGACAGATGGGAGCCAGTATATAGACGCTGGCGCTTTGTCGCCCTGCCCACTCCAGATACTGTTGTCCTGAGACATGGGAAAGTTTGGGGTCAGCGTGCACAGCCGGACACGTCCCAATAAGTGTTAATTGTGTGTGTGTGTGTGTGTCACTCTGTTCATGTATATCAATGTTTGTGTCGTGGGAATATCTGTGTCAGAGTCTGTCCTCTTTAATTCTTTGCCACAACACATGTTGTACAGTAAGTTTCCTCTCCCACAATCCCCCTCTCCTCTTGTATCAACAGATCGGAGGTGTCAGTGGTGTCACCTGTTTCCTGTTTTCCTCTGTTGTCTTCTTCTCGCTCGTGTTGCACGGACACACAGAGCCCGTATTAAGAAACGCACCGGATCTTTCCAAACAGTCGAGTCAATTAATATTTATACAGTGCCAACTCAGAGCAGAGGTTATACAGTATGAACGCACTTGTCAAACAGAACAGGGCCAGACTCAGGATGAACAGACAGTCTGCCTTGACCAGTTGGGATGGGATGGATAGAGAGAAAGAGAGAGACAGAGAGCAATAGAGAGCAAAGTGATAGTAGCAGCAGTAACAACAATAATAACGTTAATGGTCACGCTAAGGTTCCTGCCGAATAATTAAAGCTAAATAATACTTTATTATTATTACTGGCTGATTCCCAATTAAACCAAACCGTTGACATTCCAGATAAAAACCAAAGTAAAGCCTCTTGCAACAAAGAAAAAGTTTTAAAGTTATAATCTTTTACTTCGGAATCAATGATCCATGGCTTCTTTTAACAAAAACTTCATTCATTCATTCATTCATTCATTCATTCATTCATTCATTCATTCATTCAAATATATGAGGAAGCTCCCTATAGATACCCTATATGTAATACACTTAAATATAGATATATAAATATAATGTGTATATATAAAGGACAGTGAGCCTACATGAGAAAATGTAGATATGCACAACACAGATAATAATGTTTTCAAACTATAAATGTATTAAATATTCTGCAGAGGGAGCCATTTGGTAGTTTTACACTTAGCTACATAAATTCATCATCAGATATAAAAGATAGTATAGTAAGTCTGCAGTTTCCCTTTATTATGCAACGCTGTGCTGCTGACGCATCTGTTGTGTAAAAACAAGTGAGATATGAGAACAGAGCGGCATTTTACGATGTTCAGAAATACCCACAATGCTTGTGTCTTTAACCGAGGTCCCGCTGGTTAATGGAGCTTCTATGTGGCCTTGCACACACTCGCACCTGTCACCCAACTTCCTATTGTGGGGCAATGTGAAACCCATATAATTACATATAGAAGATGTGTTTTAGAAAAGAAAAAAAACAAAGTACAGTTTAGTTGTTGTAGCTGTTTATATTTTGACAAGCTCTTCATCGTCAGACTTGTGGTTGGATCCTCTGTTCTTGTTTATTGGCCCAGACGTTTTATTTGTCTTACTTCTTGCGGCGTCATGTTTCAGCCCCAGATTCCTGGGATTCTGACACCTGACTGAAGGGGCTTTTGAAGTGTCTCAAATGTCACATAGCGACCCTCCCCAGCATCTCCCTCCCTTCCCTAACCCCCCATCAATCCCCCGGCTGCACACCCGAGCCCTCAGCTCTTATCACTGGCCACTCAGGGCCTGACGTCCAAAGGGGGCTGGGGTTTTAATTTGCAGTATTGCTATTCTTAAAACTCAACTGTATGGTGCTGCACTGAGGGAGACATCTCTGTTCTCCCTCCTCTTCTCTTCTCTTCTTCTTCTTCTTCTTCTGCCGGTGGCTTTTGTTTTTATGATATGATTTTTGTTGTAGTTTCCATCAAACCTGCTTGAACTTAAAGTGACTAGTTGAGGATTTAAAAAAAATTTTTTTTGCTGCTGTTTGTCTGTAAATCAGCCATGAGCTCCAGCTTGGTCAACTCTTTAGCCAAGGTTTATGACCCAAACCCTCTTCACGGTCAGAAACCCGGTGGAAGGAAGTTGTCTCTCAATGGATCGGACAAGTCCCAAGCCTCGCCGCCGCCGTCGTCCCCTTCCTCGGCCCACGACGCCGCCGCGCTGCGCTGCGTCGAGAGCCGCATGGACTCGCTGAGCTCCCAGATGGAGCGCCTGCTCAGCATGCAGCAGGTCGTCCTCACCCGGCTGGACGGCCTGTCCCTGGACGTCAGGGGCATGGGCCGGGACCTGGCCTCCATGCGCGAGGAGGGGGGGGGCAACCACCAAAACCACCACCAGGGAGGGGGGCGACGGGGGTCCGCGGTGGAGGCGGCTTGCAGGGAGCTGCGTGGCGCGGTGGAGAAGGCCGGCGAGCGGCTGGAGAGTCAGGGCCGGCGGCTGGAGGGGGTGGAGAGGCTGGTGGAGGGCACGCAGCAGGTGATCAGCTTCATCGGGGAGGTGGTGAAGAGCTCCAGGCTGGTGGAGCTGCTCTTCAAACCGCCGGGACACAAGGCCAACAAGAAGGTGAGGAGGAGGGCTTTAAAGGGATAGTTCACCCCCAAAATTCAAATTTCACTTATTATTATCTACTCACCCTCATGTCGACTAAGAGCTGTGAGAATTTTCAGAGTCCTCCGTGCCTTCTCTGAGTTACGGGGGGGTCCGCGCAGCAGTATTTGTCCATATAATGGTTGTCAATGGATACCAACTTTCTTCGTCCAAAAAGAGACACAAAAAAACATCCAAATACCTCCATAGTGCTCGTCTGTAATGTCCCTCTTGTATTGAAGCCCCGACATGAGAAATTTTTCCGCCAGTCAGTGCAAATCACGCGAGATTTGCACTGACACAGGAAGAGCAGTGAACTGAGACACTGGGAGCTTCCGCTACAAACAAGCTTAAAATATAGACTTATTTAATTATTTTCGGAACAATTTCTCATGTCGGGGCTTCAATACAAGAGGGACATTACAGACGAGCAGTATGGAGGTATTTGGATGTATTTTGGTGTGTCATTTTGGACGAAGAAAGTTGGTATCCATTGACAACCATTATATGGACAAATACTACTGCGTGGACCCCCCGTAACTCAGAGAAGGGACGGAGAACTCTGAAAATTCTCACAGCTCTTAGTCGACATGAGGGTGAGTAGATAATGAGTGAAATTTGAATTTTGGGTGAACTATCCCTTTAACAAAAAAAAAAAAGAAGAAAGAAGGAAAGAAAAGAAGAGGGGTGCCCCAGAATCAACACTTTTTTTTCTTCCTTCACATAGATGTTTCCATGTGCAGCATGTGAGGAAGCTGTAATGCAATATTTCCATAGCGGTTCTATTACTGTGCGCTGCTATGTGTTGTTAATGGACACATAGGCTACTAGTGAGGGCTCTGATTGCATCGTGATCATTTGCAGCAGTTGTGTTAAGTGCTTTTTGTAAGGAATCCTCCTGGTGGAATAAAATCTGAGCCGTTTGCTATGATGATGACATTATTCAAAAGTTTATAAAATACATTTCAGGTCTTTTTACATGTGCGTAAAAGCTGCTCCTCGCTCCTCTTACTTCTGATACGGCTCCATGTGAAGCTATTATTAGTTCTTCTGCTGCACTGCAACAAGTGCTGTTCTGTTATGTTAAGTAGTTTTCCCTCGTGCTGTGATTGTCTTTTTTGCCTCGGAGGTGTCAGACCGAGTTATCTTATCCAAACCCAAGTCTGTATCAGCTGTGGGCTGGTCTGCAGCTGCACACGGGCTGATTAGTGCATAGCTCAGCCCTGTTCTGAGTAGGTGACATGACTGCAGTGATTGATTGAGACGGGCTGCTGTCCTTGTATGTAACCACCACACATAGTCTGCATCACATTGTGCATGCATGTTATTCTTGATGAGTGGAAAAGTATGGAGAATGTTTTGTAGGTTTTACTGCTGTGTGTGTGTGTGTGTGTGGTTTCTGCTGATTCAGACACTGGGATTGTGGTTCCGTAAACAGATTTATTACATCAGACTGTTTCTGTCAGACATGTTTAAATGGCAGAGAAAGAACCCGTGACAGGGATCATCTGAATCTGTTCTTCATTATTGTATAAAAACACCAAATGTCCACCCCCTCCTCCACTCCCGTGTGTATTATGTCCCTTTAATCACTACAGTATATTATGTGGGAAAGTGTGAATGACACTTCTTCCTGTGCCGGGTGGCGTGTCATCTGCCACAGATGATATGTGACCTTTTCCTCGTTTGCGTGGAGGAGGCATCCGTCCCGTCGACAACATCAGACTTGAGTTACGGGGGCAACCACAGCAACAACACCAAAACATTTTGGCTTGCTGTCTGACTATTGTGTGTGTGCAAATGGAAATAATCAGTGTGTGCAACTCTGCTGCTGTTGCCATCAGAAATCAGACGCCTGGCTCCGTAACCATAGAACTGACTCTGACAAGTGAGACTGAATTGCTCTAAATATGAAACTTTGTTTTTTTTGCCTCCGAGTCACTTGGTGCATCCAACCCGCTTTGTATTTGGATGTAACATATAAATTATATTATGTCTAAAGCTTGATCTCTGTTTGTTCTTCTCTTTCACAAAAAGGCAAAGGATGACAAGGACAAAGCCAAGTTGAGCCTGAAGGGTTTGAAGGCCCAGAAGAAGAGGAAGCCCCAGGACACAGCAGGTTAGTTATGCAACACCTTTCTCTCTGTTAAAGGGATAGTTCAACATTTTGGCAAATTGGCTTATTACCATAATCCCTATAGTCATAGCAGTAGGTTCGTTACCTTTAATTGTCAGTGCAAGCTGTTTTTAGAACGGTGGAGCAGAGCCGCGAGCTACACTACTCCAAAACGCTCTGGTGGACAAGTTGTGACCTGCACATTCACCACGCTATGAGATAATAACAGAACGTTACGAGACAGAGTTGTTTTAGAGGCAAATTCATGCAAAACCACTGATGCACGTTACCTTCAGGGACAGTTTTTCGGCAAGCAGTCTCTGTATTTTTCTCTAAAACAACTCTGTCTCATAATGTTCCAATATTATCTCACAGCGTGGTGAATGTGCAGGTCACAACTCGTCCACGAGAGCGTTTTGGAGTTGTTGGATTGTGTATTTGATGGGTCAAAACATCCATTGTAAAGATGAGAGACTATAGACCATACTGAAGACTAGATGGTGTCCAGCTCATTACACACTCAGACATTTAGACGGTAGCAGCATTCACCACTCCAAACACTCATGCAATGCATTGGGTACATAAACACGGTGGCAGCACTCACATATAAATAGTCCTCTTGTTTATTGTGGAGCATAAATAAACACATTCATCTGGTGTCCCTGAGAGCTCAGTATTGCTGCAGCTGTAAAAAAAAAAAAATAATAATAATAATAATATAATACACACATAAAATTACTTATCATTAGTTTGACAGCACATTTGCTTCAAATAATGTAGGAAAGGAAAAGTTTAATGAATTAATTAAAACGTTTTTAGAAAGTGATGACCCTTGGTAATCAATGCCCAGTTGTTATTTTTGAAGTTAAATAACAACAGTGCTTTAGTTCACTTTTAATGTCCAATAGTTTTGTTGCTATTTATTGCTAATTTTAGCATCCTCACTTTTGCTAAATTGCATGACTTCATGATAGCATGCTAAAATTAGCATAGTAGATCTAAAACTCCAGCTGGTACTGAATCCGAGGGTCATCAAATCATCAGATTACATTCAAATTCACCATTTTCTTTTTACATTTTATATCAGGGAGGAGCATACGAAATTCTAAAATATAAGACAAAATAAGAACATCTGCACAATGGATGTCACACTTCCTAATTTTTCCATGAAGATCTTCTCACAGCAATTTTCATTCCAAATTTCATGTGACGGACTGTGATGTTTTTTGTTTCCCGACTCTAGATTCGTCCTCCCTGAACGAGCCCGTGCTGCAGGAACAAGTGGAAAAGCTCAACAGGCAGAACGCTGAGTATTCCCACGTTAACTCGGAGGCAGAGGCCCAGAGGGGGGAGGACAGAGGACGACAGGAGCCGGCGGAGCTGATCCTAGAAGGTCCGGACGTCTCAGCCACCAAGACCGAGGAGAGGAAGAAGAAAGAGAAAGAGGAGGACGGGGAGGAGGGGGATATCTTCCAGGACTCAGAGCCCGAGGGAGACGAGGAGAAGGGAGAAGATGTCAGCGCAGAAAAAGTGGAGGATGATGGGAAGAAAAGGCATAAAGGAGAGACGTCGGAGTCGGAGAAGTCCCAGAGCGTCATCACAGATATCAACACGACCTCGCTTCTTCCAAAGGAGAGGTAGTTTCTCTACACAATCACTGTCAGACACTGGATTATATTTAACGGTTTTAAGTTCAACCTTTATGAATGTGTGTGCAGCTCCGAGGAGGCCGGTGACGTGGCCACCTGCAGCAAACGTCACGTCACAGAGGAAGAAAGACTAGTGAAGGACGACCTCAAGAAAAGTCGACTGGACAGTAAAGTGGAAACGGCTGACGGGCGGGTGGTGGAGGGGGGCGAGACCACGGCCTTAACGTCTGAAGAAACTCAGAAGACCGAAGCAGAAGAGGAGGAGGGAGAGTCGGCAGTGAAAGAGTTTATCATTGGTAAGACGCTTTTATCACGAGTTGGGCTCAAGTTTGTCAAATCTTGATCTTAAAGGAGAGCTGCCAGCTGCTCAGAGCTACGCTACGGAGGCCCATGGGATTTCTTGGTTTCCCTCATCAAACTCATCAAATACACAATCCAACAACTCCAAAACACTCTGGTGGACAAGTTGTGACCTGCACATTCACCACGCTATGAGATAATAACAGAACGTTACCAGACAGAGTTGTTTTCGAGGCAAATGCAGAGACTGCTTGCTGAAAAACTGCCCCCGATGGGAACGCGCATCAGCGTTTTTACATGAATTTACCTCTACAACAACTCTGTATCATAACGTTCTGTTATTATCTCATAGCGTGGTGAATGTGCAGGTCACAACTTGTCCACCAGAGCATTTTGGAGTTGGTGGATTGTGTATTTGATGAGTTTGATGAGGGAAACCAAGAAATTCCATGAGCCTCCGTAGCGTAGCTCTGAGCAGCTTGCGGCTCTGCTCCGCCGTTCTGAAAATAGCTTGCACCGATAAATAAAGGTAACGAACCTACTCCTAAAACTATAGGGATTATGACAATGGGCCAATTTGCCAAAATGTGGAACTATCCCTTTAACCATTAAAAACCTTTATTTTTGTGGTGCCAGATGACACATTTCTTGTGAAAGACAAAAACAAATCTCCACTAAAACATATTTTTCTCATAAAAGTTGGATGTGAGGGCTTTTGACAGCTGTGGTTGTGTTTGCCATGAGTTCGTGGTGAAGTTCTGTGGTTCTGTGTTTAGACTCAACTTAGTTGTTAGTTGTTGACATTTGACTTTTTGTCCCTTCACAGCAGATCCAATGTCATAACACCAGGCCCTGCTCGAGCGTCACTAACATGACGCTCGGCACAGCTGGCAGAGCAGATAATGAGACGCTGGCATGCTGCTATTTTGATCCTCTTTGTTTCTGGGGCGGGGGTCCGAGGTCCCTGTTTCACTTTCTACATGCATGCAGCAATCCGCCTGTTCTCTCTTACTCATTTTTGCTATGATTTGTTTTCTCATTTCAGACTCCAGCCCTCCTCCGTTAGCGCCGTTCGACCACCGCATCGTGACGCCCAAACCCCATCAGATTGCCACCTACTACACCATCAACAGGGATGAAGTCCTGGGAGGGTGAGTGACAAGGAAACCCAGCTCTCCTCCCGACAGCTCGCAGGAGTTTTATTTCCAACGCAGTTACAGCCACAGACACTTCAACACATCGGCCGTCTCTAATAAAATAACAGAGGATCTCACACCCGGTGAAGTGACGCCTAATAGTTTTTTTTTCCAAGACCTTTTTATTGCCCCCCTGAAGGGCAGATGATTGGGAGCCTCCAGAGGCCCTTGGGAAAGAGCGGGCTTCTCTGATGTAATAGGCCGCTGCTAAATCCTGCCTCTCGAACTGGAGATTACCCCTCAGCACGCAAGTGCATTTCTAAAATTGCTGGCATAATGGCACAGTACAGAGCCCTAATTACTGTGTGACTGCAGGATACCATTATAATGATCTGTGCATGTGTGTGTAAGGACTAACGATTATTCTCAATATCAATGACAGAGTTATTTTTTTTAACGATTTATCGATTGTTTTATGGTTAGTAAAAAATGTCCAAACTGACATAATAAAGCTGGTTTTCTCTTCAGACTAAAAGCCACAATTCAAATATACTTAATTTATAGCGCTATAAAACAGAGAAAAGCAGTCTGAGAGGTTGGAAACAGTTGGAGTTTGATTGATAACGACTTGAAATCTTAATGGTTGTTGATAATTATCTGTTGAATCCTTTCAGCGTTACATAAGTGTCATTTCACTCATTTAAAATACAATTTCAAAGATGTCTCTTCCTCTATTCTGCCACTTGCATCTATGTGTGTCTGTGTGTGTCTGTGTGTGTGACTCATGACTGTGTTTGCTTTTCTTTCATTAGGGGACGTTTTGGTCAAGTCCACAAGTGCATCGAGAACTCATCTGGTCTGACGTTGGCTGCCAAGATCATCAAAGCCAGGAGCCAGAAAGAGAAGGTGCGGTAACGATCGGCCGGTGGATGCTGCTGAATATGAAACAGAATCCACGGCGCTGCGATGCCGGCTTCTCCAGACGCTCTAATGGATGTTTACTTTTATCATTGCTAAGCACCATAACGGATTAGATTTTCTTAAAAATAGCCGCCGGCTCAGCAGCCTCAGAGTGGGTTGGGGGGATGGGGGTGGGCGTGCATGCGGTAATTTGTCTGCCTCATTGTGTGTTTCTTACTGTGGGTCATCATCAGAAAGTGATGGAGAGGGAGAGGTCAGATGTCCGTGCATAGCTCTGTGGTTACATTATCATCTGAGATATCCACAAAGCTCAGAGCCGACAGAAAGCCCACCAAACACACGGCCAAATCCTCGCGGCCGGCTCATGTTGCCGTCACTGATCGACTGTGCGTGTGCGTGTGTGTGTGACAAAACTTCCAGCCAGTCTGTCTACTATTACGTGGGATCGGAAACTATTGTTGCTTATATTTAAATAAGCACCATGTTGTACCTGTACCTCTTTGTTTAGCCCTCCGTCCCCAGCAACAACTGCAAATCTAATCTAATCTTATCTAATGGAGTCATAGGGAGGAGTGGAAACAGAAACCACAGGGATCTGTATGTTTGCGACATGTTGAGCTCATTTTAAGGTGGATCTGAGCTCGTCACAGGGGCGGAGCTATGGGTGGGCCTACCCAGACACAGGCCCACCCAGATTGATAGATGAGAAAATTAAATTTTTATTAAAAATAGCCTATATTTTTTTATATATAATTTAAATATTTTTTTTTTTAACAAAGCATCAACACAGTAGCATACGTCTATGGTTTTGTGTTTATCTATTTTCTGTTATTGCCTGTTTGTCTCAGGACGTTGTGAGGAACGAGATCCAGGTGATGAACCAGCTGAACCACGCCAACCTCATCCAGCTGTACGCCGCCTTCGAGTCCCGCCACGACATCATCCTGGTCATGGAATAGTAAGTCCACCTTAAAGGGATAGTTCAACATTTTGGCAAATTGGCCCATTGCCATAATCCCTATAGTCATAGCAGTAGGTTTGTTACCTTTAATTGTCGGTGCAAGCTATTTTCAGAACGGTGGAGCAGAGCTGAGAGCTGCTCAGAGCTACGCTATGGAGGCTCATGGGATTTCTTGGCTTCCCTCATCAAACTCATCAAATACACAATCCAACAACTCCAAAACGCTCTGGTGGACAAGTTGACTTGCACATTCATCACGCTATAAAATAATAATGTAACGTTACGAGACAGAGTTGTTTTAGAGGTAAATGCAGAGACTGCTTGCCGAAAAAAAAATGCCCCCGACGGGAACGCGCATCAGTGGTTTTGCATGAATTTCCATCGAAAACCATGAGGGAAACCAAGAAATCCCATTAGCCTCCACAGCGTAGCTCTGAGCAGCTCGCGGCTCTGCTCCGCTGTTCTAAAAGTAGCTTGCACTCAACAATTAAAGGTAACGAACCTACTGCAATGATTATAGGGATTATAGCAATAGGCCAATTTTCCAAAATGTTGAACTATCCCTTTAACATCATCACCTGTATATAGTATGTGTGAGTCCCCAGCTCTTCCTTGCCTGGTTAACATGTGTTTTCTCTGCTCTCTGTGACCTCAGTGTGGAGGGAGGGGAGCTGTTTGACCGCATCATCGATGAGAACTACAACCTGACGGAGCTGGACACGGTGCTGTTTATACGGCAGATCTGTGAAGGGCTGCAGTACATGCACAAGATGTACATCCTGCACCTCGACCTCAAGGTAACCCCGAGCGCTCGCTTTCCTTCTTTCAGCACCAAGTTGATGGATCGGACTCTTTATCTGAGATTGTAAATTGTTTCTCTTTTGTTCTGTTTCAGCCTGAGAACATCCTTTGTGTCAGCAGAGCTACTAACAAGATTAAAATCATCGACTTTGGCCTGGCCAGGAGGTAAAAAATCTCTCTGTGAGACTTTCACATGAGGACTCTCTCAGTCCCAGATTTCGTCTCTCATGGCTCTGGTGTCTCTGACAGGTATAAACCCCGGGAGAAGCTGAGGGTCAACTTTGGGACGCCTGAATTTTTAGCTCCTGAGGTCATCAACTATGAGTTTGTTTCATTCCCCACGGACATGTGGAGTCTTGGTGTCATCACTTACATGCTGTACGTTCACAAACACACAAATTCACACATTATAAAGACACAATCAGTCAGTTTTTTTCCTCCTGACCTTTGTTGTTTCTTTCTTTCTTCCTCTTCAGGCTCAGCGGTTTGTCTCCGTTCCTGGGCGACGATGACAACGAGACGCTGAACAACATCCTGGCCTGTCAGTGGAACTTCGAGGAGGAGGAGTTTACGGACATCTCCGACGAGGCCAAAGACTTCATCACTCGTCTGCTGGTGAAGAGCAAAAGCTGGAGGATGAGCGCCGCAGAGTCCCTCAGGCATCCCTGGCTGTCAGACCGGAGTCTGCACTACCAGCTAAACCTGAAGGTAAAACACAGATTCACTTGAAAACAGAGTCACAATTAACAGAGTGAAATGAAGCACTGATTGGTCTGATTCTTTCTCTTTGCTGCAGAAAAACAAGTGCCACTCCACACATGCTCCCTCTCCAGAGAGCTAAACAGGTGAGATCAGTTTTTAAAAAGGATAGTTCAACATTTTTGGAAAATTGGCCCATTGCCATAATCCCTATAGTTTTAGCAGTAGGTTCGTTACCTTTAATTGTCGGTGCAAACTGTTTTTAGAACGGCGGAGCAGAGCCGTGAGCTGCTCAGAGCTACACTACGGAGGCTCATGGGATTTCTTGGTTTCCCTCATGAAACTCATCAAATACACAATCCAACAACTCCAAAACGCTCTAGTGGACAAGTTGTGACCTGCACATTCACCACGCTATGAGATAATAACAGAACGTTATGAGACCGAGTTGTTTTAGAGGCAAATGCAGAGACTGCTTGCTGAAAAACTGCCCCCGACGGGAACCTGCATCAGCGGTTTTGTATGAATTTCCCTGAATTTCTACTCTGTCTCGTAACGTTCTGTTATTATCTCATAGCGTGGTGAATGTGCAGGTCACAACTTGTCCACCAGAGCGTTTCCGGAGTTTTTGGATTGTGTATTTGATGAGTTTGATGAGGGAAACCAAGAAATCCCATTAGCCTCCGTAGCGTAGCTCTGAGCAGCTCACGGCACTGCTCCACCATTCTAAAAACAGCTTGCACCGGCAATTAAAGGTAACGAACCTACTCCTGAAACTATAGGGATTATGGCAATGGGCCAATTTTCCAAAATGTTGAACTATCCCTTTAACCTGTTGATCAATCAATCAGTCAAGCTGAAGCATCTCTCTGCGTCTGTTCCTCGTGCCACCGAGCGACTGACTAATTCCTCTTGTCTGCTTCCCTCCCAGAAACACTGTGAGGCCCCCAGCATGCCTTCTGACAATGTGGGGCCCCGGAGCCCAACACTGGACCAATGCTGCTGTACCTGTATCTGCTACTGGATAACTACTCTCTGCCTCGCAACCTCATGTTAGCTCAGCAACGCAGCTCGTACTGTAGCTCCGATCTGAACAGTGTGTTTGGCACACTGGGGGAAAAACAAAACAAAAACTGACTTTTTTTTTTTTTTTTTTTTTATCGCTGCCATCGATCGAGGCCCAGTTTGGTTTCTGTACCGACCCGGGAGGAGCACCAACCTTCAGACTGAACCAGACTGGACTCAAGGTTTAAAAAAGATAAACTAAAAAAAAAACCCAACTTGTATCAACAATGGTGAATCCAGAATAACAGAGACTAAAAAGACCTGCATCACTTGTCACTTCTACAACCTCTTCTACATGTTGTAACACTGCTGTTCTGTGATCAGTTTGTCATGTCGCCCTGGTTTGTTGCATGCTTTTGCACTTTTTTTTTTTTTTTTTTTTGGCTTATTTCTCCAAGATTCAGCAAACAACTCCACAAAATAACAACATATTTTTAATGGATACATCATTTTTTCTTTCTTGAAATTTACAAGTCTTATAGAAATACACTCAAACATGTAGAACTGAAGTGGATGTCACACCCCATTCATTAATTTATTTTGTATATAAATAGTATATATATATATAACGCATCACTGCTGCACGCCCCCCTCTCCTGTTTCCCTGAAGTGTGAGAATATCTCAATGATCCTTCCTAGTTTGTGCCACGTTCAGTTCAGTTCAGTTCAGCCCCATGTCGTCACCGTAGACCCGGACCGCCTTCTTGTTTGCATTCATGCCGCTTTTTTGCTTCGGCAGTTTGGAGTAGCCCCGTCACCTTCCATGAAGGCACAACGAACAACAGAATACTACCTATGAATGGTTCATGTTTATGACTGAAGTGGATTCTTATTGTTCATTTATTTACTGGTTCAGCACCAGACTGTACTTGAAGTGCAAAGCTTTTATTCAAGATGAGATGTTGTTGTTTCTTTCTTTCTTTCTTTTTTCGTTTTTGTTTCGGGGGTTGGGAGATAAACAGGATTTCACTTAGTTTAAATTAATGCACATTTGTTATGTGTAAATTCACAGTGATGGAGAGCAGCCAGAGTATCAGTCGGTACTTTATTGTCCCAGAGATGGGAAGTTGGATGAATACTCGCATCACTCAGTTGTTGGCTGCTCCATTTTGAAAAAAAAAAAAAAAAAAAAGCTTTTGAAGCATTTTGAATATTTGTTTATTTGAATTTATGATATTTTTTTTTCAAGTTTTCTTGTGTAATGAGACATGAATAAATGTAGGATATAAATATGGAAATAAATAAATAAAGCACTCTATGAAATAATAAGTGTTTCCTGAACATGAATCGTCTTTTTCACGGTTAAGTACAAACTGGACAGTTGCTCCGTCAGGCCACTAGAGAGCAGCATGTCTTTCTTATATCTGAGAGGAGAGTTGACAGACAGGATCGAATTACATTTAATGATTCGCTTTCACTCATGAGAAGTTGTGTTTGTGTCTCTGTGTTAGTGGGTCGACCGTCCGGTGATTAATGCAGCGGCGCCCCGCTGGGTTCGTCATCAGCTGCTGAGAATCCAAACTTCATTTAGCTCCAGCTACATTCCCGTCAGTATCCTTCACCTGAAACAATAAACACCTCTGTGTGCAACGCTGAGGGATTCTTGGCTGCTGGGAAAAAAGACAAGGAGAGAAGATAACTGATCCTGTGGGTTATAAGTGAAAAGAGACGAAGGAAAAAAAAAAAGAGGGTGTTTCTCTCATCACTCCCTCGATGTGCTGAGGCAGCAGAGAGTTTGACTTTGAGTTTCCCAGCTGAAGAGTACAAAATCTTTCCCATAGCACACACACAGAGAGAGAAGACGGACTGTAGTCCTGGGTTTACACTGTCACATGAAACCTCTTTATGACTTTTGAAATTTCTCACAGGGAGCTTTTCACAGCCATCAAAACATTCAGATCCTCATTGGCCTCGTTTATCAGTGGAAATCAAAACTCAGAGGGAAAAGAGAGAGGGAGAGAGAGAGAGAAAATTCATTTAGTTAACATAAATAATTTCACATCCTCATCTCAATTAAAATCTGCGAGGTGTGTTTATTTCTGTCTGAAGCTCCAGTAAAATACACAGACACCAGCTTTACGTTCAGCAGACGAAGGAGGAGGATTATGGGTGAATTTGAGCACATACAGTATACTTAAACATACATGTGACTGATTGAAGGCAGATCTCCCCGTGTCACTCATGTTTTGAAATGCTGTCAGTCTCTCCAGTAAAGAAAATACCAGTTTATAGATGTTGGGATATGGTGAATACGAAGGCCACGTGATTTTCATTTCATACTTATCAAACCCATTCAATGAGCCCTTGTATTGCATCCTGATGAAAGACACCATTCACATATATATCTATCAGTTACTGTACCTATTATATACACTGTTGCCTATTAAGTTGAAATAATGTTGTTTTCAGACCCATTCCTCTTTTTAATCCTATTATTAAGGATAATTGTGATTTAATTTTCACATTGATATGTTTGGAAAAGATTGATCAATAAGATTTTGAGAAGATATTCACTTTATCTATCAAGAATAAATCAGAATTTCATGCGAAGAGGTAAAAAAAAACATATTGTCTTCCAACTTTATGGGCATAATATTCACATTTTAGAACAGAAACTGAAAAAAACAAAACAAAAGACAAAATACCAAACAAATAAAACTAATTAAGGTCAAGGGGTGATGTGTAAGTCTATCAGACAAAATGCCATACACAATACATACAATAAACAAAAACTGTCTCTCACTGGCTAAATAAACGCGTCATTTTTGCCATTGTTTTTCACACTGATCTTTTTGGAGCCTTATTGAACAAATCATTTTCTTTAGGACATGTAGTTGTTTTACAATATTGACATTTTGATGTGGTTTAAAGAGATACATGTAGGCCTACAGAGAGGGAGAAAGGGTACAGTGTGTAGGGAGGTGGTGGGCTGGGCTGGGAGATCATGCATCATGTGTGAAGTGGTTGTGATACAGGTCGACCCTGTTACTGGGGTTTGGTCCACAATAAAGGTCTAACTCTAAGCTGCATCACAAAGAGACCATGTGGACCTGCCAAAAGGAGCTGAAGTACATACTTGTTGAACTTGTCACACTGCTTCTCCACCGCCAGGCCACAGTCCACCACCAAGGATTATCTGGAAGAACTCCCAGTGTCCAAGAGACGGTTAGGCCTAAATCAGGCTAAGCAGGAAAAGCAGGAAACGATGACAATGAAGATAAAGATCTGTTGACACATTGGGATGATTTATAAAAATATTTGGTAATCCTTTAGTTTACAGGCCGTTGATTGCGTGATAATGCCAAGAAACGACAGTTAATTGAGTCATATGTCTAGAAATAGCCCAGAAATAACGAAAAATTCTGGCCTTTCCCAAAAAATTCAAAGCATGAAAAGCATGTGTGATCTTTTGCCTTAATGAAAAATACTATTAAATTACTATGAAAAACATGACATTACTATGAAATTGACCGTTATTTCTAAGCTATTCTTGACATTATCACTTAACAGCCTGTAAATTAAAGGGTTACCAAATATTTTTTACATACAGTATACTGCATAGTCTCTGTTGGAATAAGATTAAAAGACACGTTACCAGTATTTGTTAAATCATAAGGCCAGACATCACCACCTCACTGGTCTGACACAGATTTGAACGATAGACACTGTCTTCATCCAAAATCTTGATCCAAAATCAATATGATCAAGACTCTGCTCTGCTTTGTAAAGGCCTGTTGGCATCTGCATTTGTTGATTCTTCGTTCTTTTATTGAAGTTCTTCTCCTGTGACTAATCTTTCATCTGTTTATTATTTGTATAAAATAAACAGACATTTACAGCACTGTCATCAGGATTTTATCACGACCAGCAGGTTTTTCTCAGGTTGGCCAACAGGCCTGCAGCAGGTGACTTTCTCAGGGTGTGACACTGTTACATCTGTGGAGTTCGGAGCTAAAAGAAGGAGAGGAGACATTTTTCTTTTTGCTCCTCCTGACCTGTTTCTGTTTGGCTCACAGACACTTCACACAAAGTGTAACTACTGAGTGAACTCTGCAAAAAAGAAAAACGAATGAGAGAGAGTGAGACCATCCATCCATCCATCTATCCATCCATCTCTCCTTTCCCTCGGGTTGAACTTAAACCCCCGCGCTCCTCCTTCCTGTTCCCACACACACAAACACGTGTGAAGCTTTCTGCCCAGCAGTCGACACAGTCGGAGGTGAATACCTCGAAACACGCAGCGAGACACCTGCTGCCCAAACAAGAGAAGAGAGGAGAGGAAGAGCCCCGAGCTGTAACAGAGCTGTGTGTTGTTCTCTTTTGATCAGGCAGGGTGGATGAACACACTTGCTGTGCTTCTCAGGACCCCAGGCACTTGTTTTCTTTTCTTTTCTTTTCTTTCTTTCTTTTTTTTTTGGATTCTTTTTATATTATGATGTTTATTTTAAACTGTAATGAAATCGCACCTCTCATCATGCTGGGCTCTCTGGGCAGTCGAGCGGTGAGAGAGAGCTTTCACAAGGGCTACTGACACTCTCAGCTGGAGCAGATGTTGTCATACATGGTCAAATGTACAAGAATAATAAGAGAGTGGGAGCTGCTCGCAGTGTTTGATCGCTCCTGTTAAGATAGTATCTCAAGTGACGTGGGTTCTTCTTCTGAAATGAATCCCTCGGCCGGGGTCAATAGATCCAGTTCTGCTCCTAAAGTTGTGTTGTTGTTGGCCTATGTACCCACAAGCCAGTTCTATGAAAACACAACTTTTTCCACACTTATCTTGTAAAATATATTCTTGTTTGGTTCTTCCCATGTTTTACTGAGGCACCTGGACTTAGATGAGACTTTCTTTTGTGCCGCTACAGTTTTGCAGCAGCAAAAAGAGTCCAAACATCTTTTCTTTCACTACACAAACATTTTCTCTGGTTCAGACTGTTACATTTGGGAGTTTTTTTTGTGTGTGGAAATTTTTAGGATCTTTACTAAAATTAGAAACAAGTCTTTATTGGTTTGAACCGACCATGGATCTTCAAAGGAGATGTCTGGATGGATCTGGTTTGAAACAAAGTGCTGATGCAGTAGCTTAGAGATGAATCGACGACACGTCCATGTCTGCGTTGTTTGATCAGCATGTTTATGGTGTGGTACTGTGGTTATTGGTTATTGGTCCTTTAGTGCACACACACCCACCCACACGCAGGCGTCTTCTTTGTCAAGTGAGACCGATCCCACTGCTCATATTTGCTTTTGTGTTTGCTCCTCATTGTCGCCCAGAATATAACAATAAAAATGGCGTCGAGTTACAGTGTGCTCTTTCATGCACTTGTTAATGATTCTCAGGAAAGTCCGCCTGTGATCCTGTTCCCAAAACTCAGATCCATTTTCCTTGGTGCTAAAAAACGAAAGCTGAAACGTGGCACACATTTTTATTTCTTCATTCGAAGCCCAGAAACAAAGTGGGGAATCTTGGTTATTATTGATCTCTGGTTTCTAATTTGAACTCCCATGTCAACATTTGCCATTTACCTATATATATACATGTCTAAACGAGATCTAGAAATGAACAATTCAGGCTTTCATTTCCAGGATGTTAGACTACAGTAGTCTTTTCTCAGATCTCCCTAAAAAAAAGCAGCTACAGCTCATTCAGAACAACACAGTGCTGTTCTGGCTGGTCAGCTCCAGAGAAGACATGGAGCCCCATCTGCTTGCAGCCAGCCGGCCCCTTACAAAGAGCATGAACTACTAGTTCCCATGAGATTATCTGTTTCTTGTTCCCCACACCAGTGATGAAGTAAGTGTCCTTGCATAACTGATGGTACCGTTAGATTGCAAGAACAAACTCATCTGTGTCGGGGGACTCAGTGCAGAGTTTTGTTTCCCCTGCAGGACTATTTGGGTGTCAGCCTCCTCTTGTGAGCTGTGTTGATGTCGTACTATATACATCCCATGGTTATTATAGTTTAAAAAAGAAAAAAGTTTTTCAGTTTAGTTTTAGTTAGTTCAATAGGTAATTAAGCAGTTTTAGTTTAATTTCTATTTTAGTTTTTTGTTTATTTTTAGTTTTTCAGCCAGGTATTTGGAGAAAGCCTCTGTGAGACCTCTGAAGATGAACTTCCAAATTTATGGGATTTTCCCTTTTAGTTGCATCCCATAAATGTTCCCATCAGTCCTCACTCTTACCTTACCTTACATCTTACATCTTACATCCCATATTGGGCTGTGGCCTTTTCTTCCCGCAACTGTAGCCATCCGCTTTTCAGTTTAGTTTTAGTTAGTTTTGCATTGTTCATTGACCTTTTTGAAAAATGTTTTAAACGTTTTAGTCTCAGTTTTAGTTGACTATCCACAACCGTTTGAGAGGTAATCCTGCTTTGAAGTGACTATGAAAACCTTAGGCCTTCCCTGAAAGTGCTGTAGGGATTTCTCTGCGAGGTAGACGGACCATCGGCTCATGAAGGGGATCTCTTGTCTCCTTCTGACCAAAAAAGCACTGATCTGCCCTGATAACAGCTGCTGCAGAATAGGCGTACCAGGTTTCGCTGGAGGAGCTCGATGGACTTGATTCAGCTGCAGGTTGCAGAAGATGGTCACCCAACACCCACGCTTTTCCTGAAGAACCTGCCTTCTTCACACGCTTTAGGTGCTCAGGGCCATGATGCTTTCTTGTGTTGCAGATCATTTGTAGGGTTTATGTCTATTGCTGATTTGTGGGTGATGGCAATCTCAATAAATTTCACTAAATCCAACAGAAAACCACTAATAGTGCTGTTGGGCCTGAGTGCATCTCCAACTTTCTTCTACACTATGAATTGTCTTCACCCCTCAGGTCATCAAGGGACCAGATCACTCCCGCCTCCTTAACCATCACTCTTATCTTCTTTTTTTTTTCAATTAAGACACAAAACCACAATATCCAGACTGGGAGAGATATTCAAAACACTATATTACATTTGCAAAACCTTTATTCTACTTATTAAAACTCAAAAAGGGGCTTCTTTTTCCATCCAGACCAAATTTCACCAAATGAAAAACCAATAACAGTAATAGTTATAATAGTAATAGTATAGCCATACATATAGGCCTGGTCTTCTTGGGGAAAAGGCAATGGACTCAGCTAATCATCAATTGGAATCTACTTTTTAAAAAAAAGAAAAAGTTTGACATGTTTGCAGGAAATGTTTGGATTTTTCAGATCTTTGCTTTCATAAACAAAATCAAGATTTCGTTCATCTTGAAGTGAGTAATAAACAATCTTTTACTTCTCAGAGTTGATATAGTCCAGATTTTTAAAGTCAATTGTCTTTTGATCTATAGCTGCATCCTTGATGGGGGTTGTCTTTTTATTGTTATTATGTCATTTCATTTATTTGATCATATGTGCAAAATAATACAAGCAGACATATTCTCTACATTCATACTCTGGATTTTCTGTTCGGGCTGCGGCGCAAGATGGTGACATTCTCTAAAGCAAGACCCTTGCTACATATAAAAGAATAATTATAAGGATACAAATACCTTCAGATTTTTATTTTATAGCAATTGCAGGAACACCAAGACTTACGCTGGCATAACTGTGGCACCCGAGGCACATTGCTTCATCTACTGTGGGACTGTCCATCAGTTAAATCTCTCTGTCATCACTTTTCAAGGTCAAGTTCCCCATTTGTCCAACAATCTGCCTACTTGGTATGAGACCAGTCAACACTGCGGGAGCCACAGTAGACCAGCGGACTCTGGGCTGTCTTACCATCAAAAGACTTATTCTTATGAACTGGAAAGTTCGCAAACCGGGATGTTTCACCAGAGAGTCATGGTTGGGAGAATTCTTAGATCTCCTGAATATGGAAAGGGCAGCATGCCTGCTAAAAGACTTTGACAAAAAACTGGATGACCACTGGGACATTATTTATAACAGCCTCATGAATTGATTTGCATATCCTTCTTTATTTCTTTTTCATTTTCTTCTTTATGAACATTGAATGACACTCTTGCAACCCCCCCTTTTTTTTGAGTCTCAGTCTGTCCTGTATGTGTGTGGGATTTGTTTGTTTGTTGTTTTAAGTTGTAAATACTCATAATAAAAACTCTTAGTAGCAAAAAATATTTTATAGCAATTATACACTTATAAAAATATATTCATGGGTAGTAGGCTATATTCAGATTTGCCAAAAAACCTTGACAAATATTACACACTGGACGTTTAACATTAAAACAAAGGGAAGAATTTGGAGTTCTTCTTTATATAGGTTATTATGTTATTATTTTACTGGTCTGGCCCACTTGAGACCAAATGGGCTCTATGCACAGCTCCACTACTTCCTGAATTTAATGCAGCTCCTTTATTTCCTGTTTTACATTATTGGACAAACTGATTAATCCAGGTGTGTCTGAGTAGTCACAATGGTCAGACACACCTGGATTAATCAGTTTGTCCAATAATGTAAGACAGGAAATGAAGGAGCTGCCTTAAATTCAGGAAATGGTGGAGCTGTGCATAGAGCCCATTGCTATGTATGTGGGCCCTTAACTAAAATACGGTAAATTTGACACTTCACTTTCCACATTAAAACCATAGATTAAAACCAATAGAGGCTGCAGTTCTCCCTCCAGCCTGCGGGGGCCGCTGTTCTCAGACACGCCGCCCCTCTCCCCCTCTCGGAGCCCCTCTGCTCTCCTCGGTCAAATCTCCTCCGCCGTCTCCGACTTGCTCTCTTCTCATTGGCTGATGCCGCCGCGCGCTTCCTACTACGTCACCCGCTTTGCTTTGGTGCTGCAGTTTGGATGCTGAGGAAGCTGAAACTCGTCTCTCCTCTCTGTCTCTCCGCCGTAAACACACTCGCACGCCCGGTTTGTGTCGCTTCTTGTGTCGGTTTCTGTTTCTTGTGGCAGCGGACTTCCCCAGACATCCAGCCCCGCAGACATGGCTCAGTGCTCCGGACTAGATACCGCCGGCTCCTCGGTGAAGGGGGAGGAGAGGAAGGTGGCTGTGATCACCGGCATCACTGGACAGGTAAGGTCCCTCAGCCGGTGTGAGTGTGTGTGTGCAACTTGCAACACATGAGCAGCCATGTGGAATCACTTTTTATTTATATTCTTTCCTATTTTTAGTGCTGTTCTGTGAGATATTAGCCTCTCCTGGTTTTGGTTTAACTAGATCCGTTAGTTTACTACAGCTTGTTTGCCTGTGTCAGGTGCAGATATCAGCTGTGTTAAATCTGCAACACTGAAGTGAAATTCCCGATTGTGCATTGAAGAATAAAGTTAGATTCTTTCAAACGAGGTGAAGATTTGGGAAATTTAGACTTGGCCTATAGCAGAGCTGCAGATGTGTGACACCAGACCAAAAATAGGGAACAAGAAGCACTACACACTAAAAAGCTATGGTTTGTCAGATCTGGAGGAGATAAACCCAGTTTCAACCGCAGTGTCAGACACATGTAGGCTTAATACTACTTGTAGAAACACAAAAAAGTGCAGTGTCACTTCCTTTCTCCTCACAACAGACCAGGCCAAGATCATAAAACCATCCCCATCCCCCCATATCTAGATCTAGCATGGATTTGCAAAACCTTTATTCAAAGTCCAACCCAAATGGAGGTGGGGCCGGGGCCAGTTTCCTGGGTTAAAGGTCACACATACTGTCTGTCTTAATGCTCCTTTTAGTAAGAGAATGCAATTTGTCCATACACCATTATTAGGGATGCACACACTCAGTCCCAGTACTGATACCGATACTGAAACCGATACCTGGGCTTAGTGTATTGCCCGATATACCCGATACCGGTCTGAATGTATTTTGCAATCACTGCCCCTTGCAGCATTTGCATTGCAGATATTGCAGGTATAGCCGTCAAACTTGTTAGCGTAGTAAGTGTGAAATACTTCAATCAGTTGACTCTTTGGCGCGCTCCATGTTGTCGCATCCTTCGCGAGTTGTGCAGAACGCCGCGTCATAAACACAGATCAGTGTCTTATCATGGATCAGCCCCATTATCTGACACCTGATTTAGTCAAAATCTGCGCCGATATCTTAATATGAGATCGGTGCATCGGTCCTTTAAGTGAAACCTGGAGCAGGCCGGGTCTCGACCGCCCTGAGCAACGTCCTCTAAACCTTCAGCTTTTTGATATTATTTATGATCAAGTGTTATCTTTGAGTATTTCACTTTTTAAATACGTCAGCATACTTCCATCTACAGACTTTATTCAACCCTTCTCCAATACTTTGTACTCCTGTGCCACATGAACACTGAGCCAAATTTGCCACGCCAACCGCTGAGGGCAACCTGAAGCACTAGTGTTTTAGACAGATGACAGACGTAGCTAGAGGCAAAATTTTGATACATTTGGTGGCATGTGTGGTATGTGAGCTGTGACGAACTAACCTGCTGAACTGGTGGACAGTGCCTTTGTTCCACTTAATAATAGGTAGGCTATTAGACACACCTATGCTCAGCTACAGTTAAGAAATATATGCAACAGATTCCTCCTGTTCTGTCTGTCTATATTATAATTACAAATAGGCCTAGAGGCTACGTTCTTATTTCAATATTGATTTATTATTCAGTTATTTCTGTATTTCCACATTTCTGCCTATGAATGTGTGTCCTGCATCTCTGACACATTAAAATCTGAAAGGTAAAGATACTAAATAGATGCTAAATACATAATATATAGGCTAGGACCTGGCGATAAAACGATCTTCAATCGGGCTATAATTTCCTGGATATCACACCGCAGAATTATTTTTATTCATTTTTTCATGTTATCTTATATCTTGTGCTTTTACATGACATTGTAATATTATTAGGCCTATAAGGTGGAGGCTTAAAATAAGCCCACCATGGTTTTTTTTTTGCCTCTCCCTGCACTGTTTCATTATTATCTATCATTTTTTATGTGTATTCTTTCAAAATTGTGCAAAAAATAAAGAACTAAATAAATATGACAGCAGCCTGTCACTCTGTCATCTGTGGCTGCACGTGTGATGTTGTGAGCGTGTGTAGTTTGAGCTGCAGGAGGAAGAGGAAGGAAATGAGTGAATGTGAAGCTAATGGCAACTAAAGTGAGCGTGGTCCGTGCATGTGTGGAGCGGTTCATGAAATAAGTCCTCGTACGTTGGCTCATCTACGGCGTGAAGAACATGCACTAAGGCTCCTGTAGATGCACCAGTACAGCGTATGTATGTGTCAAAGCGCCTCGTCAAAGTGGTGAAGTGAAACAAAAGCCTGCAGCTGACGACGTGGACTGTGAGTCTGAACAATAAAACTTTAACAGTAAAAAGAGATAATTATTCACCAAGAACCATAAAAGGTGGTATTTAACTATGTAGATGCCTACAGCTGTTTCATCCCTCTCACTGCAGGTATAGACACTAATGCAGTCTAATATTTTACACAGATATGACCATCTTTATTTTTATAATAAAATGTAATAAACAGATTGGTGTTTCTAGAGAGAGAAAGCAACAACAATGGGAATCAAACCATACTGTGGATTAGTGAACTGTCCCAAACTCAGTGAACATGAAAGTGAATCATCCTCCAAACTGAAGCCATGAACTGGTTTCTTCAGGATTCATTCAGGATGCTCCATGAACTGGCAGCATCAGCGTGCCGTGTTAGTGACTGTGGAGCTTCCTGCTACTTTCAGTTCAGTCCTGAATGTTTTAAGAAAACGTATTATTTGGCCTCTGTATTGTTAATGAGGGCGGAGGTGGGCCGCAAACATTTTTGAGATTTTCAAGTTTGCCCTGAGTTGGACACGTTTGTAAACAATTGCTCTAGCAAGTTCTCTTACAAGTTTCACTGTTACTTTTCAGAGTAACGTGCTCTTCAGGAGCGTCTCCTCAGGTGGACACAGCAGTGACTCAGGTGTTGTTGCTGATTGTAGCTGATTTGTCTGATAATTCATCTAGATCAGGGGTCTTCAATGTTTTTCAGGCCAGTACCCCCAAACTGATGGAAAGATGGAGCAGGGACTTCCAACTATAACATTGAGTTTTATATTAAATTGGGCCTAGTTCTATGTATAAATGTAGCTTGATATTGTGCATTAAACACTTGGCTATAATACACAGCTTCATATGTTAATGCTTTTATTTTAAACATTTGCAAAGTACAGTGAGTATAATAATTAAGCAATATCACACAAGAGGGAGTGCTGTTGTACTGTATATCAGCACGGCTGTGATTCGGTCGTAGGCACGAGGCCGCAGGCCGAGTGCCGCAGATAATCACACCGTGCTGATATACAGTACAACAGCACTCCCTCTCGTGTGATATTGCTTTTATACAACAGTGCTACCAGCGCATTTTTAGAACAGTAATAAACTACAAGAGATTATGATTTGTTTGTTTATTTAATCATTTCTTTGGCTCCGCCAACAGAAATAGTTCTGCAACTGGAAGGGAGACAAGGCTGTTGCCAGGCAACACAAACATTTCATACTAGCTTGCTACTAGCTACTAGGTTTTCCACCGAGCTGCTTCTAGTGCTGGTTCTGGTTCTGAGCCCGTGTCTGATCAGCACCGGAGCAACAGGACCAGCGTGAAGACATACAGAGACGTTATCGATACCGTATTACATTTGTTTATCATCTATGTAATCAATATAAACACAGTTGAAGCTAAGTAGCTGAGCTACGTGGCTAACAACAGCTAAAGCTAATATCAAAACACATCACCGTCAAAACGTAGTTGCCCCCGCGGCGATTTTTTCCCCAGCCGGGTTTAGTAGAGATTTATCGCCAATTAGACTGACCAGGTCAGGTCCAGGTTTTAATGTTCAGGTCCGTTTATAACTGTAGCAGCAGCAGCAGCAGCAGCAGCAGCAGTAGCAGCAGAGAGATGGGGCAGCTCCTGTATGGGGAGCGTGGCTCTGACTTAGCTCATATAATACATCCATGCTTAGCTCCTGTCCAGCTGAACAGCGGAGTGATTATGTCTGTGAAAAGTCTGGAATGTGTCGTTGTCCAATCAAATTGCTCGGTTGGGACCGGTCGGAACTAACTGTTGTATAATATAATAATAAACGGACCTCATTAACTGATACCAATGCCAATATCAATCAATTGCATGATAATCATGCATACAAGATATTCAAATTGACATTTTTATTTAAACATAAATGTTGAAATTAATAAAAATATAAAAAAAATTGTCTAATCAACCAAAAGCTTTGCCAGCCTTAGTTAGCATGAAGGTTTTTGAGTGATGGGAGAATGTGTAGGTTTGCTAAATCACAGTACAACTGTGGATGTGCAGCAGCAGCACACTGTGTGATGAATGTGGTGTTCGCAGCTTGAACCAAACTTGAATGAAGAGGGAGTGTGTGTGTGTGTGTGTGGTGGAACGAGCTGTACAGGTGTGTGTTTGTAGGCTGGCTGACACCAGCATGAGTCAGTGGAGTGAAAATAGTTTTTAGACAATGACAGGTAGGATAATGAATGTATCAGGTATGTTTTTCTGTGTAATGACTCGCTCTGTTTAACTTTTGATTAGGGCAGGGAAAAAAAGGGTGAGGGCTTAGACTGAAACCTGCAAGTGAACTGTGACAGACTGAGGATGAACATCGATGTTATCAGCTCTCCACCACCAAACTCACTTTGCAACACATTAAAGCTTTATAGGTTGGATTTCTCTTTGCATATACTGAAATGGCCCAATTGTTTATTCCCTTGTCTTTGTTCGATTACATTTGAATGACTGCGTTTACATGGACTTCATTATCCCGGTTTTGACGGTTATCCCAATTTTGATCAAATTGAGGATATGGTGTTTACATGAACTTAGAGAATCCTGGTTATTCAGTATTTGCCCCTTATACCATATAAAATATGGACCGGCTTCACAAAGTCAAATTCATTCGAATAGTAATATAAAAGGTCAGCATAACTTCTGCAAAAGGAGTGTTTTAAAGGGATACTTCACCCAAAATCAATAACTCACCAATTGTCTACTCATGCCAAGGAAGGGTTTGAAGAACTTTCAGAGTCATCAAAACGCTTTAGGAGTTCCGGGGGGGGGGGGGTCCGGCTGGCAACGTGTTTTCATATAATGGTGGCGGATAGAGTTCACTTTTGAATCGTCCAAAACACACACTATGAAACATCCAGATACCTCCATACTGCTCGTCTGTACTGACCCAAGTGTCCTGAAGCCGCCACATGGAAAAGTTGTAAGGAGAGAATGAATTTGATCTCTGTTTTTAGCCTTGCTGTAGCAGTAGCTCCCAGTGGCTCTGTTGATGTTTGTGCGCATGCGTGAGATTTGCTGTGAGATGTTCGTTTGTCGCTGTTAACCATTGGATGTGTGATGTAAACAGAAGAACATCTCACGCATCTCACACAGCCACTGGGAGCTACTGCTACAACAAGGCTAAAAACAGAGATCAAATTCATTCTCTCCTTACAACTTTTCTATGTGGCGGCTTCAGGACACTTGGGTCAGTACAGACGAGCAGTATGGAGGTATCTGGATGTTTCATAGTGTGTGTTTTGGACGATTCAAAAGTGAACTCTATCCGCCACCATTATATGGTGGGGGGGGGGGGGGGGGGGGGGGCTCAGGTGGTAGAGCGGGTCGTCCAATGATCAGCAAGACACCTTACCCACCTTGCTCCTGATGGGTCGTGGTTTGCGCCTTGCATGGCAGCTTCCGCCATCAGTGTGTGAATGTGTGTGTGAATGGGTGAATGTGATGTACTGTAAAGCGCTTTGGGTATCGTTCAGGTATAGTAAAGCGCTATATAAATACAGACCATTTACCAAATTACCATATGAAAATCCGTTGCCAGCCGGACCCCCCCTGGAACTCCTAAAGTGTTTTGATGACTCTGAAAGTTCTCCAAACCCTTCCTTGGTATTGAAAATTGGTGCATTGTCGATTTTGGGTGATAATTGGGAGTAACAACTGTCTATGTCTGTCTATCTATGTGCACATGATCAACTAAACCAGTGGTTCTCAACTGGTGGGTCGCGGACCCGTTCTGGATGGGTCGCGGACAGCTGGTCAAAAAAGTAAATAATATTTAATGCACATCTGATGTAAGACATGTCTTTTATTTGGAAAAATAACTTATTTTGAAAGGCACACGAGACTCCTGAACACATGCAGTTGTAATGCTCCTCCTCAGCTTCTTATTATTTGCTCCATTTGCTCTGAATGCAAAGATATCAGTTTCTTATTAATGTGGCCTGAATGCAGTGAATCTTGTTTTGTTTTGTGGGTCTTTATTTTGTGCAATTTGATATTTATTAACTTTTGTGAATATGCTCTGAATGCAGAGATGCATTAGAAGTCAAAAATATCGTTTTGTTGGTCTCCATTTTGTGCAGTTTGATATATTTGTATTCACTTCCGTACATGCAGTTGTCATGGTCCTCCTCAGTTTCATTCATGTGCCCTAAATGCACTTTGCTCAATAAAGAGCAAAATAGTTTTGAAGTTTTTAAAGGCTTTAAAAATAATTTCTTGGTTTGAATTCTATAAAATGGGGTTGCGACGTAATGACCATGGGAAAATGTGGGTCCCAGAGTGAGACTAGTTGAGAACCCCTGAACTAAACTATACCTGAGACATAACTGGCTGTGTGTGTGCATGGAAATACAAGTTTGTGTGTGCACGTGTGTGTTTTGTGTGTGTTCCTCTGTGGTATGCAGTAGTATGCGCCCATGCAGACGAACAATATTGTCAGTTTATGATTTGCATCAGAGCAAATAAGCAGCAGGGTTGTAAGCACAGACCTGGGGGAAGGCTTCATGGTCTGAGCCAAGGTGAGAGTTGTCGGCTGACCGTTCCCAGGCTGCAGCTCTGGAGAGACAACCGGCAGCAGCAGCAGCAGGTCTTGGAAAGTCATTTTCAGCATTTCACATTCCTCTGCCAAGCAGCGCTCTGACTCTGAAGCTCCGTCTCTGTACCTTCCCTGCAGCAGAAAAAAAAGAAGAATAACAGTATTAATTCATTTTTATTCCGCCGGTCGTGGCGTTACTGTTGAACACTGAAGAAGACAGGCAGGGCGATCAGGCAGGCGGGCGGTTGGTGGTTTGCGGGCATCTGGATAGACCATCACAGAAGTCAGTCACTATCCGGGGCCGCGGGGTCACAGTGATGCCGTAAATCGCCCGGCTAACTACTGTTCATAAATTTCAGGGCAACACGCTGGTTGCTCGGTCTGAATATCTTTGACTGCTGCCTCAGTGTGAAGTATCGGGGTGAGAGGGTGTGAGTTATGGGAGACCACCTGAGTGCCAAGGCAGAGCTGCACAGAGCCGGGCAGGGGGCTCTGGCTGATACCGCTGTTTTCTTTCTTTCTTTTTTTTTTTTTTTACGACCCGGGGTTATGTAGAGGACAGGTTCAACCACCAAGTGTTCGACAGTGAAGCTTTACTTTGGCTTTGAGCTTCACACTTCTCTCCTCAGCCCCTCTGCTTGGGAAAACAATGCCGCACAGCGATACGACCCTGCAAGTCGTTTGATGTTGGTCCTACAGTACAAGCCTCCTCTTCTTCTTCTTCTTCATCTCCTTCATCTTTTGCTGGCGTTTGATTCACTTCTCTCCTTCTTCTCTCCTCGCCTCGTTCCTCCGGCTCCACTGTGCGAAACAGCGCAGGACAGAGTCTGAGCCAGAGCCAACAATAATAATCATAAAGCTAAGAATGCGTACGCACGTCTCCTCTGTCGCTCATAACGACGGCTGCTGATGGCTCCTCTAAGGCCGATTCCTCCTCTGGATGAAGTCTGGCAGCTCAGAGACAGACAGACAGACAGGAACAGATGGACGCTCAGCTCAGCTGCAGACGAGACAGTTCACAAGTGAAGTGCTGCACATGTTTGGATGTTGGGATGATGCCGTTAATTCAGTAATAAGCCTATTGTCATGTTAGGTACAGCAAGATCTTAACTAACGTGTACCATGTAGGGATGTCACGATTATACATTTTCTTGGTACGATTATTGTCAGAGAAATAATCACGGTACTACGATTACCACGATTATTATACATTAATTAATTTCAAAACACTATGAATGTGTAAAATCAAATATAATCGAAATATAATTATATTACTCATTGTTTACACAAAATATTTCAAGTATCTATTAATATATGACCAATTATTAATCCCCCAGGGGAAATGTTTGAAATATTCAGGTCATAAATTGTCATCTATACCAAATGTTTACGTTTATTTTAATCGTTTTTTGTTTTGTTTTGCTTTTTTGTAAGTTAAAAATGACACGTTAACATTTAAATTCCTACCAATTCAGTGTTACATTAGTTAAATGGACCAGTATCTGTGCATTTACCTTTATTTTTGCGCACATCTGCCAATAAGGTTCCAACATCATCTTTTTGTGAAAGTGACGGTATTTAGGAATCTTTACGATCAATTAATTGTGGCGTTTATTACCACGATTAATTGTGAAAACAAGTAATCGTGACATCCCTAGTACCATGGCATGAAATGTATGTGGTATGTAGATAAAATGTATTATTATTATTTATATGATTTATGATCTCTGTGTAGCTGAGGAGACATATTGCATTTAAACTGATGTAATTTCTGATCCCTGGAGGAACTGTTAGTAGATAGATAGATAGATAGATAGATAGATAGATAGATTATTATATATATTATATATTATTATATATATTGATTATTGTGCACTAAGTAAACTCAACCCACCGTTTACTGTAATTTAACGATAATGTGCGATGACGATGACAGTGTTCAATATTGCGATGACGATATGAGTTGTGATGGACCATACAGAGTCTTTCTGCTTTAATAGATATAAAAGGATAATAGAATAAAATATTTTGAACATTTCTATTCAACAAATTTCACATGAATAACCATTCGATTAGCCAAGGCGTTCATTTAAAGGGATAGTTCAATATTTTGGCAAATTAGCGGAGTTGTTTTCGAGGTAAATGCAGAGACTGCTTGTTGAAAAACTGTCCCCGACAGCAACGCGCATCAGCAGTTTTGCATGAATTTACCTCTAAAACAACTCTGTCTCATAACGTTCTGTTATTATCTCATAGCGTGGTGAATGTGCAGGTCACAACTTGTCCACCAGAGCGTTTTGGAGTTGTTGGATTGTGTATTTGATGAGTTTGATGAGGGAAACCAAGAAATCCCATGAGCCTCCGTAGCGTAGCTCTGAGCAGCTCGTGGCTCTGCTCCGCCGTTCTAAAAATAGCTTGCACCAACAATTAAAGGTAACGAACCTACTCCTATAGGGATATGGCAATGGGCCAATTTGCCGAAATGTTGAACTATCCCTTTAACTCCTCTCCTCACCAACCTCACCTTCTGTGACGTGTTTATTGCGCACGTTCATATCGCGATGACGATGAAAATACGATTAATCGGTCAGCCCTAATTTAAATTGTAAATATAGTTCAGAAGAGAAAAAAGCGAGTCAGCTAATAGGTAAATAATGAGAGATTCTTTAGACGGTTAATGAACATGTGATGTGTGAGTGAAGGTCTTGTGATTAGTTTGTCCTCACTTAATTTTCCACTTAATTAAATGTGTGAGAGATGATTTCATGTCGGTGTGTGTTGTGATCCCTGTCGGTCATATAAGCTGGATCATCGCTGTAACAGAGAGGAGGGGGGAGCCCTAATGCTGTGTGTGTGTGTGTGTGTGTTGTGGTCTGTGATTACAGCTTCATTAAACCATCTCAGGCCTAATTGCAGAGCGCGCGGTGGCGTGCTTGGCAGCTCCCGCCTGCGGTCTAAAGAAAGCACATTAACGTGATTCATTTGTAGCTTATACACAATGACAAATAAACACACGTGTACGAGCATGAACTCCACATTATAAATACATCCCATAATGAACGCCCCGCAGGCGCACACCGGCCCGAGCTCTTTAAATGTTGGACCGGGGTCTTTTTTTCCTCCTCAAACCACCTAATTACAGATCAGAGGTCGCACACAGAGCCGGCCCTGTGATGATGCGTTTAAGGCCCCGGTGCAGGTCAGTTGTCCACTGCTCCGCCAGCAGGGGGTACCAAACCCATGGTGCTGGGGCTTGTCCAACAAATACATCACATCTTCTCACCTCTTCTCTCTCTGGATGAAGGGTTATTTGAGAAAGTTATAAAATTCACTCCTCAAGAATAACTCATCCAGCGCTCTGGGAATCTATGATGGACTTTTTTTTTTTTTGAGCAAATTTATAATCCAGAAAATTATCATCACATCAACCAACAATGGCAGTAATTTCTAATTGCATATTGAGATACAATTAGAAGGTAAAGTAAGGAAGAGAGTAAAAAAAAAAAGGGCATAAATGTGTTAAGGAGGTTGTGCAAAACGGCCTTTTACAATTTAAATGCATCTTAGAGACACAAGTACAAGATCTGATAGCGATGCACAGTGATGCTTGACAATAGACGCAAGGCATCTTTATTTATGTAGCACATTTCATACCAAGGCAACTCAATCTGCTTTACATACAGACAAAACATTTAAAAAGAACAGCATAAATTAAAAAAAAATTGTAAACATTAAACATAAAGTTAAAAGCAGGAGTAAAGAAGAATAAAAAGTAGAAGAAATGAAAATAGATAAAGTTTAAATTTCTTAAAAAGAGATGAAAAGAGAAATGTTTTTAACCTGGATTTAAAAGTACTTCTGCTGGTAGTTTGTTCCAGTTGTGTGCAGCATAGCAGCTACAGTAAATGCTGCTTCACCATGTCTGGTTTGAACTCTGTGCTCCACTATCTGACCTGAGTCAGTAGATCTCAGAGCTCTACTGGGTTTATACTCTACTAACATGTCATTCATGTATTCTGCACCTAAACCATTCAGTGATTTGTAAACCAGTAGCAGAACTTTAAAATCTATTCTGGTAGCTGACTGGGAGCCAATGGAGAGGAGTGTTGTCATACAACAATAAGTTATAAACATGAATAGGAACCAGCTGCCTTTAACTTCCTATGATAGCTTGTTTTTAAAGTGATAGTTTGGATCATTCCACATGGGATTGTGTGACGTATTTATCTACAAGTCAGTGTTTTATGTTGAGTAGATTCAGATCAGTGCTCCTGGTTTAGAGGAGCAGCAGGAGCACCGGCACTGTAGCCTAGTGGATGGACGCCTTCTGAAAAAATGAGCTTTTAGCACGATTTGGTTTGAATATTCATACCACTTTATCTTGTCATCAAACAGCACTTTCCTATGCACAGGTGTTTCCACACTGATCAAAAAGCTGAGTTGTGTGGTTGTAGATAATCTTTTTTATTTTCTGAGCAATGTTACCAACACTTTTTTTTTTAAATTCTACTAAATAAAAAGATATCATCAAAAGATGCTCCTCGCTGGACGCAGCTGAAGCGACTGTAGCGATGAGGTTAAGGGAGTCGAAGTGAGAAGTGACCGCATGCATATGATACAGAAACGTATATGCCGTCTTAATGACACCACACCATGATGATGTGATAATGATGATGACGACGGTAATGTTGATTGGAGCTAATGACGGCGCTCCAGGGGCAGTTCCTCTGACGAGCCACATTATTAACATTTCTTAAGACACATGGACCGATTTAATCCAACATCAACATTATTTAAGCGATGTTCAGTTTTTTCCTGCTTCTTTTCACCTCGTCCTCGTCTCATCTCCTTCAATGACGATGTATTTCTTTTACATTTATTTTCTGTGTAGTTTTGTAAAGTTTCTCACAGGGATTTTAAAGGGATAGTTCAACATTTTGGCAATATGGCCCATTGCCATAATCCTATAGTCATAGCAGTAGGTTTGTTACCTTTAATTGTTGGTGCAAGCTATTTTTAGAACGGCGGAGCAGAGCCGCAAGCTGCTCAGAGGTACGTTGAGGAGGCTCATGGGATTTCTTGGTTTCCCTCATCAAACTCATCAAATACACAATCCAACAACTCCAAAACGCTCTGGTGGACAAGTTGTGACCTGCACATTCACCACGCTATGAGATAATAACAGAACGTTACCAGACAGAGTTGTTTTGGAGGCAAATACAGAGACTGCTTGCCGAAAAACTGCCCCCGACGGGAACGCGCATCAGTGGTTTTGCATGAATTTACCTCTAAAACAACTCTGTCTCTTAACGCTCCATTATTATCTCATAGCGTGGTGAATGTGCAGGTCACAACTTGTCCACCAGAGCGTTGTGGAGTTGTTGGATTGTGTATTTGATGAGTCTGATGAGGGAAACCAAGAAATTCTATTAGCCTCCGTAGCGTAGCTCTGAGCAGCTCGCGGCTCTGCTCCGCCGTTCTAGAAATAGCTTGCACCGACAATTAACCTGCTCCTAAAACTATAGGGTTTATGGCAATGGGCCAATTTGCCAAAATGTTGAACTGTCCCTTTAAATAGTTCCTCCAATAAAAATATAACCTATACACATGAATGTGAATGTGCAGGTTTTGCCCAGTTTAATTCTATTACACAATGTTTCAAGGTTTAGTTCAGTAGGAGATTTAAGTCCCTGTCCCTGTCCTGCTGTGCTCCCCCTGCAGACGATCCTGGCTGCTACAATATCAGAAGAGTTATTCAGGCGTAACAGCAGTATGCAAATATGAAACAATCATTGTCCTGTACTTCAATTAACTTTCACCCTCCTGTTACTGGAGCAGCCTTTTGGCTCTCATTCAGTGCAGCTACAGAGTAGAGAGATCATATTGTGCCAAAGGCCAGAATGAGTCTTCAGGGATTTTGTGGTATGGCATTGACCTGGCAGGTGAACATGTAGGTGTGTGTGTGTGTGTGTGTGTGTGTGTGTGTGTGTGTGTGTCCTTTGCTCCCAGCAAGCGCCCAACTCCCCATAACAGGAAACAGCGAGGTGAGGCCAGGGTTTATGGGCTAACATGCCCTCAAAGGAGCCTCTTGTTTTGAAACAGAGCTGCAGCTCTTCAGGCTTGTTTTCCATATTGGTCTGGCGTGGAACGATTTGACCCTGGCACACGGGCAGGAAAACATGACACCGGCTGGAGCTTTGAACGCCGTGGGGACGGGCGAGGGGCTGCCAGTGCCCCCCCCCACCAACCCCCCACCCCCAATCCAATCCAACACAACCCCCCTCCTTTTTTTTGGGTCAGGCAGAAACAGGTTGGGCATCTAATGCCAACTGACCGCCAGAGAGCTCAACCTGCAGAAGCTGCAAATGATCTCAGCTGTAGATCCAGGGCATAACTATAACTCTGAGTGGGGCATTTGAGTTGTTTAGCATTTTTAAGGCTCATCCAGCTTTGTTTCAGTGCATAAGATAAGATAGCCTTTATTATCCTTGCACAAGGTACAACGAAATTGAGGGTGCTCCCACAGAGCCACCATGCACCACAAGATAAGGTCAGTGATGGAAGTGGTACTTAGAAATATATATGATGAGTTTGATTTAAAAAAGGGTTACAGGGTCTCTGCTAACGTGGGAATCAAACCCACGACCTTAAGGTCAAGAGTCACTCATTGTAAAGACAGAACACATGATCATCTCAATCTGAACACTGGCATAAAGGAGCTGAGACTGATGTATGACACGATGACTGGAAGAATTAATCAGTTAATTAAGAATTAACTGATTAGAGTTAGTGTTTGTGTGTCGTTGTGTGTTGGTGCTGCATTGTGCTGCCAGGTGTGCGAGTTTTACTGCGTTGTTCCAGATTTTAAGATACAGAGATGCAGGATATGCATTTATTTCCACATCCTGAACCATAAATGTGCGTAAATAAATAAATGAATAAATAAATATTAAATTAAAGAAATAAATGTATTTATGTAGCCTAGGTATTTCACAGTGGCGATTTGACATAAATATCTTAATATATCCAGAGGATGTACAACTGTGTCTATATGTGATATTAATATATCTTAACATATATATCTTCATTATGTAGGAGAGTAGGTGTGTCTGGTGTGACCTGCTTCACTACTTGAGCACGTTTACGTTAGTCATCGGTCACATGATGCCATACACATACTGGTTATGCCTGTCAATCAATCTGTCTGTCGTGTGTCAGCCTGCCTTCAGAGGTTGCAGTGGTGATTATACCTGCTTAGTTATCATGTGGCACACAGGGTTACATAGAAATGTATGGGAGAAAGGGTTTTGTAGTTTAAAAACAGAGGACACGTCTGCTTTTCTTAGGAAATCAGCTCCTTATTTTGTATTGGAGTAAATGGGCAGCGGATTGAGAGACTGGCATCACTCTGAGGCTCACAGTTCAGATTCTCTAAGCCTGTCAGCTTTGAGGGCGGAGTATAAGAACTACAACAAGTTTGTCTACAACTGTGGAAAAAAATACGCATGTAGGATTTAATTTGTGGCCAGGAGGACGAACTAAAGAGAAACATTTCTGACAATCTTTAGACCCTCTGTCACTCTAGCGATGATGTCATCTTCTCTAGCCCTGTACATTCTGTGCAATACACACCCATTATAAACTGGAAACTGCCAAAACTGTGAATGAATAACTGTCACTAATCAATAATTGTTGGAGATATCAATAAGTTGAATCTTGCTTGAATAGCTGAAAGTTTTGTGAACAGTTTAAAGGTTTGAGGCAAGTCTGTAAAAGAAAGTGTTCTGATATATTGTACCAGTCGTTGTGTGCAAAGAGTCTCAGGTTTTGAAGAGTTTAAAGGTCGTCTCCATTCATTATAAAGGGAAAAATGCAGGAAAAGTTAAATATAAAGTAATAATAATTTGTATATTGAATCAAATTAAATAGAAAATAGTAATAACTTAACATTGCTCACTGAGATATTTCATTTTTTCTAACAGTTGTGCTTTTCTTACTATGACTAGTGACGAGTAAATAACTGCACCAAATGTCTGTGGTGAAAAAAAGCTTGTTCAACAAATGACTAAATCCACATGACAGGCATGACTTGACAACTGGTCATCGTCTCCAGGAAAACTGAGCAAACTTCATGAGCTGAGACAGGAAAAAAAATTGTTAAAATAATTTGGTTAAATCGCTGTACATGGCTATAGAGTAGATGACACATTTAACAATCCAAGCCAAATGTTTCCTTCAACTATGCTCCCATTGTTTTCTATTCATTTTATTTCAGTATGGTAATCAACTCATGCACAGTTGACATTTCCTCTAATCCATACTTATATATCAAAACATAAAATACCCCGATCATCATCAAAAATCATTAAAAACAAACAAATGCTCATCCTTATATAACACTGATTTGTAGTTCAGTTTCAGTTTCTTAAACAGTAGCCAAACTACAAACATGGCTTCTTGATACCAGCTGCAAGACTTTATAAATAACTGCAAAAAAGTATACCATCACAATTACAGGCCGTGATAGAGCTGCAATAATTAATCGATTATTCGAACAATAATCGATTATTAAATTAACTGTCCACTATTTTGATAATCGAATAATCGGTTTGGGTCGTTTTTTAAGAAAAAAAGTCAAAATTCTCTGATTTCAGCTTCGTGCATATTTATAGTTTCTTTGTTCCTTTATGATAATAAACCGAGTCTCTCTTTGGTTTGTGGACAAAACAAGACACTTGAGGACGTCATCTTGTGGTTTGGGAAACACTGATTGACATTTGTCAACATTTTTTTTTTTTAACATTTTATTGACCAAACAACTAATCGATGAATCGTTTAATGAAAATAATACAGTTGTGATCATACTGTAAACCCACTGTGCACTATACTGTAATGTACCTGCAGAGCTCAGTGTGTGTCTGCTTATTTTCTTCTGCCCCCCTGTGGCCAAACATCAGTATATATGTGTCGTCCTCAGTAGAGAGATGCAGAGTGATGTTTTTCACACTTTATACTTGTAGTTAATCTTGTGTGCAGGCTGTATGTACCTGTACGGTGTCTCTCGTGTCGAGGCCTAGAACATGACCGTCCCCTGCAGCTTCCTGGGTTTCCTCCAACCTGTAGCTCCTCCTCAACCCTCTCTCTCTTCCCCTTCACCTCCACTGTTACCCCCCAGACCTGGAGAGGAAGCATGGGGGGCTGGCTATAGCTGGCAGTGTGAGTGAGCGTACAAGTGTGTGTGTGTGTGTGTGTGTGTGTGCACATGTGAGGGGGATTGAACGATGAATGTCATGACTGGTTCGGAATTTTCCAGAGTGCCCCAGAATGTGCGGTTGGAAAGTCTGAGCAGGGAAAAAAGACGAGGAGTAACATGGGTGAGGGGAACAAGACCTTATTGACAGGGCTCGCTCTCACACACACACACACACACACACACACACACACACACACACACACACACACACACACACACACACACACACACACACACACACACACACACACACACACACACACACACACACACACACACAGCACACACACACACTTTGGCCCCATGTCTGGCAAAAGCTCCTGATTCATGTGGATGTTACACCTAATGATCCCAGGCCGCAGCGTGCAGGTTTTTCAGGAAGGTTGTGTTCCAGCTCCGTGAAAGACTTTTTTTTTTAAAGTTTTTTTTTCATGTCCATTAATGTGTCACGGACTGAACAATATACAGGTTTACTTTCCAGCTAATCACTGCGCCAGCCAGTTTCACACAAGATTTCCCATTTCCCTCTTAAAACAGCTGGTGATATATGACTCTGCAGAGGGTTTAGAAATGAAATGTAAAGCGAGACTGCGCTCAAAAATCCACGTTTTTATTTATTTATTACAAACAAATCAGGTAGTCGGTGTTGTTTTGTGGTGACACATCTGGGTCATATTGAACCTTCTCCTATACTGTTCACATCTGCTTCCACTGCTGCACGGTAACCTGTAAGTGCACGCACACAGCTGTGGCCTGCATGTTCGCTATTCCTGACGTTGCTGTTCCCGTGTTCGTGCCGGAGTCTAATATTGGCCATTTCTTTTAAAGATAATGTGAACAGACACTTGAAAAAAATAAAAGAATAAATCAGATCTAAAATGAAATCTGAAAGGAGCACGAATTAAGGCTGCAGTGTGGATGTTGTCATTCTGTGATATCTTGATGTCTTGCATTAACTTAAATGTGAAATAGTTTGTTTTGGTTGTGTTGCAGCGTTTCGTTTGACATGTCACAATCATAAAAAATTTGACCATTAATTGTGGTAGAAATAATTTATTAATAATTAAATTGTCTTTTTCTAAACATTATATACCAATATTATAGTATAAGCCTGAACATAATAATACATACAACCTATGAAGGACAAGAAGAGTTGTTAAAGTCCCTGAAAGATACAGATATTAGTCCGCGGAGTTTGTCTGTCAGCTCTAATAGAGGAGAAGAGGAAGCTGCTCCAAAAAAGCTTCACTGTAAAACACACAAGAAGCTGAATGAATCAATTCAAACTGGAATAATAAATAATCAATAACATGCTGATTGGATTATTGACATTTAACATTGAAACAGATGAATAAAAATTACATTTCTGTTTGCAACTAAATCTACTGTATGATGCTCATGTCAATAGATGTTCATGCAAAGCGGTCATTGAATATTAGAAATTAAGCTCCTCGAGATAAACGACTCGTGACGATGTCATTTAAAAGAGGACAAAGAGGAAACAGAGATGGAAATATCAGATTTCTGTTTTTATACAGATGATAGAAAACGATGCTATGTGAAATGAATTAAGTTAGAAGAACCTCATACTTGTGAATGTTAAAATACCATGTTACAGGTTTTTCAAGTTTTTTTTTCTCTCTTGTCTCTTTTCAGGACGGCTCCTACCTGGCTGAGTTCCTGATAGCTAAAGGCTACAAGGTGAGAAAAGCCCCGAGCACACACACACACACACACGCACGCACGCACGCACGCACGCACGCACGCACACACACACACACACACACACACACACACACACACACACACACACACACACACACACACACACACACACACACACACACAGAGATCAGTGTCCAGAGTCTGTTCTTAGGAAACACAGACATAAACACCAGTGAATCCAGACACTTGAACATGCCAACACACACATACACACACACATACACACACACACACACACACACACACACACACACACACACACACACACACACACACACACACACACACACACACACACACATAGAGGGACATTCCCCTGATAAGCGGCGTCCAGTCACAGCAGAGTGAGTGGGAGCTGCTTAGGAATCGTGACGTAACGTGACAGTCAGCTCGCTCCATGCGTGGTCCGACCGGCTCACATCACATCTCACCCCGATAAGACCCTTTGTGCCGGTTGGAGCCTGTTAACCCCCTCAACTTTTACCCCCGAGGTCGCGCCATTAACGGGGGAAGGGGTTGTTATTATTATATGGCCGTACATGTGAGGTCGGCAACTTTCAACCTGCAGCTGCGGCGTGTGATGTGATGTCAGAGCGCAGGAAAGTCAACACGCCGGTGGATGGACGCAGAGGTTAACAAGCTGTTTCTGACTGACTGACGACTGCGTTCACGCCACACGCTCACCAACACATGTTACATAAACACACACACGCACACGTTGCACCAGAGCTCATTGTTGTTGTCCTGACAGTAGCTGCATGACTTCATTTCCCCTTTCACACACACACACACACACACACACACACACACACACACACACACACACACACACACACACACACACACACACACACACACACACACACACACACACACACACACACACACATGTTTGTATGGCTATCTTTGTGAGGACATTCATTGACATAATGTATTCCCTAGCTAGCCCCTTACCCTATAACCTTAAAGGTACATTGTGTAGGAATTACTCCCATCTAGCGTTGCGGTTGTATATCACAAGCACCTCAGTAGTAATTTTCATGCTGCATTCACGTGAAATTGGGCAGACGGCAGACGGACGACAGCCGCTGCAGGTAACGGCATAAACAGGCCTCTATGTAAACAAGTGGTCCGTCAGCACGAGGCAAAACAATACACGTGACAATATGTTGTCATGGCGATGTCGTATTGTTTACCAGACCCACGTTTTACCGGCTTTCTCTGGACTTCTGTGACTGAAATGACATCTGGTTTGTTAGCGACGGCCGTCCGCCCGACTGCAGGTGAATGCAGCATCAGTGTAACGCTCCATTCCTCCTCACTGCGTTACCGCGGTGACTTTTCACAGACGCCACCTCGACCTGAGCCGACAGCTCCGGTGTCTCCGCTGAGTTTCCGTGGTTTCCTACCGTCACGCTGCCACTGAACGTTAAAAACATGGCGACACCACATGGCAGCAGCACCGAGCTTACCCGCTCCATGGAGATATGAATGATATGAACGGCTCATTCAGAGCTGAAAGGAACACTTCAGTTTGTTGATGGGGGGGATTACTGATTAATGAAAAACAGACTTTTGAACGAAATAACCAATTTTCGTGATTAGATAACAGGAGAAGTTACACAATGTCACTTTAACCATCCAAAACAAATGCCTATAACCTTAACCATTACTCTTAAGGCCCCAGTATGTAACTTATTTGGCTTTTTATTAGCAAAAATCAAATATTGCTTTCATAAATACGTATTTCACTGAAGTCGAATCACACCCGCATACAAATGAAAGCTTTCTCGTACCTTAGAATGAGTTGTTACAAGTCGTTACAAATATACAAGGGGGGGCGCACCGAACCGAGGCGGCCATGTTGCATCGCCATTTTTTACGTTCAGTGGCAGCGTGACTGTAGGTAACCATAGAAACTCACCGGAGCTGTCGGCTCGGCCTGTTAAAACTGTCACCACTGTGTAGTGTGAGGAAGGACGGAGGCACTGGTGTTGCATTCAGGTGCAGTCAGGCAGACGGCCGTCGGCAAACCAACCGGATGTCATTTTACTCCACGAGAGAAAGACGGTAAAACAATACCACATCACCATGACAACATATTGTCACGCCTGTATTGTTTTGCCTCGTGCTGGCGGACCACTTGTTTACATAGACGCTTGTTTATCCCGTTACATGCAGCGTCTGTTGTCTGTCTGACGTCTGCCCGATTTCACGTGAATGCAACATCAAGAATACGTTCAGATATGCAACCGCACCGCTAGATGGGGGGAATTCCTACATACTGGGGCTTTAACCTAACTTAAACCTAATTATAATAACCTCGTTATTATAAAGTCTTAACCCTCTTGGAAGGGGTCTGAGAAAGTGAGAACTGGCCAAAATGTCCTCACACACACACACACACACACACACACACACACATACACACACATACACAGCTCCATTGCAGCCTGGTCAGAGTCACAGACGGCAGAGAGGAAGTGGACTGGATCCAGGTTGGAGATGCTGATGTGATGTGATGGGGATGAGGAGGGGGGTGGGGGGAGGAGGGGTTGGGGGGGGCATTAAAGAGGAGCGCACATGCAGGCAGGAAGTGCACAGTGAATAAAGGAAGTCAGGTCAGGGCACAGCGTCCTCCCACTAATGGACTCTCCTCGGATCAGGTCCTGTTATCTTCCCTCAGCAGAGCTTCCTCACACACACGCACACACACACACACACACACACACACACACACACACACACACACACCCTCCTCAGAACATGGAGTACAGATCACAAATCACAGATCACACAGGCTGCATTAAAAACACAGCGAGCCGGGGCTGTGACACAGTGTTGTTGTATCAACTTTTTTTTTACAACACAAAACAGACACATTAAAGAAAAACGACAAATAAACGAATGGAGAAACGTCCACACTTTTGCAACTGAGCAAAACCGTACAATTTTTGATAAGCGAAAGAAGAAAAAGGAAAAATAATACTTTATTTAGCACTTCTCTTAACAAGGTTGTAAAGCATTTGCTATGTTATTTTAAAAGAAATAATACAATAAAAACTTGAAAAATGTCAAATTCTAATCTGTTTCCTGTCTTGCTCTGATTTTAACGCTGAAGGTTCGATTGTTACCATTAAACTAAAAAATGCTCTGAGAAGGTTTTATTTGGCCGCTTATATGTGTTTTCAAGATTTTTAAGTTACCATAACAAGTGATATTAAGTAATACTGATCGGCCTTTAGGAACTCGGTATTACAGTTGTTAGTGCATCTGTGTCACTTCTGCTCTGACTGGAGGGTCCCAGTCACCAGGCAGTGACACTGTTGTTGTTGATCTTCTATTTGCATACTCAAACATTTGCATTTGAACAGGTGTTTGTGTGCTCAGCTGTGAATCTGTGTACAAAGTCAGTGGAGAGATTGATTTAAAGTCTGTAGGAAGGGTTTAAGGATCTTTTTAAGATAACAAAACACAAAACAAAACAAAAACATGATCCATAAATCAGAATTAGGTCACTATGTTGATGATATCTATAATCTAACTCTTTGTATAAATCTCCTTTTTCTCTCAGGTTCATGGTATCCTGCGTCGCTCCAGCTCCTTCAACACCGGTCGTATTGAGCATCTGTATTCGAACCCCCAGACTCACAGTGGAGGCAGTAAGTGTCCCGTTTACTCCATCACAGATAGAGGTTTAGATATTCACCAGGCATCAGAGGTCACAGGAAATGAGTTGGTAACAGATGATGACAACTACACATCTATAATCTACTGTAGAACTCCATGATTGATGATGATTAATAACCTCTTGTACAAAAATTGCCGCGTCAGTTCTCAGTTACGCCAAGAAGCTGTTTTATCGTGTTTCTTCTTCTATTTTTTTCCTCCAACTAAGAACACAAGAGCAGCTTATTCTCCAAATATGGCAGCTGCCAATAGTTTCACATGCTGATCTTTTCTTTTTCTTTGTTATCCCTCCCTCTGCAAACCCCTAATCACCAGCCTACAGACCTCAGACACCCTTGACCAAAGTCGCCTCTATTCATGTCCAAAATGTGGGACAACACACTTTATATTGAAAACTTAAGAGTGGAGAATAGATGATAGTGAAGCTTTAGTTACACCAGAGCCCTTTTGACCTATAGTTTCAATCTGTTGTATGTGATATTCTGTCAATGAAATGTCAGTTTTTCAGAGTCTGTGTCTGTTTACACGTTCCTACTCTGATGTTAGACAAAAACAAAACAAAACTTCTCAAAGCATTTGAACATGTGAAGGATCAGGAAGCTTGAATTACTCTAAGGACCTGACTGATATGGGATTTATGTGGCTGATAATAGTATTAGGGAGAAAATAATTCAGACTTGTGACAAATACGTGTTGGAGACTCGACATTTTACTAGATGAATGATTTAGATAGAGATATATAGATAGACAGATAGATAGATATGCATGTATTTGCATGTATTTAGATATAGTAGATAGATAGATAGATAGATAGATAGATAGTGTGCATGTACAGTATTTATTTTATATCCAGCAGCTCATATACATATAACAACATAAAAACGTCATCACAAAAAGGCAGCTTAAAAATAAAGTAGCAATACATTTAAAGTGAAATATAAACTCATTAACTCAGAATTTTTTTAAATGGCTTCAATACAGCACTGCAGTAAACCCTTCGAAATTGTAACTGCAAAGACTTTCAAATGAATAATTACACTTTTTATCGTAACAAGCCCCAGTCAGTCCGATATAAAGGAGAGTATCAAAAACTGAGTGAACATAACACCAACATTATTTTTGCTCTAGTGCAGGGGTGTCAATCTCATTTTAGTTCAGCGCAGTTTGATCTCAAGTGGACCAGACCGGTAAAATAAGAGCATACTGTAAAAACCTATAAATAACAAGAACTCTAAACTTTTCTTTTTGTTTTAGTGCAAACAAGTACATTTTTAAGATATTTACAGTTAAGTATTTATCCTTTGACAAAAAATATTATGAACAAGCACATTTTCTGAGAAAAACATGCAGAGTTTCGACGATATTATGCCCTTTCTGTCTTTTTTTTTTAGTGGATCAAGCAATGCAAGAACATTTTATCTGTTTATTGGTTGTCTATTGTCCTATTGTCTTAAGTGTTCCTGTTTGAGCTCTCGCAAACCCTTTTCCAATGTGGTTTCCTTCCACAAATGGCAAATAAACTGACTCTGTCTCTGACTCCGATTTGAGTGAGGTCTGTGAATTAATGAGTGTGTGTGTGTGTGTTTGCTTTCTGTCAGACATGAAGCTGCATTACGGCGACCTGACTGACAGCACCTGTCTGGTGAAGATCATCAACGAGGTGAAGCCGACTGAGATCTACAACCTCGGCGCCCAGAGTCACGTCAAGGTAGGAAAGAGCGATGTCGTTCAGTCAGGTTCTGTTCCTCTGAACTAAAAACCCAGTTACAACTAAATTTCTATTGAATTTAGTCAAACATTCCTGGGAATTACTTACTGCACCTGTGTTTGTTTAGAAAAGCGAGACAAAGGCCTAAGAGCTGATATACTTCCTGATAACGGTGAACATGCCTTCCTAAAAACATGATGTAATCGTAGTCAATCTGAAACCAAACCAAGGAGACAGTGATAAAGTGTGTGTGTGTGTGTGTCAGCTGCAAAAGGAAAACTGGTTTTTAGACTTACGCCCCAATAAACTTCTAGTTAAATGTGATCTGATGATAGAGAAGAGGAAATAAAATACTGGCAGGTTGCAAACCGTTTTTGTACATCATCACACCACTTCACATTACAATAGATAATTCATTTCCGTTGTTACATGGAAACGCGCTGCCACCGCCTGATGATAATGACGGTTTACTGGTGTTTTCAGGGAGATTTCACATTTTCAAAGTGGGAAATGGCTGATGCTTTTCCATAACAACACACGCTACTGAACAAAATGCATTCATTTTATTCTCCTTTTGGCTCTGTGATCTAAAGATTCACCATCTCACCTAATTTCCACTGAGTGATGCGAGTGCCTTCCAACTACTATTTTGTATATAAATATATTATTCTCTCTTTAAATAATAAAAAAAAAGTGTCAACCACTGGAGCAATTAAAAGTTGATTTTTCATAGTTTAGCTTATAAAAAATTTGCAGCCAGCAGCTTCCTGGAAAGAGAAAAGTTATAAAAATTGACTCATGCTTTTGGAAAGTGATCAGCAGCAGTAATTAGAGGTTTTTAGTGCTTCACAGTTAATGGTCTTACACATGCATGGATGCAACTTGAAGCACCATGAGCAGCAGACTACCTGTTAAATGTAATATTACTCGAGTTTTTTCACCGCTGCTGCATCCAGACATCCAGGAAATGAGCAAAGACTCATCATCTTCTGCAAATCCACCCTGATTTACATCTGTCTTCATGAAGTCATTATGAAACTCTTCAGTCAGACGTTGTGTGTGACATCTGTGCGTGAGTGAGTCTGCTCTACATATGGTCGGTTCGGCGCTGCTGACTTGCTGCTGTTAAACGGTTAACAGGCAGATGATGTTAGAAAAAAGGGGGGACTTTTCAGTTCTGGGAAGTGAGCAGCTTCATGTGCGGAGGATGCTGGAGCTGATGGGACAGGAAGTAATGTTTTCTTGGATGGGTCAGTCTGTGCCACAATGTCCCTTTTGTCTCGGAGCTCCGCGGTGATCCCAGGAGATCCCTCGGCGCCGCCACCACCACCACCACCACCACCACCACCACCCCCTCCTCCGAACCTCCCCGCCCCCTCCAAAAAACTGGGATCTGACACAGAGTCTCCAGGCAGCGCTGATCCTCCTTCGCCATGGTGGTTTGGGTGGGACACGGAGCCAAGAGCTTAGTCAGATCATAGATAATGAGCCTATTTGTAATGCGAACATGAGACAACTGCCTTTCAATGGTAGCACTTTCTTAACAAGCCCCCGTCCATTTTTGGATGCGATTAGCGTGATTATAGCCTATCACTGAGTTTAACTCGGTCTAGACGCCCTGAGTAAAACAGGCAGCTCGTCTCACACATCACTTGGTGATGCTATGGTATCGGATTATACTGCAATTATAAATGAATAGATTACTAAACTAACAAGAAGGTAATCGGTTTATCCTTCATACCAAACAGATGCTGGTCCAGGAAATGTACAGTAAAACCAAAACAATGAGCTAAGAGTCTTAATTGGTTTTCTGTAACCTTTTATATCGTAGTGTTTTAATTTAAGTTTAGTTTTGAAACTTCTGGGTTTGTGAATGTGAGACGGACAGATGCTGTTGTTCCTATAGCTGGAGTATGAATTGCTGAAAAGAAATAGACATAACTTTGCTTATAAGCAACTGTTCGTTAAACGGGTAGTTCAACATTTTGGCAAATTAGCCCATTGCCATAATCCCAGTAGGTTTCTTACCTTTAATTGTCGGTGCAAGCTATTTTTAGAACGGCGGAGCAGAGCCGCGAGCTGCTCAGAGCTACGCTACGGAGGCTAATGGGATTTCTTGGTTTCCCTCATCAAACTCATCAAATACACAATCCAACAACTCCAAAACGCTCTCATGGACAAGTTGTGACCTGCACATTCACCACGTTATGAGATAATAACAGAACGTTATGAGACAGAGTTGTTTTTAGAGGTAAATTCATGCGAAACCGCTGATGCACGTTGCATTTACCTCTAAAACAACTCCATCTTGTAACGTTCTGTTATTATCTCATAGCGTGGTGAATGTGCAGGTCACAACTTGTCCCCCAGAGCGTTTTGGAGTTGTTGGATTGTGTATTTGATGAGTTTGATGAGGGAAACCAAGAAATCCCATTAGCCTCTATAGTGTAGCTCTGAGCAGCTCGCCGCTCTGCTCCGCCGTTCTAAAAATAGCTTGCACCAACAACTAAAGATAACGAACCTACTGCTATGACTATAAGGATTATGGCAATGGGCCAATTTGCCAAAATGTTGAACTATCCCTTTAATGCTAAAGCTAATGTGGGATATGCTTCAAGGAAAATTATAACATCATCAGCTGTAACTAAGAAGATGAAAGTTCAGCGGGTCATCGGTGTTATGACAGAGGAACTTGAATATCTCTATTAATATATCTAATGGTGGTGTTAGAGGGAAAAGTCAGCGGATCAGTTCAGTTTAATGATGAGATGAGATGAGATACACATCGGCGTGGTCGTGCTGCTGCTGGCGTGGCCGAACAGAGCGACTAATAATAATGAAGAGAGGAAGAAAGACAGACGGTGAGAAAAAAAGAAGAGAGTGGGAGAATGAGTGAGAAGAATGATGACTCCTCTCTCTCCACATCCTTTGTGGTCAGAGGCCGTGACTCTGCTCCCACCTCCCATATGGAGGATCATCCACAGGCCACACACACACATACACACACACACTCTCATACTCCAGAGTGACAGAAATTCCCAGTACCTGTACAAGGCTGTCCTGTGTTTATTTGTTTCCACACCAGTAAAACTGACTCTGGCAGCTTCTTCCTCGCCACATGCTGCCCTGCTCCGAACAGCTGAGCCTGCTGGATTTACTGGCAGCGGCGGTGTGGAGCAATTTCCAGTCTGTCCCACCACAGAGGGAAAAGATCACTCACACCGGCTACTCCGCTTTCTCTCGTCTTCTCCTCCTCCTCCTCCTCCTCCTCCTCCTCCTCTGCTCTTGCTGCTGCTGTTGTCGTCGTCTTACAGGGAATCCCATCTGAGTGCAGCGTGTTCACCAGGGGAGCTTGAGTCGTAGTATTGGTTTGAGATGGGGGTCTGTGTGTCTGTGTATGCGTGGGTGTTGGTTTCCGCTTCATCACTACGAACAGAGTAGAGGTTATTTTCTGATTCTGCAGGGGCGGAGGTGGACAGGGAATAGTGGATGGACGCTGGAGGAGCGGGGGATCCAGCTGCAGTATCAAACACAAACAAAACAAAAAGAGACTTTATGTAGGAACGAACGAACAGCCGATCAGTTCTTCAGGTCTTTGTGCTGTGAGGCGTCTTTTCCCCCTAAAGTAAATATTCCAAATACATTATCATAACCCACAGGAAAGACGACCAAAGACTTTATGAATGAGGTTGTAAAAACTTTATTAGTCTGCGGTGGATTGTTTGATATAGTGCTGCTGCTGCTTGCTGCATGCTAACTCATATAGGGCTGTGATTCGATTCGTAGCCAAGCTGCAGCACCTGAAAAGCTTTATTCTGACTTTACCGTTGTTGTTGTTGTTGGAAACTGAAACTGGTGGCAGAGGCTGTAAATTGTTGTGATCAGAAGAACCTGAAGAAGTCATAGAAATTCAAGGCGAAGTATTTGGTTTTGGTTTGCTGGGAAAACACGACGGCATGGACTGAAGATTATGTTAAAATGGAAAAGTTGGCATGTTTGGTCACTCAGAGAATTGTTTAAAAGGTTTAAAGGACACATATGAAGGTGGATAACGATGTCTTTTCTCATTTATAAAGCAGCTCTACGTTTTATATTGATACTATAAAGTATCAAAGCCTCAGTCCACAGAGAAATGCACACAGCCTGTATTCAGAAACCGAGCCTCAAAGATGGCGATGCAACATGACAGCCTCTGGTGGGTACACCGGCCACCAATGTATTTGTAAATAACTTATTCTAAGCTACGAGGCAGCTGTCATTTGTATGCGGTTGTGATTAGACTTCGGTAAATACGTACTATTTATGAAAGCAATATTTGATTTTTGCTAATAAAAAGACAAATAAGCTACATATGGTCCCTTTAAAACCAGCCGTCAAGACTTCCTGTGACTTTATGATGTCACAAGAAAGAAGTCGCCACCCTTGCCCCGCCCACTCTTCAACCGTGCAGGATTTGCAGCCAATCCGATGAGAGACCTTTTTTTTGGTTCTTCAAATAGGAAATGGTATAAAATATGGGACCTTTAATAGTTGTAAAGATTTCATTTGACATTTCTTATTTAGAAGATGCTTTATTTTAATTAAAAGTAGGTGTCATGGTTTGTTTTAAAGCCAAGCAAGGTCTCAGTTTTCAGCAGTGCAAGTTTAAGTTTCACTTTCAGGTTTATTACCACCTGTTATTGTTATTAGAGTTAGTGTTTCTTGTGACCTACAGAAAATAAAGGCCTAATTTTATATATTTAAAGTGGAAAACTGACTGTTTCTGTTACTTTACATAGTGTGTCTTTGTTGTAGCTGCTAAAAATATCAAACGCATAAAAGCACCAGGAGGATTTTAACGTCTTTGTTCTCATTAAACAAAAACCCGAACAAATAGAGAATACACCGACGCTCTGAAAAAAAGGTAGTTATAATTATTCATGAATTATTTATCTTATCAGAATAAGAAGAACTGAATATTATGGAAACTGCGGTCGCAATAAGTTTTTTGTGAACAATGGGCCCAAATGGGGAAGCGCTTTCCAGCCTGCTCACGGTAATCTGCTCCGACACGATCCCATTGTGTTCTCCAACTGAAGTGCTTCACAGGAAAAACCATGAACAAAACCCCTCAGTGTCGCTCTGCGTGTGTGTAAGAGTGTGAATGTGTGTGTGTGTTCGAGTTCTCCCACCTGCAGCTGTCACAGGAGAGACACAGGAGGACCGGCTGAATTATTTACTCACTTCACTGGTGACATGACGAGGAGAGAGAGAGAGAGGGAGGTGGAGGAGGAGGAGACAGAGAAGGTGGAAAGAGTTTGGCGAGTAGTGCGGTGGCATTAGCAGTCGGGCTTCACTTCAACTTCATTGTGTTTAATGGCTTTTGAAGACAAAAGTGCAGATTGCGCTCAGGAGACAGACTTCCCCTTCAACTATATCCTGCGTTATCCGTATCCGAATTCCTCCAGCAAGAAGACATCATCACACCCATTATCTTCTTACAGCTCTCTCTCTCTCTCTCTCTCTCTCTCTCTCTCTCTTGCACTCTTCTTTCTCCCTTTGGTCTCTACCCCATCCGGGTTTGCAGAAGCTCCCACGCCGGAGACACACAAACACACACACACACACACACACACAGGATTTAACACGCCTGTTTCCCCACAAAGCTGCACGCTGTTTGCTCGGTGCGTTGATGCGTTTATGGGCTTAAAGCATCGATTGTGCAGCCTGCCAGCAGTTTACTCTCATACACCCGGCGGTAATACCACTGCTTACTTTACTTACTACAGTTTGTGGGCACGTTATGCAATCAGTGTGTTTTTGGCTTGTTATTAGTAATGTGATTCAGTTGTTTTGCCCCCCCCCCCCCGTGTGTGTGTCATCCACTTGCATGTCAAGTGTGTGGGTAGCTGATAGTGCAGTTTGTGTTTTGGACCCACGACTTCCGGCGTATAATAGATCAACTTAATAGTCCAAGGATCCAATTTTTCTCAGCTCTTTGCCAGCTCTGCTCCAAAAAAAGGCTTCATGCTGCTTTCCAGTGAAACCTCACACACACACATAACCAAGTTTGGGGATTTTTTTATTGTCAGATAAACTAAAAGTATTGAATGCCCCCTTTGGAGTTTATTCTGATTATTCATCTGAGGCTGATAACATTGTTTAACATTTCTTTTGGATTATGTCAAATTGTATCGTCACAAGGCTTAAACTTCATGAGAAACATGTTTTTCACTGGAAAGGCAACGATAAACCTGAAGGCTTCCCCGCTTCTTAGGCCAGTTACACTGTAAAAAAAAACTCACTGGGGTATGTTAAAAAGAAATGCACATCTTAAATTAAGACTGGGTCATGGAAATGTAACATTTGAAAATGCCAAAACTGCTGCTGCACAGGCTAATAACAGCTTTAAAAACATTTAGAAGATGCACAATAAGTCTTTTTTTTCCATAGATACCGATAACATTTTTAATAGTTTATATCCACACCTGAGGTGAAGAAAGGCTAAGATGCAGTGAGTAAAGATGAATTTTTCATTATCGCTCTGCCTCTAACTTAACCATAACCAACAAGAACAGTTATGACTCTTCAAAATTAACATCTATTATTGTTTCAAACCAACTTAGGGTGGAAAAGGGACTGAAAATGTCCAAAATCGAGGCAGCATTGGCCCATTATAACTGACTCTATAATAATCGGCCTTACCTGTGTATTTTGGCCGATAATTATTGGCCAATAATGGGCCGATAATTATCAGTAGTGATAGTTATTGTGCATCCCTATATAACATGTATTGTCACTTAAGTGTTTTTGAACATTTTTCCATTTTAAAGAAACTCTTTAAGGCCTTTTAAGCCCTTAACTAATAGCCCTTAACCAGTTAGATCAGCTCCAATATAAACAAGACTGCTTCTCTTTGTTATGAACAGCTTTAATTTTTGAGTAAAGTTTCTTCTTGTGCATGAAAGTTCATTTTAGACCAAATTTGACATAGTTTTGATGATTTTCAAAAGGCCACATCTTGCAATTTTAAAGCTCAGAAACCTTTAAAACCTCCTTTGCTGATATTAAAATGCACGGCTGCTTGAAACAAGACTTCTCCTTTTATTTTGAAGTGATGAAATGTTGGAGAAATGAAACATTTTGCAAAAAAAATTGCTTCTGTGTGTAAAAAAAAGAAAGAAATTAAAACCCATCATCACAAATCAGTTTTTCCTTCCTTCATGAAAAGTTGAAATATTAGAGGAGACGGCGATAATTCTAGGAAAAAGTCAACTCCTCACGAAGTTCATTAATAAAAACAGGGATTTTTTCCCCCCTCGGTTCGTGAAAAGTGTTGGAGAAAGTGTGCGCTGCGGCGGCTGAATAGCGGTGATGGTTGTGTAAACCCCCGTGTGAGTGATGAGCGGTCTCGTCTCTGTAACAGCCCACTGGCCCGGTTTACTCACTCTCTGATTGGTGTTTACATTACACGCCGTCCAATCAGCCGCCAGTGGCACGCTCGCCTCGCAGCGAGAGTGTGTTTCTCTCGCCGGCGTAAAGTCTTCGGCTGGATCCAAATTAGCACATTCCCCCACTGAAGCGTGTGTTTTCTGTCTCGGAGGACTCATTAGCTGCATGAGTGCGGTTTGTGTGTATTTAAGGTGCCATGTTTTTCCATTGTTTTAAACGACCGTGCTCCTCCAGAACCAGAACCCCGGTTGGTTGGTTGGTTTTGGAGCCGGAGAGATGCGGTATAATCTCTCCCGCCTTATTGAATGAGCAGAAACAGGCCTTGTGCGTTGAGTTGTGTTGTATTGTGCTGTGTTGTGTTGTGCTGTGCCGGTGGTGGCCTGGTATAGTCAGCGGTCACAATAGCTCCCTGACCAGGCCGATCCCTGTTTTTATGAAAAGGTTAGGCCTCCATGCATGGGTCGAAAGTGAACTTTAGCTTAAGAATAGACTTTTCTGTGCCAAGAGAAACAAGTCTGCACTTTTCCTCGTTCGGAGTCAGGGAATGTTTTGCGGTTGTGCTTTTGTGGGTCAGATTTGTTGCTCCACTCATGAGTCAGTTCTTTTTCTGTTTTCCAGCAAGGTTGTAACACATGGAAACATGCAGTTTGGGGAAAAGGAGAAGCAGAGGATGAGAGGGAGAGAGAGTAGAGTAGAGTGGAGTGGAAGGGGGGATGGGGGGACTTCTTGAGGTTTGTTAAGTAAATACTCAGAGCCAATAAATAGTATCAGAAAGCTAAATATGATTGTCTGTAAGTCTGCATCTTAAATCAAACCCCGCAGATATTCCACATCGACTGTCTTTTCTTCTTGTTCTTGTGTGACTCTCAGGAGCCAAAACACAGGGAGCTGGTGCAGTTTCAGCTGCGGTTTGTAGATGGCAGCAGTGAGCCACTGTGGACGGCAGCAGCAGTGAGTCAGGTTTAAACAGCAGAGACACACCTGAGGAAAGAAACCAGCTGAGAGGGATCAGATGTGACCGTTTCTTTAACACATCGTTCATGGTTTTAAAAATCCAAACTAAAACAGACAGTAATATAATCATAAAAAACATTTAAAACAAAGGTGAACTTATAATTAGATAAACTGATTAGTCTATTAATACAACATGACTCAACAGGACACTGATCCAAATATTCAGCGTCTACAGTTTCTTTAAATGTCGATTTGCTTCTTTTTTTCTGTTTTATATGTTGTAAATTTAATATTAAACTAATATTAGCTTGTATTTATTTAATTATAAAGACAACAAAAGAAACAAAAACATGAAAAACTGTTTGTATGATCTTCAGAAAATCATTTACTAAGCATATTCATAGATTAAATATATTTAAAATGTATTTATGACATGTACTGTTGTGAGTCAGATATCTTAAAACCAAAGCTATTCCAGTTCATTAACTATTTTGATCATCTATTACTATTATTAGACCTTTTATTTACACTTTTTTGTCAGAAATGTTTTTATTTCTAGTCTCAGATAAAATAAATGAATAAATAAATAAAAGTAGGCCGTTGATAATGTCACCTCAGGCTCTGTACCAGTTTAAGTCACATCTCTCATAATCCATTTTGACGCTGTTGTAGACAAAATGATAAACTGATGAGTCAAGAAATGAATCATTAATTGTAAACAACAGTAGCAGGCTGAGTGCAGTGCAGAGGGAGGGAGGCCTCAGCAGCGTTCAGCATCTATTATGGTTTATTTAGACTCTTATGGTTTTGAAGGCGGGGGCTCAGGACGGGGCCCCCTGCAGGTCGGAGCGTCACACTGCAGCAGCAGGTGAAGAGGTGAAGAGCTGAGAGGGCGACGGGCCTCCGAGGCCTCCGAGGCCTCCGGTCCCGTCCATCAGCTGATCCGATCTCTGCTGCAGCTTCTCCAGACGAGTCAGAGGAACGTTTACCTCTCGGGAAAGTATTTAAAGAAACCGTTGCATTTCTACTGCATCATCATCATCGCCCTCCCCCCCTTCACCTCCACCTCCTCCCCTGCTAACTGCCTCCAACCCTCCCTCTTGCTTCATGTCATTTATTCCACGTTCACCTCAGCGATGAGTGATTGACAGTAGCCTGTAGCGTGTTTGTTGTAATCACAATAAACACACAAAAGCTGGGATCGCGACTTAATTAGTTTGGTGTAGTTGGTGAGCAAGGGGGAGAGCCGAGGTGAGGAGACGGTAACCAGGGATTACGCTAAATATTTATCAAACTCATCAATCTCCCTGTTGCTATGTCCTCCAGGGAGGCGTTTGGCAATAATAATAATAATCAGCTTTATAGCTCCAGAACTGGCTGCTCTGTAATGATTTATCTGCAGCTCGGCTGGTTTTGTGATCAGCGAACAAGGCCTGTCGTGTCTCAGAGATACTTCTCCAGCCAGTTCCAGGTAATCTGACTTTATGTGAATGTACATGGAAAAGTTTTTTTTATTTATTTTTATCCTCCTGATAATTACACCAAACCGGCAGATAAAGTCGTAACTTTTTATGCCGTTCATCTCATCGTTAAATCTGTAAATATCTGTTACTACACCTGAATAAAAACACTGCAGCGAGGTTTCAACCTCAAACAGCAAATAAAAGCTTTTTTATTTAATTGGAAAACTTGTAAATTGACCAATTAGTTGAAAAACAGTAAAGAAAACCTCGTTTATTTTTTATTTTTATCACCAACTCTATATAATGATCTCCTCATCACATGCACAACATTTCAGACTTTATGATAATGAGTTCCAGTCTTGACAAGAAGAATCATGACTCTTGGATCATTAGTTGTAAAGATGACACAATTATTTTGTTGAATTACACAGAAATAATCATCATTTAAATTAATGGCTGATTTAATTGCAACATAAATTACATTTTTTTTTTTGAAAAAAGTCGAACCTCCTCTTGTCCCACATCTTGTCCCACACATATATGTCTATGGTCCCACATGCATTAAAGCCCACCTGTGTGTAGTCACATGATCTTCTCTTACATTAGATTTATTATTATTATTACGAACCTCTGAGTGTGGGTTAACTGTTGCTGCTGCCAGTGAGGCCATGAGTCATAAGCATAAGCTACTTGTCAAATGATCTCAGATCACTTTGTTAAATTACTTCTGATTCATCATTACAATCAATAAACATCTTCTTACTGTGTTACTTTATATTTGGATTCTTTGGGATATTTCTTCTTCTTCGTTTTTGCCTTGCAGTCTGCTTTCCATTCGTGCATACCGTAATATACGAAGATGAATTGCTTCATGAGTGCAAAATAAATATATAAAATATAATATTCAGTTGCAAGAGTTGTGTTTTGGGGCTTGTGGTAACTTTTTTTTGGCGACCGTTGTTACTGAAGTTGGATTTTTTGAATAAAGAAAATCCATTGATTTTAACAGAGCAGCCGTGAGAGACGTTTCCCCGCACCTTCAGGATGCATACATATAAAAAATGAGCACATTTGTCATAGTTAGACAGAGCAGTTTTTCATGATTTAAATATTCTCTCTGCTGTGCTGTTTTTTTTTTTTCATTCACTGCAGGGTTTGGTTTTGGTTTACTGACATTGTGGCTTCACTGATCTTCTCATGCCTAAGCTGCAGCTGCAACATCCAGCCAACTGCACCCAGAAGTCACATATCTGCAGTTTATGTTGCATTAAAAGGCTGAATGCACATGCAGCTGTGTGCTCTACACACACAGACACGCAGACACACACAGACACAGTCCTGTATCCAGTGCAGTGGCGTCTTCATGTCAAACCTGTAACAAAAAAACAAGCTGAGAAGTTCAATCAAAACAACTTTGCGTAAGAAAAACTCAGCGACACGGAGCTTGACTGACACAGATCTGACTGTGTTTTTCTCCAGCGAGCTGTTGACACAGACATTATATCATGTGTACAAAGGGATTCGTACCTGCAGACTCACTGAATATACATACCCACAAGCAGAAAAAGGGCTTAGCGAAGCTGTATGAAAAGATCTGTGGGTTTATTTGCTCTGTTTTCACTTGTTTGTTTCCAACCTGCACAGAGACTTTGTTATTATTACTATTTCTTATTATTGCACCAATGCAGGCAGGAAATCAGCCGTAGTATCTGCGTCTATTCATCGGCGCGGCCTCTTGATTGCACCGTATCCTTAAAAAACGCCCACAGCGGCGGGCGGGCGGGCGGGCGGGCGGGCGGCTGTGACACGGTGAAAAGACGCAGCCTCGTTCAGACCCTCCATAAAGTGACATAAGCTCATTACTCATAGTAAACACTGCTGCTGCTGCTAATCTGTGAACACAAGTCCTGACTGCTGCTGCTGCCCACTCTGTGCATGTTGTGGTCACACCCTCCTCATGGATACAACACACACACACACACGCACACACACATGCACATGCACACACCCCAACGCTTCCATCTGGTAATGGCGTGTTTGTGAAATTTCTGTTGTTCCCTTTTTTTTTTCCCCCGCCTGCAGTCTGATCTCAGGCGAACATGTTTTCTTTTGTTTCGAACTGTTCCAAAAAGAAAAAGAATGATGTTCAACAATTCATCCCCCCGGCCCCCACCTGGAAATTAAAAGGCAGCTTGATTGTTTTCTGTATTTCACAATCTGTAAATTCCCTTTTTAAGAGTGTCACAACTTGTAATTGTTTCAATAGGTGCTGTTGTCTTCTATTATTTTGGCTCAGACTGCTTGTGGGTGTACGCCGTGTTCTCCGCGTACGAACCTGTGTCTGTTGGGTAATTTGAGGATTGCAATCTATTTACAAAATCCCGCTGTAACGAGCTATGATGATCTCATTTGTTTGGATCCCATCGCGGCAGGCAGTGATGATTTGGGGAAATAAAAACAAGGAGGCGACGAGGCAGAGGTAGAGTTGGAATCAGGCTCACGGACGAGATAAGAGTCTTTAATTGACTTAATGAAATTGTTTTGTTTTTACGTGCAACTGCTTCATATGTGTTGGCTTGGCCTGGGAGTTTTAATTTAAGCTTTAAATCTGGCTGTCATACCTGTGTGGAGGGTTGGGTTATCTCCTGTCAGCCAAACAAGCAGGCCTTTATTCTCAGACACAAGAGCGGGATATTGATGAACAATAACCAATGAGCACAGCTGCTCAGTGACCGTATTCATCAGCAGTGAGCAACGTAAGATCTATTTTTTTCCCCTTAAAGGTACACGTGGACGTTTTTGCATGTCAGATTTCATAGTGAGCACCTACTCGAAAATGAACAGTCATCACAGATGTTTCCTGCTGAGTCAGGGTGGATGGTTCGATGTCTGATCATTGCAAAAACTTCCAAAACAGTTTTTAATCAAATTCTCCCATGAATCACCGACAGCGCTCCACAGACGCTGGCAGTCACGTTCGCACAAGAATATTTTGAAGCTTAGTTGATGCAAATGATAGAAACCAATAGAAAGTGAGGGTGCTAAAGAGCTAATGCTAATTAGCAACTAATCAAACTTGCTTATACTGTCACATTTTTAGAGCTTTGACATCCTTTGAGTTACAAGACAAAGTTACATTACACCCTCTGAACAGCTCTACTTCTTCTGGGCAGTCTGGGAAATACAGTGACTCGGTATCGGAAAATGACGATAGAAATGCTAATAAACTGCTAAACTTGCAATGTTTCTAATATTTTGTTAGCTATGTAGCATTAGCAAAACTTACAAAAAGCTCCTTTTAACCAAATTGAATGACTGCAACTCAACAATCATAAGATACACTGTATTTAACTTTTTATTTTGCTCCTCTCACTAGTAAGGACAATGTAATAATGGTGCACTCATGAAACAGGTACTTTTTCTGGTTTAATTGCATTGGCTGGCAGTGATTGGCTGATATGAGGCGTCCATGTTTGCTTGGTTTTCTTCAGACATATCGAAAGTGACTTTTCCTGTCGTAATTATGACTTTGAATGTGACATGAACTCTATTTACAAGTTCGAAACCCCTCAATTACAATAACCTTTGTTTTGAGACCCTGTTCATCCCGATGGTGTGGGGTTGGACGGGGTTGAGGTCGGAGCTCGGTGCAGGGCCAGCCACCAGACTCTTCTGTGGCCATTGTCATGTTGAAACAGTCGAGGAATTTCTCCCCAACTGATGCCACAGAGTTGGATGCAACGCTATTGTCTGAAATATCACTTCGTGCCGTAGCATTAAGGTTTTCTTTACTTGGAAACCGATGGTCTTCGGCCAAACCCATGCAAAAACAGACCCAAAACCAAAAGTGCACACAAATATGTGGCCGAGGATGTGTCCGCGTACTTCTGGCCACTTCTGGGTTATCACAAGGAAGAGGATAAATAGTGATTTACGGTGTTTATTAAGGTCACATACATGGCTGCCTGCTGTTTGACTGACAAATACAAAAAATGATCATCAATCAAACTATCAGCGCTTTATTCCATTGTTTTCTTCGTTGCCTTCCTGCCTCGTTGTTTTGCTTTTCACTTTTTCCATCCGACCCACGCTGGAAATTTTGGATATACTTCGTTCAAACTAACTCTTTTTTTTGTGAGTGTTTTAGCTTCGTTTCAAAGGTCTTTACGCCTTGATGTGTGTATCATGAGTTGTTTTTTTGGCAAAGAGCTTTAAAAAATGTTGTTTTTTGAGGTTCAAAAGGTGCCTGTACACGCTTCAGCCTCTCTCTCTCTGAAGCTATTATGCAAGTTGAATCCCGGTCACACACTCTTGAGTGCCTGTTGAGAGAGTAACTCTTATGAGAAATTAGTTTTTATCACCACCTCCTTTGTCACACTATATGCCTTAAATACCTGATTCCCTCCGCCACTCCTCGCCCTCGGGGCTGCTGTAGGATCGTAGTTAAGGTCATGATTACTCCACCTCATTATCATCATTAGCGGGGGCATCAACAGCAGCAGCAGCAGCAGCGGCGGTGGTGAGAAACGTCTGCGGCAGTGTGAGAAGCAGCTAGTAAAAGTGTGATAAATGGGCCCTGCGCTCTGCTGTTTGTGAACGTTGATCCTGACAATGGGAAGAATGGTTTTCAGGTTTCCACGGCACCATAAATCATCGGGCGCTGGCGTCGGGTGGTGGCAGTGGCAGGCGGGGTGAAGATGATGGACATGTGAGGCGGATGCGAGCAAAAAAAAAACTGTCAGGACAACGTGGATTTCCAGCTGTTGACTCAAAGCACAAACCCCCCCCTCACCCCCTACCCACCCACCACCACCTCTCTGAGCTCATCCTACAGACACATTTCTATATTTGTTTTTGTTCGAATCCAACGTGGCCTCATCATCATTATCACATTCATCAGCCAAAGGTGGCGTAATTGTTTAACAAAAAGAGAAACTACACCGAGGTTATCTGTGGGGCTGCAGCTAATAATTATTCTTTTTTAGATTTATTTATTCAAATAATTGCAACAGATTCTGCCTGGTACTGGGTTTGTTGAAGCCAACATTGGCTGCAAAGTGGCCAATACTCACTTTTTGAATATAGATTAAATCCCTTGGATTGGAGGGAAAAATTATTGATGACGCAAAATATCATGATATGTCATATTATATATTGTATTGGTAAATGGAGGCCAAGTATTGATCCTTTTTTTTATGAATTGCAAATGCAATTTCAAGTTTTTCTGTGCTTTTTATGATATAATAAAAAATAAGTATAGTTAAGCATTAATAAATACTGAATTCTTCATTTATAACGCATGAACACTCATTAGTATGTAGTTTATAAATACAGTTAGTGCTTATCAATGATGAGTAAAACATTTTTAACTGTGTTTATAAACTACATACTAATGAGTATTCACGTGTTATAAATGATGAATTCAGTGTTTATTAATGCTTAACTAATGCTTAATAGTGTGTACTTATTATAAAGTGTTACCCTTTGTCTTATTGGAGAGCAATAAGACAAAGTTTGCCTTTCAGAACAGAATTAGAAGTTGCATAAATGTCATTAATGCGAATATGTCTGTGTAGTCTAACATTTAGGATATTTCTAAATGTTTAAAATCGCAAAGATATTGTGCAAGTATCATGATAATATCATATTGAGAGGCCTAACACAATTCAAAACGATTGCATTCCCAGTGACATGAATGGGCAGCTGTGGTTCAGGTCGCAGCGTGATCGGAACCAAACAATTGGAGAAATTTTCCTGCGTGATAAATCACCATCAGTTAATTATTTCACCCGTCGTTTCATCTCTGAATATCTGCGTTGTCCATGAACCAGGATGATGCTGCTGAGTCAGGGAGGAGCAGAAAACCATTCTGATAGTTGTTTTCTTTAGGATGAGACCGTGGCGAGCTCTTCCTCGTCGTCGTGGACACGCTCAAGCTGCAGCAAGTGGCCCTGACGTATGACCGATATTTGTGTGTGTGTGTGTATGTGTGTGCTAATGCAACGTGCATCCGTTTGCATCCCTACGTGTGTGTGAGAGATGCTGATGATGAGGATGAAGAGGAGGAGGAGGAAGAGGAGGGGGGTTACCATGGGGTGAGTGGGTGATGATAAGCGACTTCTTAGTGAGAGCAGAACACGATTAGTCACAAGACAATCTCTGTGTGTCTCTGTGTGTCTCTCTGTGTGTGTGTGTGTGTGTCTGAGCAATGTGGGCAAACTCCAAAGAAAACACTCTACTGTTTTCTTTGCCGTTCTCTGCTCTCCACACACAGTTACACACTCGCACACAAAACGATTACTGAGAATTAGGCAAGAAATGACACAGGGAAGAGTGGGTGTTTTTTCTTTTTCTTTTTTTTCTTTCTTCTTTTTTCTTTTCTTTCCTTCCTTGTGCACCACATGTGTGTCTGCGCACAAGTACATCTCTCTCCCCCTCTGTGTGTGTGTCTGTGTGTGTGTCTCTCTGCTGTAGGTGAACTCCTCACATTCGGGGTGTCAGGGTGTAGCCGCGGCTCGAGGGTCGTCTGACGTCCCCCCATGCATTCCTTCCCCACAATTATCAACATAATGACGGAGGGGGGGAAAAAAAAGCAATAAGACACACAAACAGCGGCCAGAGCAGCGTTCACACTTTCCCCTGACCGGCCAGTCAATCTGACAGTGATGACCGTTAAACACGGAGAGAGACAGCCACCTGGGATTCTGATCTTCCCATGCTTAAATCTTTCCTACGCCCGTGTGCCACTGGTATGGTAATATCAGCCCTGGCATGGTGCATGCTGGGTAACCTGAGCTGGGAGTGTTTACACATGTGTGGCCGCCCGGTGCAGGCCACCGCCACAGCTAAAACGTTTACAATAATAAGTCTCCAAGTGATGCCTGTTGTAATAAAAGTCAAGCGACTCGGCCCCGGCTGCAGTGAAACCAATCTGTCGTGCTGATCTTATTATAGTCAAATTAAACTGTCGTGCCTCGGGCGGCCGGGCCGTAAACTGTGGAACTGGAATAATAACACGCTGCCGCCGCCGCCGCTGATGCTGCTGCTCGCCACAACCTCCCGTACCGCCGCCCTGTAGCTGGTACACAGGTGTGTGTCCGGTACACACAGTTACACTGCTGCTGCTTCAACAGCTGCGCGTGCATGTGTGTGTTAATAATCTCTTTGTCAGTTTGCATCAGTTCGGCGTGGTGACGCACAAACAAAGCGCCAGTGTGAGGAGGGAGATTGGCCTGAATTAAAGTTAAACTTACTGTAACTTAAAATTTGTCCTGAGCTGATTTGAGCAGGTTTCTGGTGTTTGATAGTTTCTGAAACAGGATGTTTTATTTTGAAGGAACAGGTTTTGATTCAGGACTAAAAAAGTGTTGAGCCTAAGAAATTGGTCATCTCTGCACAAGTCAGTCTCCATAGAGTTCCATGTTAATTAAAATATCCGTAAACTTTACAGTAGAAATGTACTTGCATAGTTTAATATTACAATAACTTCATGAAGGACATTATTATGAACTTTATTAAATAACATTATACATATTCTAATATAACATTGTTTTAAACAGTTTTTAGAGGAGTGAAAAAGTAATACACTTTTTCTGATACTTCCTTCAGTTTCTGCTACTGGAACTGTTTAAACCTGAGAGATAATTATATTATTCATTAAATGATGATTTAATATAGTATAAATTATTCTTAAAATCACTTTTTTTTGTCTTACAGCCCCAAAAACTTTAAGATATTTATTTTTTCAAATGGAAAAACTTTCTAAGTGTTTATTATCTTTAAACGATTTCTCCCGTCTCTTCTATAACAAATTAGTTGCTTCAATTAATTTGAGGCCCAATTTGGATTTTAAAGTTCGCAGAGTTCAACAAAGTTTATTCTCTAATTCTGACAGTAGCATCATGAATCTGAATATCTAACCCTCCCTCTGTTTGTCTTCTTGTTTGGTACAATATGATAATGAGATTCAGCTTCCAATGAACAAGTCACCTGGTAGCACGATGTATTATTATTTTATTAGTCGACTATAAAAGTTGTCGTGAGCCTCCACAGCTGGTTGATGCCTGATGTTGTGTTGGAGTCTGTTGCCGCGTCTCTTTGTTGCTCTGGAGTTTGTCTTAACTTGTATCGTTTTGGCAGCCGAGGCCTGGGAGAGCGAGGGAGCGAGGGAGCGTCACAGAGCCAGATGTCTCTTTCTCTCTCTCTCCCTCTCTCCCTCTCTCTGTCTCTCTCTATCTCTGACATGTCTTCATTCAATGTGTCTGGACCCTGATCAGGTTGAGGAGATACATCGGCATTACCACAGTGTCAGTCAGCACCTCCCTGCTACACACACACAGAGACACACACGGAGCGTTAGCTGTATTGTTGCAGGCCTGTTTTACGGTTGCACTTGGTTCTTTTCTCATTTATTGACTCTGACTTGTGGGTTAAGTAAGAAAACACGACACATCATAACCACATGTGAAGTCTCAACGCTACTGTTCCTTATTCCTGCAGATTTATGGATCCAGCTCTGGATGTTTGCTTTAATGTAGTTGCTGTAATTTTAAAAGTGCGCTCTAGTCTACAGTTTAGTCGAAGCCCTGCTACAGTATAATACTCAACGTAATTAGCACAGTGACACACACACACACACACGCTCTCTCTCTCTCGACAACACGCAGGAACATCATCATGACCACAGTTTAAAAAGCATGAATGAGGATGTCAGGATTTTGAAACTGTGTTGTTAGTGTGGGCAGGAGTTTCTGGGAAGAGTTTTTTTTTTTACTCCGTGTGCAACGTCAACACAATGGAAGAAAGTGCGTACAATGATTTCATTTTAAAGAGAAGGCGGTGCATATTTAAGAAATTAAAGTTGCAATTCTGTTGTTTTGGGGGGTAAAATTAAACCAAACAAAGGAGCAAACGTAATGACAGAGTCACAGTGTCTTTAAAATATTTCCGTAGTTGCTCCAGCTCCTTTGTTCACTGTGCTGGGTTTTTTTTTAATCTCAAGTGAGGCGTTTCCTTGTTCAATAAAGTTTAAATGACAGATTTAATCAGAATCAAAACCAGGTTTATTCACATATAAGGAAATTAATGTTCCTGCATTACAATGTACAATGGACAGTGCAGCTCAGTCATCCTTCCTTTAGATGTCAGGCTTTATATCTGTCAAATCTAATTGCGTTTTAGTTCACATCATCGTTCCACACAAGCAGCATTTGTATTTTACTCCACCTCTCCTCTCCTGCCACCTGGCGAGTAATTGTTTTTATCTGCCCCAAAACATTTAAGGAATCCAAATTCGTTTTGCGTATACCCAAGGTGGTGAGTGTCATGACATCTCAGGTGAGAGAGGCCGCAGTCCCCGAGAACAAACACGTTGATTCGTATTTTGACGTTTTTCCACGGCAGCAGCAGCGGTTGTTGTTGTGGTAATAGTGGAAAAAAGAAAATGCTGCAACAACCCTCAGCTTCAATGAGCCGGTGATTAACCCGGCGAGGAGCAGCAGCAGCAGCAGCAAGGGCCCGACTTGGCAGAGCACCAGGGAGTGTCATTGTGGTATGTTGTTGTTTGCTTACGAGTGTAACCGCACTGGCAGATTGTCACAGACACAATAGCAGCTCTCATTTCTTCATGTGTGTTGTGTGCCTCTTGTTGACACTTGCTGTCAGATTGAGGTGATCCGTGATGAAGAAGACGTGATGGGCAGGTCTCGGCAGAAATTCCTCGAGTGGCAGTTACAGTTGCAAATTGAACGTTTTCTTTCCACCACAACAACTATTGAATCATGAAACGTGAATCATCATCATCATGGCCTCACGTCCCCGGCTTTAGAAATACCTTATTGTTGTCATTGATCCCTGTATTGAAGTTTACTAAATCCTTACAAGATGGGATAGTTCAACATTTTGGCAAATTGGCCCATTGCCATAATCGCTTTAGTCATAGCAGTAGGTTCATTACCTTACATTGTCGGTGCAAGCTGTTTTTAGAACAGCGGAGCAGAGCCGTGAGCTGCTCAGAGCTACGCTACAGAGGCTAATGGGATTTCTTGGTTTCCCTCATCAAACTCATCAAATACACAATCCAACAACTCCAAAACGCTCTGGTGGACAAGTTGTGACCTGCACATTCACCACGCTATGAGATAATAACAGAACGTTACCAGACAGAGTTGTTTTAGAGGCAAATGCAGAGACTACTTGCTGAAAAACTGCTCCTGAAAGCAACGCACATCAGCGGTTTTGCATGAATTTGCCTCTAAAATGACTCACGTTCCATTATTATCTCATAGCGTGGTGAATGTGCAGGTCACAACTTGTCCACCAGAGCATTTTGGAGTTGTTGGATTGTGTATTTGAAATCCCATTAGCCTCCGTAGCGTAGCTCTGAGCAGCTCACGGCTCTGCTCTGCTGTTCTAAAAACAGCTTGCACCGACAATTAAAGGTAACGAACCTACTGCTATGACTATAGGGATTACGGCAATGGGCCAATTTGCCAAAATGTTGAACTATCCTTTTTAGCCTCAGTGTGACAGACGTCCAGTGCAAATAACTCGACAAAACCCTTTTGAAAATGAATGAAAACACAGCAGCTTCGTCTGTGCCCAGTCGCCCCTCCACCCACCTACCCGTCCCCCTACAATATCTGGCCCAGACAGGAAGTCAACACCGGGTTCTGAATATGTGAATATGCAGATGAAGTGTAAGGTATCACTGCAGAGGAAGGAGATTTCATATGCGAGCCTTTGAATGGGTCTCTGTGAGCCGGCGTCGGTATCCGCTCCCACGCGGTAAACGGGTAAGGCGACCCCGGGGCCTGGACGGGCTGTGGTCAGCACACACAGCGATCGCCGGGGAAGGCGGAGGTCCGGGAGGAGGAGGAGGAGGAGGAGGAGGAGAAGGGTTTTTGTTGGTCTGGCTGCTGCGGTTGGAAGGAGTGGAGTAGAGGTGAGGACAGAGGACTCTGTGAGTAGATAAACAAGGAGGGAGGGGAGAGCACGGGACACCAGATATGAGCGTGGACTCGTGCCTGCATGAACCGGTAGTCGTGCACTCAGGGACCCGGTCTGGGCTGTGAATGTCAGGTATTAGCGATGCCACGCTGTGATGACGACCTTCAACCTTGTGCATGACGTCAAGCCGTTCATTCGTTTGTTAATAAAAGACTTCACGCAGCATCTATGTATATGTCAGTGTGACATTTAGATCTGTCACGTCAGAGTTTCCAGCAGGAAACTGATGAAAGGAATTTGCTCTTGTCAACTCTTCAGGATAATTACCACGGAGCGAACGTGCACCGTGCACCGTCAACCAGTGTCATTTCCTAATCTGGATCAGACAGTTCCTGAATCATGACCCCCATCTCGATCTCATCACTGGGCCTGAAACCATCCACTCACTACTTAAGGGGAGACACTGCAGGTGAATAGGATAACAATTTGAACTAACAGATATCACCATGAAACTTCCCAAGTTCATCACTTAACATTAAGACAAATATTTTTTGTATTACAAGTTGTCAAAGTTCATGTAAATGAGGCAACATCTGATGAAATATGCGCTAATTTGCATACATTTCCAGAACCAAAATCTGAACAATGGATAAAGCCCCTTTCAAAATTCTTGTTTTGTTTTGTTGAAATATTAGAGTCAGACGTTTTTACAGAGGGGATTTTGGATATCTCTTTTTATCACTCTGTAAATGAGAAAATACTGTCATCAGCCCTAAAAAGAGGGGGAAAAGTTGTATAAATCAGGCTGTGAATCCCCTCTGTAAAAACCTTCAGAATATAGACAGTAATAAAACTGGAAGCTCTGAGGAAAAACTAATTTTGAGAAAACAGCCTTTAAAGACTTGTAAATTCCATAGATTGTTAATGTAAATCGTAGTTTTGCGATTGATTGTGGATACGGAGGAAATTATCATTTTTTGGAGCCTACATTATTGTTCAGGGAAGAGAAAGCGCTTTACAATGATACCTGACATGACATGGGTCAGACAACAGGCACAGCACAGTATGTCACAGTAGCTGCTAACTTTTGGCGGATTTAAACATGTGGCTTTATAAAAATGGTGATCATTTCTTTAGATGGTCGTGGAGACACTTTCTCTTTCTGGTGATGTTAGAAGTCCAAACTGTTACTGTATAATAGTTAGATGTGGAGTCTAAAGCTGAGTCTAAAGTCATTATAGCTGATGATGATGTCTGTACAACAACTGGGGGATGATTTCTCAGACCTGGTCGAAGGATAAACGCTCTGAAAGTCACTTAATTTACAACGGACACACACCAGGAGCTGTAGTTTCACATGGTGGACAGACGAGGCAGCGTTGGAGGACATTTCTGCCTTTCGAGTAGTTCCTGCCAAAGTGTGTGTGTGTGTGAATATGGTGATGTTTTCTGCATGCAGCAAACATCTGGATAGCCAGAGGTTGCACTTGTGGTTTAGCCAGGTTGCTGCTGGACCGTGGGATAGTTCGGGTCAGCGTACTTTGTTCCTACATGTTCTCCTGAGGTCTGATCAAGATCTGTCCGTCAGCCGGCGCCTTATCTGATTTTTAGTCACACAACTTTTATTTCACTGTTTCAAGCTTGAATATATTCCACCAGCGCCGTCTTCTCCTCCTTCTCCTCCTTCTCCTTCTTCTCCTTCAGGGATCTGATTGCAGTTGCTCAGGCCCCCGTCCCTCCCTGGAAATATTCCTGCTACGTGTTTCTTTGACATTGTCTTTCCGCTGTGGTGGGATAAGTAGTGGACGATAAAGGAAAGGCTTTCTCTGCTCGCCCTGCGTGGCAGAGACGCAGCCTTTTCCATTGATATTTCAAACTTCCAGCAGAGCATTTCCCCTTCCCGAAAACCCTTCCCCGCCACAGGCCTCCTTCAAAGACCGGCCACTCCGCAACGCTCCGACCCGGCATGCCGACCCCTGCTCCGATGTTCCCTCCCCGGTGAGAGAGGCGGGTGGAGCCGGGCTGGACTTGAACTCAGGCAATTGTCTTCAGCTAACCCCTGTGTGTCTCTCTCTGTGTGTGTGTATTTGTGTTTGTGTGTGTGTGTCCGAGTGTGAATCATGAGTTTCTGCTGATGATACGTTGATGGTATTTGAGGTCATGTGACACGACAGTCGGAGCTCAGCGCTGATGATCTAAACGCCGAGGGCCACACAGTGTGACACGCTCATTGTTAAACTAATGATACATGACTAACATTTAAGGCAGCAGCTTCGGAAAAATTTATGTCCAGCGCAGATGAGTGTCGACATAGAGGTCAAGACACAAGCGTAGGTAGGTAACGGTTGGTGTTGGAGATAAATATTAAGTGTTTTCATTCATTATGAAAGAAAAAAAATCCCAAACAGCAACGACAAAAACAGGAATTTAACCCCGGAAACGCAGCAGATTCTTAGTCCTGTTGATTGTATCTGTGTTGTTGTGTGAGTTTCTGTGTGTTCTTAAAGGGATAGTTCACCCAAAATTCAAATTTAACTCATTATCTACTCGCCCTCATGTCGACTAAGGGCTGGGAGAAGTTTCAGAGTCCTCCGTTCCTTCTCTGAGTTACAGTGGGGCTCCGTGCAGCACTGCATGTCCATATGACGGTTGCGAACGGAGCTCACTTTTCTGCGTCCAAAAAGAGACACCAAAAAACATCCAAATACCTCCATACTGCTCGTCTGTAATATCCCTCTTGTATTGAAGCCCCGACATGAGAAATTGTTCCGAAAAAAATTTAATAAGTATATGTTTTAAGCTTATTTGTAGCGGAAACTCCCGGCACTGCTCTTCCTGGTCCATCCAAATCTTGCGCGATTTGCATTGACACCCAGTTCACGGCTCTGCAAATCGCGCGAGATTCCGGCAGAGCAACACTGGGAGTCGACATGAGGGTGAGTAGATAATGAGTGAAATTTGAATTTTGGGTGAACTATCCCTTTAATTGTTGCAATTTATATGCTGTTGTCTTGGCCATAGGCTTCCCATGGAAAAGAGGTCATTGCATCTCAACAGGACCGACCTGGTTGAATAAAGGCAACAGATTCCAATAAAAAACACAACAAGCTGCACTAGAATTGATAGATTTAACTTTGAAGTATTGTATAAACTTTATATAAGAAGAGAAAGGAATGAAATCAGAAGAAAGAAACTGAGATGCACCAAAGAATGAGGAAATGGCCGTGCCCTGTTCATGTTAGTCTGAGGTGGCAAATAGGAAGTGCATGAGAATCACACATAGAACATTAAATCTAACTTCTGTGTTGATGTATTTATCTTTTGTTTACTTCTTGATTTTTATAGCTGTTGGGAAACAACAATCCATAGGAGTTAGTTGGGTTGGGTTGGTTAGATCACGCAGCTGTCACTCAAAGCCTCCACGCCTTGAATCGAACTTTAACGTTAATCCTTAATAAGACTTAATAACAGGTGATTTATGTACAAATTACATATAAATCCTCTTTTATAAAGGGGAAATTAGCCACAGAAATCTAAACCACCTGTTTTGTACCAGGCTGTAAACATGTTGCCGCCGTAAAGTCGGTCTTCTGGAGTTCAGTGTTTTATTCTAACAGTGTTGGCTTCATTTTGCAGCCTTGGAGGTTGCTGCTCGGTCTTGTCCCTTTTGTCACCGTTGTCCTTTGTCACTTGTGAGTTGTTTGTCCTATCAGGGGAGCTGAGCGATTCCTGATTAGCCCAGATCAGACCGTTGACATATTTTCTCTTGCCTCATCTTCGCCTCGAGGAAGAAGTTGTAAAAGCTGAAGGTTTTTCTGAGGAATTAGGAGTGTGTTGGAATGAAGTCATCATCATCCAGCAGGGCGGTCCACTGTCTTACATGCATTTGTCTCTCCGGTTCGGTTGACTTGACTTTGTCCGCGTACAGTACATTGTGTGGCGCTGTGGCCTCGTCAGACCGGTGTCAAACCCATCTGCTATGTGGAGCCATTTTAATAGAGATAGATGACAGAGATTAAATTCCCATCAGGACTCCGACTCTGCAACACGTACTCCCATTAGGCACGCAGTGATATCTCTTCCCAATAAGGACAGCCTAACATGCCATCATCTCAAGATTGATAGCTGGTATTAATGTGGATTACGCCGGCTGTGTGTGTGCATGCATGTGTGTTTGTTTATAAGTGCGAGGTTAATTTTAGCCTAGTGCTCCTGTAATATGTGTGGGCCTGTTGCACACACACACATGCACACACACAGCTCGGGTTAGATACTGTACTGGGGTCACATATGACTACAATGCACATTTCGTGCTTGTGTGTGTGTATGTGTGTGTTTGTGTGTGTGTACATGCTGTCTCAGGAGTGTGATTGATCAACCCTCTTCCCTGAACTGAGCTGCATACTTTGTGTGTTCTAACAGAGCAGAGTGGACTTGGCTGGTGCTCATATGAAAATATGAGCTTGTGTGCTGATTTATGAGCTTGAACCGGCGCCAGATATTTCTTAATACACATATAATAGTTTAACAGCCGACTCTAATAACAATGCAATACTCCAGGTTGTTCACTCCTTCTTTGTCAACCTCTTAAATTAGCAAAAGTAATTTCTTTTTTTCTCCCTCTTCTTCCCCCCCCCCTGAGCACCTTTTAACAGGGTTTCAAGCATGCACAGGGTTAGGACAGACATGGAGGTATTAAAGGTGGGGGGTGAAAGAGACAGGAACTGGGGGCGGAGAGGGGGCCGATGGTGAAAGACGTGTAGGAAGGCGTAGAGATAAGAAAGTGTTAATGTCTCTAATCCGCTCCAGATGAAAGCTGTTGGGGGGGGCGAGGGGGCGGAGGAGGGGAGGTTGGGAAGGGATGGAAAAAGGTTGGCCGCTCCCTCATCATCATCATCACACCTTTTCTTTTCTCTGTCGTGATGCTGCCTGTCGGACGAGCCCATCGCCATAGAGAAATGAAGACATGCACATACAGTACTACACCTATCTGACTGTGGCAAAGGTGTTGTGACAGTTTCGTCGCGCCCTGCAGCCCACGTCGTGTTGTTCCGCCGAGTGCCAGCGCAGGGAGGCTCCCTGGGTTTCCATGTCATCACCAGACTCAACCTCCATCGCAAAAAAAAAAACGGATTTATGAAGATGTTTGTGTCAGAGGACATGAGCAGGTTTTGTAGTACAGAGTGCAGAGTTTACTGTTTAGCCATGAAAACTGATTTAGAGTCAGAGAAATAGCTACTGAGCCCTTTTGCTGTAGCAGACGGCAGAGGAGGCCAAACCTACAAATTTCCCTTGTATGCAGATGATTTAATTCTGCATCTTTCCCAAGATGACATTTCTATCCCTAAAGCTTGAGACATAATCACTAGTTTTGAGGAAAAAAAAACAACAAAAAGTCAGGTTATAAAATCAAGCTGTCAAAGAGCCCCAGAATTTCCAGTTGCAAGTGGAGCAACGCAATCCTGCATGGGCCTTGACCGGTCTGGTATTTAGAATAGCTTGAAACGCCTTCCCACCTACCTGTGACTCTCAATTCAAAGATTTATATCAATACAATCTGAAACCGAGGTTGAAGAAGGCCAAACAAGATCTAAATCACTTCAACTGTTTGTTTTTATTACAAGATCTTTTCTTTTTAGGAACCGGATAAAAGCATCTCATCTTCTATCTGTAATAAATCCATCCCAAAGATTAGGAAATCATATCTGGAGGAGCTGAGAGTAGATGGAGGCTTGGCATTGCCAAACTTTTTTTTTTTTTTTTTTTTTGCACTGTTATTGCACTTCTCATATTCCCAAGGTGCTTTATTGGGTGTCACAATTTCACCACAATAGTGGACCAGTATGGGCTGAGATCAGGAGCAGGCTTTGTGTAATCCGGTGTCTTTAACAATTACGATCTCCGTGCACCACTACCTCTCAGCAGGAAAAACCAGACAAACCCCATTGTAACACATTGGTCTCAGTTTAGGTCTCACTTCAAGCATAAACAGGCGCTGCCTCTGCCGCCTATTACTGCCAAGCCCCCGTTCCCACGATCTCTCCCAGACTCGGCCCTCCAATTGTGGTTCAGGAAGGGATTAAGATGTGTAAGGGATCTCTATCAAGACGATAATTTCATCCCCACAACAGTATGACATTCCTCGCTCCCATTTCTAAAGCTATTTCCAGGTATGTAATTTTGTTAAGAATATCATTGTTCCCTTTCCATCTCCACCAATATGAGGTTGAATGGAGGGATTTCTTGACAGGGACCCACGGAGAAGTGGGTATAAGACTTCTACACTGCAGAATAACACCAGATTGTCTTTTAATTTAGCAGCGTGGATACCAGTTCCTTTAGTTTAGTTTTGATTTGAAGGTTCAAATTCAACACTTACTGTTGGTCCATAAGAGGATATATCTATCTTCGAGACATATGGATATATGAAGTTTTACATCTTCTCTCTCTCTGAGCCAAGCAGAAGAAAGACTCTTAAACTTCCTCTATTTTGATTTGCTGGTTATTCTCTGAATGATCCAATAGAAAACGAGCAGTGACATCACAAAGTGACAGGAAGTCCTAACGGCCGGTTTTAAGGCTCAGTTTCTGAATACAGGCTCTGTGCATTTCTCTGTGGACTGAGGCTTTGATACTTTCACAGTATTAATATAGAACCTAGATCTGCTTTATAATCACACTACACATGGACATCTACCTTTATACTGTATGGAGCTTTAATACAAACATCTACCTTTATACTGTATGGAGCTTTAACACAAACATCTACCTTTATACTGTATGGAGCTTTAACACAAACATCTACCTTTATACTGTATGGAGCTTTAATACAAACATCTACCTTTATACTGTATGGAGCTTTAACACAAACATCTACCTTTATACTGTATGGAGCTTTAACACAAACATCTACCTTTATACTGTATGGAGCTTTAACACAAACATCTATCTTTATACTGTATGGAGCTTTAACACAAACATCTACCTTTATACTGTATGGAGCTTTAACACAAACATCTACCTTTATAATGTATGGAGCTTTAACACAAACATCTACCTTTATACAACATCACACCTTAAAATCTACCCTGTATATCGTCAATATATCATGTTGCCCCACGCTGCCTCATCTCAACTCTTTAACTTTTTAAAGTAAAAGACGTGAGGACTTGTAATGATGCTGTCACAGTGGAGTCATCTGAAGTCTTTGTCAAGCAGATGCACATGTGTTACAGACGGTGTAGACGATAAAATAAAATAATCCCACATGGACGACTGTGGGATGTGGTTTATAGTTCCAGAAAAAGGCAATAAATTGACATTGAGGTACAGTAAGAAAAGAGCAAGTAGATATCTGGTTATGCGTTTAATCTCCAGGAGAAAATCGAGAAATCATTTTTTTCTAATCCCCTAAAGCCCACTCACCGAAACAGGTTTGTTTTTATATGACACTGAATAAATCACATCACTGAGGTGCATGTAAATACGGTTTATTTCCAGTCGTCATTCTCCTGCTTCACCTCATATTTAGATCCTTCCTGTTTTGTTTTTTTGTTTTTTTTGTCTTTGCTTTTTCTTTTTCTTTTTTTTACCCTGTCATTGAAATAACCTCATGGGCTCCAAACCAAGACAACACGGCCCATAAACAGCGCTAAAGAGACACTTTCAGTGACTCAGCAGGACAGACGAGAAGGTATTTATAACCACACAGGCACCATGTAACTGCTCGGCCGTAACCTGGATCCTGCTCCCGCTCCTCTTGCCACATGTACGACACACACACACACACACACACACACACACACACACACACACACACACACACACACACACACACACACACACACACACACACACACACAGACGGACACACACACAGCTGTGGTGCTGCCACTGTCCAGGCTGGGTGGGGGACAGGCCGACTGAGGTTTGAGGTTTGAGGTGGGGCAGGAGCACAGGGGAAGAGAGAGAGAGAGGGGGGGGGATTGTATAAGCAATATGTATGATGATATATATATTGCTGATATATTGCTTTTATAAAACAGTTACCAATAATGACAATATGAAAGAGGAATACGCAATCAATTTCATGTAGTTTTATTCAACCAGAAATACATATTAGCCAATAAAATAGCCCTACTGTGAAAAAAAATAGTCCCACCTCTCCGGACGTTAGCTCCTAGTTAGCTCTGCATCTCGTCTTTTTTTTTCAGGTGAAAGTCACAGCTCAATCCACTCTACCATTGTTAACCCTCCCCGGAGGTGAAAGTTAACCTTAAACATGTGAATTCAACTACTTTAGTCCATTTTTTAACATTGTAAAAACACCGACTGTCTTTGGCTACCAACTGCAACAGTCCATTGTCATGGATACATGACAACAACTTCCATTCATACTAGTCATACGTGCCTGACGCTGAGTGATAGCCTATGCTGTGATAAGGCTTTGGAATAAATCTGAATAATCGGAATAATCTGTTGCTCACCCTGAGGTTTCTCCGATTTTTCCCTGTTAAAAGGGTTTTCTATGGAGTTTCTCCTCAGTCAATGTGAAGGTCTAAGGACAGAGGATGTTGTTGTGATGCCATGTAAAGCCCTTTGAGACAAACTGTTTGTAAAAACGGGCTATTGCCTTGCCTTGCCTTGGAATAGTAGCGGTATGAGCATATACCACGGTTAACAACCAATCAGATTGCCAGATTTCACCTTTCCGTTTTATAAATTGGGCACAGGCTAATGTTAGATCGTTCTGGTCACATGGCTCCGTGACGGCTCCCAGCGCAGCAGCCAGAGTGTGTGTTGGTGTGCGTTATTGTGGTCGACTGTGGTCTGTGTGTGTATTTATGGAAGTGTGTTTGAACCCATATGTGTGTGTGTGTGTGTGTGTGTGTGTGTGTGTGTGTGTGTGTGTGTTACTGAGGAGAGGTATAGCACCTGCAGGGGCGGTGGTCCCCAAACTTCATTTTCTATTTACAGCTCATGCAAGAAACCCCAAGGCCGGGCTCTGTGTGTGTGTGTGTGTGTGTGTGTGTGTGTGTGTGTGTGTGTGTGTGTGTGTGCGGGTCGGGGTAGAGGGGGTGGGGGTGGTGGTGGTGTGTCGGTGGCTTCCTCCCCCTCACAAGGACAGCATTCATCTAGTGAGTGGTGCAGGGTGGCGTTGGGTGGGGTTCGGGGGGTCGACAGGGGTGCTGCCAGATTTAAGTGGGGTCTGTGGTGGGCGAGTGTGTGTGTGTGTCTGAGAGAGAGGGAGAGAGGGGTGGGGGGGTAAGGGATGGGAAAGAGGGGGAATGGGTGGAAAAGAATGTGCCAATTTGTCAAGTCTTACCTCCCACCCCCCACCCCCACCCCCCCACCACCTTCTCTAATCACAGATGAAGCTGATTGCAGCCAAATGGAGCAGCAACAGCAGCAGGAGCAGCAGCTGGAGCTTGAGGAGGGGGGAGATGGGAGGGGAGGTGGGGGTGTAGGGGAAGTGGTGGGAGAGGATGGAAGTTAGAAGTGTAAAGAGAGAGGGGTGTGGGGGGGATATGAGGGGGTGCTGGCAGGGGGTCTCAAATGCAGGAGGTCCTTCCTCACCTCTCGTCTTCACTTTGAAGTGATGTGGAGCTGGACAGCTGATAGAGAGTGTGAGGAGAGACACCCAGAGGGAGGGGGAGGAGGGGGGAGAGATGTTTATCTCTTGTTTAGGATGCTGCTGTAGGTTCAGTTGTCTCAGCAACAAGAGTTTAATGTTTATTTGATTGGACGACAGAAAGTTTTCTACTATAGTTTCAAGTACAGTTGGGGGGAAAAAAGTAAATTGATCTCCTGCTCCCCCACAAAGAAATGAACGGTCTTTAGTTTTTGTGGTACTGTAAGTTTAACAGAAAGAGACAGAGTATAACGATATATATATTGAAACATCACATATAATATCATCATATACTGTAAAGGTTATAAAATAATTCACATTTGATTAAGTTGATCGAGGAGCAAATACTTATTTTCCCCACTGTGAGGGATTTCGAGTTTCCTGAGATGTGAGATGTTTGGAGTCTTTAACAAGTGAAATGAATCCTTGATAGAAAAGAGATAATACATTATTTATCACAATTCACCACCTGTGTTATAATCAGTGTAGACCATTTAATATAGTAGAAGTCCGTCCGTATGTCAGAACGTATAGAAACGAAGTGTTGATGTTCTGTTGCTACCAAATGATGAATCATCAACAGTGTGATTAGTCAGTCTTCACTATTTCACCTTCTATTGCTTCATTTGCTCTTCTCTCGCTTTTTTTGGATGGCTTGTAAACTTCATTTGCTTTACATTACTGTTGTACACAAACAAATATCATCAAAAAACACGAAAACCAAAAAATGAACCACAGTCAGTTTAGAAACATTTCCATGTCTGTTTGATTCATCAGTAGAAAAGGTGTTGGAGTGGATTCACTGCAGAACGGTTGGTTGCTCTTTGTTGTTTGTTCAGGAATTACTGCAACAGCGATGTTGTGTTCACACGGTCGCTTTGCGGTTCTGTAATGAAGCCAGTTTTCATCTCTCGTTTTCTACCGTGTGTGTGTGTGTCAGCGGAGATCATCAGAGGATCTGACTGGGGCGTCGTTTTCAGGAGCAGAGGGATTTTTACTGTTTGCCTTGGTACGATCAGATCAAATTAGATCAGCTATTTTAGGCCTCCACACGGAAACTGAGCTTTTAGAAATGTCAATGTCAAAAATTTTGAAATGTCTGCGTCCACATGGATCCACTGAAAACGACTCACAGCGCTGTAGTACACATGCCAGGCCTGTGTGGCACTGTAACGCTGTAAATGGGGAAGAAGACCTAAAAAGGATATACAGAGCGGAAGCGGAAGCAGAAGTAACACTCACCATGGGTCCTCAATTTGGAAAAAATCTCCATGTAAGTGAATGGGAGTCAAAATTTTATGTCGTGATCCAATTGAATTGTGTCATGAGAAAAATATATGACCTCTACCTGTTTAAAACATCATGTTTCATGCCAAAAAATCAGCAGTTTGTCGTAAAACGGCAAAGGAAGAATGAATTTTGTGTGACGACCGCTCTATGGACTACAGATCTGGGGTCCCACAAAAATACGTCATCAACTGACACGGGAAAGGGCGGCATGTGCTGTGTAGTCTTTCTGGTTACGGATTTTTCAGAATTCTATTTTATAATAGTTTTACAACAAACTGCTGATTTCTCGGCATGAAACGCAATATTTTAAGTGGGTTAAGGTCAGATATTTTTCTCATGACACAATTCAATTGGATCACGAAATAAAATTTTGACTCCCGTTCACTTACATGGAGATTTTTTCCGAATCGAGGTCTCATGGGGAGCGTTACTTCCTGCTTCTGCTTAGGCTCTCTATACGCGCTGTATTCAAACTCCAAACAAGTCGACTAGTAAATGTTGACTGGGAGTCGCGCCAGTCTTAATATGCCGATCGATGCCAATTTAACGGGCGTGTTTAAGGCGTAGTATCTGTTTTCGTCGGCCGTTGTTGTTGTTAATGTTGTTAGGTCTAGTGGTAGTTACAAGTTGGGTTTCACAACAGATCTGTTTGGGGTGTCTACAGGAAAACGCTGGGGTGGCCTTTTTGAGATTTACCCACTCTGGGACCCTGTTTTGTGGACTTTTGCGACTTCTCCTGAACCCGTATCCATGTTCGCGGCCCCAGTCGACCTCCTCCATCAGTCGGCTCGCTGCAGCTGGTTGCAGTGAGTTGAAGCTCCACTCCTGCATGGTGAAGAGACTCGCTGAAGTGTTTCTACCTGCGTGTTCCTGTGTGTCAGTGTAGGTTTTGGAGGAGTTGATTGCTCTCCCACCGCCACGGGCCATGACCGCAGCCGGCTGCATCAAGACCTGTTGCCATGTTTACACGTGTGTTTATGTGTGTGAGGCAGGAGTGATTGATTGGTGGTGAATGTCTGCAGGGTAGATCAGGCGATCGAGGGAAGGGAGGAATGAAGGGTTTCTTCTTTTCTTGATTGACTTTTCCAAGCAGGCTCTCTTCCAGATGCAGCTCTTATCCAATGCTAAAGGAATGGGGTGTACGGCTGCACCTCCGCCGTCTGCTCTCATAGAAACTCATAGAAACTCCTGCTCTTTTGTGTCTCCTCTCAGGCCTATTGAGTTTTTCCTTCTCTTTTAATGCTTGTTGATTGTAGATAGCAAAAAGCTGACCTAATCTTTTCTGAAATAATGAAGTCGTCCTCCTTTTTATTTATTTTGTGTATCATGTATAATGTCAATTGTCAATCTTTGTGCTTCTGGCGTCTCTTAAGCAATTTTAAAACATCACTTTGGGCCTCGGGGAAGCACGAGGAGCTTTTCTTTGCTATTTTTCAATAGATGAAAAAATGAAAACAATGATTAATTTCAGCGTTTTCAGCACTTCAAGTCGGCTAAGCGGTCAAAACAGAATGAGAAAGTTAGCAGAAACCACGCAGTCAGCTTTTTCACCGCCTCACCATATGATCATTATATCCCAAGTATTTCAGCTTCATGCCAGAGGAGAGTCAGAAGATGCAGCGTACGGCTAAAAAACAGGACGATGTTGGAAGACAGAAGCTGTTTTTTTGTCTCCTGTTTTGGTCAAACTGCTACAGTCTGCAGTGTTTGGGAGGTTTCTGTGGATACATTACTATAATAAAGTTATATCTTCTGTTGAGGCGCATTGCAACGTGATTGATACGTAAGGATGTGAGGCTGGCTGGCGCTGCTGCTCGGAAAAACTATCAGAATGAAATGATGGACTTTTGGACCGCAGACTTGACTGCACATTTTTGGTGTCCAGAGATGGAGGAGATGGACACCACCTGTTCACATCCATGCCTTCTTTGATGCAACAACAAAAAAAGACAGAAGAATAAGAAGACGAAGAAGAGGAAGAAGAAGAAAGAGAGGTAGAGTGGAGAGTGCCAGGAGGCAGACAGGGACTTTCCAGACTCTGTTGCATAATTTCACAGGTTGACAGCCAATCTCCAGCTCTCCGTCTACCTGTCCCGACATACGCCGCTGCAGCACGCATCTCTCCACACATGGCGCTGCCCACTCCTCCTCCTCCCACGTCTCCATCGGTCTCTCTCAGATCCACCTGATCTGTTTGACTTGTATTTGTCCATTGCCATAGCTGCAGCAGCCTCCGCACAAAAACCTGAGCACAACTAAGACGCCTGTAATTAGACAGATCCCAGATTTGAGAAATGCATGTCGTCGACCTTGAAGTTGCTGCTTAAAACGTATGTCTGTTTAGTTTATTAATCTCATCCCTTAAGCCCCTCCTTAGGTTGATCAACATGTCGGTGTTTAGTCTCATCTTCTATGTGTCTGAGCTGCCACAATAAAGGAAACACATGAGGAAACTAAGGGAGAAAATCTTCTCACTGGTGCATTTCAGCTTCTTACTCATGGGGCAAGTTCGTGTGCGTTTTGACTTTTCCTGCTCCCATAACGCCGCTGTTCTTCTCTTATGGCCTTTTCCTGCGTTATGCATGTAAAGAGTGCGGCTACTGCACGCCGTCCCTGCTTGTTTTCTTGCACAAACACGTGACAGTTGGCATTGTCACTGACCAGAGCTTCAGCCGTTGAGCCGACCACGTGTGTTGTCTAGTTTGTTTATGTAGTAAAAAGGTCCCAAGGCACGTAGCATGCGCTTGAAAAGGAAGCTGCAAAGTCTTTCAGGCCTTTGTATCAAAATATGTTTTCGTTAAACCCATATGCAGCGATCCAGCGTGAACCATGTGAACTATGCTGTTGTTGGACAGAGGCACTATTAATAAACTGTTTGGATTTCCTTCAGGTACACTCTGTAATTAAAGCTGTTCAGAGCACCGGTGTTTCAGCCTGTCACTGTCTTTATTTTTAGTCTTCAGGTAACACCTGCTGAACAAAACGCTTTGTTCCCAGGGAATTCCTGGTACGATGAGTAGCGTATGTTATGTATGTGTGGACGTGTGCACTTACTTAATTACTGACATACTTGAGATGTAATGTATCATCATGTTTATGTTCTGTCATAATCGACCTTTGTCTGCCTGCCCACAGACTACAGATGCAACTATCAATTGTGTGACGTCCCTGAGAAATAAACACTAAACTAAACTAAACTAAACTAAACTAAACTAAACACAACTAAACTAAACTAAACTAAACTAAACTGATGAGCTGTTGAAGTAGTGGAGCACAGTACTATACGATGCTTCATAGTCATGATACAACATCATGCATCAACATCTGTTCATCTAATAAGATAAAGTTCTCAGTCTGTTCACACTGCAAAAACCCAAAATCTTACCAAGAATATTTGTCTCATTTCAAGTCAAAAATGTCATTTCTAGTCAAAACAAATCTCATTCTACTTAAAATAAGACTCATCACATAAAAAGCAGCTTGTTTTTAGACACTTTTTACTTCTTTCAAGCATATTTTCACTTGAAATAAGTAGAAACATCTGATAGTGGAGCAAGTTTTTCTTCCTTATTACAAGCATAAAAAAAACCTGCTTTCACTGGCAGATTTTTCTACTTATTTCAAGTGAAAATTAGTTTGAAACAAGTGAAAATTATCTCAAAACAAGTTAATTTTTAGGTGATGAGTCTTAGTTTAAGTGAAAAGAGATAGTTTTGACTAGAAATGAGACATTTTGACAAGAAATAAGACAAATATTCTTAGAAAGATTTTGAGTTTTTGCAGTGCATGTCACTTCAATCATTTTTATTCCTGCAAAATAGGATTGTCAAGCAGACCGACCGACCAACACAGTGATCAAAAGTATTTGTAACTGCCCTTTACATCATAAATATTGATACTTGACTACAAATGCCTCACCAAATCTTGCAATACTATATGCTGTATCTCTTTTCCCCCCGCAGCCCCATAATGTGTTGTGTAGGCCAGGTGATGTTGTGATGATGTAACGTCCACGTCTCTCTCTCCCTGTCACAGCCTCTCACTGTCACACTCGTCGTGTTGTGTCTGCATCTCAGGGAAAATCCTCTTTGACTCGGGAGCGAGGGGGGGAAAAAACACACACACACTTGTTTTTCTAACAGGTGTGTGTGTGTGAACAGATGAGCTCGAGTGACACAACTCCCAACAAGACAGAACTGGAGGTGGAGAGATCCCCCCCCCCTTGAGTTTCATCACAACGCAGCAACACCCGATGATGATGATGATTATGATGGTGATGGTGATGGAGATACAGTTGTGTTTTGAGAGTGGGCTGTTGGTGTCGGCCCACATACGGTACATACGGCAACAGTAGCTTAGGCAGCTTGTGAGAACATGGAAAATTATGGAGCAATTCAAAATCCAGTTCCTGCTACTGAGTTTTCATGTTCACAGAGACTTATGATATATGTTTTCAGAAGCAGAAACATGGTTTGTGTGGTTTTAAAATTGGCGATTGTGTGTTTTTAAAACTTATTTCAAGGCTGCAGCTCACTCTTTTGATTTGATGTTTCTGGTTTAAAGGGATAGTTCAACATTTTTGCAAAATGGCCCATTGCCATAATCGCTATAGTCATAGCAGTAGATTTATTACCTTTAATTGTCGGTACAAGCTATTTTTAGAACGGCGGAGCAGAGCCGCGAGCGGCTCAGAGCTACGCTATGGAGGCTAATGGGATTTCTTGGTTTCCCTCATCAAACTCATCAAAAACACAATCCAACAACTCCACAACGCTCTGGTGGACAAGTTGTGACCTGCACATTCACCACGCTATGAGATAATAACAGAACGTTACCAGACAGAGTTGTTTTAGAGGTAAATTCATGAAAAACAGCTGATGCGCGTTCCCATCGGGGGCAGTTTTTTGGCAAGCAGTCTCTGCATTTGCCTCGGAAACAACTCCGTTTGGTTTCCCTCTGTTTGATGAGGGAAACTAAGAAATCCCATGAGCCTCCGTAGCGTAGCTCTGAGCAGCTCGCGGCTCTGCTCCGCCGTTCTAGAAATAGCTTGCACCGACAATTAAAGGTAACGAACCTACTGCTAAAACTATAGCGATTATTGCAATGGGCCAATTTGCCAAAATGTTGAACTATCCCTTTAACAGGAGCCAGTAAATACCCATGTCTACTAGGGACGGCCCAATTGATCAGCAAGTGATCTTTGCAATGATCAGAATGATGCATAGAGATGACTTATGACTTTAAAACCGATCATCTCTGGTTGAGCTGTGTTGTGCTCACTGCACCTTACCTCATGTAAACTGGGCTTGTGTAGCAGCCAGACTGAGGCAAAAAAAACAAAACAGCTCTATACAATAAATCAAGGAGCAGTCAGGCTTTTCCAGCTGCAGCTGTCGTAGTCTGAATCAGACGGAAAAGGATTATTATCACACAAATTAAGTGCTCGAAACTTGCTTCGCCCACCTCAGTGATGTAAAGAAAGAAAGAAAGAGAGAAAAAAGTGGGGGATAATAATCCAAACACCAAGAGGAGCTGCGTCGTGCAGAGGTTTCGTCTCTGCAGGGGAAAGTGGGGGTCTGTGTGTGTGTGTACAGTATTGACTTCATCACGCAGATGAGTGACACCGTAGTTGAGCTGATGAAAGCAGAGTAATTGATCTGTCTGGCGGTGCGTGGGTTGCCAGGTCGGGTCTGAACCTCTCTCTCTCCTGGAGGGAATTCAGTCTGTTTGTCTTTGCCCTGTTAACACACGACTGCTCTAATTTCAGTTGGCCTGTAATGTGATGAGTAAAGGTGTAATTGACTGTGGTTTCTCTCCACAAACCCCCACCCATGCTCATGCACACGCACTCGCACACACACACACACACACACACACACACACTTTCTGTCTGTTTCTGCTTTTCTTCTTCTCCATACCAACCTCTCTCTCTCTCCCTCTCTCAATCGTCTTCACCTTCAGGGCGTTCTTCTTTATTTGGGTGTTTGTGGTTTTTAGGAATGTGCCGGAGTTTCGATGTTTAAAAAAAAACGAGGCGCACTCTAACAAGAAAGAGAGGGAGAGAGACACTCAGCTCAGAGAGGGGGGCGCCTCGGCTGCTTTCACTTGTTTCCCCTCTAATTTCTCTGGAATCTGCGGCATGATGACACTTTACCTCTGAGGTCATTAATCTGCTGCATCACCGTGTTTTTACGCTGTGGTGACTCCTCTGAACCAACAGCAGCAGGTTGGCGCTCTGCATAACTCACTGTTCTGGCTCATATTATAGGCTAATATATATATATATATATAAAATACAATATTAATCTTAATTATAGTTTGAGCATGAGAAACAGGTGAATTTAGGATTATTATAAATTTATTTACCAATACATTTGCTGAGTAGACGTATGGGACCTAAAAGTTATTGTAGAGAACATCAGTTTACACATATTAAGCCTGTGTAGATTTCATTAACAAATGCACATTAATTAAAAATCTCTAAGCTTTACCTTGGCTGCACAATTTTCAGTAATTATTCATTATCTAAAGTCTATAATTCGATACAGGGACTACGGATAGAAAGTAGCTAGTAAGCTAAATCCGGTACAAAGCATCTTCTCTCATCTCGAGACTAATGTTATTTTGTACATTGTCCCTGATACAAATAAACTTATTAAATTAAGACACAATATAACAAGATGCAATTTTGTGATGGATGGAGATTATTATTAGAATTTAATATAACATGTCCTTGTTATGCAAATTTAAAAAAAAGAAAAAAAGAATAAGCACTTTCTCAAATGAGAATACACAACATTACATTTAAACACACCGTTTACATCTAAATATTTACCTGTAAATGCATCATCAATTAGGATTAGTGACAGATTAGCCAACTAGAATAATTAGATATTGAGTGAGCGACAGGCAATATAAGATGTAGCTATCTTCTCCCTGCTCCCTTCCAACCAAGGAATAAGAAAATGTTGTGATTTGCTATGATATTGTCAAATTGTGAAATTGCCTTGGCTGGAATAAGAAAGAAAGAAAGAAAGAAAGAAAGAAAGAAAGAAAGAAAGAAAGAAAGAAAGAGGACTAAAAAAACTATTAATATTTTCTGCCATTGTGTCCCATATTAACTGTAGACTAGCTATACTATATTTTGTGTGGCCCCATGTAACTGGAAGCTAAACTGAAATGAACCAGTCTGGTCTTAGCTTAGCTTAGCGTGGCTTGTGCCAAGTTTTAAGAGAAACTTTACAATTTCATGTTATTTGAATTAATTTGGCCAATTTTAATATTTATTATTGAATAACTGAGTCATATTTGGTGTGGCCCCATGTAGCTGGAAGCCTTACCGTTATGTTATGTGCTGCTCCTGTCGCCTAGCAACCTTGACAACACTTGGCCCGACTTCTTCTTGAGGTTTTTAGGGCCCTTGCTTTTCGTGTTCGCTGTTGAACCGAGATGAAATCTGATACATGTGCGTCAAAGTGTCACCCTCAGGCCTCTCTGTGGGTGTTTGTCAGCTGCCATTTTATTTCTGGTATGCTATGAATCATGGGATAGGTTGGGCCTCGAAGGAACCATTAGAAGTTTGGCCGGTAAAAATCAATAAGCGGATGATTTGATATTAAAGAAAACATATAGGCCTATTGTAAACATAATAAAGCTGCATTTTCTGTTATTCAATAAAAAATATTGAAATTGGTCAAATTAATTCAAATAACATGCAGTTGTAAAGTTTCTCTTAAAACTTTGCAGAGTCGTCTTTTTTCCTTTAATTTATTTCTTTATTCTTCAATCTTTTTTTCTCGTAACGCACAAAAAAACTTGACGTTCCTCTTCCAGTGTTTATATACAAGTTGATGCCTCCATATTATTCCATAATGGAGGCCATGCGGGTCTGCAGAGAGAGGCCACGGCTGAATAAATGTAGATCATATTTATACATCTGTCAAGACACACACACACACACACACACACATACACACTGACATTCACACACTCCCACACACACACACACATACCCATGCAGAGGGTCACATTCCCCAGTTTCAGGCATGCATTTCAACAGGCCGTGTGTGAGCAGGAAAGAAACGAAACCGCCAAATGCAGCACGTATATCCTGCACATTTAGAACCTTTTTTAAACCAATCGCTTTTTTCGGGGTCGGGATATTTGCTCCACGGCGGCGGAGGAGGAGGAGGAGGAGGAGGAGGTGGTGGTGGTGGTGGACCCCCAATGCTGACAGAGCCTGGCCGGCTTCCCAGAACAGAACAATATCTGCCAGGTCGACCGAGGGGCCCCAGCAGCCAACCCTCGAGACACACACACACATACACACACATACACTGCATATATACAGACAGACACACACACATAGCTGGTGAACACAAACGTCTGGCCTTTAAAACGTCAGCGCTCAGGCCCCGGCCTTACATAATGACAGAGAATGGAGGCATTAAGGCAATTTGTTTGATTTAAGTTGTCAAGGCGTCCTGGAACCTGCCCCTCTCAGCTGGTTTTGATACCCGGAGTCTGTGTCTCTCTGCGTGCCTCGGTGTGTGTGCATGTGTGTGTGTTGTAGACCTTGTTGGTGGAGGAAAAACAAGAGGAATGGGCAGACTCACACACACCAGGAAGAGGAGAAGGTGGGATGGGAGGGAAGGGGAGTGGGTGAGCAGTGACAGAGCAGGCGAAGGTGGACCTGAGGATTACAAGACAGTGGTGTTCGAACTTTCTTTATTTGTGCATAAAAATGACATAAAACACAGTCAGATAAGACACAGATATGATACCCAGGCATTTGTCTACTGGCAAACCTCCAGGATAAACGGTTAATTTGGAGGTTGTGGTAGAGTCAGGTGTTTTTGACCACACTTTTTTGACCACACAGGTGTAGATGCTCATCGGTCTGGGATTATATTTGGATCCTTCTTCAACTAACAAAGATCCTGCCAAGAGCAAGGTGTTCATGGAACACAAACCAACTCGGTGTCACCACAGGCTTCTCTCACAGTGACTGATTATATATAGTCAATGGTTTGCATGTCAGAGTTGTGAGGAGACTCGCCACAGAGAACATTGTTGCTCGTCACGTGAACAAAGCCAGAGGGCCGTTGGAGGAAGAAACGAGAAAAAAAAAAGAAAAGAAAAAGTTTTTTTTGTGGACGCATGAGACCAAAATAGAAGTTTTTCTGGTTTAAATGAGCAGCATTATGTTCGGAAGAGAGGAAAACACTGCATTCCTGCAGGAGAACCTGATCCATCTGGGAGACATGTTGGTGGTCGTGTCGTGGCGTCGGGCCCGTTTTTTTTGCTGCTGCATCTGGGCCCGGACGACTTCCTGACCCCAGAGCTCATTGATGCAACAGGGAAGTCTGAACTGCACAAGTGAAGTCTTAACGGATGAGTGAATAAAATAACTGGTGAAGAGCTCATGATATTAGTTTTTATTTGAAATCCAGATGTTTACTCTCAGCTGCTCTGTGATCAATACTCAGCTCCAGTTGTTGGACCGCGTCCTGTTTTTTTGTGCAGCTGCCGGTGTTGCTGTAACTGTTGTTGTTGTGTCGGACGCGTCATGATGTAACAGTACGGTATCATGGTCGATACGTGTCGGTTTATAAAGCGTCGCTGCACTTTTCTCTTGTAAACGATGTGAATGTAAATGAAAATGCCAGAATGCAAAGTAAAAGCCTGAGTGGAGCGTCACAGGTAATTACACTGAGCTGTGGAGTGTAATCGACCCTGATCAAACCTGCTCCCTGTGTGTGTGTGTGTCGTTGCATACTGTATGTGTGTGTGTGTGTGTATGCACCGTGAGTGGAATAGAGGCCCAGTGTTCTTGGGTCCCAGCCTTAAATAAGGGGTCTTTATCTGGCCGTGCGCTCTGCTCTGGTGTGGAAGCACTAAAGGGCCAAAACGTTTCCTCTGCACAGACGTGGCTCACGCTGCTTGCTCCAGGTGTGGTGACCACTAACCAGCACGGCTTTTAACCGTCACGCCTGATTGGGAGCCCGAGGCCAAGCTGGCGCTCGCACAAGCACACACAGTCCAAGTACACATAGCGCCTCACACGCACACACGCACATCCATTTCTAATTTAAATTGAATTCCCTCCCTACCTCCTTCCCTCCCTTCCTCCTCCTCAAGTGTTCATTAACGTTCCCTCCCCTCTTGGCTCGCAGCAGTGGAAACCGGCATTCTGGGAGTTGGAGTGTTAAAGTTTGAGTTATGGGCTTTGTGATTGGCTCTGATGGACTCCAGAAACAAACCCCCCCCTCCCCTGCCATGCCCCCCCCTCAGGTCAAGTTTGTTGCCTCCCACCTTCTGCCGGAGGAGAGATAGTTTTCCTGTGACCCTGTGACCTCTGTGGAGGAAACAATCCACATCATTCACATGCCGATGATTCAAAAGAGCATCTATGGATTTAGTATGAAAGCTGTTAGCTGATTGACCGATCATGAAAATGTGATCTTGTGTTTCTGTTTTCCGTTATAGATTATGGATTTTACTTATTTTTTTATTGAATAAAGTCATTGCATTTTATAGGAAAACAGAAAAATGATCAAAAGATGATAACTTTAATTACAGCAGACAAAACATTTCGAAAGGTAGACTGTGATTGGCTGATTGTACCCGAACCTGCGCATTTAAGAGGTGAACATGAAGATTGAGGAAACTTGAGGAGCTGATTTTGTTAGTTAAGTCACTATGTGTTAAATAAAATGACAGAACTGGCCTGAGGCAATAAATAAAGTTAGCAATAAGATCAACCATTGAGATCCATGTAAAATTGAACGTAAAAGATCCTCAACATGCAGTTCGCCTGATGCTGATCAATTGGTTTGTTTCTGTTCACCTGCTCAATGTGCGAAATGAACCAGAAAACTGAATGGAAACTGGTGAAATGGAAAAAACAAACTCTCAAATACTGCAAAAATACCCCAGATTGAGGTGGTTTTACAGACATTCAACAAAGCAAAGCTTAACAAAATTAAACCTGAAACACTTTTTCCACATTCAGGTCATTGTGAGACAGGTGATAAAAATCCATCATGACATTTAATTGGACCGATTTAGTTTCAACTTTTCAAAAAAAAAGAAAAGAACGTATATTTTCTGAAAAGAAAAAATAGAAATTAACTTTTTTTTCTGACTAACTTTCTCTGTGGTCTCACCTGATATAAACTTGAGTCTCATTTTTACAGTGCACATTGAATATTATGACTCCTTCCTAGAATCTCTCTTAAAAATTTCTCCATTTTCTTCTCCTCCTCCAACCACAGGTCTCCTTTGATCTGGCCGAGTACACCGCCAACGTGGACGGCGTGGGCACGCTCCGTCTGCTGGACGCCATCAAGACGTGCGGTCTGACCAACTCCGTCAAGTTCTACCAGGCCTCCACCAGCGAGCTGTACGGCAAAGTCCAGGAGATCCCTCAGAAGGAAACCACTCCCTTCTACCCTCGCTCACCTTACGGTAACTAACGACACGCGACCGCCACCACGTCATGGTGACGTAGCAACCGCCGCCGCCGTGGCTGTGGCTCCACATGGAAACGCACTCACAGATTACCTAAGCTTTTCTACCTTGCACCATTTGTCAGGCGAATGTAGGATGGCCTTGTAAGGGTATACAGATTGTTGGATACCTCTGCAGCACTTTTTCTCTGTGTGTGTGTGTGTGTGTGTGTGTGTGTGTGTGTGTGTGTGTGTGTGTGTGTGTGTGTGTGCATTTGCGAATATATGTGTGTGTGTGTGTGTGTGTGAATAGAGGGGGGCTTCAGTACTCAGGCAGCGTTTGAGCTCTCCACACACCCCGAGGCCAAACGTCTGACTGAGGACTGGAGTGGCTCTCGTTTTAACAAAGACACCTTTATATCCACAGCACTCAGCACTCACTTTCAACACACACTTGCACACACACACTCAACTCACACACACACACACACACGTAGGCGATACACGTGTGGGAGCGATCAGGTTTCATGTTCTCTGTTGTCTAAATGCTCTCCTCACTGACACTTTCCCCATCTGTCAGCACTCAATCTGAGGCTGCATGGGAGGCGCACATACCATCATGAGGAGGGCGGCTGCTGCTTCATTAATTAGACTCGGTGAGAAGGAGGTGGAGGAGGAGGTGGAGGTGGAGGCGGCGGCGGCGGCGGCACAGCTCACCCCCTCACCTCCACCGTGTACATCCTGACCTCACAGCTCCATCAATGGGCGCCTCCTCTTTTTGCACGCTCTGGTATTCCCCTCTTCATGGGTGAAGGGAGGAAGATGGTGAAAGGCGAGAGAAAAAAAACTTAGAGCATTTTATAACGGCTTATAAGGTCAAGTATTATTATAGAGTTATAATTGCTCTATGATGTGTTATTCTTATTGTTATAAAGCCTTATGGTAATTTATGAGTGTTTATAATGATAGTTATACACGTCTATAAACCAAGACAATGCTGTGACATATTTTACACCTGTAAGAAAAAGAAAACGCAGCTCCTGAGACTACAATATTTATTTGACGCCTATCTCTATAACGCATTATAACCAAACTTATAATGAGTTATAATGCGGTTATAGCACTGTACAGTATAACTACAGTTATAAACACTCATAAAAGATCACAAGACTTTATAACAATAAGCATAACACACCATAGAGCATTTTATAACATTTATAAGCCAATTATAACACATTATAACTGTATTTATAATGTATTATCGATGTGGGCATTGTCAGGGAGTTACTAACAATTAAGATGTATTATAATACCTGACCTTATAAGTCATGATAAAATGCTTTATAGTGTGTTATGATTATTGATGATAATTTATGAGTGTTTATAACTACAGTTATACAGTGCTATAAGGCAAGGCAATTCTATTTGTATAGCCCGTTTTTACAAACAGTTTGTCTCAAAGGGCTTTACATGGCATCATAACAACATCCTCTGCCCTTAGAGCCTTACATTGACTGAGGAAAAACTCCATAGAAAACCCTTTTAACAGGGAAAAATTTGAGAAACCCCAGGGTGAGCAACAGAGGAGGGATCCCTCACCCAGGACGGGCATATAACTGCATCATAGAGATAGGAGTCAAGTCAAGTGTTACCAAACTTTTTTGTACAAGCCTGCTTATGGTCAATCAGCAGGAGTCTGAGGCTCTCGTTACTGATGGTGAAATATGATCTGTGGTACCACGGTGTGCAGCCGTGACATGGAAAGAGAGGAGCAGTGTGTTTCTGTCTCTGCACCAAACACGGAGAAAGTTGAATGAGTGAAGAATAAAAATCATCATTCTCAGTGAGAAAACTCTTCTTCGATCTTCCCCGTCATGGCCGACACAAGAGCAGGTTTCTGTGTTAAAACAACACAACACAAATACAAACGTTACCAAGATGTTTCCTCCTCTGTCCTCTCTCCTCCCAGGTGCTGCCAAGCTTTACGCCTACTGGATCGTGGTGAACTTTCGAGAGGCCTACAACATGTTCGCCGTCAACGGGATCCTCTTTAACCACGAGAGCCCGAGGAGAGGTGAGCGCACAGCACGACACACACTCTGCCTTTGTTTCTGCTTCGCGCTTTGATCCCATTGTTGTTGTCGCTGCTGCCGCTGTTGTTGTTTTGTCGCAACATCTGACACTAATAGAGGAGAGGAGGAGAGCACGCACCGCTGCATTGTTTCGATTAAATAGATTAGAAAAGGGAATTTTAAATGAACTTCTGATCCAGAAGGAGTCACTCAGATCACTTTACTTTACATGTCATTTAAAGAGGAATTGTGCAGGATTTTGTAGCTAAACTATGCTACATTTTTACCTTAATTAAACAGCTTTGGAGTAATTGTGATGGTTTGATAAATGGCTTAACTTGTTACAAGGGAGAATGGAGGCTCTCTGCCTTCCACCTTGCATCTTTTGGCTGAAAAACAACTTTGCAAAATCCATGCCACCCATCCCAGCTCTCATCTCTGCAGCACCACAACCCAAACGTGCCCCGTAACCTGTAATCTCAGTCTATGACAGATTAAACTACACAAATATACACATCATAACATCCTATATGATATATAATGCCATCTACCGCTCTATTCATTGATTTCTTGCCAGCTTCGTTGTAAACAAATGCACATGGCCAGGATGAGGGTTAGCGAAACAGCGGAAAAGCGACTGGACTTTCATAGTTCTTCTTTAAACAGAACTAATAAAAGTTTAGATTTTTACCAAATACGGCAGATGATTCATCTTCTTCAGGCGTGGAGGCGAAATACTCACCTATGATGACTAGTTCTTTAAAATACACACCTTACTGTATGTGGAACGAATACAAAGCACTTCTGTCAAGAAATCAATATCACTGAGCGTTTTTCAGTTCACAAAGCTCAATTGTGGCCACATAACCTAAACCCAGTTTAAATTACCCAAACACAGGGGAGGAAGGGGGTGGGGGGGGTGAAGGTATGAGACTGAATTTGTCTTGATTTAACATTGTGTCATGTGTCAACAGGCCAAACCCACAATAAAGCACTCGAACAGAAGGTAAACCATTGTTGGGTTGTGTAAAAGTATTCAATTACATGCTCTATATAAAGTCATATTCACTCACCAGCCGGTGCCAGGTTTCTCATAACTACCTGACACACACACACACATACACACACACACATACATAGTCACACGCATTATGACACATAGTGAGAGGGTTGTGGTCACATTTTTAATATGTGCTCTGAGCCCCGAGGGTCGCGGGCGCTGGTTTAACCCGATTTACACGCCACCGCGATCCAAAATGAATACCACATGACTGCAGCCCCGGCGCTTGCACCCAGGTCAGCCGCTCAGGTGTTTATGATTTATCCCCTAATGAAGGAACCCGGCCACGACCCCGGCCAAGGCCAGGGGTCAGCCAGTAAACCCTAATGGGTTACCACAGATAGATAGGTGTGGGAACGGGGAGGGCGCTATAGTCTACAGGCCGTGTGGTCGCCATCGAGACCGAGAGACGACGACGAAGACGTGGGAACGAAGCGTGATGCAGATAAGTGCTGGAGGAGGAGAGATGGAGGAGAGATGGAGGAGAGATGGAGATAAGTGGAGCTGGTAAATTAATCAACAACAGACAAAAATGCCAAACGCGCTCTCCGGCGTCTCCAGCCGCGCAAATATGAAGCCTCGCTGCCTCTGTCAACAGGATATCTTCAAGTTTTATAGGTTTTTACAGACGTTGTAATTGATCAATTAATCAAAAAATAATATTTCTCGTGGGGGCTGATTGTGAGTGTCCCTGTGAAACTGTGAAGCCAGAATGAAGCTTGTGTCCTTTTTTCCCCCAACACGTCGTCCACACAGATGACCGTATAAGGGCAAAGCTCGCTGCCCTACCCGATAACACGTCCGCAGCCCTCTGGTCCTCGGTCAGCTCTTTCTCATCTCTCCCTCTCTCTGACTCGGCTTCTATCTTTCCCTCCTTACCACACACACGCATTCTTTCTCCTCTTTCTTCCTCTTTCTTGCTTCATTTCATGTCTTCCTCCTCCTCCTCCTCCTCCTCCTCCTTCTCCTCCGTTTCTTACTCAGTCAGCGTTTTTCCCGCAGCGGGCCATCGGGTTTACTCCCGCCACTTCTATTCTCAGAGTTACGGCTGTTGTTGCTCATAAAGCAGGAACACTGCGCTGTGATGTGGCCAGATGTCCCACGGCTGCCTTGCACAACCTCAGTGTGGCGCTTGCGTTGGCTGGATTTGGCCAGTTGTTTACCCAGGCCCCCGGGGGCCCCGGCCGTGACCCCGCCGCTGCCACACTGTCAGGGCGTTTTGGCCGCGCACTCCCGTCACCCACAGGAGGGATTTAAAAGGAGGGGAGGAGGTGCTTTGTGCCGCAAAACACTCCCCATGGCACATTTTTTCATTCCTGCAGTGTAAAGGTTGTACAGTAAATCACAGTGTGTGCATTACATAACCGCTGATACGTGTTACTGTACACAGAGAAGGCAACACGGAGCTTTAAAATGTTTTCACATACTCAGTGTCACCCCTGGTGTTGTTAACATGTAGTGTGGGGCTGTTAGAGGCCGGCGGCCGGAGACCAACTCCAGCCACGGAGCACGTTTTGCCGTCACATCATAAAAAAGTACAAAATGATGAATACTTAACCTGCCAGCACGCACACTAAATGTTATTCATTTTCTGGAGCTGGAGTCAGGTTGTAAGCTGCTCTGTGGAGGCTGAGAGGAGGAACACAATAGACTGTGGTGGAAAGTTACAAAACTGGATTTTAAAAGAATCATTGTGAGTTTTTTGTTGTGTCGTTTTATTCCAGGAAACTTCATAAGCGCAACTATTTAAGGTAATAAACACAGATGGATTAACTTTAACCTTCATTCACACTAACTTCCAAACATTCTTCAGTGCAAAACACAATAGAAACAGGGCCACTTATATTCAGTCCTTTATGTAGCCGCCCAGGTTTAAATCCATCCCAGGCCCTTTGCTGCAAATCCTCTTCCTCCTCCAACTTTCCCGTCTCTCTCTCTCGCACTACTGCAAAAAAGAACTTGAATGAATATAATTGAAATGTCAATACGGCCTGGTGTAATATCCAAATTGTATGAGCTGGGACCATTAAATAAAGTTTTGTGGTGCTACAGAGATGCAGCATCCAACAAATCATCATTATTGGAAAGTTACATTTAAAAGTGATGAATCAAATTGAAATTGTGACTCAAACTGCAAAATTACATGATGTTATAATGATAATGAACACATTATACATGCATGTGTTAAAAGCATCAGCTGAATCACAGTTAGTGAATTAATATAATCAGATATATTGTATAAAAACTTGTACCGGCAGAGTTTCAGTAAAAACTACTCAGAGACGCCGCATCCAACAAATCATATTCTCCAGACATAAAGAAACTTGCTTGTTTGTTACAAAACCCAACAAAAGTCACATTATTATTATTTCTTAAGTTTACTCATTTGAAAGTTACATTTAAAAGTAATGAATCAAATTGAAATTGTGACTCAAACTGCAAAATTTGATAGTGTGAAATGATAACACATAATAGATCTATGTGTTAAAAGCATCAACTGAATCACAAATATAATCAGATATATTGTAAGATAAGATAAGATAAGATATACTTTATTGTCCCAGAGGGAAATTCATTGTGGGCGGAAGTGCATGTAGACTGTATCGCCAAACAGGACAAGACCACATCACAAAACAACACATGGTAACACACAACAACCACATGACAACATCACAGTACAAGCACATAACAACGACAGAACACCAATCGTACGATGATGACATACAGTAGCAGCGAAAAGCAAGAAGGATGGACAGCGCCAAATAGGCAATAATCAAACTATTGCACAACCCCGATCCTACTAAAAATATGCAAGAACAACACAGAATACAGGAGTAGGAGCAGATAATTTGATAAACAGTGCTATAATACAGTAAGTATATGTATAAAAACTTGTACCAGCAGAGTTTCAGTAAAAACTACTCACTGGAAAAACCAATAAACCCCCTCTCTCTTTGTAATTACCAAGAGATTTTAGTCAAATTCAAGCACCAACACAGTGACATCATCATATTTCACACATCACCAGAGGCAGATTGAAGTTGTCATCACTCGTCTGCTCTCGGCCACACCCTGAACATCTCTGTGGCGTGTTGTTGGACACTGTCCCTTCCCTACAGTACAGTGTGTGTGTGTGTGAACGAATGAACGCACTCGCGGTCTGGAGAGATAAAGACTCATTCATTACCTGAGCAGCCGCCCTCTTCCTCCTCGGTCCCGTCCGCAGCGCACTTCCGCCCGGGTTATTAGTCACTAATGAGGGAGGAAGTCAGATGATGTCAGTTTCAGTGGCCATGACATCACCACAACTGCCTCCCTCTTTCCCACACACACACACAGGAAAAGCTGTGATGTCATTCTCCCAGGGTGCCTCTGGATGTGTGTGTGTCTGTGTTTGAGAAACAAATAGATGTTTGCTTTTTTATGAGGAAACTTTTCCCCTTAAATAACAAGCCCGCTTTGACTCGCTTGCTCCCTTGCTTTCTCACTCATGGCGTCTGCTGCTGAAGTGACCGGCAGTGGAGCGGTGGTGACCAATCATCTCCGCGGGCGCAGCGTGGCGTGTTGATGGTGTGTCACATAGGACGGTCTGGTGGCAGCGGGGAATGGCTGGAGAGGGAATAGAGGAGCTTGAGCGTCAAGGCTCCGGCCCAGACTCACTGTCCCTCTGTGGGATCATTCAACAAGGAGCTCTGTCTCCTCCAGCGCCCTGGGGATGACTTCATCCCAGCAGGAATGCAGCTTCTGGTTTCTCTTACCGTTCTCGTAAACACCTGACCGGTTCGACCAATAAACAGCCCCTCTCTCCGATCCCCATTGTTCTGCAGCGAAGGGGGTCAGAATCGGACAGTTCGTTGGAGGAAAAATAACCCCGGTTGGAAATCCAGCGTGAAGCAAAAGCAAACAGAAGCTCTGCATCTGCCGGCTGGTTCACACCGCGGCTAGCTGCTTTCCGGTTAGCTTAGTCGTTAGCCATAACAAACAGCCCTCACACTGACTCCGAAGAGGGGGATTAGCGTTAGCAGGGGTGCTAAATAGACTCCATATTGCTGTGACACATGAGACAGTGCAGCGCTGCACAGTATTCTTGGCGGGAGAGAGAAAGAAAGAGAGAAAGAGAGAGCGATCAGCAGTGAAATCTGTGCAAATAACCGGCAAGACGGCGTGTTTATTTGGTCGTCAACGTTCAACAAACACACGGCACCTCGAAAGAAAAAATCTCATTTGGACAACAAAAGACGAAAACCCAGAGTTTAATTTATAAGTTATTAACAGTGTGTTGATCCAAGGCGAGGCGGTAGATCAGTGCCGTAATATGTTTTGTATGTGTGTATCCAGCGTTGCTACTATAACTGACCAGCTCCAGTTGTAGCCTAATCCCCCGGTTTATTTGGGGAAGTCCCATCCATCTCTCCACCCTGAGAGCTCTGTGGTTCACGCTTGGCAGTATAGAATAATATACTGTTATGTTAGGAGAGAAGACCAGTTAGCATTGGGGAAGTTAGAATAGCACTGCCAAAGTCAATGCTGCCCCGTAACACACACACACACACACACTAACACACATGCGGCCTCGGCTTCATCTTTCTGCTTTTGTTGAGGTTGGGCTCCAAAAGGTCAGATCACATGATAGATCTGTAAGAGGAGATGTTATCCATTTATTTGAGAGAGGTTCATTTCAAAGGGAAATCTTCAGATGGGAACGACTCGGTCTCAAGGGGTGAGGGGGGTTGGGGAAGGGGCGCAGATATCTTTTTTTTTTTTTTTTTTTTTTTTAATTTAGGCTACTTTTTATTAGTTTCTTTTAGTAATATACACATGTGCCAACTGGGCACAAAACATACAACATAACAAACATAACATGACAAGCAGAGATGGACAGAGTACTCAAAGTAAAAGTAGCTCAGTCGACATGTTACTCGAGTAAGAGTAAAGAAGTACTTCATTTTAAAGGTACTTAAGTATCCAAAAGTACATGCTTTTAAATTTACTTTAAAGGGATAGTTCACCCTAGAATGATATTTCGCTCATTATCTACTCACCCTCATGTTGACTAAGGGCTGGAAGAATTATCAGAGACCACCGTCCCTTCTCTGAGTTACAGGGGGTCTCGGCGTAGCAGTGCATTTCAATGCAACGGTTGCAAAGGGACACCAGAGCTCTTCGTAAAAAAAACACACACAAAAAAACATCCAAATACCTCCATGATGCTCGTATGTAATGTCCGTCTTGTGCTGAAGCCCCAAATTGCGTAATTGTCCCGAAAAAAAAATAATAAGTCTATATTTTAAGCTTGTTTGTAGCGGAAGCTTCTCGTCGTCTTCTTCTTCTCCTCTTCTCTGGTCCGTCCAAATATCGCGTGATTTGCGCCGGCGTCATTGCGGTTACTGCGAATCACGCGATATTTGGACGGACCAGAGAAGAGGAGAAGAAGAAGAAGACGAGAAGCTTCCGCTACAAACAAGCTTAAAATATAGACTTATTTAATTTTTTTCGGGACAATTAGCAATTTGGGGCTTCAGCACAAGACGGACATTACATACGAGCATCATGGAGGTATTTGGATGTTTTTTTGTGTGTGTTTTTTTTACGAAGAGCTCCGGTGTCCCTTTGCAACCGTTGCATTGAAATGCACTGCTACGCCGAGACCCCCTGTAACTCAGAGAAGGGACGGTGGTCTCTGATAATTCTTCCAGCCCTTAGTCAACATGAGGGTGAGTAGATAATGAGCGAAATATCATTCTAGGGTGAACTATCCCTTTAAGTAAAAGTAAGAGTAAATTTCTTATTTTTCACATCAATGAATTACTATAATTTTTTCTAAATGAATTTAAGGACCTTTTAACTCTTGTTTCTGAGAATTAACTCTTTGAAACCAGCTGCACTGATGTGCTGCTTTTAGGGGTCAGGGTTTCCTTCTTTGACAAACACAGCTTGTGTCCAATAGGATTTTAGAAAAAAAAAGAGCAGACCTGAAAGTAACGAGTACTTTTCAGCCTTCCTAGAAATTAACTTGAGTAAAAGTTGGATATGTACTTAAGTACAGTACTCAAGTAAATTTACTCCGTTACTGTCCACCACTGATGACAAGGGGAGGATTAGTTCATTAAGTGAAACAGTGAAGTCAAACATAAGCACATCATAGGCTACATAAAAAGGATGCTTCTTGAGACTATGCAACAAAACATTTCTTAATAAATGATTTGGCCTTATCTTTGTGATCTATATGAAATCAGGTCTTACAGTTGACACATAGCTGAGCGGGAGGCAGAATAGATATCTCATATGACAGAAATCTGCCTTTTTTTGTTTTCTGGTTCTCCCCCCCCCCCCTGCACCTTGTGTCTCGTGGCCGCAAAAGGTGCTTAACTCGGCCTCCGCCTCAGACGTGTTCACGTGACGCACCGTTCTTCTAACCTTCACTCATCCCCAATCTCCCGCCCCCTCACATCTCTTATTTGTTGTCCCGGATCGTCATGGTAACCAAGAATCCTGTTGACGGAGAGCTCTTCTTGAGTGGCGCTAATTGTTCCTCAAGTGGAGGGCACCTTTCCCCCCCCCGAGCCGTGCCCGAGCCCAGCAAGCGGAGAAGAAAACCCCCACAAAGGTGTCGCTCTGTGGTATTTTGGTTTAATCGAAGCGCGGGGATCCCGTCACGTCTTTTTGTTTTCGAGTACTGGAGCGAAACGCTTTGTGTGTGTGTGTGATTGGCTCTGGGGTTCTGCAGCGTGTGGAGGTGGTGCTGCTGTCAGCGTTCAAGTTCAAGAAAAACATGTATCACCTACTCCCCTCTGTCTGTCTCTCTCTGTCTTTCTCCACTCCCTCCCTTTTTCTTTCCCCACACCTTTTGCACACCCTGCACATGCCGCGTATCCATTTTGTTGCATCACACCCAATTTAAAAAACTCTTCTCTCAGTCTCGGTCTGTGCAAAAAAAAAAAAAAGAAGAAAAAAGAAAACCTTCAGCTCCAACATTCCCTCCTCGTATTCGCATTTCTTTCAGTCTTCTTGGTTCAGTCGGCCCACAGCGAGGACATGCAGCTGTCTGTCAGGTGTGAATGGATGCCGCGTTGGCGGAGCAGAGCGCGTGACCCATCTTGGATATAACGCAAATATTCTTCGCTCCTCGTCAAAGCTCAATCAGAATGTGAATTGTGCAATAACGGCGATGGCAGAAACACTGACAGGTCTTTGGCCTGGGTGGAATTTGGCCAACACCCCCCCCATCCCTCCCCCCGACTCGACCAGGGGAAGATTCCTCCTGCAAAAAAAATGTCCTCCTCTCTCGTTGCTCCTTGTAGGTCAGGTATTTTGTTCATAACTCAAGCTCAGATAAAAGAAAAAGAAGAAAAAAAACAGGGCATGAGATGAGAATGTTTTCCATTTTTTGATGTAAACACTGCCGCGCCGCCACCGCCGCCGTCTAAAAATCTAAATCCTTAAAACGTGTGGGAGTGCAGATGGAAATTAAGGGTTGCATTTTTTTTTTTTTTTTACTTCAAATCCGCCACAAAGCCTTTCACTCCTCAAGGCCATTGCTCAAAAGACAGAGTGGGATTATGGGATTTGCAGTTCTGGTAGGCTTCCAAAACAGGTGTGTAAACTCTTCGTCCAAGGTATAACCTGAGGGTTTCTATGACAACCCCGCCAGCCGTGGCAATCCAAATTATGTCTCGGCGATTTCTTTTTTTCTTCTTCTTTTAACCACCTTCAGAGCGTTGCCAGTCCAGACAGGCTCACAACAAACGTGACTCAACTGCCAGACATTTGGAAAATACTTGGAATGAATCTTTTTGTTGAGCTTTTTTTTTTAAAGAAGAATAAGCAATAACAGTCCTGTTTTGGGAATATGGTTCGTTAGTGACCGAGTCTTTCCACATTTTTTAAACATTTTTTTATTAAGTAAAGACAAAACTTAGTAACATCCCGGAAACCTCTGGACGCAGTGATGAAAAACACGCATCGGATGACGACACTTGGCTCAGGAAGGAAGTCGATGTTCAACTCTTTTTGTAAATGTAACATTAAAGACGGACTTGATAAATGTTCAACATGATTCAGGACTTTTTAACTCAGCTTTTTCAAGTTTTTTTTTTTTTTTTTTCTTTTCCAGAGCTAATGTGCCATTCAGCTGAGCCTTGACCACACAGTATGTCTTCAAAATAAATGTCACAGAAGAGTGATGCAAATAAATCACGCTGCGGTTGACTCTCAATCGGTTAAATGCCCATAAATGCGCTCACAGACGGTCATATAAATGAGCCTGAGTCAGACATCTTGAGGTCTGAGTGTGTCAGGGCTGGGCCGTCACACGGTTTGAAGACAGACTCCATAAGTCACCTTTCTTTAGCTGCGTGCTTCTATCAACAGAGCCTGTTCAGTAACCCGGGCCAGTCCGGCCAAAATCCCCTCAAAAGCCACAGTCCCCCCCTCCCCGACTCCCCCAGACCAGAGCCCCCAGCCGACAGCTCCTGTCCCCGTCCTGTCTGGGCCCACATGGCCTGGCTCTGGCTCTGGATGGATGGGAGGCATCTCTGCACATGTCTCCTCACCCCCTTCCTCCTCCTCCTCCTCCTCCTCCTTTTGCTCCCCGTAACTCCGGCCCAGCTGTGCCAACGAAGCCCGTGTGTGTGTTACGTCTTTCCTGCCTCTTCTCCGGCCAAATACTGGAAAAGGAATGATGGAAAAAAAAAGAAAGAAAAAGGGACGGTTAAGTGCGAATGAGAAAGAGAGAGAGAGAGAGAGAGAGAGAGAGAAAGAGAGTGAGTGTCAGTTTCTGGCACGGGTTTTGCTGCCTGCTCAGTTTTCACGGCCCATGGTTTTATTAGACTTTCCGCCGGGCTGCGGGCAAGGTTAAACGTCCACCGCTGGCCCGCTCGGGTTCGAAACCTCCTGTTAGCCCCCCTGGCTCCTCTCCTCCCTCCTCCCCCCAGCCTCCCTCCCTCCCTCCCTCCTCCTCCTGGTTGTCCTGCGGTGCCGCTGCCAGTAAAGGAAACACATTAACACCCGGGCCAGTAACAGTGTAGGCTTTGTCCACGGCCAGGCCGGGCCGGTCCATTAGGCCCACGCTCTGGTCCACACCGCACCAATTAGAGGAGGCAGGGAGCAGAGCCACTCCAAACAGAGGTGTGAGCTTTACAAGGAGACTACAGGTGTGCTCGGGGGGGAAATAATGGACTTTATTACTGATTTGGGGGGGCGCTGTATCCCTCTGCCACCTTTTTAAGAGCCAAGTCGACTCTGCAGAGTTTTGACAACCTGCGTTTAACCTGCAAACTTAGAGTTTCCCTTGGATGTTGGATCATATCACACCCCGGCCCGTCTAATTTACTGTAGTTACCAATCTGAGCTCTGGTTACAGCTCAGGCCTACTCCCCCTCACCTGGTCCTTATGCACCATATATGAACAAATGATCATCTATTGATTATTTTTCTGACCGATAATTAAATCTGAACATTAGATTAATAGTGTAGATTGTTCCTTTAAGTTTAAAGAGTGAGCCATTTGGCAGCAAAAGTACCTGACTCCGAGATATTTAATAAAAATTGATGTAAAACAGAAAATTAGAGGAGAAGGGAAAATGTTCAGTGCAAAATGTCACTTCCTTCATTTCAAAAAGACTAAACTAGGCAAAAAAAAATAATCTGTTACTTGTTTTAATGTTTGGAAAACAAAAATGAAGAAAGTACACTTCTTTACTTAATAAATGACACAAAATAATTAATAAAGTTGTTAGATGTAAGAATATAATTAAGATTTATTTCCTTGAGGTCAGCAATGTGCCCCCTCCTTTCTGTCTTTATTCAATAAAACAGTCATCAAGTGTTTTCCTAATAATTTACAGAACATTTACCTTTCAAAATAAAAGCAGCTGCCAACAGCCCATGTAGGTGGTATGTGCTAATTGCAGCGGCCTGGGTTTAAATCCAACTCATGGCCCTTTGCTCCATGTCACCCCCATGTCTCTCTCCCCTGATTTTCCATCTCTCACACTGTCCTATCATATTAAAAGCGTTAAAAGCCCAAAAATACAACTTTAAAAAATAAATAAAAGTGTTAAAATCCAGAAGTTTCTGGTCTCAAACTTCACTTTTCATCTTTTCAGTTCCCCACGACTCAATTCAAACTATAGAAACTCCATAGAGAGCTTCCCTCAGAGCTACATACAGAATACCTTACACAGCTGTTTCTGGATGAGTACCACTCCTCACGTCAACCTAAATGATCCTCATGTGTAAAATCGTTGGAATTCCCCTTTAAAATTATTTTCAATTACCTTTCTCTCCATTGATTAATTGCTTAATTGTCCCATCTCTATATGTAGCATGAGTGCGCTGGTGCGTCCATATGTGTGTGTGTGTGTGTGTGCAGCTGTGAGGTGTTGGTAAACCTGCGCGGAGATAAGAGCCCCGATGTGCACGAGAACAAAGCCGACAGTCATGGATGCATCAGTGGCAGATAAATAATTGCTGGTTAACATTTGACTACAGTTGAGGAGGAGCGGTGGTGCCTGTCAGAACAGATGACCTGCCAGGTTAGAGCGAGGGGCCCCCGGGGCCAGATGAGGCGATCATGCAAAGACAGGACAGGTCTGACTTCAGAGGGGGGTTTCCATCCACACTTTATCTCCGCTCTGTAGGCAGACGCTATTTCCTAATAAAACGTGTCAATAATTTTGATTTAAAGAGCTGAGAACAATGGACTCCGACTCCGAGGATTGAACTTTTTTTGTTTTGTTTTCAATCCACACAGAGGAAAAAAAGTCTGAAGGCTGCACAGAGCCTCATTTTTAAAGCTGCAGCAGCTCAACATGGCGACAAAAGCAGCGTTGACGCGAAGGGGGCTCCACGTGACCGACCGCTACCAAACACACACAACATGCTGTATTTTCTCAAATAAGCGTGTCTAACCTCCTCTGGTCTGTTTTCACTCAGCCGGCCCCGGCGCTGTCGCTTTTCTATGAAATAATTACTACAAATTTGGTGCGTTCGCATGATTGGGTTCATGGGATTTTCCTGTGTCTAAATGGAGGCTCTGGTCCATGTCAGGGCAACAGTGATACAGTGTCAAGACAGAACCGCGGTGGCTGGTATACGGTCCCCGGGATGGGCCGCAGCAGCAGCAGCAGCTAAAAGGCAACATTCATCTCAAGCATGATGAGTTTCAAAAGCAGCATGTAGGAGCTCTTAAGAGGTTCCTGAAGAGGTTCACGCAAGGTTGTGGGAGATTTATGCACAGTGGAGATGTTGTGTCAGCTAAAAATAGCAAAACTCTTTGATGCGAGCTTCAAGCTTTCCTTTGAAATTATATTTTTCACATATCCCCGCATATCTTGCCATTTGGCTTTTGAACACAAAGCCCTGCAGCCAGAGTAAAAAAAAAAAAAAACCCTCTCAAGCTCTAATGGGCTGTTTAAAAAAACCAAGATGGTGGCATTATTAGTCACGACACTCGAATATTTAGTGTTGATTTCCATCGGTATAATGCCGTGTTTGGGTTGGAGTGGTCGCCGCGGCATCTTTGCCACCGCTCGCTCTGCAGGAACGGAGAACACGACACCGGGCCTCAGCGCCAGCGCCAAAACACCCAGAGAGGAGAAGAGAGGAGAGGAGAGAGAAGAGAGAGAAAGACTCCTCCAACCAACCAACCAACCAACCAACCGACTGATGCTTAAGTGGCACAGAAACAGTCATTAGGAGCTCATTTGTTTCCCCCGCAGATAAAATCGCCATATGCGTCTCCTCAGGATGAAGAGCTGGCAGATGCACACGCCGCCGCCGCCGCCGCCGCTGCTGCTGCTGTCGGTGCGGTGATCCTGGACTGGACACCGCACCAGCACAGTCAGGGTGGTCCTGTTCGGTTGTCATTTTCGTGTGGAACTTCCCTGTTCCTTTTTTTTTTTTTTTTGGTGTTGACAGACTGATGCTCTGAGATTTGCGTTGGCGTCCGGCCCAGATTTGACACCGAAACATTGAATTAAAGGGGAAAATGAGAGAGAGGGAGAATCTAAAAGGATCCACAGGCTGTAATGTGAGGTGGAAAGGAATTGATTTTACTCAGGGTGGCTTTTTTTTTTTTTTTGCTTTGGCGAAAGAGGACTTGGAGCAGTGGTGGAGGTTTTGGAAGGCCGAGCATGTGTGTGTGTGTGATGGAGCAGTTTGGTAGAGATCTCTAAACTCCCCATTTTCAACAGAGAGGCCTCGATTTCACTTATCTCCTCCATGTTTCTCCGTGTTTCTGCGTTTGTGTGTTGGACCACAGCTGGAAAAACTTGTTGATAAACTCTTAATTGAATTCAGACGACGCCAACGAATCATTTTCTTCTTGTTTTTGTGTTTTAGGTTCGAACTTCGTGACGCGTAAGATCACCCGCTCCGTGGCAAAGATCCACCTGGGCCAACAGGAGATCTTCAGCCTGGGCAACCTGGACTCCAAGAGGGACTGGGGCCACGCCAGAGACTATGTGGAGGTAAAACACACACACACTGCAAACTACACACAAGAAACACTGAGAAACACACACTCATACACACAGTTCGTGCACCGCTTCAGAGTTGAACAGGGTTCAGATGTGCACATAGCATTAACGGCGTGTTTTCCCAGATCATTTGAGGCCGTAATATGCGATCTGCATGAAGCCTCCTATGATTCGCTGCCAAAAGAGAAACAGAGATAGAGAAGGAGAGCGGGGGGAGAGAGAGAGAGAGAAGGCCGCATGCTGTGAGGCCACAGACTGCACTCTGGTTTCCCATAACTCACCCATGTCCCAGATCCCTCCAGGCCCCCAGCGCCATTCCCTGAACGCCGAGCGAGCTCAAGAAGAAAGAAAGAAAGAGAGATATTAAAGGAACGCTGCGTTCTGGGGACGATGACAGAAATACGGTGTTTGTGTTAACGTAGCGGTGCCAGCAGCAAGCAGAGAGAGAGAGAGAGGGAGGGAGGGGGTGAGGAGATACCCCCCCCCCCCCAGGTCAATGGCGTATGTATGTGTGTGTGTGTTTAAGGAAACGCACATTCCTACCCGTGCGTCAAAGTGTGCGATAGGTTAAGGTTGGAACATGTGCGTCCGAGATGAAAGACTCGACGGGGTTGCCATGTCTGACGGCAGAACCCTCACAGCGGACGGTGTTGTTATTAGGAGGTGATGGTGGCGAGTCGAAGTCGAGGGGGTCGTGCTCTCTGAGACGGGAGAGTCGGGGTGAGGAGGTTACAGTCGGGGAAGCACCGTTTGATTTTGATTCCCGATCACAGTCGGTCGGGGGGTATGGGTGGGGCGCGGTGGCGTCAGCGGATCGTCATCTCTTACTTGGAATACGTTTGGAGGAAGGAGCTCAGCCTTTTAGTCAGAACAAGATAACAACGGACGCACAAACGCTCTTTGTTTCTGCAAAAGGATCCGATGTGTTTTTTTTTTTTTTTATTATTATCTCCCACACCCATGAAAACAAGATTCACATCTGACTAAATAAAACACAGAATCATCGTTGTGACGACAATTTAAAGTCGTGAAAGTCTGACTCAGTTTTTCTCAGGGCAGGTGTGACGCTGCTGCTGCTGCACTTTCTAATGAAGCAGTGAAAAAAAAAGGGGGCAGATTCCCATGTGAGTGTGTGTTTCAGCTGCTGTGTCTCTATTTCATGGACTCACAGTCAGAAGAAGATGAAGATGAGAAACTAAAGGGAACAGACAGAATTCCCTTTAGTTCCCTGTGCCAGCGTGATTCTCATCCTCGACAAAAATGCTGCTTGTTGGGCGGCATCCAGCAGGTTTCTTCATTTTCATCCTGCTATGTTCGTTCCGTCTCGCTGACCAGTTGTGTACTCGTGTGTATATGTGTGTGTATGTGTGTGTGTGTGTGTGTGTGTGTACTGGTCTGTCCTGGGCACCCGGGCTTTGAGACGCTCCAGGTTTCCTGTGGGAACCGCCGACATTCCAGTTCTGGTGAATCAGGCACCTCCTCGCTCATGCAGCGCGTCTCCAGTTTCTTTCGGAAAAGGCAGGCAGGCAGTGGATTTCGGGAAGCCAAACAGAAGCTGGAGGTGCTGAGGGGAACTGAGGTGGAGGATGAGGAAGGAGGAAGGAGGAGGAGGAGGAGGAGGAGGGAAACAGACGTGTGTTTGTGTTTGTACATTTTGCATAAATGAGCCATCTCCCCGCCCTGCACTGCAGACCATCAAACGCTGCCGGCCACTGTCACCACCACCACCCTCCTCCTCCCCCCTCCTCCCTCCTCCTCAGCTTCCCTCTGTCTCCCCCTTTGAAACATCCATCCATCCGTCCCGACAGCGTCAGCGTCAGCTCCTGCGTTGCCATGGCAAAGCCAAACAACCGGCCCAAAATGTGTAAACAGAACCATGTGTGTCTGCTTTTTAGGCTGACAACTGCTTCTCCTCCCCCTCTCCCCTCCTCCTCCTCCCCCTCCTCCTCCTCTCCCCCGCCTCACCCACCCCACCTATAGCAGGACAGGGAAATTGCTGGTAATTGGCTGTGGATGGATTGCGGGTGGCAGGAGCGGCGTGCTGTGTGTCTGCTCTAACGACGTCTGAAGGCGTGCGGCTGGCTGGCTGGCTGGCGGTGCTGGGCATCGTCTCGGCCCCCGGTATCGGGTATCGGGTGTCCGTCCCCACCCGCGGGCAGACAACAGGCCTGCCTTCCTCTCAATGGAGCCATTTATTATCATCATCATCATCATTATTATTGTTATTATTATGGCATTAAAGGAATACGAGCCAATTGCTTTGTGATAAAATATAGTAGATTTTAAATGATTTATTTAAACGCTTCTGATCTCATTTTCCTCCAAGTCCAAAGTCCAAAGTGGAGCTTGTTTGGACTTTTTGGTAGTTTTGTGACTTTCGCCGCTGTGATCTGATGACACAGAACACGTTTCTGGATCTGAGCTCGCCGAAGGAGAGAAGGGAACGGCTCCTGTCTGTACTGAGCAGATGAAGACGTACGAGTCGGCTATCTTCTCTCCTCCTCCTTCTTCCTCTCCTCTCTCCTCTCCTTTTCTCCTTTCCTTCTTCTTCCTCTCCTCTCCTCTCCTCTCCTCTCCTCTCCTCTCCTCTCCTCTCCTCCTCTCCACCTTCTTCCTCTCCTCTTCTCTCCTTTCTTCCTCTCCTCCCCTTCTTCCTCTCCTTTCCTCCTTCTTCTCCTCTCCTTTCGTCCTTCTTCCTCCCCTCTCCTCTCCTCCTCTCCTTTCCTCTTCTCCTCTCCTATCCCCCTTCTTCCTCTTTTCTCCTCTTTTCTCCTCTCGTCTCGTCTCCTCCTCTCGTCTCCTCTCGTCTCCCCCCCTCCTTCTTCCTCTCCTCTCCTCTTTTCTCCTCTCCTCTCTTCCTTCTTCCTCTCCTCTCCTCTCCTCTCCTCTCCTCTCCTCTCCTCTCCTCTCCTCTCCTCTCCTCTCCTCTCCTCTCCTCTCCTCTCCTCTCCTCTCCTCTCCTCTCCTCTCTCAGCCTGTGCCCCCACCCTGAGTTGGCCCAGGATGGGTACAGCTGTTTGGAGCTCCCCCTCCTCCCCCCTCCTCCTCCTCCTCTGGCTGCAGAGCGCCATTTCCTGTGTAGAGAAGACGAAGGCTGGCTGGGACGGAGCAGGAGCAGTCGGCCTCGTGGTTTTTGGCCTTTTCTCTCTCCCTCTCTCTCTCTCTCTCCCTCTCTCTCTCTGTTTCTCTCTCTCTTCCCTCGGGCTCCATCCTGCTTCACTTTCTCTCTGTCTTTTTTGTCGGTTTCCTCTCCCGCCTCGCCTCGTGCTCTTTATTCTTTCACATCCCTCTCCCTCCTCTTTAACCTTTTCTCTATTAAGCGACCTGCACCGCCCCGACGACGAGCCAGCTGCGTCACCACCATCAGCACAACTATCGCTTCCCTCTCGTCCGGCGTGCGTTCATCTGTCTGTCTGTCTGGCGAGCAGCAGTTACCACCCAGTTACCAGATATTTCCCTCTGACATCTAATAACCTGGCTTTTATTTTTCCCCTGGCGTTGCTGTTCCTGCAGCAGCAGCAGCAGCAGCCGAACGCCAAACTGTTGCCAGATGAGATGTGGCTGACCCGCTGACACGCAGCACCTCCTCCCTCCCCGCTCTTGTCTTGTCCGTCTATTTATTTTCAAAATATAATTACCTGTGAAATTCAGACCTGTGGAGGTGTCACCTCGCCACTTTCAGGTGTGTGTGTGTGTGTGTGTGTGTGTGTGTGTGTGTCTGTGTGTGTGTGGCTGCCCCTGTGTGTGGCGAAGGCTGTCTGATTCCTGGCATTGTGTGTGGAGGCAGCGAGGTGACAGGACAGCCCAGATGGTGTCATTTTTCACCTCCTTTATTTTTCTTATCCTTTTTTTTCTGTGTGTGTGTGTGTGTCGCAGCTGCCTCTCTGTGCAGTAATGGTTACAGATGAGGCTAATTAGCCAATCACAGCGCAGATCAGGGCCAATCACAGATGATTGATGAGAGCGGAGGGCCATTCATCACATGGTTTTGGCCTGGGAGGTGACAGCAGGGGCAGGCTCATGAACTTGGTACAGTACGTTACCACCACCACCACCACACTGCACAGACAGGAGTTTATTCAAGCGCAGCTCGCTACGTTCAAGGAGCTCATTATCTTTCAGGACGTCAGACTTGACGGACGCAGAGATCAGACACGAGACGTCTCAGTTTTGGGCACGTGTTGTGTTGAAGTCTGACTGCCTTGATGTTTTATGTAGAACAAGACGAGGTATTTCTACCAGATCATGCAGTTTAGATCCAGATTAGTTCAGTTTTCAGTTTGAACATGCAGATTTTTTATAGGGGGGAATATCGTTTCCCTCAGTTGGTTAATGATTAGGCCCAGAAAGTGTCAGGAAAAAAAACTATGTATAAAAAGTCTTTCCTTTAGTGATGACATTCACATAACTCCAAGAAATATTCACTTTATACCTCTGGAGGATTAAAAAGAGAGAGGAAATCAGATCCGTAGATCATTCATCATATTCATACTCAACTCAAACTTTATTTATAGAGCACTTTGAAAACAACTGAACTTGACCAAAGTGCTGTACAGATCAATAAAAACATTATTACAGTATAATACCATAAAATACATAGGCTAAGTAAAGTGCAATAGAAAACAAATGAGCTATAAATGAACAAAGTCAGTGTGTCACAAAGCAAGGAACTGAAAAGTTGTACAAGTATATCTCAGTTTAAGAAAATGTTTAAAAAAGAAAAAATATGCGCCTACAAAAAGAAGAAGGAGTAAGAGAAAAAGAAGGGCAAAAAAGAAAAGATAGATAGATAAGTAAGTTTTTCTTCATCCTGCTCCTTTTCATTTATGGTGATTACATCATGTAAATATGTGCAACCGTGTGAAGTATGTAAACCATGAATGGAATAAATCGAAATGAAAATGAAAAACTCTATATTCATAGAGCAGATATAATATATCAACCGTAAACAGCTGCAGAAGCTGATTTAAAGTGTTTTTCCTGATAAAATCCTCCTCCAGATCAGGATGTTGAGATATTTTCATTTCAGTATTTTGATCAGAGTGATTGATCTTTAGGGATTTGTCTGTTCACTGACATACTGACGGTGTAATTGCTGCATAAAGTGCTTTAAGTTGGTCAGAACTTTGTTATTATCAGTCCAGGACCAGCTGGACCGGTGTCACACCGTGCACTGAAACTGAAGCTCACTAGTTTAACTTTGTTGTGTCATGGAGGGCGCTGTCCCCCCACTACAGTCAGTGGGGGAGATAACTGTCTGTGTGTGTGTCTGTGTGAGTGTGTGTGTGGGAGTGTGTGTGTTGTGTGCGTGTCCAGGTCTTTACAGCAGTGATTCAGGGAGCTGATAAATACCTGAGCCTGCTCTGTAAGGTTTTAATAAACACAGCTGGAGTGGTAAAGAGCTAAAATGGGAACTAATAGGGCAGAGGAGAGGGAGCGTTAGGTTTCATCACCAGACTCTCCCGACTAGATCCAAACCCCCTGACCCCTCAACCCCCGACGGCCCAGCACACACACAGTCATAATGTCATCCTTTGAGAGTTGTATATGTGTGTGTGTTTGTGTGTGTGTGTGTGTGTGTGTGTTCACTCTGCAGGGGGTTAGGCCAAGTGTTGATCATTTAGTGAGAGGGACTGTGACAGAAGCTACTGTCATGTTGACCTGGCATCCCACACACGCTGGATGAGTAAACGACAACAGCTGTGCTCGTGCACCGATTTAAGTGTGTGTGGTTGTGTGTGTGTGTGTGTGTGTGTGTGTGCGTGCATGTTTCGAGCATTAATTGCAGGTGAAATACGACCCGTGGCCTTAACAGCAGCTCAATAAACTGGGGTTTGCCCCCTCCTGTGGCTCAGAGTAATAAAACCTCACTGAACCTCTACCAACCTTATACTACATGAACACACACACACTGGGCTCATTTCACCAACATGTACATTTATAGAGCATGATGACCGAACAAAACAAAAACATTTTCTGCCTTTTTAAGGTCTGATAAGGAAATCTGATCTCAGGTCTGAGCAGTTTAATTGGTTCGTAGGGCCTTTAAAATCTGTCGCCGGGAATCTGGCGAGCGCAGACTTTACTTACAGGTTCTCAAGGGTCAGTGTTTATATGTTGGGGACTCGTAATTAAAATGAATTACAGGCGTATAATGGATCCCAGTGATTATGCTTATCTGTGACTTTTTAGCATGTTCTGCTGAAGAACCTAAACAAGAAATACCTGGATTTTAACTGATCAGTTTGAACCAACTTCTGCACACACAGTAGCCTACTTCACCATGAGTCCAAAGGTTGATGTGTTAATTTCTTGTACAGGAAGTGAAGTGAAAGTGCAGAAAACACTTATGGTGATGAAACAAATCACAAAAAAGCTTATTTTGTTCTTCTTCCATATCTTTGATTTTTTTTAAGTAAGAGTCATAATATTAGCCTCGTAAACCAGCCTCTCGCGGAAATGCATTTCATTTCATTTCTGAGGAAGAGTCTGGCCTCATTCCCGCTGTAAGCGTTTGGCCTGAAACCCTCAGAAGGCCGAGCCAATCAGCGTCGCTGCTGTGATTGACACAGCACGTTGGCCAATCAGGGACCGACTGGTGCAAAGCCCCGTCACGACACCAACTTGCTGATTGGCTGAATGGGGTTGTCTGTCAACGCTACTACTCCCGCCCACCCCAAACGCTTACAGGGGGAATGAGGCCAGACCCTCCGTCGAAATGAAATGAAATGCATTTCCGCGAGAGGCTGGTTTACGAGGCTATCATAATGTGGGATATATTAGCAACTTCATCTCTCTCTTCCGTTGCTTATTCAGAGTATTTAAGGTCAAATTGAGGACTCTCAAGCATTTCGTTTAGTGCTTTTCTCACATGTTTGTGAAGCTGGATCGACTCACGGTGAAAACTCTGCCACGTTTGTGTTGAACTACTGTTTGTGGAGTTCACAGTTTTGTTAAGTGGATGATTCATTTGTGTATTTTTGGCTGGACTGCCACGGCAGAGCCAGACATATTAAAGTGAAAGTTTCTGACTGTCTCAGTGACTGACTGAGTGATCAAGTTACACCGATTGGTCGGCCGGGCCCAGCGCTGGAGTTTCCCCATTGGCTGTTGTTGCTCTCCCAAAAAGGTTCTTTCCTGAAGTGAGTAATGTAGCAACTTTTGGACAAACCTCAGCTGAGACAGACTCACATCCCTGCTCACTGGACGACAGCTAACTTCTTCTTTTGTCTCTAATGAACAAATAAGTCGTTTAAATGCAGCTGTCTGTAACTCAGGTGTTGTGATTCTGTCAGGTGACGTCATGATTATAAAATGCAGCAGCGCAACAAATGGGTTTGAACTTTTATGGGCCACACCTCAAACAAATTGTTATTATAATTATTTATTAGTATATTATTATTATTTATTGTGACTTCAGTTGCATTAAACCATCTGTAGTCATGGTTGATTTTCTCACCTGCTCTTAAATGCCACATGGCATCGTCTCCCTTTTTTCTGCAGAAACTCTGAATCTTCCTTTTGTGCTAACATGAACATAACACAGGAAGCAACAAAAGTTTACAAATCCTTAGTTTTAATCATTGAGAATATGATCAAAGACAAGTTTAAGGTTGTTAAACTTTCGTGTTTATACAAAGAAATACAATAGAAAATGGAAGGAATAAACCTCAAAAGTTATAGTATATTTGACCTTCTTCAACTTTTTAACAAGAAATCTAACTGAAAATATCTATTGATGTTATAAATGTACTATTTTAGCTCATTCTTATAGGAAATAATGAGCATTAGATCCTGTTTTTTTCAGCTTGTCTCTAAATGACCATATATATGAAATAATATCCATGTAAATAAAACATGTCCAGTGAATAGATGGACTCCAGAGGGGTTAAAATAAGTGAAGAGATGGACTGACACCAGCCTACGATCTGGTGTTGACCTCAAGGCCTCATTGTGTGTATTGAAAATTTTGAAAGCAACTGAAACACACACATCGGCTTTGTTGCGCAGCAGGTCCAGGTAGACAGAAGAGCTCTGCACTTGGATAAACACTTGTAGGAGGTGAGATGTGTTGATAAGAGTGTAATGAATTGGGTGAGAGACTTAAAAATAGATTTCCAGGGAGGCACTCTTGCCCCATCTTGCCCCCCATGCGTCCAAATCCTAAATCATCACAAAACATGGGGCGAGTGTTTACTGTGGCATCGTACCAGAGGGACAGAGGAGGATGAGGATGAAGAGGAGGCTCAGAGGGGGAGTCACAGAGCAGAGAAGCGCTGAATATTTTCTCAGTGAACATAAATTAGACCTGAAGGAAGATAAATAGAAGAAGATTGTGTAAAGCCAACTCCCTCTTGCTGCTCTAACAATGGAGGAACAGATAACAGGCACATCCATGATAGGAGAGACTCTGGGGCCACTACAGGGTTACACTGTGTGTGAGTGCGTGAGTGTGGGGTTGTATGTGTGTGTTTTTCAGCATGCATGTGTGTGTATGGGGCCGTGATGTTCCTGCAGTAAACCTCTGCAGCTCTGCAGATAGAAACCTGACCCAGGAGATGTCCTCATCTCTGGGGGTGAGATTCAGGGAACGTCTCATTTCTGTCTCACCCCTCTGTGTCTCTCTCTCTCTCTCTGCCGGTTTGTCTTTGGCAGCGCGACTCCATCTGATTGGCTGAAAAGAGCTGGATCAAAGCTGCAAAACTGGCTTGGAGCGCAGCTGGGAGAGTGGAGAGGCTGGAAGTCCCTCTGTGTTAAATGAGGAGGTTTCTACTACTAAAGTCAGAGCTGCAGCGTTCCTACTGGCACATCCAGCACAGTTGTAACTCCAGAACTGGCTTTGAACCCCGGCACCGCGCACACAGTCCATGATGCAGCTGCAGCTAAAACCTTTTATATAACGATCTCTTTCACTACTCCTTATTGTGCCGTCTTCTCTAATCGGCAAACAGCGTCGTGTGACTAGCTGTGGTTTGTGTGTCTGTGTGTTTTTGCTTCACGATCGCACTGATCGAATTTGAGAGTTCAGCATCTTTTAAGTCGTTTTTTAGCCAGAGAGATGAGAAATGACTGAAAAACAACTTTGACGTGGACGGACCTAACCCTCCTGTTGTACTTCTGGGTCAAAGTGACCCAATCTGTTCCCTTCCTCCATCCTTCCTTCCTTCCTTTCTCTCTTCCTTCTTTCCACAATCATTTTTCCCTTCCTTCCTTCCTTTCTTACTTTCTTCCTTCCCTTCGTCATTACTTCTTCTTCCTTCCTCTTTTGATCCAATTGACCCTCCATTTTTCTTCCTTCCCTTTTCCCTTCCTTATTTCCTCCCTTCTTCCTTTCTTCTTCCTTCCTTGAACAAATCTGTTCCCTCCCTCCATCTATCTTTTCTTCCTTTTTCCCTTCCTTATTTCCTTCCATCTTTCCCTTTGTCCTTCCTTCTTTCCCTTTGTTCTTCCTGCCTTCCTTCCTTCCCTTCCCTTCCCTCCTTCCTTTCTTCTTTCCTTCTTTCTTTTTGTCCTTCCTTCCTTCCTTCCTTCCTTCCTTCTTTCCCTTCGTCCTTCCTCCTTCCTTGACTCAGGTGGACAACAGGAGGGTTAAATCAGACACTCAGACAATTTTGTGACTTATTTATTCTATAATGAAAACTTTTCTCTTTGAACATTGGAAGAGGGATGTTTTTGCTATTTCCAACAACATAATGTCAAATCATGTTATCAATACTGTTCATATATGGCCATTATTCATTTTTAAATCATCTTCCAGCTTCATTATTAGCTTTAATATCATCTTTACTCCCCTTAAGGGTGGTTTTTGCTTTTCCTGCTTTGTTCTCGTTGCTTCTTTGTTGAGGGTTGATGATCTGTTTTGGCCCAGCTCTTACTTTATTTCATCCTCTCCTGACGCCTCCAACACCCCAACATGCACTTATTTTACCTGATCTCTGTGCACTGTTTTGCACTAACAGAATAGATTTAGTTCTTATTTCTTATACTTCAAGGTCTCAAACTGCAGTGAAGCTTGTAAGTCGCCTTGGACGAGCACGTCTTCCAGGGGAGTGAGTGGACTGTAATGTGTTATCCTCCGGTGCAGCGGTCGGCGTTGAGACTGATTCACTTTGACACGTTAACAACTTCTTTTTCTTGTTTCAAGGTTGTTTCATTCAATAAAACGCTGGAAGTCAAGAAACCCAGCAGAAACAAGTTGCACCAAAAACCACCTTCCTCCTCCAGGTTATAGAGACCGCGTTTTGGAAGTTGTAACGCGCTTTTACGTCAAATTTTATAGAGTTTTATTGCAGCATTGATCCCGAGTGCTAATTATTTCTAAATCATTGGAGCTAAAGATTAATAATAAATTTACAGTTGGCATGCCCGTGACTTTTACTGCCTGAAGGAGTCAAAAACGGTGGTGGTTGTCTTTGCCTTTGAGAGTAAATTAGAGCAGCGTGTCCAGCTGGACGCCTGTGACGGCTCTGGTATGAAGATTGTCTTTCTGGAGGTCTTTTTTTTTTTTAAAGGAGAGAAGAAAAGTTGAAAGACCTTCATTTTGGAAAAGTTTTTGGATGCATTACGTTAAAATCTTCACTTTGCTGTATGAGCATTTTCCAGTTATAGCTTAAATATTAAGAATATAACTTTATAATGGTGAGAATAAGAGAAATAATCCCACCAGTGAGCTTTAATGGTACTCTATTTTTCTCCAGTTTATATGAGTGTGTGTGTAGCACCACAGCAGCAGCAGCAGCAGCAGCAGCAGCAGCTGGCCGTCTCTCTCAGACTGACAGGCCTAAGCTCTCCCCTGCTGGGTTGAGGATGAAAGCAGATGCTCTCCTCCTTCTCCTCCCGCTCTGTTTTTCTCTCCTCTCCTCTCTCCTCGCCGCCTTGTGTAACCAGAGTCCTCAGCTTTCATATGGAGCCTGCAGGATAGTTTGCACCCTGGAGTCCTGCAGAAAGCAGAGAGTGACAGGCGTTTCCACAAACACCCGTTGCACAGATGCAGACCTATTTGGACGGAAGTTTTCTTTTTCTTTTTATTTCTTTTTGATCTATTATATTTTTTAATTTATATCACAAATCCATCCATAAAATAACATAGATGTCTCATGATTTGTGTGCCCTTACTTTGAAAATCAAGAAGAGCAGTAGAAGCCAATCACAGTCCATGGTTAAGTTAATCAAAAGTTCCTTAAATGAAAAAATATTTCTGCTTCATGCTGGAAAGTCAAGATTCAATTTGGCAATTTCTACCAAAAAAAAAAATCTTAACCGGTGTGTGGGTGGGGTGAAATCCCACACACACTCGCTCAGGGCAGCACAGAGTCAAACCTCCCACCTGGACAGAGCGAGCAGGGCAGGAGAGGGTGAAGGAGCAGAGGAAAATGGATGAGATGACGTCTCCAGAGGGGGGTGAGGGGTGGGAAGAAGTCTCTGTACCCTGTGGGGGGCGGAGGAGGGGTGAGACAGATGCACTTTTTTTCTAACAGCCTCAAAGTCTTTGTAAACCAATGAAAAGCAGCAGCAGAAAGTGTTTTTAGTTTTGGACCAGTTTGACTTTCAGTTCAGTTCAGTTTTTTGTTTTTTTGCACCGAGTGTGGAGGTGGTTGTCTTGTCGTAGGTGTGTGTGTGGGGGTGGGGAGTGGGGGGAGTCCACAGCTGAGACACTCCCTGATTGGGAAGCACAAGTGTGAGAGGAGCTCCTTAATGCAATAATCCCTCCCAGGCGTTTGTGTGTCTGGTGGTGGTGTGTGTTACTGTAGTTGTGTGTTTTTTGAGTGTTGTTGTCGCACAAAAAAAAAGCCCAGAGTCTCATGTCAAGACATTTTTTGTTAGGGAGTATGAGTGAGTGAGAGTCGGGGAGGGAAGTGGAGCGAAGCCTTCACTGCTCCAGCAGACAGCACTGATGGAGTGGAGTGGATGTTTCAGGGGGTGAGGGAGCAGGGTCATCTTGTTTTAATTGTCTAGAGGAGTCTGGCCCGACTCTTTGGGACTGGAATGTGTGTGTGTGTGTGTGTGTGTGTGTGACCTCCTCTCTCTTGCGTCTTCACACTCCCTCCACTCACCCCAGTGTGTGTGTGTGTGTGTGTCTCTCGCTTCGTCAGACGACCGAGCGGCTCGTGGGAAGATTCTCCGTCCAGACTGCAGAGTGTCGAAACCGAGCCAAATATCACAAGAGCTCAGTCACAGTCTCAGCTCCTCTCACTCTCTCTCTCTCTCTCTCTCTCTCTCCCTATTACATTTCTGCCCGACCGACTGACCCCTTTGATTCTCAGCCCTCTGCTCCTATCTCTTGCTCTGAGAATATAAATAGCTCCTTTGTGCACACAGGGATGGTGATGATATTAGTTTGCATGTGTTTGTATATGTTGTTTTGCTGCTGCCTCCCTCTGTGCATATTAAAACTCCACCTTATATTAGTTTATTAAGTCAGACTAAATGCTGCACAAGTTTAGTTTAATCCCAGAAGTTTTAGCAATGTAATATTTGCACCAGTGAAGTCAGATTAAGACTATAATAAATAAACATGATGTAAGTAAGGGAGGCACATTTTTCTATACGGTTATGACGGAGCAGAGGCTTGAAGATAGCTAGGTTAGCATAAACACTGGAAACAGTGTAAAAACAATTAAGTTATAAGATAAAACATCATCAACAGGACACATAAACAGCCTGAACTGTAGAGGATTTTTTTCAAGTTTTCCTCTTCCTCCCCAGACAGACAGACAGACAGACAGCTCCTGAGCTCCGGCTCCTTTAACCTTTTATAGTTTTTAATTTTCTCCCCCGGCGTACAGTAGGGATCTCAGAGGGATCGTGTGTCAGTGTAAAAGTCTCCTGAGCCGTCAGCTCTTTAAACCACGTGTCGCTTTGGGAGAGGTGATAGATTTTAGTCACCTGAAGACAGAGCTTTCAAAGACACTCTAGCTTTGTTTTTTTTGTTTTTTATATATTTGCATAATGAATAATTGATTTATATAATTTTTTTCATTTTTAAATTCTCCTTTTAGTCACCTTTTGCTGTTGTGGATGCACTCATGCCTAAGTTTCTTGTTAGTGTTACAGTAAGTATTTAGAGGTGCTGTGTTAGAATTTATTTTATGTTTTGTCTTTTTATTTGTTTCTTATATGACAGGGAGAAAGCACATTAATAACATTTGTTGTGCAGTGAGGTTCATTTAAATCAGCAGTTTCTGGGCGAGCAATGGTTAAAAACTAGGCACAAACATTAAAGATACAACCAACAACAACAGAAGTGGGAATATATCCAAAAAAAACAAAGAACCCAGCTGCACTAGATAAAAACAGAAAGGCGAGTTTGCAAGATGGAGAAAATCCATCCATCCATTTTACATCCATCCCATGAACGCTGTCTTTGTCTCCGTTAACAACCTGCCCCTTGTTGCTCTGTGAGTTCAGACATGGCTCCAGGTACAGGCCGAGGACGAGGGGAGCGCTGCGTTTCCAGGCAGCAGCGTTGTTTCCCCGCCAGGCCCCGGCTGAGCGCTGCAGCCCACGTCGTCTATTGAGCGTGGCGGAGGCAGCATCCCAAGCCGGTCCACTTCAAACAGGCCTCATGGCTCTAATGGAATGGAAACATTTGTTGGGTCACAGCACTGAAAGCCCGTCTTCCCTCATCGCATAACAGTCAAATGGCTTCCTCATGTTGTCTGTTTTTTATTAGACTTATAGTGGATCCGCGCTCGCACAGGCTTACAATATTAAACCGGGCGCACGTCCCTGCTCTCGCTCCCACACACAGAGACACTTTACACTTGCTAACATGTTGGCAGGCACAAACACACACACACACACACTTGCAGGCAAATTGGACGGGGTCGGGGGGTCATAATAAACGAGACATTGTCCCTGTGTTAATATTGTTTTACACGTATTGGCGCTCGTGCACAAGCGTGGACAACGGCCGATACCGACTGTGTTCCGAAAAACCTCGGTGCGTAATTGGTGAGGAAACGGCGTGCCGAGGTGTCGGCCTGATGGATGAGGAGAGAAGTGACGGCCGCGTTCGGAGCCTCTCTCTGAACCACAATGAGGCTTTCACTCAGCGTTGCGGCGCGCATTGAACTCTATCCTTATTAAAACAGCCCCGATGGAGAGCTGGGTATTTGCTTTTAGAAGGTGGGACTTTCTTAGGGAGTGCCAGGGATCTCTTTTTTAATTAAGTGGCCTCTGCAATAAGAGTTTGTGTGTGGAAATGTGTGTGTGTGTGTGTGTGTAACCTGAGGGGAGGCCCTGTCTGTGACCTGCAGTGATAGTGGCGGTTTGTTTTCATTCTAAACTTGCCCCACAGTTACTGGTTTTGCACCTTATTCGACCTCGGTGTGACCCCGGCCGTCACCTCTGCCTGACCCCTCTCTCTCTCACTCTCCCTCTCTCTCAACTCAGCTTTTTCTTTTCTTCCCTTTTCTTTTTGTTTTTTTCTTACAGTGACACCTCCATGTTTTCTTTTTTTTCCCCTTTAGTCACATCCTCTCCTTTCATTTTCCTCCTCCTTCTTCTACTTCTATCCCTCACTTTTCTACGCCTCGTGTTCAACAACCATCCCACAAACACAATCCCCCTTAGTCAGCTTCCCGGCAACACTGTGAGCTCGCTGTTGCACGCGCACATGCACGTGCACGCACTCACTCAATCAAAGTGAATGATTGCACATTTGTCTTGACAGTTGCTATAAAAAGAGCCGCCCACTAAACACTGCAGTCCTCTCATTATATCATTACCGACCCACAGCAGGCAGGCAGCTCTCTGACTTCTGTCTCCCTCCTTCCTCCTCTGCTTTCAGATTCTCTCTCTCTCTCTCTTGCTGTTTTCATTTGTGTCTTCTGCAGCACAGCGAAAGAGCAGAATAATAAAAGTGAGAGGGGAAGGAGAAAGACGTGTGGCGCTGTGGTGTGAGCGAGCGGCGGGGACATGCTCCACGGCGAAGGGGGGAATCCCTACTGTAGCTCCTCCATTGTGGAGCAGAGGCTCCGTGGCTCCAGGGGGCAGGCCAGCTGAAGTGTTTGTTTATGTCTGTGGGCCAGAGGGGAGAGACGGTGGCCATGTTCAGCAGCGACATGAAAGGCAGCGAGCGCTCTAATGAGGCGTAATTACCGTGCGCGTGTGTTTACGAGATTGCGAGGGAGCGAGGAGGAAAGAGAAGGAATAAGCACGTTTCAGCCCCGCTGTGTTTACTCCCTCATCTTTACAAATCTTTGCGTTTTTTTCTTTTCTTCACGGCGCAATAGCTTGCCTCGTTGCTCTCCAAACCAGCGCAACCTCTAAGTATAGAGCTCGCCGATTGGTGACTGTCACAGCCTGTCATGCTTGTTTTATTCCCTGAGATGTTGAGCAGCAGGGCCGGTGTGACATGCTGCGAGGTGGGTGAACGTTCGTCTCTGGGGCCACGTGGACGCCGGGGATTCAAAAATACACCAGGGACAAATTTAGAAGAGAATAGATGCGGAGAAAGGTGTGTGATTATGTCCGGAAAAGGCTGGCGAAAGACAATTCACCAGGCCAAGACCGGAGCTCGTTCAGCCCCGAGACAACTTTATTTATCTCTGCCTCCGCTCCGGCGACAGGCCGAGCTGGAGGCATGTCGCCTCCGGGGTTGTTTGTCCATCCGTCTCGTTCCTGTGGAGTCAATATCTCGCTAACTTCTTCAAAGCTGGCACAAATGTCGACTTTGGACTGAAAAGGTTGAAGTGATTAAAGTTAGGGCGTCAAAGGTCAAGATCACAGTGACCTCACAAAACAGGGTTTTATCCAAAACAGGGTTTTTGGATAAAGGTCAAAGCTCACGGGTTGGGGTCTCTGTGACCTCACTGGCATCTCGAGATCTTCTCAAAGGAACTCCTTCAAATTAGGCACATACGTCCACTTTGACTCAAAGATGACGTGGTTAGGTTTTGGAAAGGTCAAAGGTCAAGGTCAGTGAAATGTCAAAAGACACTTTTTAGCACTTTTTTAATTTCCTGTTGACACAGGGATTTCTCTCTGTTCACCAGCGATGGGAATAACAGCGTTATAGAATAACGGCGTTACTAATGCAATCAAAAAAGTTACTGTTTCCCCCGTTACAACGCTGTTACCGTTACTGACAATAAAATGTGCTGTTACACTGCTTCTTGACTCAAGAAGTCCCATCAGAAAATAATACACCCGTTTAAGTGTAGGACGGACAGACAGGCTCTATGACGCCCTGTATCACTCCACCTATTGGCGTATGGAAGAGGCGGAGTGATACAGCGCGTCGCAGAGCCTGTCTGTGTGGAGGGACACTGAGTGAGTTGGTTAGTGCAGTAGTTAGATAAACGGGGGTTAGGGAGGGAAGTCATTTGACGTATTTGAGCATATTATAAATAAGTATCGCAATAGTTACTGTCCTTGTAATTAAATACCTTTATCATATAGTAACTCATTTACTTTTTGGGGAAACTAACAAGTAACTATAACTAATTACTTTTTCCAAAGTGACCTACCCAACACTGCTGTTCACCTGTTGAACCTAAGTCAAGTCTTTTCTCTCCTTTACTCTCTGGTTTGGTCTCCACCAACTGCTTCCTCAGCAGCGAGATGTTCCACTTTCTTCTCCGGCTCATGACTTTATGACTTTATCTGCTGTTTGAATCTGGGCGCACGGCCCACGGAGGGTTTATCTGAGCTGTTAGAAACAATGTTGACAGTGAAACTCAACAGTTTCTGTGGTATTCAACCAAAACAATGACCTAAATTGGAATGTGGGGAGTAAATTAATGAGGTTTGTCTCTGTGAAATACGGAATCAAAGCAGCTTAGTGGGATTTAGACATCAATGCGGTGTCATAGTTTTTATACGATAACAGTTCAAACAAATATATAAACCCGGCGTTAAACCTGAGAAACGAGGGGCTGTAAAGTTTTTGATGTTGCATCTTAGCTGAGCTCATCCCCTCAGGGTGTGCTGTCTGTCATGTCCTGTGCGTGGGCAGAACATGATGAGCTCTTTAATGGCCTGGAACTGGAAATATGACTGTTTGTATTTACAGGCCATTAAGAGCTTTCCACTGGCATTCACACTCTCTAACCAGAGAAAACACAAGCTGCTGCACAGCAAACACACAGCCTACGTGTACTGTACGCCTCCGCCGCTCTGAGCTCCCTCTGTGTTGCCTCAGAGCATGTGTGTGTATGTGTGTGTGTGAGCGCGCGGATGCTGCTCGCCGCCCCAAAATAGCATGCGCCCCTAATTACGGCTGCAAACACAGGTGTGGAAAGCCAGGCCTCCCCTCCGCCCAAAATCCCAGACCCACTGTCCAGCACACAGCACCCTGTGTGTTCCTGTTTGGGAGCACAGGAAGTCCACACTGGGTTTGCGTGCGTGCGTGCGTGCGTGCGTGTGTGCGTGTTCGTGCGTGCATAAATGCAAGTGTGTACAGTTGTGTGGAAAGAGAGCGTGCAAATGTGTTTCTTCATCTCTGCAAGTTGCTGAGACTGAGCCTGTGTGTGTGTGTAGAAGCAGAGTGGCTGAATGTGTGTGTGTGTGGAGGAGAGAGAGAGAGATTTTGTGTTTGCATATGAGCGAGTCCAGACCACACCCTTTGAAGTCGGCAGCGCAGTGTGTTGGGGTTTGGGCACGGACACACAGCCCCTGCACTGCCTGGCTGGAAACCCTACACCCCACATCAATCAGAGCTGCCACTCATGCATTATTCATATCCCAGACACACACACTTAAACATACACTTTCTCATCCTCTGACTCTGTAGTTTTCGCCCCCCCCCCCCCCCCTTATATCTCCAGCTGGCAGCAGAAGTAAAATAGGGTGGGTGGCGCTGCTGTTGGGGGGTCCGCCTCAATCAGGACGGTTAGAAACAAAGGTGAAGTTGTGAAGTCGGGACACGTCGTGAACGAGCCACGTAATAAAATGGATTATTGATAAGATGTATTCATTTTTTTTAAATTATATTTTCGGTTTACTTTACTTGAGACTGAATTTTTAAGAATTAAATTAAGAATATAGTTTATCCAGAGCTCTCAGCCATGTCACACAGCCTTCATCAGTGACTCTGCTCCTCTTTCAACTTCGACCTCCTGCTCTCACTGTGCACTGTGAGTGAAAGATCATAATCTTCACTCTGGATGTGCTCACTTGAAAAGAAAAAAAAAAGTTTGTCAGCGGTTTACATCATCTGATTGAACCAAGCTGCGACGCTTCAGGGATGAATAATAAAACCAGCACAGAAACTGCAGTTCCTCTAATGACCAGTGGAGTGTTGCACCAACACTGAGTCAATCCCCATAGACCCCCATGTTAAAGGTATTCAGAAAAGAAAATTGATTTTGACTCCACTGTGGGTCTTAACATTAGTGTAATAACTCATCTATCAGAGAATGGAGCCCAAACTTTGTGCAAAAATCAATTTTCGAGTAAATCCGGGATGAAAGTGGGGTAGTTGTTTTTCGCATTGGATAATGCAGGCGCACGAATTATGCATCACGTTGCTCACGATTCATCAGCCAATGATATCAGGATCCGTCATCTGTCAATCAAACGTCTGAGAATAGTGAGGAGACTCGTCCACCACCACCGACACAAACTCTCCTCCTCCAGATCCCTGCGGTCCTTCACTTAGCCTAGCTAGCGAAGTTAGCAAGCTATAACGTAGCAAGCCCGGTAGCTAACAGTTAGCTACGTTAGCTAAATACACTCGCACACATACACACACACACCGAGCTCGGTCCCGCCCCAAACATTGAATATAACTCGATAACGACCAATCAAATTCGTTTACCTGTCTCGTGGAAACTCGTAGAAGGAGGCGCAACAAACAGGACAAACGGCCATTTCTTTAAAGTATATTTTTTGGCATTTTTGCCTTTAAATGGTAGCACATAGTGAGATAGACAGGAAAGGGGGAGGCAGAGAGGGGGAATGACATGCAGGAAAGGTCTGCCCGATGCGGGATTCGAACCGGGGATGCCTGCGTTGAGGACAGTAGCCTCTACATGGGGCGGCCGCCTTAACCACTGCGCCACACACCGCCCCACAAATGGCCATTTCCGAACTCTTTTAAACTTCTACAGTAGAAGTGATCAGATTTGGTCTAGACAACTGTTTTCCTCCCTCATAACACATCTTTATGTTTTATTAAGTTGCAAAGTTCTTGTAAAGATGATGAAGCCAGACCTGTTTATACCGTTTTGCATTAGTAGGGGATCAGGGGCGGAGTCAGGTAGAGCCAAGATGGCGATGGCTACGTGCATGTGTACACGCAGTCAGTCGGTACTGCCTGTTGGATCATCCGACAGCTCATTGGTTAAACAAATCAAAACAAATCATTAAAATGAGCTTTAGGTTGTAACAGTAAGATAACTTTACTGTGTGACGCTGTAAGTTTCGTCGCCATGCCTGTTTATAGCCTCTGGAAAATGGACGTCCCCTGTATGGAAAGCGATCCATCATTCGTCTCTCTGTCTCTCTGTCTGTGTATACGTCTCTATTTCTACAGCTTCAGCTGGTATTGTCTCACTCACTCTCCTCGAAAACCCCGAAATGAGCAGTTTCCAGGCCACCGTTTTCTTCTGACGTCCTCGTAGCGTGTCCTCACATTCTCAGACCACAGCCCAATTTTTTTTTGAACTCCTTTTTTTTTTTCATCCTCTTCAGACGTCAGTCCCATGCTCAGGCGGGATCGAAACCAGGCCTCAGAGGACAAGTTGTTATTGACCTCCTGCTGCGCTCCGAGCTGCTTTCTCGCTGCCAGCGGGAGACAGATGTAGACGGAGGCAGAAAGCGACAGAGAGAGAAGTGTTAGCTCTGAGTCTTCCAGGCCAGACGAGCAGACAGGAGCTGTGAGAAAGAGCTCAGTTTGACATGAGAATTAGCTTTTGTAAACACAGAGAACAGTCAGTGTCAGGCTACTGACACCGCGGGGTGTTACGTTCCCACATCTCCACAGACATAAAGCCCGGCGTTAACGCCACAAGATGTTTAATAGGATCTGAACAAACTGCAGACACATGACATCTGTTTGGCCGCGCCGGACAAAGTTGCGCTTATTAAATTTTCAAAGCTTGTTTATATTCATATGAGGTCACTTTTGAATTATTGATTAGGGGAAAAGTGTGAGGTGGGCGTGTTGGTCTATTTGTCACCATGGAAGGGTGTTTTCCTGCTTAAACAGCAGCAGATGCCTGTTCGCCTGCTTTCTTTCTTTCTTTCTGTCTGCGTCCTCTCACTCCGTCTCTCCACGTCTTTCTCGGTTTGAGTCTCGGTGCGCCGAAAGCCAAATGGAAAGTGACCCCTGGCAGGCAGCGGCACATTAAACACAGTGGGTCACTGTCGAAGAAACATGCTGGCAAGCCGCTGGCCCAGACGGAGCTGGCCCGGTATTCAGACGGCGTTTTGAGCTATTTTACCGAGCAGTAGTACAAGCTTTGGCGAGGTCTCAGTTCAAAAGCAGGCCAGGAGTCGTAGCGAGCAGAGGAGGGGTGGGGGGGGAGAAATAGCTTCAGAGCGACGAAAATATAGATTTTGACAAACGAGGCCAGTCGCCATTTTTAAAAATATATCCTGGCTGCAGAAACAAAGGGCATTGTTAGAGGGATTTGACTGGCTCTCACGACTTCTACAGGAATAGTTCAACACTGTTACAGTAGCCGTGGGGGCCCATTTTGGGGTGGGGAATAGTGTGTATATGTGTGTGTGTGTGTGTGTGTGTGTGTGTGTGTGTGTGTGTGTGTGGGCTAGGGCAGGATATGAGGAAACCTCTGAGCAGCTCAGTGGATATTTGTTCGCATTAACTTGGAACGTTTAGTTTAAACAGACACTGATCTGGGTTCAGGTCCAGTTCGCACAGTACGCGCATGCGGTGCACCTTGTTGACACAAACTTTGGGACATTTTTTTTTCTTTTATTATTATTTAATTTTATCTTAAACCGATTGATGAATAGTTATTAAGAAGCAGTAAGCGCATCTAATCTTGTATAATAGAGCGTGTTGTCGGACCACCGCTGCGTTTCAGGCAGGTCTGGATCCTCTTTATGCAGCTGAATCCCCCCCCCCCCCCCCCCACCACCACCACCTTCTCTTCTCCTCTGGGCAGGGCATGGCTCTCACACACACACACACACTCTCACTCTCACAGGAAGCCAATAAGGCATCGATGTCCTTCCAGGGATCCACAGATGGTCCTGTGTTTCGACTGTTAGTGTGTTCAGATGGGTCAGATATGAAAGCCGCGGCTCCCAGGTTGTTGTATATTTACTCACGGAGCAGAGACTCCAAGACTTCATATTACTGGGCATTACTCCGAGTTACAAAGAGATTATGGCCGATTGAGCGCAGATTATGGGCGAAAAAACCCGGCCCTATTGTGTTTCATACATACTCGGTGTGAGCAGACCAGAACTTATTAACATGTTATCCGTGTCTTGTTCTTGTCTATTTTCACAACCGCCGCTTATGAGATCCTTTTTCCAAGCATGAGGGGGATTCTGCCGCTGTTTGTGCAGCTTGACCTGCAGTTCGCCACAAGCACTGGTGTCAGTTTTTAGGTAGTACAACATCCTTACTGCCCGTAAAGTGGCTTGATGATATTAGTTGGGCAAAAATAACAACCTTGAGAGGTCATCGGAGTCGACGGTGATCCTTACGATGCACGGACAGTCGGTCTGTAGATACTGATCCCTAGAGCTGTGTGAACCTCCATAATCTTTAAAGGGATAGTTCAACATTTTGGCAAATTGGCCCACACTCATCAAATACACAATCCAATAACTGGTGGACAAGTTGTGACCTGCACATTCACCACGCTATGAGATAATAACAGAACGTTATGAGACAGAGTTGTTTTCGAGGTAAATTCATGCAAAAACGTTGATGCATGTTGCCTTCAGGGACAGTTTTTCGGCAAGTAGTCTCTGTATTTGCCTCAAAAAAAACTCTGTCTCGTAACGTTCTGTTATTATCTCATAGCGTGGTGAATGTGCAGGTCACAACTTGTCCATGAGAGCGTTTTGGAGTTGTTGGATTGTGTATTTGATGAGTTTGATGAGGGAAACCAAGAAATCTCATGAGCCTCCGTAGCGTAGCTCTGAGCAGCTCGCGGCTCTGCTCCGCTGTTCTAAAAACAGCTTGCACCGACAATTAAAGGTAAGATACCTACTGCTATGACTATAGGGATTATGGCAATGGGCCAATTTGCCAAAATGTTGAACTATCCCTTTAAGTGTGAGTGAAGGATGCTCTGGATCCAGCTACTGAATCATAATCAAAATTATAATCTACCTTAATATAAAATAGACGCTTGTATGTCGTCTACAACTAAATCCAGTTTGTTTGACTCCTCTGTTATCAGCTGAACTCTGAAACCTCTTCTCTCTAAAGTTATTACCGTACGTCAACGTCATGAAAACATCCTGTTGGGCAGAAAAATACACACCGCAAAAAGGTTACGTCTGTTTTCCTGCCACAAAGACGACAATTATGTTTTTAAATGATAATCACGGCCTGGCTGTTGGTTGATTTATTATCATAAATAGTGTTTATTCACCACAAAGTAAATGGACCGCACATATAAAACGCCTGCCGCACCCACACGCTCACACATTCATACATCACGGCGATGAAACGGTCCAATCAGGGGGTCAAGACGAGGGTTCAGTATTTTTCCCCACGTCGACACACACAGAGGCTGGAGAGGCCGGGGGATCAAACCATCGATCTTCTGGTTTGTGGATTAGAAGAACAAAGCACTTATATTTTTGATTCTGTACAAGTCAAGACAAGGAGTCGGTGTCATATCTGTTTATAGACAGAATAAAATCACGTTTTCACATAGTAATGGAGATGAACTCATGGATCAGCAGGTGGATTCATCTGTGGGAGGGACTGGATGTTTCCAAAAATTCCCTTAGGTTTGATTTTTTCACCTGAAAACGTACTGCACGTCAGCACAAGGGCTGCAATCATCTTTCCTTGTGTGTCTTTTTACTATTTCAGTCAAGTTTTTTTCTTCTTCCGTGAATAAAAAGCTACCGATTGTTTGTGTGTTTACCTTCCCTGGGCGGGGTGGCTGGGCGTCCTCCGTTTAGCCCCGTTCACCTGCTTGTATCCTGGCTATTAGCTCGCTGCAGCTCTGAAATACACGCCGCGAATTAGCCCCGGCGATGCGACCCCGCCGCATTTGCCGTTGACCCCATCCATCTTCATTACGCTTCAATTATTGGCTATAATTGTAATTGCCATGCCTCTCAGTCTGCATGAGAAATCCTGGCACGTTGACCGCGTCCCTGCTCGCCTCATAACTCACCACCGCCGGCCGCGGCCTCCTCACCCGGCCCCGGCCCGGCCCGGCCGCCATGCCGGCCCCACCGAGGGCCAGAGAGGAGAGGTCAAAGGGGTCGGGGGCGGCGAGGGGAGGAGGGAGAGGAGGTCACAGCTCCGTCCGGTGAGAAGCAACGCCAGAGTCCACTCCCAGAATGCCGAGCATGGAGTCGGTCTCTGCCGTTCCTTCGCTGAGAATCATGGGAAAAAACACTGTAGACAATTAATCACGGCCAATGAGGTGGAACCAGCGCGGCTGAGACGGGGCTGACAGTGATTATTGATGTGTTGTGTGCGGACGCTTGTGGTGAAACTGTGTGTGATTCTCTCTCTCTAACTCTAACTCTGACTGTAACTCTCTCTCTCTGTGCATGTGAAGCTGTTTGACCGCTGACGTCATGGTGACCGAAGTGTGATTCGCTCTCGTCAGCTCCTTAGTTACAACACACACTGAGGCTGCAAAAACAAAAAAACAACATCTATTAGGCTCAGGGCTGATTATTTTTTTCGCCTGACGTCGAGCATCTCGTTTCTCTCTCTGTGTGTGTGTGTGTGTGTGTGTGTGACCCCGGTGACATCATCCCCCCGTCCCACTGTCTGTTATCATTCCTCCACTCGGCTCCTTTTACAGCAAGAGAGTGGGAACGGAGCAACAGGCCAACACAATATAATACAATACAGTGCACTGCTTATCACTGTGGGGGGTGAGGGGTGGGGTGAAATCTATATATATATATATACATATTTCTGTATGTATGTGTGTGTGTGTGTGTGTGTGTGTGTGTGTGTGTGTGTGTGTGTATACGTTTATAATTCTTGTTTATAAAAGAGAAATTACTGCAGTGATGCTGTGACATTAGATTTGGATTTTAACTGAAGTCTAAAAGTCAAACAGAAATGATCTGTTTAGCTTGAAATGTTTTTTTTTTATTATTATTTTATTTTCTGCCCTGGATTATCTGAGCATCTCGACTTGCCGGGGCCGTTTCCCAGACAGAGGTTAAATCGGGGCCGTGAGCGAGCGAGCAGACCCTAATCTGGAATAGTTAATTACAGTTTGATAATAAATAGCTCTGTGAAACACAGGCGGCTAATTAGAGATTACTAACACCTGTGGACTGTGGAGGCCTGAACTGAAGCGGTGCCGTTCATTGACCTTCATTGACACACTCCATGTAATCCATATGTCTTGTTCAGCAGATGACATTAATCTGAAGTCTGCGTTCAGTCCTGGAGTAGCTCAAATGTTCCTTTCAGGGGAATCAGACCAGTTTATTCAGTGAGTCTGTGTTAAAAAGCTGTTTAAGTGTTGGACTTGCTTGTTCTGTAATGATGTCATTTGTCTCTGCTGCTGCATAATATGAATAATACAAGTTTCTAACGCTGTTTTTTCTCTCTTTCTCTCTCTCCTTCCTCTCTCCGGTTTCCTGCGTGCTTCGCCCCGTCTCTCTTCCATCATCAGGTAAGATGTGGCTCTGCTTTATTCACCTGGAGGCTGCTGTCAGCTTCGTGTTGACTGTGTGTGTGTGTGTGTGATGAATATCAAAGTTCCTCCATTTTTTTTCTCCTCCTTTAAGAACCCTGAGCTTTCTACAGTAGGCTTTTATCATCAGCGTGCATGCTGGTTAAGTGAATACAGGTGTATGTATGCGCCTGCAAAGCAGAGAGACAGAGGGAGCCACTGTCTCCAGCTTTGTGCACAGAAGGACACTCCACACCGTGTGAGTGTGTCTATGTGTATATGTGTGTGTCTATGTGTGTGTGTGTGTGTTGCGTTGTGCTGCAGTGTTGAGTGGCATGTAGAAGCCTCCAGCAGAATCCAGAGTGCTGAAAGCAGAGCAGTGAATTGTGACGGGTTTGCAGCTCATCTCTGACTGAGAGCCTTGTGTCTGTCTGTCTGAGCATTAGCACCTCTCTGTCTGCTCGGCTGCTCTCCACTTTGCCACAGACAGAACCGATGACAAGTCGCCTGCAGCAAAGCGTGTCGACGCACATTCAACAATTACCTGCGAGCGAACGAGCGAGCGCACAAACGAACGTCTCTCCGGCTGTCCTTTTGTATCGCAGCGTCAAATACCCACAAGACACTGCAGTGCACACTGTTGTTTTTTTGTATATATTTCACAGTTTATGAATTGTGAGACAAAAAACCCCCTGATATGAACAAACCGTAGATTATAAATTCCCTCAAAGGTAATAAAGTGCAAGACGTGCACAAGCTCCTCTTTAATCAGAAATAGATCAGTATCAGTATCAGTATCACACCCACGGACTTGGATCAGTTCTTTAGTAGCTGACTCGCTGTTCAAACATTCAACGATCCATCACTTTGACAGGTGATTTGACAACATTCAAGTCTCTTCTCACGAGCCGTATCTGTCAGATTCTTGATTCTCACTCCTGCCTGTCGGGCGCTGACGTACACTACACTCTGCTCCTGAACTATTTTTTATTAATGTAGTTATTTTTCTTTACCTCTTTCTTAGAGGTCGACTTCAGACAACAGACCAACCCTGTCCCTGAAAATATGTTCATACTCGGCCTAAACATGGCAGCTCAAACAAGATATGGTTAGCATTCGTTGCATTGCTGCAGACAGTTCACGAGCAATTACAGGAGAATTTCAGGGCTTTATAGCATGGATGGCTGATTAGATTTCTTATTTTTCATTGTGGAAATCCTGTGTGGACATAAGAAAACAGTGGAGGCGAGCACTTCAGAGGAGATCCTGTATTTGTTTACAGTGAATAAACACATAGTTAATCCAGGGCTGGTTCACCGAGCAGGGTGTGAATCCCTCCTCCCTCCCTCTCTCCCTCCCTCCTTCCTTCTCTCTCTGTCTCTCTCTGAGGATTGACTGTATGGACATTAGGATTTACGTTGAAGATGGCACGAACAACAGGATCGTTGTGGTTACAGGCCTGAGGCGTGACACACGTATGAAGTGCGTCCAGTGTGTTTATTGCTCCCCTGCGGCTCCACAGATTATGAATCATGGATTTGGACCGTGTGTGTGTGTGTGTGTGTGTGTGTGTGCCTTGAGAATGTGTGTTATAGCATGTGTGTGTAACACAAACCACCATCTGTCATCTCTCTTGTTTCTCTCTCTCTGTGCGAGGGGAGGTTGCTCCATACGTGACCCCCTGACCCCTCCTGTCTCCGTCTCTTTACGGACTCACTCCTCCGTCTGTCCGTCGGTCCGAGGTGAAGACGAGCAGGAGACGCCGGTGTCACAGGCCAACATGGCTGACGGCGGCTGCCATTTGTTGTAGCATGTGCTGCCGTGAAATCCTGGCTGCTGGCAGGAGCGTTAGGGTTACGGTGACACCCCACCCCGGTCTGACTCCAAGGTCAAAAGTCACACATATAGCCTATATATTTTTTTAAAGGGACAGTAGTTTGGTCTCGGTGACTCTCTCCTCTCACATGTCAAACAGACAGGTGGTTTCACTTAGATAACAGTTCACACTACTTGTATCACTATTAATGACAGAAATCATCAATAATTGGTTTGTTTGTAAGTTAAATCTCCTTCAAAATAAAAGTAGGAATCGTACAACATGAAAAATGTGTGATTTTTATGCTTGTGTTAACTTAAAGAGACCCAGAGCAGTTTGCTTTTGGTTATAAAAGAGTCTCGTATTAATGTGGATGAATCTACGTTACCCACACTTGTTAATGGGTCCATTTTCCATAAATGTATTGTTTTGTATTTGGAGTTATTTTGATATTATTATTTAGTGGTCGACTCGCCCACCATTTCCTACTTTCGGTTTCCTGGACGCTGATCGCTAGTTGGCATCGTTCATGGTCGGAACTACGACGGTATCTGATCGAACCTCCTACTTTTGTTCTTGATTAATGAAAACATTCTTGGCAAATGCTTTCGCTTTCGTCCATCTTGCACTGGTCCAAGAATTTCACTGTGTGTGAAATTCTCTTTCTTTTAAATGTGCAATATAAATAAAGTTGATTGATTGATTGATACAAAGATACATAGTGTAGGATGGTGCATTTGTTTCTGTCATTTATAGAGGGTCTTGCTTCGTTTATAGTGCAGTTGCGGCACATTTTAAGTTATTGAAATAATGACAGATCCTGTGTATTTGGATATTTCACTGTGGTTGTATTGCAGAGTCAGTTGTCCAGCATCCTTATCTACTTAATAAGAGGTCAGATCGTTTCACAATTAGGCCAAATAAATCTCATTTTATGTGAAATAAATGAGACATTTATTTCCTCAACAACATGATATCTAATCTCATACATAAATAATAATAGCCTTAGCATTTGTGCAATCTTTTTTTTCTTACTGTAGCTCTATTTCTATTTTTTTTTTAAACTACTTTTAATGGAGAGTGAGTCAGTCGCTCGTTTCAGGTATCGTAGCTCAGTTTTGTTTATTCAACACATTTTACTGAAGGTCTTTATGTTCATAACGTATCGACTGGTTGCCCCTGGCACCTGGTTTTAACAGGAGTCATTCATTCTCCATGCAGAGATCAAGAGCAAAAACCCAAAAACCCTCTCACTGAGAGAAATCAGCTGCCAGAATAAATTCCCCCGGTCACTTTCCCATATCAAATGGTTTGACTCATTTCCATTAACTTTACATGAGCAGCGCTGTTTGGCAACTTGTTGCACCGGGTCCAGGCTGAAAGAGGAGTTTGGAAAAGTGGCCAAACACGTCCAGGCAGAGAGAAGGAGAGAGATTCATTATATTATTATATTATATCATTATTGCTATGATATAATATTGTTGTTGTTTTTTTATTTCTTTATTTTATGTATTATTATTATCATCATCATTTAATGTGAACTATGTGTATATATTTTTCATTATATGAATGAATGAATTTTTATTTTCGTGTCATGCCACCACTGTGGCCCATCCCATATGGGATTACAAGACACATTTAATGACAAATACAAAAACAAAGACTAGACCGTCCTTCCTTTTGGTATTACCTGCCACACAGGTGTGACACATAAATAAACAATTTAAGATTACTCTCAGTACTCATCTGTATATCGCTCTTCGTCTCATTGCCCAAGTCTTTTCAAGAAATAAAGAAAATGCAAATATATTCAACTGAAAAAGATGTTTTAGCTTCTCAGCATCGTCTAACCACACAAATTTGTTATTTGGATCTACCTTAATAAACAATTTTTCTCTTATATGGAGTCATAGAAAGGACAGTAGAACACAAAATGAATTTAATTCTCCACCTCTAGGATGTAACATAAATTACAAATTCTATCGTCTTCTACTGTGCCAACATATCAGCCTGTCTCAATATGAAGACCAAGTATACCAACTCTCAATTGTGTTGTTATATATAACAACTTGCAACTGCCTAATGACACCCAAACCGTATATAAGAGAGAGAGAGACAGCCCTTCATCAGCACACACACATGCATAGGATATACAGTACTGTATCAATGTATATATACTTTTTTTTTTTAATTTTATATTATTTTATTCTGTGAGTTGTATTTGTTTTGTTTGAGAGAGAGAGAGAGAGAAAGAGAGCGAGACACCATTTGTAAAGAGGTTTTTCACAGTTGGTCAGGGACAGGTGTGTGTGTGTGTGTGTGTGTGTATGTATGTGTGTGGTGGTGGTGTGTGTGTGTGTCTGTCAGTGTGTGTGAGTGATGTTACCAGCAGGATCTCCTGACCGGGGGTCGAGGTCATAAATCAGGGTCAGTAATCTCCATGGCGATGAAGCTGGTGCCAGGGTCGTGAGGCTGGTATCAACTTTGAAGAGTAATGTTTCTTTTGCTCGGGGGCCAATAGCTCACCTACCCCACCCTACACACACACACACACACACACACACACACACACACACACACACACACACACACACACACACACACACACACACACACACAGACAGCAGGGGATGCAGGAACATGGAATTTAATGCGACATGTTATATGAGATAGGGGTGAGGAGGGAATTCCTCACACAGGTGGGAGAGGAAACAGATAGCGGCCGTCCTCTTCTCGGACCCACTCCTTTTTAACAAGTCGGAGGATTAATAGGAGGAGGGTCCAGCAGCAGCAGCAGCAGAGATGAAGCACATAGCGGCGGACTGGTAATATGTAACGTGAGTGGTCTTTTTGAAGTATCATCCTCAGCAACATGCCACGAGGCTGGAAAAAAGAAAAAAGGGGGAGGGAGGGAGGGCGAGTTCACGGCGGCGATGGCAGCGGTGATTTGTGCCCCGTGTGTCTGGTCCGATTGTGTGTGAAGGGATTCACACAGCTCGTGTAAATCATCTCCCGCTCTCCTCCTCCTTAGGATGAAACAACATACCATTCTCTCCTCTGTCGATTTGTCTTCCGCTTTCTCTCTGAACCCTCCCTTTCTTCTTCTTCTTCTTCTTCACCCCTCTCCTTTTTTTCTTTTATTGTCCCTCCTATAACGATTTCATCTCGGTGATACTCTTATTATAGGTGCCGCTGGTTTCTTTTGCCGTCTGTCCCGTCTGTCAGTGCGCCCTCGTCCCCCTCCCCGAGACGTCTTGTCTGCCGACGAGGCCCCCGCACTCACTGACAGACAGAGAGCACCATGACAGGCTCTGTCACAGGGCCCAGTGGCTCTCAGTGGCCCCGGTTCCCACACTGATGAAGTGATAAATGACTTAATGAGCCCTTTTTTTTTTTTTTTTTTTTTTACACATGAACCAACTGAGAGCTGAGGCGTGGGCCAGTTTCCTGCAGCTGAAGACTTTAACACACAACTTAACAGCTCGTAGCGCTCGGGCTGGGTGTCCAACCTCGACGCTTTCATGCCAAACAAGTTGTTTTTATATCATGGAGGATCAACAGTTATACTGTAGTTGAGCTTAAGCTTAAAGGTCCCACGTAGAATAAAGAGTTATATTTGAGTGTGTGAAGAGCTTAAACTTAAGCTTGTACATTCACCACGCTATGAGATAATAATGTAACGTTACGAGACGGAGTTGTTTTAACGTTCTGTTATTATCTCATAGCGTGGTGAATGTGCAGGTCACAACTTGTCCACCAGAGCGTTTTGGAGTTGTTGGATTGTGTATTTGATGAGTTTGATGAGGGAAACCAAGAAATCACATTTGCCTCCGTAGCGTAGCTCTGAGCAGCTCATGGCTCTGCTCCGCCGTTCTAAAAATATCTTGCACCGACAATTAAAGATATCAAACCTACTGCTAAAACTATAGGGATTATGGCAATAGGCCAATTTGCCAAAATGTTGAACTATTCCTTTAAAGGTCCCATGTTGAATAAGGTGTGCATGTGTTGTTTGATTATAGACCAGGTCTGTGCTCAAGTATCAATGTCTCAGTCCACAGAGAAATGCACACAGCCTGTATTAAAACCTGCCATCAGGACTTCCTGTAACTTTGTGATGTCACAACAAAGCAGTCGCTGCCCCGCCCACATGGACCCACCGTCCAGCGACTGTATTTGCTATATATTTTTTAAAGGCATCACTCAAAATACTATTAGCCAATCAGAAGAGAGGCTGTATTGTCAAGACGTACAACCTCTACTGTATATTTGAATTCTTGAAGAGATTTGCTTAACAGTTTTCTTAATTAATCTGTTGCTTTCGGCTTCTTATATTACTTATATTGATTGTTCGGCACTGAGATGCTGCATTAAAGAAATGCAAAAGCTTTGGTTTAGAAAATGAAACAGGATCAAGTCCAGTTGGAGTTCACTTCACCCTGGAGCTTTTTAAAACTCAGTTGTTAGAATTTAAAAACTTTTGATCTCCATCCCAGTGACTCTATTTACCAGGAGTGCTGTTGCAAAAAAAAAAATTCAACTTATTTAGCAGAAAGTATTTTAGATGAGCCACCTGCATCTTCCTCGTCTTTGAAACAAATGAGGTTGCTGCATTTTTCCATTCGGTGTGAACGCTCTCTCCGTCCCAACACCATTACATGTTGTTTTCCTCTTTCCACCACCTCCCTCTGTCTTCTTCAAACTATATTTATGTGCATCCCCCCCCCTCTGCTCTGTGATGGATTTAGTGTTGCCATGCTCAATTGCACAGCCCGGTCCATCCCCGCAGCTCAGACCCCCTTCTCTCTTCTCTCTGGCTTTATGGCCCGGCCCCTGCCTCACCGGTGTGGCGCGCTGGCGAACCGGCTCCTCCTGAAGCCCAGGCCTATAGGAGCAGAAGAAAGGGCCTGCTGTGTGAGCAGGAAGCTCAGAGGAGGTGGAGCAGAGGGAAGGGGAGGGAAGAAGAGCACGACCTGGGTGTTCCATGAGAGAGGACCTCTCGGCTGTTATGCTTTCTAATTCCCCTCAGCTCAGAGCAGCAGGGGGGAAGAGAGAAGAGAGAAGAGAGGGAGCAGAAGAAGGGGGAGGGAAGGGGGGAGGAGGGGCGGAGGAGGAGGACGAGGGTGAAAGAATCATGTTTTCACACTGAAGGGAAGCAGGCAGGTGGGCCGAGGGAGAGCTGAAGGTTTTTACCTCTGCTCTAAGCCTGTGGAGGAGCCTGAGGTAAACGGCCCCTAAAGAGAAGATGGGGATCCAGTTATATGGGAACAGACTTTAAAGGATAGTTCTGATTTATTTCTAATAACAAAACTTTTACTCATTGTGTTTGGTGTTGAGTTACATTGGAAAAACTTATTTTGAAGGGAAAACAAGAGTTTACTCTCCTCCTATAGTTTGCAACAGCTACATATCGTCTTGTGCACTGATGGATTGTTTCACATATAATGAGTGAATCACCAACTTAAATGATGCTTAACGATGTGCAGCAGTTACTATATAGGGAACAGACTTTAAAGGATAGTTATGATTTATTTCTAATAACAAAACTTTTACTCATTGGTGTTGAGTTACATTGGAAAAACTTATTTTGAAGGGAAAACAAAAGTTTACTCACCTCCTATAGTTTGCACCAGCTACATATTGTCTTGTGCACTTGCACGTATTTATGATGCTTTAAGATGTGCAGCAGTTGTTTCAGTCTTAATAGTTTCCTCTAGAGTTATGGAGCGAATGCAGAAAACAACTTCTGGCGGGAACACAAACTCCTTTGTTAGTGTGCAAAAATCCGCCAAACAACGCGCTGTGTGTGTGATTTTTATCTCCAGACTGTCAACATCAATGGGCCCAGGCTTGTGCAGATCAGTCGTGACGCCCAAATGAGTCACTTAATGTGATATATTCACACAGACTCACACATATCACATATAGATAGATGCACACACACAACCACAGACAGATAGACACACAGACACACACTCTCCTCCTCCTCCTTCTCGTGTCTGGATCCAATATACTGTCATTTAGCCGTGGGTCTGGAACAGATTCACATGAAGGGCCGGGGTCCTTTTCTCCTCTTGCCTCCTTCTCTGCCTCCTCTTGTCCTACCGGCTGTGCCCCCCCTCAACCCCTCCTCACCCTGACCTTTACCTCCTGACACCACCACCTCCCTGACGGCCACTACTACACCCCGTGTTCCCTCCCTGCCCCTGCGGCCTGAGCTCAACCTCCGAACACCCCATCATCATCTGGTTCTGCTTGCCCATCCTGCGCCCGGCCCTCCCCAAGGCCACAGGAAATAGCTGGAGAGTTTGTGGGCCCGCTTCCCTTGGGGGGGAGGAATTAACAGGTGCACCAGTGTTTGTTTCAACTTTTCCCCATTACCACTGGATAATGGTAATAATAAACATGGGGAGGCCAGGTGGGGTGGGTCCGGGTGGGGTGGAGGCTGCAGCTCTTTTGTTTCTACTCAGGTTCTTCTTCTTTCTCATCTTTGATCCCTCACAAACATCATTCCCTCAGTATTTCCCCACCAATTTAATTAAAAATGTTGCTAAAGCTCATCGTTCTTTTTTTTTCTTCCTAGGTTTCTATTTAGATAAATTTGTGGTTTGGATTCAGACTCGTATCCAATCACCTGTACAAACAACTGGGCTCCTTCTAATGGTTTTTACTGAGTCTCTGAGAACAAGAGGCAAAGCGATCTTGTTTCAAAGCGCTTTACAGAGGCACGGAAATACAGTTAGAATAAAAAATAGCCTTAAAAAAACTATGGAAACAAATTTGAAAAGATGAAGAATATATAGATAAGTCATATAAAATGAGGTAGGAACATCAGGACACCTTGGGACAGAAGTTCTGCGAGATAAAAGACACTGAAAACAAGATTAAAAGATGTTAAATATGTGATTTATTGATAAGCAGCAGCAGGTAGAGATGTTTATATCCCTAAGGTGACAGAAGGTGAGCTCTTGCTCCAGATGACTTGAGGGGAGTCGATGTTTCAAATCATATCAAGAAATCTGAGATGTTCTTTGTCCAGAGACCACTCGGTGCTTTATGCACAAAGTAGTAGGGTTTTAAGAACTATAATTTGACACCACACCATAAAAACTAAGGAGAGACCAGAATCCCACACACAGTCGATCACTCATCCTCCCTATACTTAAGTATAAAGACGTCTTTCTCAATATTCCAGTTTAAAATTACCCATTTTTTCATTTGATTTCCCCTCCCCACACATATACACACAGACACACACACAAACTCCCAAAAGTTTTGTACTTTCTGCTGCAAGAATGCCCTGAATGCATCCTACAGTAGATAAGATCCCGATGCTATGGTGGTAGCTCAAACAAAGCGTCCATTCAACAAGTTGTGTGTGTGAGTGTTTGTGCTGCATGTGGCATTGTTAAAAGTGGATTCTTCAGATTTTACATAAACCTGCTGCAGATGTTTTAGCATGCGAGGTGCCACCGGGCGGCGGCGGCGGCGGCGACCCACCCGGGGGGTTGAAAAGCGATAGTTCTGTTTGTTGGCATCCAAGAAAGAGCTCTCCAACTCCGACCGCTCCTCCTGTAATTGGCAGCCATTTTCCCCGGCTGCCATTATAGCAGGTAGATCTTGTAGCCATCTTGTTCTCATGTTACCTGGGGGATCCCCCTTAAGTGAGTCATCAGGTTTGGGTAATAGCGGAGGAGCGGCAGTTTAATGGCGCTCAGGGTCGTCCTGGAGGGTCGGAGGTGGGAGGTCAAATGTTGCCATAATCCCAGGCTCCAGGTTCAGCTCATAAATAAGAGCTGAGCAGCTGGGTGGCTGGGTGGGTGGGAGCAGGGAGGGGAGGGGTAATTGATTTTAGAAGGAGGGAGGAGGGGGGGGTATATTTCACCGTAAGAGGAAACAGAGTTGACAACCATCCCACCGGTTTATAACCATCGGTGGATTAGCACCTCTGGTGTGGGAGTTGGTGGGACGAGGTAATATGGCAGAGTTTAAGGTATTGATGACGTCGGGGAGAAGAAGACGATTCCCACAGGAGATGATTCTGTCCGTCCGTCTTAAACCTGTGATTTCTCTTTTATAAAGACGCACACATACAGTATACGCTCAGGCACCAGGCGCTGATTGCTTGCAGACGCCGGTAGTGGAGTGGAGTTTATCGTTTCATTTTTACGTCGCCTAATGTGTTTGTTACAACAGGTAACTTGAGACTGAGCTTTGGTGGGAAAAATGCACAGATGAAGTTGACTGATTGTGTAAAAAAAAAGAAAGAAAGAAAAGAACAGAAACAATAGAAAAAGAAACTTTAGATCTACGATGTGGAAAAAGCTGCAGAAAAAAAAGGAAGGAAGGAAAGCTGTAAAGAGACTGTGTGAAACTGAGAGTGTGTATGTGTGTGTGTGTGGTGGGAGGGAGGGAGGGAGGGGGGTTAAGATGTCTGATTTGAACTTTGTGTACAAAGTTCAACCTTTTGATGAAGCCACACGCGCTCCCCCAACAACGACTGACAGGTCTGCGGTGGGACAGTTTACGTCTCAGCGGCTCTTGCGCCACATTCATCACACACCAAACATGAGTCAATCTCAGCCGCGCTCGCTCTCCGACAACAAATGACGTAGCGATAAGGTCGCATTCTTGCGCTTGTTTTCATTGATAAACATGTTTTGATTGGCAGAACAATCTCACAGACAGACCCCGAGACCTGCAGGATATCAGGAGCGAGCGAGTGACTGACTGTTTCCTGTATAGACAGGAAGTGAGGGCTTTTATGAGGGCAGTGCATTGATTTCCTAGCATGCCAGGTCTGGGAGTGCAGAGAAAAGAGCTGCTTCCTGCTGAGAAGAATGCCATGCCAGGCTAATCTGACCACTCAGCAAGCTCCCCAACTGTTTAGTGGGAGAGGTTGTGAGAGTGACCTTGGACCGCTGCCCCACGGAGGTAGAAGAGAGAGAGAGGGCATTTGTTCGATTCGGGGCGGCAGAAAGCGTGTGTTGTTGTTTGTTTTTGCAACGTCACCGGTTAAGTAGGAGCTCGAGTAACAAGAGAAATTTGTAAAATAACTGATGAGCTCAGAGCGCTCGGCTCGGCTCGGCTCCGAGACGACAGGGAGGAGCGTAGCAGCCTTTATAAAGTGAGCACAGAGACGTAGGTGGCCTCTCTTTGAGGGATGCTGCACTTCCAGCACAGACATTTCAAAATAAGACTCACATCAGATCACAAAATCTACAAATATACTTAGTTGTGCACTTTGCTATGAATGCAGCTAAACTTATTAGTGCTAAAATCCTTGTTGCATGCTCCAGTGAGTCCTTTTTTCTTATGTCGTTTTATTAGCTTTAAATTCTTCCTTTTCTGTTTCACTGGGGCCTCATGTCATGTCCACTCTGTATTGTATTTGACATACAGACTATAGCTTTTCCTTTAGCTCCTTCCTCTTCGTTAGTTAGGTGGCTGATAATTAACAGTGCGCAAAGGATCTTGGGATAAAGGAGGCCATGAAGGATAGGTGCGGTGTGTCCTTCTAGAACCGGCCTTGTCGCCACTCTGTGACGAAATCGGCCTTCAAATGTGTCCTCTGAAAGATGCAACACACCTCCGCTGTTACCATGGATATGGACAATACCAAGTTTCAACAGTTTTTTTTAATACTTATTGTCTGTGTGCTCTGCAAAGACACTGGGATAGACGCCAGACTGCAATGTAATGGGATGTAATGAGGAGCAGGCTGTGACGGTATACTCTATCTTCATTAGACTGATCCCTCTGCAGATTCATTAGACCCGTGTTTTTCAACCTTGGGGTTGGGACCCCACGTGGGGTCGCCTGAAATTCAAGTGGGGTCGCCTGAAATGTCTAGTAATTGATTAAAAAAAAATATTCATAAAAATATTTCTTAACTAATTATTATTCATCTTAAAATTATGATTAAAAACACAACTGTATTCTATACTTTCACTTTCTTGAATATAAATCGAGTTCAAATAAAATGCAGCATATAAAAATAGTGGTCGTGGGGTCGCCAAATATTTGTGATGTCAAAATGGGCTCACGAGTCAAAAAAGGTTGGGAACCACTGCATTAGATGGACAATGATTTGTGTCACCAACATGGATGTGACAGTTATCAGGATGATACCTTCGACCTGCGCTGAAACATGGCGACTGAAAGGAAAGATAAATGAAGACTCTTCCAGTAACTCGGTCAGTTTCTCACTGAGTTGCGTCTCAGGCAGAGATGAGGAAAAGTAAAGTAGCATTCCACCACATTAGGACGTCCTGTACTAAGTTTGCTCCCTCGAGACTTCCTCCATCCTTCCTTCCCTCCTCCGTCCTTCCTTCCCTCCTCCCTTCTCCTTTTACCTCCGACTCCTCTCTCAACTCTTGTATCCTCCTTTATTTCCTAACACCTCTTGCTTCCATCCCACCCTCCCTTACTTTCTTATCTGCCTGCATCTCTCCCTCCCTCTCTCTCTTTGTTTCTCCACCCATGGTTCAGGGCTCGAACCCATGTCCTCCTCCTCCTCCTCCTCCTCCTCCTCCTCCTCCTCTCCGACAGCTCCTCCATGTTAGCCGGTGGTCTCTCGCAAGGTCCCGGAAGGATTGATGGTATTCTCCTCCTCATCGTCCAGCGGGCTGGAATAGATGGCTGACGCAATTCTTTCAATTACCTCAGGGAGAGAGTGAGGCCAAAATAAAAAAGATAGGAGAGAGAGGAGAGAGAGGAGCAGGCATAGCAGGCAGCCCCTGCAGCGCGTTCACACTGGATATTTATGTATTATGAGCAGATAAAGTGAACGGACACTCGCTGCATCATCTGTTGGGCTTCACTCCAGCACTTAGAAAAAAAACAAAAAAACATTATTACTGTAGAAAGTCACTCTGTATGTGGCTGTTTACATTCTCTGAGCTCTATGCAGCCTCCCTCCTCCTCCTCCTCCTCCTCCTCCTCTTCCTCCCTCCCCATGCCTCCCCATCCCTCAGGTCAGGGCTGAGGGGGCAGAGGTTAAAGGCGAGGTTGCGGGCTGCTTCTCCTGGAGGAGAGGAGCTGGTGTTGGAGGTCCCTCCGCCCAGCCAGCCCCTCAGTTTAGTCTGAGAGGAGAGCAGCCTCCTCCTCCTCCTCCTCCTCCTCCTCCTCCCCTCCTGCACATCTGGCTGCCCCCTGAACGCTCATTTGGAGGGAAAACAAGAATGTTTTTATTTCCCAGGAGAGAAGAAGAACTCCAGAGTGAAACCACAGAGTTAAAACACAGAGAGGCATCCTGGGCCCTCACACAGTCCGTTGCTGCTGCCGCTGCCGCCGCTGCTGCTGCTGCTGAGGCTGTGATGGCGATGGAGTCTCTTCACTCACTCTCATGCATGCTCTCCTTCTCTTTCCTCCACTCCTCTCCTTTGTTTTCCTCCTTTATACATACATCTATCTATCTTTTTTTCCCCTTCTAATTCTTATATCCATAACCAAAGCTGTGACTGAGAGAATAAAGCTCTGTGTAACAAACCTCAGGGCTTTTATTATTACGAGTGAATAAAACCTCTCCGTGACACAGAGCGTTGAGAAGTGTCCAGGTCTGACAGCTGGTATTGCGCAGGTTCATGCATTTATTGTATAGTCACAAATGAACTTTTGCAATAATAATACATTTGTTTGTCTTCATGATTTTTGGCATCAATGACCAAAATCCATGGAACAATATTGTTGCCGTGTCGACGGCTCTCACCTGATACCTGGTTTTATAAACAGTCTCAGTTCGCGTGATTCTGTTTTGTAAAAGACTGAAGTCATGGTGAAATATTTCAAAAGGTCAGTGCTGACGTTCATTATTATTTCTTTTTTTTTCTCCTTTTTTTTCTTTCAGCGCAGAAAGTCGTATTTCCTCCTCAGGAAAGATCATTGCCAGTGACTCTTCCAGAAATTTTTGTGTTTTCTCTAAACTTAATAATAATTTCGCAAAAGAACATTTAATGATGTTTTATAGTCGCAGGTAGAGAAGTGGCTGTTTGGACAGATCGAGAGAGGGGTCGACTGCTTTATGTGTTATGACAGAACAGACAGGCAGATAGTAAGACATCTTGTTTTTCCCCCTCTTTTTTTTTCTTTTTTCTTTTTTTTGGTTCCCATCAAACGGTGATTTGCTTTGTTTCAGCTGCGGCCAAACGCAATCAAAAGCCAATTTCTTAAATTTACAAGCAGCTCGCCAACCTTCTCCCTCCCTCATCTGTTGAACCTCTCTGATGGTCTTAACACACGTGCATACAACACACACACACACACACACACACACACACACACACACACACACACACACACACACACACACACACACACAGTCGCTCATGCACACACAGCTGTGCTCTATTACAGCAATGTACAGTAGCCATCTCTCCACCCCTCGCCTGCAGCCCTCTCTGTGACTGTTATTGGAAATGTAGCGCTGCTACGGGAGCAGGCTCATGGCGGATTTATATGACACAGGTGCACGCTCTGGAAAGCACTCGTGTATGTGCGCGCGTGCACGAGCACACCCACACTCATATCAGGAGGCACGCGAGTGGACCAGCCCGCAAAGACTGGATCTAATGTCAGCCACTTAATGTCTACACCACTCACAAGTCACAACACACTTCAAACCTCCACACACATGCACACACACACACACATGCACATATGTGTCTGAACCGCTTAGAGCTGTATCCAAACCAGGCTGAAAGTATCACCCAGCTCCTCTTGTTTCTGCCGCCTGGATAACCTCATCTGATTCTGATTTTGGACTTTGCGGATTGAATATGACAAAAATGTCTTTAATTTTAACTTAATATATTTTTCCTCTTTGCCCCCGATGTCTAGATCGCCCCTTTTGTTCTGGGAATATGCCAGGCATTTCCTCCGCCGCGCTATCCCAGTTTTCCAATAAGAGGGAGGCCGGAGGTATGTGCCGGCCGGCCGGGCAGGCAGGCTGGGCCGAGTCGGGCTGGGCTGGGCTTTGCTTTCTTTCTCTCTCTCTGGCGTTTCTGCGACGGCCCTAACGGAGGCAGGAATACCGGGGATACGGTTTCCCTCTGGAAAACAGACAAAGACATTCCAAGGAGGAACGGCTCGAGTGCCTACACAGCAATAATGTCTGCTTAAGATTCTAGCCACGTAGACTAAACTGCAGTACCTGGATCTCCGTGGATTTAGAGGCTTTAGAGCAGCAAATGTATATCGGTTAAGATTGCCTAGATGTTAAATGCAGAAACTGCTATAGTACAGTATATATTCTCAGAGCCCCGGCATGTCAGCACTTGATGGAAGAAATGCACGCTTTAATAAATCTCGCTCCCATGGTATCGCTGTTTAGACATAATTTGGATCTCAGGCTGAAAAATTTGAGATCCCTGACCTAAAGAGATTGCTGCTGTACACCCACATGTGGTAATGTAGCGTTAGACATATGTATCTCGTCAGCCCATCCTTTCTGATGTTCATCCCACTATATTGAAGAGCAGAGGGCAGGGAGGCTCCCTTGTGCGCCACATGGTACTGATTTAGCCTGTTAGAGTGTCGATCCCTTATTTAATGAACATGCAGGTCGCTGCGTTTAACACTCGTGCAAGTCTTCTTTTTTTTCTGTGTGGCACAAGGGGTGGGGTTGTGTTGCTCGAGGTTGTTTTCGGGGGTCTACATCTGGATTTATGGGCAGGAATGTGTTGTTTGGACACCTCAGTGTTATATCATATACCATAGATCAGTGGTGAGATGAGATATAGAGGGGATGTGTCTATTTGGAATACATACTGGAAGATTATGCAGTAAATATATTGATCCCTGACAGGAGGAACCAGAAATTATTGTTCAACTTTAAGCTTTAAAACATCAACTTATTATAAGATTTATTCAAAGAATAACCAGATGGAAGTCTAGCTGGAGCAGGGAGGCTTTTACTTTAAAGGAGCTGCAGCCATGTGATACAGAGGTTCACTGCAAAGTTAGCCAATAGCTACTGAGGGCTAATCCCTCAGTAGAGGTTAGTATGAAATAATTGCTTTTTTTTTAGCCTGAAACAGATTTAACAACAGCTCAGAAAGAGAAAAAAAACGGAAAATACAACAAACTAGAACCTGGGAAATGAGAAAAACTTTAGGATAGATATTACAAATGAAGAGATTGTGGTCAGAACACTATGACTCAGGTGATTTGAATTGAATACCAACATGTTGACAAAAAGAGCAGTGGCTATTTCTAGATTATACGGCTCACCCTGTAACAGCCCAGAGTCTGACATATACTTTGACAAATGACCCGCGTCTCCTTCTGAATGAAGAGGTATTTGGAGGTTGCACAAGTTTTGCAAAGACCTGCCCTGGAAACACTTGTTTGTCTCGTTATCAGCTTTGACATTGTGCAGCTGACATTGTTTCCACTTTAAGAATCGTTGTGTGTGTCATTATGACAGAGGGTGTTCCTGTAGACACCTACTACGCTGGGAACAACCGCAGAGGAGGTTGTTTGAGGACTCTGGCAGGTGCTTATGTGTCATGTGTTAATGTACGCGTGATCGTGTCACAACTACGCAAGATGCATTTACAAAAGATTACAGGCGTGTTGCTGATGGTGTCAGACCCAAATAGTCATGGGTTGGGACATCAATAGATTAAAGTAGGCTTTATTTACATTACATTAAAGCTCCATACAGTATAAAGGTAGACGTTTGTGTTAAAGCTCCATACAGTATAAAGGTAGATGTTTGTGTTAAAGCTTCATACGGTATAAAGGTAGATGTTTGTATTAAAGCTCCATACAATATAAAGGTAGATGTTTGTGTTAAAGCTTCATACAGTATAAAGGTAGATGTTTGTGTTAAAGCTTCATACAGTATAAAGGTAGATGTTTGTATTAAAGCTCCATACAATATAAAGGTAGATGTTTGTGTTAAAGCTTCATACAGTATAAAGGTAGATGTTTGTATTAAAGCTCCATACAGTATAAAGGTAGATGTTTGTATTAAAGCTCCATACAGTATAAAGGTAGATGTCCATGTGTAGTGTGATTATAAAGCAGCTCTAGGTTCTATATTAATACTGTGAAAGTATCAAAGCTTCATTTCACAGAGAAATGCACACAGCCTGTATTCAGAAACTGAGCCTTAAAACCGGCCGTCAGGACTTCCTGTCACTTTGTGATGTCACAACAATGCTGTTCATGTCACCAAGCCCCGCCCACCTGTATCCACCATCCACCACTTGTAGGATTTGGTTTCTCTTGAGTATTTTACCTGCAATCTGATACATTTTAATAGGATCAGTCAGACAAATAGTTGTCCAATCAGAGGATGGACTCAGAGCCTCTTCTCTTCTGATTGGCTGAGACTGACCCGCTGTTACTAGAACTCCAGAAAAAAGCTCTGAGATGGTTTTTTTTGTGGTTGTTCTTAAAATCACAAATACATTTTTTGTGGCTCAACACTTCAAATAAAACACGGTAAAAGACAAACATACGTGACCTTTAAGTCACGCTGCTCTTATCCCAAATCAACTGCTCAGTCGTCATCTACAGTACCAACAGAGTTATTGTTTAATGATTTGTTGCTGACATTGTCAGTCATGCTCAGTAATTGTTCATGCTATGAGGCCTCTGTATGGCTGTGTGCACCTTGGGGAACCATCAGTGTTGATACAGGAACAGAAAGTTGTTTATCGAAGCCTTTTAGCATGAAGACAACCTCGCATTTAGCTGTTAGCTCTTACCACACCTGCATGATGTCATGACCACAGGTGTTCCTCAGCTCTTTTTGGTTGTGTGTGTTTATCAGATGCTTATCTGTCCAGGTCTGTTTTGCATCTTTCTCTTTCTTTTCACATAGCTTTGTGGGTGTGCATTTTAGCAAGAGAAAGACAGAGGAACATACTGTAGATGCTTATCGGCGTGGCCTAATCACTACCATGTGCTTTTATGGCCACTTGCTTTTATTCGTTGAGGCTGTTGGAATTCCAACAATTAGCCTCCCTTAAATTTTCAAACATGGCCCCTAGTGTTCGTCACATAAACTGTCCCACTGAAAGAGGACCTGGTCCAGTTCTTGTCTTCTTTGACAGCGCCTGGGGCTTTTACTGCCTCGGAGCTCGACCCGCTCACTCCGGTGGTCCACGAGCCTGGGAACCAGCCTCGCTGCTCAGACACACAGACACATAGACACATGCGCTCTAAAGGAGGAGGGAGGAGGAAAAAAAAAATGTTACTTGAGATCATATTTCCTTTGTTCAAAATGATCTGCTTTCATTTTTATTTTGGTAGAAGTCAGAGCTGCAGATTGTGAGTTTCTGTTTAATTTGGCGTGGATTATTATTTTGCCTAATTGGCTTTTAACGAGGTTTTAACTCAAGTATGTAAAAGAAGCTGCTCTGGTTCTATACCACCCACCCACAAGGTCCACTCAAGGTTAACCCCGTCCAGATCTGTATCTTTGCTCCTCTGTTCTTCATCCGTCTGACCCCCAACAATATATTAACAAAGCAGGTTGCACTTTCATTATGTCCTACTTTTTCTTTCACTTTCTCCTATTTGATATTCACTACCAAACCTTTACATGAAAATACAGTCAACAAACAACATGTAATACAAGATTAATGAACCTAACTGTATAAAAGTTATGTATGTTTCAACATTAAATAGCTGCTTATGTATATTCATCATTAGAGCTACATTTTTCTGATGCTAAACCTACATTATTAGATTTATTTTTACCACTTGGGGGCAGTGGAACCAGCTGTAACCACATCACTGACATATTACCACTCGATAAAGTTGGCATAACGGACGTAGTCATGGAGCACCACCACCACTACCACCTCCACCAGTATTCGCTCAAAATTGTGTGTGTTTTTTTTTGCCAGGCAACGTGACCAGGATTTTCAGTTACATTTTCCTTTTTCAGCTTGAATTTTTTTAATGTCCTGAAATATATAGTTCAACCAACGAATCACTAACTGGCCTGTTTGCAGTCTGGTGCCAGGCCAGCAGCACACAAGTGGGTTTATCTGAGCTCTTCCACTGAAAACGTCTGCCCACTGTGTCCAGGAAGTGGGTTCATGAGAGTCAGTGAATGACTAAAAACCAAAACAATCAACTGATAGACACTAAAACACTCCACAGAACTGAGGAGATAACAGATTCATTAGAAATTGAAGGCTTATCTTGTGGTTACAGTCAGGTATTGGATCTCTCTCCTCTGACCGCAACCACACAACACAAAATGTAATCAAACAAATACTCAAAAGACTCTTTCTTTTTAAAAAGAAATGTCTTAATGTCACCGGTCTAATCTTAAGTTAATGAATTTTCCTCCGTCTCTCCTCCCTTGAGAAGATCCAACAAGCGCAGCCTCCGCGTCGTCTGTTTGGGTCTTTGGCATTTGCATAAATCCCGACCAAACAAAGTCGACAACAGCTGCCACTCGTGGCTCCGTGAAGCAAAACCACATTTTTTTTGTATTTGTCGTCCTCAATAAGAGCAGCAGTTTTGTTTTCTCACAACACTGTCACAAACGGAGCCTGTTTTGACTTGAGCTTTGCTATTGAAATGACAAATTGAGCTCCACTTCCTCCACTTGTACGAGGATTAGAAGAAACATTTGTTGCTTTTGTTGTGGAGTCGTGCCAGTCTGGGGTTCGGATGAAGTTGTCTTTACCATCGCAATGTAAAACGTTAAAGGAGAAACAAAACGTATTGGAGTGTCTGCACGCCTTTGTGTATAATAAACTCAGTGCAACACATGCATACGATGAGAGAGGCTTTTATCACAGTTTACTGATACATAAAGAGCCATTGTTGTTGTTGCATTAGTGCCTCACTCAAGCCGCTGCCTCCCTCCGAGCCTAAACTGTTATCTTATCAAAACAAAGGATTCTTTGAATATTTAGATTCAGGGGAAACACCCTCAGGCAATTGTGTGTGTGATAGGAAGGAAAATATTTCCCACTAAGTCTCTCAGTGAGTGTGCCTGAGGGAAATTCAAAAACACTCCTGTCGTTTGTTCTGCATCGCGCTCGCTGCCAACTGTCGCTCGCTCGCGTACAGAAAGTGCTTTTTGTTTCTTGTGAGTTTTTTTTTTGGAGCTTGTGCGCAGCCACAGTGAGGAGTGTTCCACGTTGAGTTGTATTCTGTGTTGTGAAGCTTTTTTTTTTGGGTACAATAACGTGTGGTGCAGAGACAGAGGAGAGTGTGTGTGTGTTTGTGTGTGTGTATGTTTCATGTTTGGGGAAGAGAAAGTGAATGAGAGTGACAGAATTTTTTTTTTCAGAGTACATACCTCAGATCACACTGGCTCTATTGTTCTGAGACCGGGTGCACAGATGAATTATTTAACCCTGTGTTACTACACTGCTGGAATGGCTTTATAGTGTTGCTCTACGGTGCTTTTTGTGCACGTGTTGATGATGTGCAGTGTGTGTGTGCAGGTGCACGTTTTCATTACTCTGAATGTTTATGCATGCTCATACAGCTGAAATGCTGGAAACTGGCGGCTGTAGATGCCAAGGCCTTCGGCCAGCAGCGGCAGCGGCAGATGAAGTATTAAGTGGTTCCACTGATTTATGCAGCATTACAGAGAGTTTGACAGAAGTTGTACTCGACCATGATGAGGAAACAAAGAGGTCTCTGGATAAAAAAATGTATTAGTACACACATACCCGCATGCATCAAGCACATGACCACCCACCTGTGTGCGTTCACCTTTCTTTTTTAAAGTCATCCACTGAATTTTAAAATCCCGGCTCAATAAGGCGTTTGAGCCTGTTCCCTGTTCCGTATCCATTCCCCCCCTCTTTAACGGAGATTACCCGTTGGTTCGATCCTCCCGGTGTCGCCGTGAGTTACGATCATGTTGAAAGATTCAGCACCACGTGACCGGCCGTCCAGCGCCAACGTTTTGGTGCCAGTGCAGGAAATGTCAGGTTTTTCTTGGGAAACATGTGTGATGGATTTCATGCAAACGATCAAATTTCATGTCCTGTCACACTCCGGTAATTAATGTGCTTTTTCTTATATTCATTTCTTTCTTCTTCTTTTTTTTTTTTTTTTAAAGCCTTTACCACAATTTTTACTAAAAGCGGTTTTGTTGCAGAACTCAAACCAAACCTAAACCGCATCGTATTTGCCAGCTGGGCCTTTGTTCTCCTCAAGCCTGCATGGGGTTTCCCCCAGGTACTCCAGTTTCCTCCCACAGTCCAAAGACAAACAGCCTCTGATTTGTCCTATATAGTTGTGAATCTGAGCTTTAGTGGTTGTTTGTGTCTGTGGTGATTGTTGATTGAAAGATGATAGATAAAGGATGATATTGTATTATAGTTATAGCATCTGAGGTTTAGTATTGCAACAAAGGGCTCACTTAATGTCAAATGTTTGTTATCTAGAATGTATAAAGACATGAAAAACCCCATAAAGTCAGTAACCAAGGCTTCACAAAACTCAACACTTCACAAAAAGATAAACATCCACTTGTGTGATCATCATGCAGTGTTTTGGAGCTACATCAGCAACCAGCTGTTGGTGTTGGTGTCCACCAGTCCAACACTGTGATTTCTTTCACTCTGGCTCCTCGACACCATCCCTCTCTCCCTCTCTCTTTCTCTCTCTGTGTCTCAGAAGGAAGAGGGGCCGTCCTCTGAGATGAAGACTTCCTGTAGCGACTCCCACTGCAGCTCCACAGGAAGGACTGCAGCAGGAGTGTGAGGGCAGAGTTAGTGCACCCTCAGGCACCATCACTGGGATGGATCCGTTTAGGAGCAATGGTAGAAAACTAGAGGAGGGCTGAGTGGAGGAAAAAGTGAGGGGGGAGGTGGTGGGGGTTGACAGACAGAGGAAGAGGAGGAGGAGGAGAGGAAGAGGGAAAAGACAGAGGGATGTGTTTTTATGTACATTTGTAATAGTTAGAAAGAAAGACACTCCCGGTCTGTGCTGTGCTAAGCTTCCCCAGAGTCATGTGACTCTCATTAATTGTAATTTCATGAAATTTTTCATTTTGATTTATTCCATTCATGGTTTACATACTTCACATGGTTGCATATATTTACATAATGTACACATATAGTCACCATAAATGAAAAGGAGCAGGATGAAGACAAACTTATAGTACCTGCCCCTTTCTATTGTTATAATTACATTGGCTTAGTATCAACTCCAATTTTATACATTATTCTGTTTATAATCAATTATAAACACACAGTTTATGCAAAATGATCTATATATTTTATTCACTTCTTACTTTTCTGCAGCCTCACTGTGATCATGACCAGTGGAGGAAAAGTCACAGTTATAACAGAGTTTGGACCTGATGATGATGATGATGAGCTCCTGTCAATCAAAGTGAGTTAGAGCTGCTGCACCAGTCCAGCTGTCCCTCTGTGTGTGTGTGTAAGTGTGTGAGTGGGTAAAAGTTCAGACTGTGAGAACCTTTGACGCCCAGATTGTCGCTGCCATGAGAAGAATTTGCAAAGGTCAGCACGAACTAAGCACTGAAAATGGCCGTCGCTCTTGTGTATGTGTGTGTGTGTGTGTGTGTGTGTGTGTGTGTGTGTGTGTATGTGCGCCCTTCTTGGTGTCTACGCCGTGGAACAATGTGGAGCAACAGCCACAAAACTGCACAAGTCGAGTCGCTCCTGAACAGCTCCAGTACAAACACACAACCCTCTCATAGCCAGGGGTGAGGCATCTGTTTCCTATGCTCAACATGTGGAGGCACTACATTCAATACACACTGTTTACACTACTCCTGTCTTATCTTACACACTGGACACATTACAGGAACTTCTCAAAAACACACACCTCTGATGAGCCGAGAGAACGTATGTGTGTGCGTGTGTGTGTGTGCGTGTGTGTGTGTATGCAGGGCGACCATGTGAAATGTTTTGATGACACATTGGTAATCGCTTGTCCCCTTTCAGTGTCATTTGGCTCTGAGTTTGTGTGTTAATGTCCCGATGCTATCGGCTCAGTATCAACAGCGGACTCCGCTTTCATCTGATCTGGCCTCCCCACTGATAACACAAGTGTGTGTGTGTGTGTGTGTGTAGAGGAGATACTGTATGAGGTAGTGGAGTTTTGTTTATTAAGCTCTAAGCTCGAGTCACTGCCACGAGGCATGAGGCCTCAGCGTTTTAAAGTGGAAATGAGTGTGTGTGTTTATTTTAGTTGACAAACATTATTTAAGGGATAGTTCAACATTTTGGCAAACTGGCCCATTGCCATAATCCCTATAGTCATTGCAGTAGGTTCGTATACCTTTAATTGTCGGTGCAAGCTATTTTTAGATCGGCGGAGCAGAGCCATGAGCTGCTCAGAGCTACGCTACGGAGGCTCATGGGATTTCTTGGTTTCCCTCATCAAACTCATCAAATACACAATCTAACAACTCCAAAACGCTCTGGTGGACAAGTTGTGACCTGCACATTCACCACGCTATGAGATAATGACAGAACGTTACCAGACGGAGTTGTTTTAGAGGTAAATTCATGCAAAACCGCTGATGTGCGTTCCTGTCTGGGGCAGTTTTTCAGCAAGCAGTCTCTGCATTTACCACTAAAACAACTCTGTCTGGTAACATTACGTTATTATCTCATAGCGTGGTGAATGTGCAGGTCACAACTTATCCACCAGAGCGTTTTGGAGTTGTTAGATTGTGTATTTGATGAGTTTGATGAGGGAAACCAAGAAATCCCATGAGCCTCCGTAGCGTAGCTCTGAGCAGCTCACGGCTCTGCTCCGCCGTTCTAAAAACAGCTTGCACCGACAATTAAAGGTAACGAACCTACTGCTATGACTATAGGGATTATGGCAATGGGCCAGTTTGCCAAAATGTTGAACTATCCCTTTAATTTGATGGTTTCTAAGGAGATATAAAGATCCAATATTTATTCTACCAAAAACCAACCTGACTAAGTAATGAAATAAAAAACCCAAATGGAAAATTAAGTGATTATTCAAATGAGGAAAAGAAAACAACAAAAACTCTGGATTAAATTAAAACCATAACGTTGTTAAACTCGTAGTCGTTCGTAGTCCAGTGTTTGTGCGCTTTGCTTGCTTGTCAGTCAACGTTAAGCTCCTCTCACTTTGCAGCTCAGCGTGAAATTTAACTTGAACACAAATATCCTCGTTGGGTTTGGCAGAAGTCGTGGGTTTCCAGCCGCAGCAGCAGCAGCAGCAGCAGCAGCAGCAGTCGTTGGAGAAGAGCAGAAACAATACGTGGACACACACTCGTCAGAGCGGAGCCCGTCGGTGTCACCGTGCAGACTAAATACTGTCGGGATTACAGTTTCTCAACGTTAAAGACATATGTAGTTAGAAATTCAGGCAAAATGATACGATAAATATGACAAAGTAACAAAATTTAGATTCTAAAACCATTTCAGGCCTGAAATATGAACAGAAAATCAAGTTTTTGACGTGACACCAGTTGATAAAAGTTTGTTTAAAGCAGATATCAGTGGAATGTTTTTGTTAATATAAGTCCTAAATAGTCCTATTTTCCGTCAGCAATCACTTACATGAAGTATTTCAGCCTAAACACGAGTCTCTCCGTCACTCTGCTCTGCTGTAACCCGAGGAGAAAATTTTCCTTGTGGGATACAAGTGTTATCCAATGAGGAGAGAGAACGGCATGAAGGGCTGTGTGTGCAGCCAAGGGATGCGCGTGAATGTGGTGACGTAGCACGAGGACCAATTGATGCCTGACAAGGGCGGGGGCTGCTAACTCATGGTGCGTTCAAAGAAACTCGTGCTTTGTGTTTTTCCTTCCTGTGAAGTCATACCAGTTCGATCTGGTACGAGTTCACGGGTCGGAAGTTACGAGTGGCCGTTATAGGGAACTTTCACAGACAACAGGATGGTAAAAACACGAGCTACGGGTTACCTGGAACGCTACCAAGTCGTAGTTGTGACTTGAAGCTGTAACTTACGGTTTCAAAAGCCTGCCTTGAACGCAGCATTAGCCGAAACGGCCGTGAAGCTGATATCTGCTTTAAAGCTGTAACGGTCGTCATGTCAGGCAATAACTGAACCGCTCTCAGGTGTGTGTCAGTTTTCATTACTTCCTCATATCAAATGTTGCTTAATCCCTCTCTCCATAACTGCCTCTACAATCTGTGTGACTCACTCTCTGGTGCGAGAGAAGCTGATGTGTTGATGACGCGGTGAGGCCGGTGGTGGCAGCAGGTGAGAGCAGATAGCTGATGTGAAACTAAATTCCCACAGGAAACTTTAGTGTGTGCCCATGTGTTTCAGGAAACGCTGAGTGTGTGTGTGTGTGTGTGTGTGTGTGTGTGTGTGTGTGTGTGTGTGTGTGTGTGTGTGTGTGTGTGTGTGTGTGTGTGTGTGTGTGTGTGTGTGTGTGTGTGTGTGTGTGTGTGTGTGTGTGTGTGTGTGTGTGTGTGTGTGTGTGTGTTTGGGATTTGTTTGGGATTGTGTGTGTGTGTTTCATGGCTCCCCTCGCTCCTGCTGCAGTGGTCAGATAACGTTAATGAATCAACAGCCACTCTGAGGAGAGATAAAGGGGACGGAGGTTGGAAGGGGAGGGGGTTTTTATCTGTTTTTCAAATATTATGTTGTGCCTGTTTCATGTTTTGCAAAAATGATGAGCGCGCAGTTTCCCAGCTGTCCCCGAAGGCCTCGGACATCTCTCCTGCACAACCTGCACCTCTGTGTGTCCCTTTGCGTGTTTGTGTATGCGTCACCTTGTCCTTTATCAGTGTTGTCTCAGTTTGTGAAGATAACCTGAACTGATTTTTTGAAAATTACACTTATCGTCTTTTTAAACATCCCTCACTCCATCAACATCGACTATCGACTGTTAACTTTATTGAACTAAAACTACCTGGTAATGGTTAAAAAACATATTAATTGTTGCATCTTCAACCCAAACACCCAATGAACAAGAGCCGACGATGCCTGTGGCCTGCGTCCTGCAATGTCTTGTGTTGTGCATGCTGTCGTGCAGTTGTGCTGCAGATGTTTTGACACAGCAGCAAAAGCAATTGCATTAACGATGGCTCAGTTCCACCGAGAGTCCCAGGAAGCCACGATGGTGAGGCGAGCTCACCTCCCTGGAATGCAGTCATATATAATGTTATTTACGGCTCTGGTGTCGTCGTTCCTGCTGTGAGATGAGGCTGAGGCTCGTTGTTGTTGTTGTTGTTGCTGCTGCTGCTGCTGCTGCTGCTGCTGCTGCTGCTGCTGGTGGGTGTGTTTCTGCAGGTGAAACGTGAATGAACAGACATCAAACAGGAAGTAGTGATACTCTGAAACAGGACTGTGCAGATCACTGGTGCAAAGTCAGGACCAGTTATTAACATTACACAATGTCCCACCTGATATAGAACAGTTTTAGATTAACCTGCATTTAAGGGATAGTTCAACATTTTGGCAAATTGGCCCATTGCCATAATCCCTATAGTTTTAGGAGTAGGTTTGTTACCTTTAATTGTCGGTGCAAGCTATTTGTAGAATTGTGGAGCAGAGCCGCGCTACGGAGGCTAATGAGATTTCTTGGTTTCTGTCATCAAACTCATCAAATTCACAATCCAACACCCCCAAACGCTCTGGTGAACAAGTTGTGACCTGCACATTCACCACGCTATGAGATAATAACGGCACGTTACCAGACAGAGTTGTTTTAGAGGCAAATGCAGAGGCTGCTTCCTGAAAAACTGCTCCCAACGGGAACGCGCCTCAGCGGTTTTGCATGAATTTCCCTCTAAAACAACTCTGTCTCGTAACATTACGTTATTATCTCATAGCGTGGTGAATGTGCAGGTCACAATTTGTCCACCAGAGCGTTTTGGAGTGTGTGTGAACCAAGAAATCCCGTTAGCCTCCGTAGCTTGCACTGACAATTAAAGGTAACGAACCTACTGCTATGACTATAGGGATTATGGCAATGGGCCAATTTGCCAAAATGTTGAACTATCCCTTTAACATGGAGGCATCATTTCCTCCTTTAGTGCCTACTGTACCGTTTCTGTTGATTACTGACCTGCAGCCCCTCCCAGTTTTAACCTAATCAGTCCAACATGGCCCTCGTTTCGACGGCAGCTCACGGTGGCCCCCCCCCCCCCCCCACCCTGTGGCCCCCCCACGGCCCCTGCTCTTCCATAAATACACTAACAGCTTTCTTAAATACGTGACAAAATACGTTAAAGTTTACAGGACGGGCATGTGTGTGTGCACGCTGCTTTTCACCAGGGGGAGGGGGTCACTGTTCCACCTGCAGACGAGAGGATGCAGACACACACACACACAGACACTTAAACACACTCACACACATTTGTATTTCATACACACACCTGCTCCTGATTGTCCAATTTGTAAGCACTGTAGTGGCCGCGGGGGGAAAAAGAGAAACGATAAACAGACTGATAGCATCTCACATGAGGTCACTGCGGCTGGAAACATATTCTACGCACAGAGACCGAGCGTAGAAACACACTCTCTTACACACACATACTGTAGTAGCTGTCGGACTGTGAAGAGGAAAGCAGGCATTGTTGCGAGTGACAGACAAAGGGCAGCGGAGCGTTTATGAGCGTGATCCGCGTTCAGGCCAGTTGAGCGTGTAAACGGAGTCTCCGACTAACAGAGCTGCTGCTCCATCCAGGTCAGGGGTCGTTGGTGTCGGGGGTCGGAGTTCAAGCTCAACCTGTGAGGAAGTCTGGAGATTCAATTCACAGAGACAGTTTGAGAGTGACACCCGTACAGTTTACTGTCCACCCCCCTCTCCCTCCCTCGCTCCCCTCCCTCCCTGCCTCTGCTTTCTCACTTAAAGCCTCCAGGAAGTCGGGGTGGGCGATACGGGCAAAGAAAAAAAACATCTCTTTTTTTTCTGATAATGATAATCTGTTGATATCCTTTAAAATAAAAACAATAAATGTAAGCATTCAAGAGACTTCCAATTAAACTCCAGTGTGGAGACATTAAATGAGTAAACATACAGGTCTCAGTTCTGAGTAAATGTAATGTAAATTGTGCAGCATACACGCATGAGCAAATAGATGACACATTACCATTTCTTAATATTATTAAGTGCTTCATACATGTACACAGTAGTGCAGGGTTTTCCCAAGGTGGCACATCCTGACAGCTGAGAATATTAAATATGACAGGAGGCTGCAAATCACAGGACATGTCTGTTCTGATGACACACGTCAGCACTCCTGAAATCCTTGAGTCTATTGACTCCAATGGGAGAAGTGAACATGATCAGATTGTGGTCGATTCTTTCGCCCCATAGTCACTGAAGTAAATATTGGGCTCATTTTTCACAAGCCACACATCTCTTCTGAACATTTTGACACTAAAATGGCAAATTTTAGACGGACAAATCAGAAAAAATGAACTTTGTTAAAGCAGATATCAGTGGAATGTTTTTGTTAATATAAGTCCTAAATAGTCCTATTTTCCGTCAGCAATCACTTACATGAAGTATTTCAGCCTAAACACGAGTCTCTCCGTCACTCTGCTCTGCTGTAACCCGAGGAGAAAATTTTCCTTGTGGGATACAAGTGTTATCCAATGAGGAGAGAGAACGGCATGAAGGGCTGTGTGTGCAGCCAAGGGATGCGCGTGAATGTGGTGACGTAGCACGAGGACCAATTGATGCCTGACAAGGGCGGGGGCTGCTAACTCATGGTGCGTTCAAAGAAACTCGTACTTTGTGTTTTTCCTTCCTGTGAAGTCATACCAGTTTGATCTGGTACGAGTTCACGGGTCGGAAGTTACGAGTGGCCGTTATAGGGAACTTTCACAGACAACAGGATGGTAAAAACACGAGCTACGGGTTACCTGGAACGCTACCAAGTCGTAGTTGTGACTTGAAGCTGTAACTTACGGTTTCAAAAGCCTGCCTTGAACGCAGCATTAGCCGAAACGGCCGTGAAGCTGATATCTGCTTTAAGTACTGCAAGTAGTTAGTATCTTTGAGGATGTTGTGTTACAGTTGCTGGCGAGACTGCTAGTGGGCGATCACGTTATCACTACGTGTCTGAATCCTGCCCGCTGATTAGCTTCTGAGGCATGAATTTGACGAATGACGACTTTCATGCACCTCTCCTTTACCGTCCATGCACCTTCGTCTGTTTTCTTTTTGAGATAGTCTAAGTCCTCGCTTATATGCAAAATTGCACATCGTCAAAACAACATTTACGATACTATCGTAGGCGAGATATATCGCGCACCTCGAGTTAAAAACTATGACTTCTACTGAATTTCACTGCTCATTCTTTCATGTCTCTTTGTTCTACAAACAAACCCTTGTTTATCTCTTCAGCTGCTCAGTCTGATTCTTCGTAAGCATGCCATTATCAGTCTTCAGATTACATGGAAGGACTAACCCACACACTCACAGTAGTCACAGTACTGTGATTGGCTTGATTGGTAACTGATAACAAAACAAAAAGTCAAACTTGCTGTCCGCATCATGTGCCAGTATCTTCTTCTGTGTCCTTCACACATGAGTGGAGATTTTGTTTTGTCTTCCTGCTGAGAAAAACGGGAAATTCTTATAACGTATGAAACAGTAACATATGAAACAGTAAAACTCAGCTTCTAATTTGAAAAGGAAATACTGATCAAAAAACAAAGAAATGACACATGAGAAAAATAAAATCTAACTTCTGGTCTCGTCTGACCAGTTGTGGATTTAAGAAGCTTGAACCAGCGAATGTTTTAACTTTTTCTGTGATAAATGACTTTAGCAGTTGCAATTAATGTTGATGAATTGATTCTTTAATTAGCAGCAATTAAGGGACTGATTACAAATAGATTTTTTTTCCCTCCGTCCCGCCTCACATCACCGGATATTTTCCTCCGGCCCCCTGGACTCGGTCCCTCTGCAGACGTTTCCCTCTATAGGAAGTCGGCGCTCTGATATTACACTCTGCAGGCGAGTTTGTGGTGCATGTTGAAAGAAATATAAGTAAATCTAAACAGTCAGTTGGTCGGTGAAGCCGGGAGGCAGCGTTTGCGTCGCTCTCCTCCTCCTCCTCCTCCTCAGCTGATGTTTGTTTTTCTTCCTGCCTCTTCAAAGAGGGCAAAATAAATAAAGTGCTTTTCTGGCCCAGCATCACTCGTCCCCTCTGCTATCGATACCCCTCTCTCTCTGACAGCCCAGTGTGTGTGTGTCTGTGTGTGTGACTGGGATACAGTGTGTTAAATAAAGCTCCGAAAATCTAAAGAGACTATTTTAAAACACCTTTCACATCCTCTTTAGCCCCCATCACTGTCTATTCATAACCCAGCTATGACAGATTAGCATGTAGCTGCTATATTTAATGTGACTTAAATGGTGTCTGTGGGTATTTGTGTGTGTCCATGTGTGTATGTGTGTGTTCCTGCCCCCACCCCCACCAAAAATGGTAACACACCCACACCAAATGAGAGGGCTCCTTTGAGAAATGTGTTTCACATGTTCTCACGGTGTAAAAATGACGCTATCGCCCCAGCTCCAAGAATCAGCTGCTCTGTCCACATTATATGGAGCCGGGCCCAACCTGTGTGTGTGTGTGTGTGTGTGTGTATGTGTGTGTGTGTGTGCGCTCACATGGACGATGTCGTTTTTCAGTGCGTTTTAGGCTTAAATAGTGAATGACAGTCTTTATGGGACCCCTTCCCTCCCCCTGGTGAAAACATGGAAAGATTGTTTACTGAGGACTAACTGTTCATACAGCCAGAGGTTACGGCCAAGTTCAAGTGTGTGTGTATGTGTATGTGTGTATGTGTGTGTGTGTGTGTGGACTTCCCCGTGTACGTTGCTATGTTCAAACACACTCATCATTTCAAAGGAATGGGTGCAGGCCTGATTGATGGAGATAAATCAGTTGAGCTGGGTCAAGAGATCTCATCTTCCTTCAGTATTACACTACAGTACTTCTGTCTTTTCTTGCTTTATCTGTTTATGTCTGTATCTTCCATCTTCCATATGACACTGTGGCTCGGTGTGGTCCGTCACTAAAGCAGGGTGTAGTTGTAAAGTCTCAGAGCAGAGCTGTGTCATTTTCAGCAGCAGCAGCAGCAGTGGTTTGTTGTGAGAGCAGCAGAGGAGCTTGTGTTCAAAGTCAGCGAGAGGACGGGATGAAATTTAAAACCCAGTCCACAGACAGGACATTTTAGTTGTGTGTCCAGATCCTGGGGCTCCTTCATCCCTCACAGGACTTGTTTTATGAAGGAGTGGCTCTTCATAGCCGTTGTGGACCGTGAAGGCCGAACTGAAACGATACGGAGGATTTCTGCTCTGCTCCCCCAGCTGTGCTCAGCTCACCATTATATCGTCTATATAGCAACATTAACAAATCTTTCTTTGTGTGTAAAGGTTTTAAAGCCTGTTGTTTTAGACGTTGTTTCTGTTGAACTGAAGAAGCTCATTACATGTGTTGCTGTTCAATGAGCCATGTAGGATTCAGCCTCTAAATCAGGACACAGCTTATTAGTCAAAGATATAGTTAAAGGGGACATATTATGGTAATATCACTTTTTGAAGGATCTTTAACATATATTTGGGTGTTTGTCTTGACTTCCGGCCCCCAAAATGTGAGAATTGACTCTGTAATGTTCAGGCTCCCTAGGTTGAAATTGCAGTGGTTCATTTGTATTTAAAGGGACAGGCACTGAAACCAGCCGTTCTGAACAGGGCTGTTTTGAGCGGATGAAAAGAGCTGTGATGTTTGATCCTTGGGGGATTTTGACCAAAGCATGTCACAGACATGTCTTTAAGACACCTGGGAACTATTTGAATGTGTGGAAAGGGGGCAGAATATGTCTCCTTTAATATATTGCAGTAAGTACATGACCATTCATACATGTTGCATTCACTGGTACTTGGTAACTGAGAGGGTCAAAGTAAAACAGCTCTGGAGTTTTCAAAATAAAACAAGGCCACTTTAGATTTTGGTGTGTTTTTGAACCTGTGAGATCTCTGGACTAGCTGCTTCTCCCTGCTCCTACAGTCTTGATGCTAAGCTAAGCTAAGCTAACGGCCTCCGAGCTCTGTGCTTATCAGTCAGAAATATGGTGTCAATTTTATTTTTTCCCTGAATGGTAAACTCCTCAGTCAAACTCCTTGATTTAAACTTGATTAAACACATTTAGCATGAGAAAAGTAATTGAACATTTCTGAGCTGGTCCCGCAAAAGGAGCTTCTTTACTGTAAAACTTAAAAGCAGCATGAACATTTTAATATATCTGCTCCTTCAAAAGAAAGTTGGTATTTCTATAGTGATGACATAAAAACACGAAAGCCTTAAATACTCTCCCTATATCCTATACGCTAAGTGAAAGTGATTTAGTCGTCTAGTGAGAAAAATCCCCTTAAAAAAAACTTGATGTATGCCTTAAGTTCGTCTTTCCCTCGGACAAAGTTGTGATTTAAAACCCACCAGGGGCATTAATTACTGTGCGAGTGAGATGTTTTGGACTCGGTGTGATGGACTGTCAGACTGTGTGACCTCTGCAGGGTAACAGGCTGCTGTCTGTGAAAGAGCATCCTCTGAGGTTAACCACGGCCGAGTGGCCCCGGCCAGCTGAACATGGTCAGAGTGAAACAGACAACGGCGAGGTGTGGTCATCTCTGCGTCATCATCCCCGACCATGCTACAGTACAGCAGGCAGCCCGTGTGTGTGTGTCTATGTGTGTGTGTGTGTGCGTTGAGAGTGAAGTCAGACTGTAAATATAGCCCTGTCTGTCTTCGAGCTCGACGTTCAGACAGTCTGTGTCTGACAAGGAAAAACGCTGCAGTCTCAGACTTTTTTGGTCAAAGCACAACAGGAGAAAGGAGAGAGGGAAAGAGGGTCAGTGGGGGTGAGGAGCAGGAGGGGGGAGGAGGGTGAAGGAGAATGAACTGTGTGTGTATGTGTGTGTGTGTGTGTGTGTGTGGATGTGTGGGGGTAGGAGGAAAGGAGGGAGAGAGGGAGGGAGGGAGGGGGGGTTAATAATTTCAGCCATCTCTAAAAATAGGGGGCTCAGTAAAAGAAAAAGAAAAAAGAGAAAACTGTTCTGCTAAAAATCACAGCTCCATAGCAGCCATTTGGATGATGTGTGCTCCCTGAGGTGGAGCCTGGGAAAGTTAGCTGTGCGCATTAGCATGTGTGTGTGTCACTGCGTGTGTGTGTGTCACTGTGTGTGTTTTATCGTGTGTAGGTTGATCGAAGCTTTTACACAGAAAAGAGCTGGAAACGTCGTGTTTGAACTATAAACTGGCGTGTTTCCCCGTCCTGGTTTTACCTATAAGTTTGGTTTGGCTCGTGTTTGGGGTTTTTTTGGGTTTTGGTTTGATTCGGTTTGGACTTGTTAGGTCTGGTCTAGTTCGCGGTTCAGCCGAATCCACCCCTGCCCTTTTACTGACTCACTACAAGACCATCAGGGATCGTTGGGACGGAGGCAGACAGCTGAGATAAAAAAGAAAAAAAAGAAAAGAGGCCCAGTCCTTATACGAGCAGAGAGGAGCTGGTGGTCAAACATAACAACTGAGTAAAGTCACATAAAATATGTTGGAAAGGAAAACTCATTTGTTGAAAACTTCTCCTCTCAGGAACTCGGGGAATGTTAGCCCACCAGTCTCCATTTCAGCGGTTTTCCAACTCGATATCTCGGTCCCTATGTGGCTGCCTGTGAAGAGGCTGCAGAGCTTCATTGTGCTGCGCTCAGATCTGTTTAAATGTTATTTTTACCAGCTGGTTTATCTGTACTGGTGTATAATGGGTGGCAGGACTTAGTCACTGAGCCTCAGACTGGATGTCTCTGCAGGCCCATTTTGAGAAACATATTTTTCGTGTGTGTGTTTGTGCCTGTGCCTGTGCGTGTGTGTGTGTTGCTGCGTTGTTAAGGGCGATCACCAGAGACCAGTGTGTGCAAACTGATGTCACGGGGAAATATTGTTTCATGCAACAAAATGGCACAAAACACTGTGAACAGTCAGGACTTAATAAACATGATGCATTAGCTTCTTAGCTAACACACTGATCAATGTAAAGTTTAGCCTCATATACTGTATTTATATATAATCTCTTATCAATAATGTACATTATTATATGACATAGTTGGCCTCAGTTATGTTCTTCATTTGACAAGAATCAAATCAATACATTATTGATTAAGACAAAAAAGTACTTTTAGAGTTTGTATTTGTACTCAAACACATTCATTATCACTTATTGGAGAGTATAAAACAGGGCTGCTGTTTGAAATCAGTAAATATCATTATAATGCCTGTAGTGTGTGGGACTGAAACCAAATCAATGTTTCACTGTTTAATCAAGAACAATCAATAATCTATTCATTGATCTGACCTGATCATGATGCAGCTCTCCTACACTAACTTACATGGTGTAGCTGTAGTTTCCCTGTAGATGCCTGTGAAGTGTAGAGATGAGTTTCCTTCCTTGATTTTAAAAAATCAAACAAAAGTTTTTTCTAATACATTTTTGCAAACCTCTTTCTTGAATATCAAAGTTTTTTCTTGTAAATTTGCAAATTTAAAATGTACCCTCCACCCCTGGAAGTTGTAGATACCACTAATCCATATTGCAGTTTTTTCAATTGACAAAATATGACAAATCTATCAATGCATCGTCCTTAAAGCTGTACAGAAAAGAAAATTGAATTTGAGCCCACTGTGGGTCATAAAATTAGTGTAATAACTCATCTATCAGATGATGTAGCGCAAACTTTGTGCAAAATTCTATTTTTGATTAAATCTGGGATGAAAGTGTGGTATTTTTTTCCCGCATTGGATAATGCAGGCGCACGGATTATACGTCAGCCTGTACACGATTCATCAGCCACTGATACTGGATCCGTCATCTGTCAATCAAACGTCTGAGACACACACACACACACGGAGCTCGGGCTCGCCCCAAGCTTTGAATATCCCACCTGCTCGATAACGACCAATCAAATTCGTTTTCCTTACTCAGGTAAACTCGTGCGGCAACTCGTGACAACTCGGCGCGACAAACAGGACAAACGGCCATTTCTGTACACCTTTAAATAAGGAATAAAGAGACACTGAAATATAGAAACACAAAGTTTCAATTGTCAGTTCTAATAAAACCTCCAGACTTGTGTTACCTGGCCCCTCCCCCCTGCACCTCCCACTCCACTGTGTCAAACTGTTTGCACTGAGGCTGATTGTGTGTCTGTGTGTGTGTGTGTGTGATGTGTGTTTTCCTCTGGAGCTGTTATGTGATACGTTGTTTAGAGAAGCAGCAGGGACGCAAATCATCTGCTGTATGAGATGCCACTGTGCAGATTGATAGAGTTACACGCGCCCTGTCAGAGTTTCAGGATGTGTGTATATGTGAAAAGGATGTGCGTGTGTGTGTGTGTGTATTACGTGTGTATATGTGTGTGTTAGAGCGCAGGCAGTTAAAGAACAAAAGGATCCTTTGAGTGCAGAGTTTCAGAGGAAGCTGTCAGACGTGTCTGTTCTTCTCTAATCCGGTGTTTGGGATTATCCTGCACTGTTATGGAATGCTGGTTAACACACACACACACACACACACACACACACACACACACACACACACACACACACACATGCACACACACGTAATTTCATACACTCTCTGTTCTCCCAGGTGACAAACACCCGCTTGTCAATTGCCTGTGAGTGTAAAGTGTCTACGTGATGAAGACGGTATTGGTCCCGCTCCTCGTACATTACATTACATATTGACCCGTAATGACGACGTTACAGACATGAATGACGAACACGTAGCAGCAGCTGTGTGTGTGTGTGTGTGTGTGTCCTCCTCAAAGACATAAGAGCCACATTTAAGAATGAATGGACTGTTTGTTTGTCGCTGTGGAGTTGCAACACATTCATCTCCTGATGATCGAGTCATCGGCACAAACATGTGGATGATGGTGAAACACTCACACTTGCAACAGAGTGAGAATTTCATACAGGACATTTATGCATCACTGTGCACAAGCCTTTTGTTTGTATTTAGTGAAGCCAAACAGTCCTGGTGATGGTTCTCGATTTGACTCATTAGTAAATTCAGTAGTGTTATACTGTGTTTTTCTATTTATAGAGCACTTATCAAACAAATGTACACTTTTATTTCACATTTTAAGCACTTTTACTTCGATGGCCATCATAGTAAAGCTTATATGTTATAACTTTAGAGTTTCCTCATCTAAATAACAACCTTTTGTTGATCATTTGTTCTATATAGTTCTATATTTTACAGCAATGCACAGTCATATAATGTTAATTGGATAAACGGCTGTTTCACAACATTATTAATATTCATACAAAACAATCAGTCTTCTGTATAAGTTTTGACAGTATCCAGAAATTGAAAATTGAATATGTTGACAGACCAGGCCAGATATTATACTCTATCAAGTTAACCCTACAGTAACATAATGTCTTTAATGTATTTTATATTTCTTGTTGTTTTAATGATACATAATTAACATAACACTTTGTCAAACTGCTTGTTTTATTAAAAATAGTCGGTATGTCAGGAAATATCACAATATTTGATATGCAGGCTTACCAGACTGGTGTTGATTTTTCTTCTTCAGAGATTTGTTTTATATTTCAGTACAATATGTATTTTAGGAAACCATGTTCAGCTCAACCACACTGCCTAACAGTAGATGATTAGATTTAGGAAAGAAAATGTTGTGATCTGAATAAAAGTGTAGAGATCTGGTAACATAACCAGCTCAATGTTTGTTGGATCAGATTGGCGTTCGACCACTGGCCTGTTTTTTTTTTTTTTTTAAACTGAAAAGGGGGAGTGTGGAGATTGAGATCTGTGTAGGAGAACGTACTGTAGAGGAAGTTCCCCGTGGTTCTTGTTTTTACTCCGAGTTGTTTCGATGCAAATGCAAAGTCGTATGTAATTAGAAATAAGATTAATTTGCAGTTAAATATAGCCGTATGTAAACATCTGCAGTAGTGAGAGGTTATCTGCCCTCTGGTATCAGCTCCGGGGGCCCTAGGTCATTCTGGAGTATAGTAATTTCAATAGCATTTGCCTAATCTCAGAACAAGATGGCTGCAGATGATTGCCGGCGTATCCGGGAAGTAGCGGCCCTTGATGGATGTGGGTCCCAAAAAGAGCAGCTGATAACGCCGACTTGTGACGTCCATGAGCGAAAGACCCCGTTCGAGCTGAGATGTGACGTCGTTGTCGTTGCGCGGGGCGCCGGGCCCCCCCAGCCCCCTCCCTAACGCACGTGTCCGTGTGCGTCCACGTGAATGTCTTGTATCATAGCTGTAAGTGCAGGTCATTAATCTCAGTATCAGTGGTATGAGGCAGGCGGGCAGGCAGGCAGGCTGGAGCAGCGTCTGCTCCGATTCAGGCCTTTCCCCACTGGCCCACGCCAAAATAAGAACACTTTTCTTCTTATTTTTCAGGCTTTAACATTCTTGTCTGGCAGCTGTGCATGCATGTTGTGGAACAGAGCTGAGAACCTCTTAAGCTACAAATGATCTGGAAAAGCCGACACTGGTCGAGCTCTGCAAGCGACGGGAACCTGCAGCAGCTCCCTTTTCAAATCTCTGCAGCTTCTCTATCAGGGGTCTGGTGTTAAATCTGACGCCAGACCCAATCAGACTAGGTTTAGGGATGAGAAATTAAAGGCAGCGGATTCACATGTGCTATATAATCTATAAAACCCCCTTTGTTTTGAAATATGATATTTATTTAACATGCAGATCTGCTTTTATTTGTGCAGGAATTTGAACAAATCCTCCGCGTATGAGTGCGTTTGCGGTTTCATGTGAAAGTGGCTTTGTCATTTGTTTGCATGTGTTGATGAGGCAGAAAGTTTCTGTGTGTGTTTCTGTGTGTGTATGTGTGTGTGCTTTGTGTATTCACCCACATCTGGTATACCTGTGTGCGCTCGGATTTGTGTGTGAAACCTCGGGGTTAATGGCATTAGCAGGCCGTGATTGGGGCTGATGGCTTTCTGCGGCCGTAATAGCAGCTCCATTAAGTGTTTACTGTGAGCCATTCCACATGTCAGCTGTAGTCAAGCAGCCGGAGACGGAGGACCGCGGGGGCCGCAACAAGGCTGGGGGATACTGGGGAGGGGAGGTGAGACGCAGAGGGGGGAGAGAGAGAGGGAGAAAGAGGGGAGGATGGAGAGGTCAGAGGAGGGAGGTCTTAGATAAGTCATCACTGACTGACATCACGTGCTCTGGAAGTTTGGTTTCTTGTTTTTTATCTCAAACTTTTTTCACGTTTTTGATGAACAGAGAATCAGGATGGCCGTCAGGAAACATCCACCTTGTTCCAAGTGTTCGTTTTTAGAGCAGGGCCGACGACCGCGACCTTTAATCTAGACTCAACTGCACTGCACACAGTCTAACCATGTACTCTACTTTGTTTCAGTTCAGTAGGTGTTGGCGGTGCAGAGGTTAGGACCTGAGCCGTTTGTCTTGTGCGGCGGTGAGAGTGAACCTCCTGACCTCTCCTGTAATATTCGCAGTCAGCAGGCTGCCTTTTGGTTTCTACCAGGGATTTTCCCGCAGCGTAGCTTTGGTTGAAGGTCTGCTGTATCTGTGCTTTATCTGACAGGGGCATATGGAAAGGATTAAATATAAATAACTTTGTGGAAAGAAAAAAAAAAAAAAAGGCAGCCATCATCATACTGTTCTGTAGAAATTACCGCTGAATCATCATTAGTTAATTCATCAGCCATGTGGAAATTTGTTTGTTAGAAGCTTTTGTATAAAGGTGTATTGTTTTTTTTTGTATGATGAATATTTAACAGCCGTGACGGAAACTGTACAGGTCTGTAGTCTGGATCAAAGTGAGGGGTGTGGTCCGACCCAGGACTAATGAGTCATGTAGTAATAATCAGTGTTGGACGTGGGAGCGCGCTGCTGCCAGCACCTCAACCTAAAACTTCACACGCTGTGTCTGGTCCCATCACAAGATAAATTAACTCCAGCTTTTGTTCCTGTCCAGTTGTCCTTCAAGCAAATATAAAATATTATACATAATGATGTTGCTGTGTGTGTCCTCAGCTGACGGCTATGTGAAGGTTTGAGTCTGTCGTTTCCTTCCAGATCTCACCTGAAGCTGTTTAGGTTTTAGTTCTGGTTGTTGAGTCGTATTGTTGTGGTCGGCCGTTACGTGTTTTATGTTGTCGTTCATCATTTTATCCCTTTTGGATTTGTTTCTTTTAGGGCTGAATAGACTGAGGTCATGTAGTAAAATCATATTCTTCTTATTTTTTGACAGATTCTGTGGTTGTGAGTCACAGTAATCAGGACTAATGAGTCATGGTCATTTGTTTTTGCATTTCCCTGGAAAAAAACGGATCTGGAGAATATATCCCACATGCTTCATTTGCAGTTGTTCAGTTGTTTTATATGTCACATATTTTGACCTCACCTGTATATTGAATGAATTGAATTGAATTTATTTGTCATGCACCCATTAAGGCGCCCAGCCTATAAGGGCTTACAAGACACATTTCACATTTAGACAACAAACAAAATCATCAGAGTACAGACAAAACAAAAACCACATGGAATTCACATAAATAATTCACTTTTTCTTAGTGTCCAGGCACTTTTTTTTTTATGAAAGTAGCTATAAAGACTTCTTTTCTGAAGAACCATTCCAACTTTACCTCCTCATCAGCCCAAAACAACTTCGGCTTCACATTTTGCATTTTCTGAAACAAAAACTGCCTGGCTTCGTCATATAACGGACAATGAAACACAAAATGCAGTTCATCATCAATTACATTTAGATTACATAATGTGCATAGTCTTCCCTCCTCAGGTACCGAGTTAAACCACCTAATTCTATGCCTATTGCCCTCAACTGGGCACATAAAGATCTCTTGGATCTAATCTGTATTTCGACAACACAAGTTTCTGTCACAAACCACAAGTAAGACTGAAAAAAATGATAATATCTAAAAAAAGTTTGACTAAAAGAAGAACATTTCGAGGCCTAAAGCCAAATGTATATTTCAACTGTATCTCCTGTCACTATACAGGACATTTTCTATCATGCAAAGTTTAATTGAGAAACAGTTTATAGGTAGAATTTGCCCACATAACAACAGATTGTATCAGATCATCCAACTAACTTCATAAGAAGCAATTTGTTAATGTGTTTACTGACTTGTAACCAGATTTTTTTTTTAAAACGGAACCGACCCAATATTCAAGATAACAGCAGGAACCAAAACACTGATTTCCAAACACTCCCAAAGTGTGTGTGTGTGCGTGTGTGTCTGACGTCACAGTCGCCACACATCCATCCATGTTTTTTCTTTTCTTCACTCTCTGAACAAAAAACCTCAGCATCTGAACTTTAGACACCATGTTCTCCTGTCCCCTTGTGTGCGATGGTGTCAGGATATAATTCAGGTAAAAGGGGTTCGGGGTGGTTGCAGGGGTCGGTGTGTGTGTGTGTGTGTGTGTGTGTGTGTGTGTGTGTGTGTGTGTGTCTCTGAGCCCCGAAGTCGAGTGCAGAGTGTGTGTTAGTGTGTGTGTGATGGGGGTCATCCTGTGGCCATGTGAACAGGAAGGTGCGGGTTCAGTGTGAAGGGCTGAACCTCTGAGCTGTTTATCAGATAGCTAATGAAGCAGAGCAGTCCTCAGAGAGAAAGCGAGGGAGGGAGGGAGAGTGGGGAGGAGGGGTTGGAAGAGCAGAGGAGAGAGAAGGAGAAGGAGAGAGAAGGGGAAAGGGGGCAAAAGGTAAAAGGAGGGAGAGGGAGAGAGAGGAGGAGTTAGAGAAAAAAAAGATGAAGCTGTAAAACATGGGAGTCGTCACACGTCGCCGTTATCGCTGAATCGAACCACAGTCTCCGCCCGGTTTCATTCCCACTGAGGAGAAAATACAAAAATTTAGGTTATTTATTAGGTTTCCTGGTTAAAAATCAGCGGCGGCCGCGTCACTCAGCTCCTGCTGTAAACATTTTCTCTGGCTGCAAAGAGAAGCCGAGCTACACTCCCAAATCCCATCATCACGGCCGCCCAGTTTACTACCGGCTGCACATTCATCAGCAGAGAGAGAGAGAGAGAGAAGGAGAGAGGGAGAGAAGGAGAGAGGGAGCGCTTCATTACAAGTTTAAACAATCAGCCAGTCAGACGATCTAAACAGAGTTACAGTGTTCACCATCATTTCACTCTCTCTCCAGTGACAATAAGGAGTCGAATTGTTTTTTAAATGGAAAAACATTCATTTATTCCCTGTTGGTCTTTCAAGCCAGTGTTTTCAATTTTATTTGTTTCTTTTATTTTTATTTCAATCATTTTTGACAGATTTTATAATATACCGGCTTTGACTAATGATCATATTATGACATGTATTGATTGTTCAATTAAGAAAATGACCGAAATAGCAAAACAAAGACTCTTAAAACCTCATTTTGTAATGATAAATCATACAGGAAAACATCAAGTCATTACATTTTAGTAGCTGGAACCTAAATATTATTGAGTATTTTGCTTTAAAAACTGATACAATCACATATCCAAAGTTGTTGTTTTGCTCTTAGCTTCATGTTTTTTTGTTTTTTTTAGCACTGTCAATGTTGTCATAAGATAAATAGGTGATATGAAACTATATATAATAATATTATAGAAAGCAGTTTATTTTGAAAGAGTGCACTATTAATGTAATACGTTTGAATGTATTCAATTTCAGGCGTGAAATCAAATGTAACTTAAAGCGTCTTTCAGTTGAGTTTCTGTTTTAATATGCTCTTTTACATTTGCTGTGATGTTGATTCTTTGCTCATTTAAAGAAACACAATCACTTCCCTGCGTCTTCATCAGTGTGAGATAAACTGACAGTCGGACAAACGTCGGTCCTGTGAGATAATGAAGTTTGTCTTCTTGTCACAAAACGCAAAATAGCAGAGAGACACATGATTCCAGTGGAGAACGAGGAGGAGAAACGCGGAGCCCCGCTCCGGTCGGGTCCGTCCCACCGTCGGTCATACGTGGAGGTGCCAATATTGGCTCGTGTAGCAGCGTGAGAGTCTGGTTTGTTCATCAGGGGCCAGAGGGTGAGAGGTCAGAGGTCAGGCTCAGGGGAGCCATCAGCCTTGAGCGGTCAGGTGACCCTGAACGATCCTGAGATAGGACGGCCTCGCCTCCCCAAGGAGGAGCATTCCTTCACCACTGGTGTGCGCTGGAGACAGAAAACGACTCGTAGAAAACTTTTTTACACCGGCGCTGACGACACCGACACGAGTGAGAGATGAAATCTGATCTCATTATCCATGCTCCCCAAAAGTGAATTTGTTGACCCCTCCTGACCTTTACTCTGTCTCCATCATCACACATCAGAAAGTTGAGCTTATACACACTAATGAGAGGAATAAATATACTCCTGATGATCCTATTTTCCCCTTTCTGGACACGTATCTCAGCCAATATTTCTATGAAAACATGATTTAGATAAATATTGAAGGTCCCCAGAAGATCATCTCACATGATTTCTGACCGACTGGTTAAAGTTTCCACCTAAAGTTGTGAAAAAAACATCTCAAAAACACATTGGCAGCTGAATACAGTATTCAGCTTCCAGGGCTCTGATATTGTTTATCTTAATATTTTTGGTGACACCCTGACATTTCCTGTAGCGCCACACTATAAAGAATGTAATGGTTTTTTTTTGTTTAGTTTTTTTCCATTGTGTGCTTTTATTTAATTTTGAGTGTAATGATGAACTTTGCTGTTGGGACTTCAGTTTTTTTTTTTTTTCAGTTATTTTTCCTGTGTGCGTGTGCAGAAGACACACCTATATGAGTACTATTGCAGAGGGAACACAGGATCTGCTAAATGTGCAGACTGAGACAGCCAGCTTCTGCTCACCACATAAAACATACTGATGTGGCTGGCTGGAACATACAGACACACACACACACGCACACACAGAGAAAGTTACACTCCATTCAACACAAATCCAAGTAGAGCAAATAAACGGTGCTGATGTGCTCCTCGGAGAGCCAGGCAGAGCGAGTGTTTAAGTCACCTGAGTGCAGGCGGAGGAAGCCAGCTCTGCTCCTTCCTGCTGTCCTGCCTGAATTACAGCTCTGCTCCGCTGGAGACCAGTCGCAGCTTTTTTAATCTGTGTGTGTGTGTGTGTGTGTGTGTGTGTGTGCTGCTGCTGCTGCACGTCCAGGATGTGTGTGGGATAACACACTTGTGTCACACCACCACTACCTGTGTGTAGAGTTATTTTCACCGTGTCCAACACCAACGTAACTTTTTGACTTCTGTGAGCACCTTCAGCGCTTCATCTAATCAGCTCACTTAGGCCGTTTCCTCCTCTGGCATGTTTCCCCGTTGTATTTTAAACAATGGAGGATCAGTCTGTGAAAGGCTTTTATTGTGATGCATTGACAGGAAGTGTTACGCTTTGCAACGAGAGGCTCAGCTTAGAAGAATGGACAAGGAAACAGTGAATTTTCAGTTTCATGCTTATTAATGTTAAAACCATGAGTCTCAGAGTATGTTGACATTCCTGTGGGTTTATGGCAATTTAAAGGGATAGTTCAACATGTTGGCGAATTGGCCCATTGCCATAATCCCTATAGTCATAGCAGTAGGTTTGTTACCTTTAATTGTCGGTGCAAGCTATTTTTAGAACGGCGGAGCAGAGCTGCAACAACTGTGTCTCGTAATTTTATTTTACCTTTATTTAACCAGGAATAATCCGATTGAGATTCAGAATCTCTTTTGCAAGGGGGTCCTGGCCGTAATGTTCCGTTTTTATCTCATTGCGTGGTGAATGCGCAGGTCACAACTTGTCCACCAGAGCGTTTTGGAGTTGTTTGATTGTGTATTTGATTAGTTTAATGAGGGAAACCAAGAAATCCCATTAGCCTCCGTAGCGTAGCTCTGAGCAGCTCACGGCTCTGCTCCACCGTTCTAAAAACAGCTTGCACCAACAATTAAAGGTAACGAACCTACTGCTATGACTATAGGGATTATGGCAATGGGCCAATTCACCACTATCCCTTTAACACTGCTGAGTATAAAGGTGTTCCAGAAAATTTCTTATTAATGTACTGTACCAAGAATGTGAAGAATTTAAGTCAATTATCTCAATCAAATAAACCCAACATTATATAACACTTAAACTTTAAACATCTGTAAAGGTCAGAAATTTAACGTTGATCTTCTCAGACATTCTCAGTCACTTATTTTCTCGTCTGTCCTTCCGTCTCTCTCTCTGTCTGTCCCCTGACGAGTCTCTTCTAATCAGGCTGGACGTGCCAGGGGTCAGCATCTCTGACCCGCTGGCTCTGGCTCACCATAAATATTATGGGACCACGCACAGACGCCCTCGCTGGCTGTTTAATATAGAGCCGGGTCCATTAAGGGACCCAGACTATCGGCTTTCACTGGGATACACAGGCTAATAATAAAGCTGCCTCCACAGTGTGCAGCTAGAAATACTGAAGCCAGGAAGTTAAAACATGTCACGGTTTTATTTCTTCAACTTTATCTTCTCCTTAATTTTACCATGAAGCTGTTGGACCGTGTTAGTGCGCTGCAAATCTACGTGCGTGTACATGTTCATGTGCATTCATGGCCACGTGTGCCAGCAGCTCATTGGGCCTGTGGGAGTGCTCTGTCCTCCTTTCCCACAGTATGCATCCCATGAGCCCCGGCGGTGACGTCAGGACAGAGGTACGGGCGAATGCCCCCCTCAGAGGTCACAGGTTCACTTCCTGTCTATCAGGAGCGAGTTGGGCAGCGTCCAGTGTGAAGCGCCAAACTGTCTTTATGATCTCTCAGTTGTTTAACCTCTGTGTGTGTGTGTGTGTTTGTGTGTGTTTGTGTGTGTCTTTTTCAGGCGATGTGGCTGATGCTGCAGAAGGAGGAGCCAGAGGATTTCGTCATAGCGACAGGGGAGGTGCACAGTGTGAGGGAGTTTGTAGAGAAGGCCTTCAAGCATGTGGGGAAGACTATTGTGTGAGTATACACACGTACACTTGACAGCAAAGTGGCATTGCTTTATCACTGAATCAAATCTGAATGTCATCACATTCATGTAAAGGTTACGACATTAATGAGTTTAGATAAATGTGCAACTTCTTCTACCCTGTGATGAATGTTTCCTTCAATTATAATCAATAAAAAACAGTTATTAAAACAAAAATGATGCAGTTAAGCTCATTTAAAGTTGTGGATGTGTTATATTTTATTATCAGAGCCAAACACAGTTATTCCCCTGCAGAAGTGAAGAGCATTAAAAACCCAAATTTCACCTTAGATCCTTTTTAAACTGTTGAAATGAAATGAACATATCAATTTCTTAATATGTTTCAAGTCAAAACCAAACGTTTCATCATTTTCTAAACTGTTCTGTGTCACTGTAATGTATTTGGGGATCTCCTAATCGGTGTGGACTTTGGTGTTGCACATGCATTGAAAACTCAAACATATTTTGGAAACTCGTGTGAAAGCTTCTGTCACTCACTGGGTCTCACCCCTCGTTCACCTCGCTCTTGTGTCCTGGAAGACACCGCCATATAGGTGAAGGTGTGTGTCAGTGTTCCTGATGCCTGTTGTGTTGAATTATGAAAAAAAAAAAAAGGGGGTTGGGGGGCAGGTGACATGTTTTGTCTGCACGAGACGTTAAAGAAACAAACTGCACAAGGAAAGGAGCAGGGAGACGGAGCGACAGGCAGCTGACTCTTTGAACAGCTGTGGGAAAAAACTGTGTTGTCTGTTTCCAGGTGGGAGGGAAAGGATGAGCAGGAGGTCGGCCGCTGCCAGGAGACGGGGCTGGTGCATGTGAAGGTGGACCCCAAATACTTCCGCCCCACTGAAGTGGTAAGTCAGTGTGTTGTCTACTTTTACCTATACTGGACTTTTAGATCATAGAGATTGATAAGAAGCAAATGTCTCTTTTTTTCTCCACTCCGTATTTGAAGTGTTGGTACATGTGTGATTTTGAGCATTGATAACCGATACAGCGAGAACAGCTTGGTTTCCTCTGATTGGCTGAGTGTTTCCTGGGTGATTTATTAACAATTAGAGCAGATTTTGACTGGAAACACCAAGTCCAGGTGGGCGGGGCTTGGTCACTGCTTGGTGTGACATCATAAAGTCACAGGAAGTCCTGACGGCTGGTTTTAAGGCTCAGTTTCTGAATACAGGCTGTGTGCATTTCTCTGTGGGCTGAGGCTTTTATACTTTCACAGTCTTAATAAAGAACCTAGAGCTGTTTTACAACCACGCTACACATGGACATCCAGTTTTATACAATATGACACTTTAAACTTAAAGGACATGGGTAGTTTTACATTGGTTATACATCATTATTATTATTCCATTGTCCTTGTTTCAGTTTACTTCAGATTTCCGGCAGGACTGTAGACGACATAAATAAATTACAGTTGCTGCCTCAGAAATGAAGCTGGTCGACTATAATGTGTAATTCATATAGTTCCATACAATTCATGACACAGCATGGCATATTTCCTGTTCCATATACCTGACCTTAACATGAATATAACATGCTTTTTGTGCATGTATCTGATTGCCGGTCATTGTGTTTTAGACCATAGACTTATCAGCCTTAACGGGTCCAGTTGACAGCCCCAGGCTGCGTATTGTATGCTTTTAAACAGCTGGACACAGGCCAGTTAGCCTCTTTAAGAGTAATGTAGACTGCATCCTGCCAGTTGGTGCTGAATGGGTGCTCATATTCAGGCAACTGACCTTGAAAAGTTCTCTGTTATCGTGAGGGTACGAGTTGGATCGACTGACTCAGAGCGTTTCGGAGTGAAAAGCTGCACGGGAGACGACCATCTGTGTCGGTTTTCATCGGCTTCTACAGGGACAAGAGTGGACAAGAACAAATCAAAAAATGAGCCGGTGTATTATCCCTCCATCTCTCTTGAGGTGTGAAGTGTCTTTGACATTTGGGAGGTCTTTCTCTCATCGCTCTGCCCCAGGGATATTGTGGCTGCTCCCCGCGGAGGGTGTAGGGTTACCCCGGGATGTTGTGTCCGAGATTAGCTGTCAGTGTTCTCAGTTTAAAGCCAGGAGCAGCCCCTCTGCTGAGCTTTGGCCTGGCACGATTATAGAGCTGAGATCCAGTTGAGTGACGGCGGAGGATTAGCAAGGAGGCCCCGCTGACTGACTGCTGAGGCAATGGAAGCACCCGTCACACACCTGGGCCACTATTCTTTGTGTGTGTCAGCTCATTCATTCAAGGTCCTAACCCTGAATCCCATGTGCTGGAAACTCATCCAGAGAGTTGTCCTGTCAGCCAGCAGAGAAACAATAAAGCTTCTTTTGCACAAAATAAAAATTCCTGTGCAGTTTATCACAGCGATACACACGCAACGTCTTGCGATTGTGATTATGTGAAGTGGCTGCTTATTGTGCCGTGGAGGTGTTTCTGTTTTCCTGGTCACTCAGTGAAGTTCGCCCGTGATGCAGGATACTTGACCTTTTTTTCATTAATTGCAGGGAGGTTACGACAGCGCAGGCGGCTCTAATGAAGTGTTACTCACCAAAACTCATTGTGTGTGTCCTTGAACAAATGTGTTGAATGTATTTCCTTCCTCATAAAAGCCGATTTTTGGCCGCGTCGCAACAGCGGTGCCAGCTCCATAAACAAGTCTGTCACTGACCGACTGAGTGATAAGGTTATACCATTAGTCCCTTGGCCAAGTGTTGCATTTTTACCCTCTGGTCCCCGGCTCCTCCTGGTCCTGACCATTTGTGGCTCCAACAGGTTTCGCACCTTTGTTGCCAAATCACCCGACTTGACAGACCCTGTTAGTGACTGTCACAAACGCAGTGACTTTTAAACTTGGCTTCTTTCTTTAAAGACAATTACAAGTGTTTCCCTGTGAGGTCAGGTTTTCCATCTGTGAACACAGAGTGATAACTACTAGGTTGAAATCAGTTAGTCTCTGACTTAAGTGTTTGGAGATTTTGTCGGACGACTTTGCAGATTTTTTAGCAGCGGTGCCACGGCAGCTCGGAGGTGACGTGCTAATTGACACGCTGTCTTTATGGGCTGCAACCCAGACACTGTTTCATACTTGCACTATGGTCTGAAACTGAAACAGAAAGACATAATAATGAGAACAGCTTTATTGTGAATTAAGCTTTATTAAAAAAGAAGAAAGAAAAGCAGTCCGGCCATATTATAGGTTTTGAACTGGTCTAGTTCTAGTCTTATTCTCTGGCTTTGCTGGTTGTTGCATATCTCTGCATAAGCTATTGGTAGGAATGTGTAACAACTAGTCATGCATGTGTATGCACAACGCTGGTATGAAACAGTACTATACCTGAGTGCGTATGTCAGGCCACATAAGCATCAGGTGTCATTGTGAGATCTACAGTATGATCCTAGAGGGAGTGACTGAGAGTCATTCAGAGTGACAGATGTGGTTTATACACTCATTTGTCTCTGTTTACACCTGCTTCATTCTCTGTGTCTGAGCTAATTCTCCTGTTCACATGTGGCACAGATCTAAACATGTTTACACAAAGACGTAAACTGAAAAGCAGGATCTGATTTCAGATGTGTTTACGTGTAGAAAATGAATCACTGCCACAACTTGAATATCCAGACCGGGCCGACTCTGCCTCACATGACCTCCTCTAATGTAAAGATGTGAATAGATCTGTGCTTCTTGTAGATCAGGAGGCCTCAGAGAAAAGCTTTTACTCTCTTGTGTGTTTCTGCACCCGTTAATAGATTTGCTTTTAATAATTATTTGCAGAGTGTGTTTGTTTTCTCTAATCACGTCAAATTATAGTACAAAGTTACAAGCTCCAGAAGCCTGTGGCGACGACGTCAAGTGTTTCCAAAAAATCCAAGAATATCCCATTGACATTAATACAAAACAGAGAAAATCCTCCATTAAAAGAATCTTGAATTGTGCCCTCAGTTGAAAAAAATTGGTGTTTGTCCCATTTAATGACTTGCAGCTTCTGGTAATGGAGCATGTGGTTTCTACTCTGCTCCGTCTCACTACCTCTTTATTTCTATGGCCGGGCTTAAAGAGACTGAAGAGTGTTTAACCTCTGACCCCTTCAGACAGGAAGTGACTGACACCCAGCTCACAGCTCAGCATTGTGCTTCTCCTCAAGTGGAAATACCTGTCATCAAGTGTGTGTGTGTGTGTGTGTGTGTGTGTGTGTGTGTGTGTGTGTGTGTGTGTGTGTGTGTGTGTGTGTGTGTGTGTGTGTGTGTGTGTGTGTGTGTGTGTGTGTGTGTGTGTGTGTGTGTGCGCATTAAGAATTCAGCTGACTCGGATTCTTTCAGTGTCATATTTTGCTATTTAGCTGCAAGAAGGTTTTGGATCCGTGTGCGGCCTGTTGTGCAAAGTGCATGTGTGTGTGTGTGTGTGTGTGTGTGTGGCAATACGTGAGAGGAGTGTGTCCTCGGGCTGTGTGCTAATATATATGTAATTCATCATTATCCCTGTCAGTGTGTGTGTCTGACATGAGCTCATTTATCTCACCAACCCCGTGGGACAGGAGAGTGCAACCGGGGGAGGAGGGAGGTTAAAGATGCAGGTGTGCTCCACATGTGGTGCAAGTCACTGTGTGTGTATGTGTGTGTCTTTGTGTGTCGACTTGTGCACTTGTGTGTGTTTATCCGTGATCCGACCGCCGGGGCCCCGAGGGCTGCAGGCCGGCTGCAGAGCCGACAGCCACTTTGTGTGTTTTCGCGGACGCTGTTTACTGTGCTGTGAAACATGTTGGTTAAAACAAACATGAAAATAAATGTTGATTGTCGCAGGTGAAAGCGAAAGGTGTGTGGGTCTCGAAGCTGTCAAGTTTGTTTTGAGAAAAAAAAGAAAAAAAAAAGCTGCAGGTAAGTTTCAAACTGCACCAGCTGTCATGGCTGCTGTTTGTTTCCATTGTATGGGCCTCTGCTGGGCTGTCAATCACCTGTCAGCCTGTGGGTTCTTGCCAGCGCTGAGGTTTGGCTCAGGTGAGCGTCCTCTTGCCTGAGCCTTCACAAAGGTGTGTTTGTCTGCATTATGCTCTAATAGTTATGATTAGCGGTGGTGCAACCTGAAATGAGACCTCGGTTCCCTTCAGATTCACCTTAAAACACCACAGACATCCCTCTCTCCTTGGAAACACCTACTTTCATTAGCGGACAACTTCTTTCCAAATGAAACACAGAGGCCGTGCTGAGTCACTTGAGCCAGTCCAATTAAACACGATGTGCTGTTCATCATGTTTCTTTTTGGTTTAGATCCTGCAGCTTCAAGCTTTAAAAGCTTAAAAGTAAAAAAAAAAAACCTCAGTTTGCGACTTTGAGCTTCCTAATTGCCTCATTGAGCCGCTGCTGCTGCTATCGTTGATAAGTCTGTAGCTTTAGAAACCGCCGCTATAAATTAAACGTATGAAATATAATGTTGGAAAAACGTCCTGCCTGGTAAACATCCATCTCTTTGATACTCCATACCTAGAGTTTTCAGCTTTTTTGACATATGTTATAATTCAAAAAGGTTGGATGCTAGTTACTTTGATTTTGAAATTAGAAAAACACCCAGTGTTCGAGTTTGATTTGGCCCAAGATTTATAAAAATAATGGGAAAGTGCAAGTTCGGTGCACGGGAGAGTTACAACTTGTCATGTGAGTGATAATTGATGCAGGGGGTTTTTAACGCACTTTCTCACCTTCGCCTCATTTAAAATTCAACATGAAAAATTTATTGAAGATCCCAGTTTGTCTCAGTTAGCATTGGAAGCTCTGACTGTTGATGCAGACCTAGTTTTGGACGGTGGCCAGTGTGTGTGTGTGTGCGTGTGTGTTTGTGCGGATACGTGCATGCGCAGCGAGTCAGTGTGTGTGTCTGCGTGCATGTACACACTTGTGCGTGTCCGTGCTAATGCAGCCCGGCTGTCATACTTCCAAGTTCATGTGTCGCTGGAGGGTTCAAACTGATGCGAGTTGAGAGACAGCTCTGTGGGTTTTTTTGTCCCACCTCTCCTGCGGAGGAGGAGGAGGAGGAGGAGGAGGAGGAAGAAGAAGAGCAGTGATAAATGGGAAGTTGTCTCTCAATCTGTCTTTATCCTTCTCTATCCTGTCGTCGTTCGCATAACTCTTACTCTGTCATTTTCTCAGCACGCCCTCTTTGCGTCCATGTCTCTGTCTCAATCCCAGTGAAACAACAAGGTTTCTCTGGCAGCTGGGGGGATGCCCCGCCACATGACATTTTGAAAGGTCCTGTGGAGTTTAAAGTTAGATTTCCCTGTCTTTGATTTATTATAGATCAGGTCTAAGGCCCTATATTAAGTACCGTAAAAGTGTCTGTCAAAGCATCAGTACGAAGAGAAATTCACACAACCTGCATTCATAAACTGAGCCTCAAAATAAGCCGTTATGACTTATTGAACTTTGTGATGTCACAACAGAGCAGTCAGCGATCTCGGCCCTGCCCACCTGGATCCACCACCCAACATTGCAGGATTTTATTTCTTTGAGTTTTTACCTGAAATCTACTCTCTTTTTTTTTTTCCTTTATTTTTTTTTTTTTTAATTGATGGCTCACAAAACAACCAGCCAATCAGAAAAGAATCTCAGAGCTTCCTCTCTTCTGATTGGATCACTGACCTATTGTTGCCCCAGAAGCTGAGAGAGGAGACTTACACTGAAAATACACTGAATTGGTTTTTGATTCTTAAAACCATAAAGTCGAAACATTCATTTCATGTCATTTATTGGTTTATTTGAAATGGGACTCTGCATATTCATGAACATACAAAAACAATTATTTGATGTAAATATTCCAGATTTAGCTAGAGAGCTCATTTCCATCTGTAGACAAAGACAAAACAAATGGTAAACATAGTACAGTACATCACATAATGGTTGCATTAATCAGGAGGATGGTCAAAAATGAAATTGAAAAAAAGTGCATTTATCCTACCATAGTTGTCGTAAAGTAAACAAACACAGGAAAAGTGTAAAATATGGGACCCTTTAATTGATAATTAGGTAATCACACAATTATAGAGTTAAAATTAAGGTCTAAAAATAGAAAGAAATGCACATCATAAATTCTCAGAGCCCTAAGTCCCAACTTGAATTTCCAGCCCAGATAAGACGCCGTGATAAGAATCCATGACAGCTTGACAATCGACAGTTTGACTTGATTTATAATTTCAGATTTATCGATTTGTCAAACGTATTGTTGTTGGACTTTCCCCCGGTTAATTAATCTGCTAATACTTCGAGCACAACACAATTGGGCGATCACGGCGCTGACATCACTGCGGTCGACACCAGTGGCATGAGAGGGAGGCTGTTTATCTCTGTGGTGAGTTTTGATTGACAGAAAGGGATCACCATCCGAGGTTCCCATGTGTCAAGATGTACAGATGCAAATTAGGCTTTGTTAGAGTCACGTACCAGCATTCCCTGCAGTTTAGTCATGTACTGTTGCTACATGACCCATTACCTTTTCCTTTTTTTTTCTTTCTTTTTTTTGGTTTTAAAATGTGCAAGTTTATTCTTGCGCCGCACTAACAAGCGCCGAGGAGCAGTAGTGTGCTACATACCTCCGCTGCTGCACGGGCCTGCTGCGCCAGTGTGTTGTCTGTTGGGTGTGTGTGTGCTGCATGCATGTAAACAGACGCACAAACACACACACACACACACACACACACACACACACACACATGATTTGTCATTCCACACTGACATTTATCTTTGTGTTCATGCAAAGAGAGGAAAGACACTGATCAAATAAATCCTGCTCTTATCTTTGCTCTGACCCTGCAACATCCTGCCGCCGCATCAGATCTCCCTCTGACTGGTCGGTCAGTGCCGCCATTGTTTCTTTTATTTATTTGCAACAACAACAGCAGCCCGGACGCAAATGTAAAAATGAAAGAGTTCGTGCTGCATGCCTGAAACTGGTATGAAATGATTCGTGGCATAAAATGAGGGTTGTACTGTGCTCTGAGGATTGACAGAGCAGTTGTTCTGCATGTTTTCTTCTTTTTTTTTTGTATCCAGACTGCAGGTATGAAATGAAAGCTCCCACATCAAGCCCTAAAAATAGCGCTGTCAGCACGCCACGCCTCAGTATCTGTCAACCGCCCGTCTTGTATTGCGTGTGCATGTGCGACTGTCTCAATCAGAAGCTTCTTTCCAGGCTGCAGGTGGCTGCTGTCATTCCACCATATGCGTCACGAATTCAGCAGAACTTCACTCGGCTGCATTTTCTCCCACGTCACCGCCGCCGCTCCTCTCGCCATTGGACGAGCGGCTCAGACAATGGCTCCAGTGATCCGCGGTAACAAAGATGGCGGGTGTTGTGGTAACCTTTTATTACCGTTGGCAAGCAGCGTCAAGCCGCATGTTGAGCTCATCAACGTGACAGAGACACACCTGACTGATGCAGTTACTAAATTATGTCTCGCTATTGTCGAGCTTTATTCAACGTAAAAAAGGAGGTTCCTTCTCTGGGACACTCTGACACAATTAGGAAACTTCACGACGTGATATTGAATGCATTCCTCGCGCCTTTGTGATGAATTGTTGCGACCTGCCTCCACTTCTTCAGTTAGTGATCTCATGAGTCTCACAGAGCGGCTTTTCACTGCTCCCACAAAACACTTGAGCTAAACAAAGAGGCAGCAATGGGAACATCACCTGTTAGATATTAATGAATAGCAGCTATACGAATATACAGCACACGCCTAATACAGAAATATGTGCAGGTCAAAAAGCTCGATGAATGCAGCATTATGCCCATTGTCTCATCATCTCATCACTTGCTGCTATTTATACCAAAGAGGAAAACAACTTTTATTCCAACCGGGTGTCTGCGTTCTTGGTGTGGCTGCAGGAAGGGAAGAAATCTCTTCAAAACTATGCTTGCAATTATACATGTGTATACAGTTGTGCTCAAAAGTTTACATACCCTGGAAGATTTTGTAACTGTGTATCACTCATTACGGAAAACATGAGTGATCAGACAAAACAGATTTCTCTTATTTTTAATGGGATTCAAATTAAACTGTTGAGACATCCAGAAATAACACAATCTTAAAAAAAAAAAAAAGAAGATCATCAGAGAGTCTGACCAACAAATTTTTGATGGTACCTGATATCAACAGAACCCCTCAATTTCCACTTTTATGAGAGTTTGAACACTGCCGATTGGCATTCTCAAGTCTTTGGAAATCTTTTTATATCCTTTTTTATGTTTTATAAAGTTGAACAACCTCCTCCTTCAGGAGTTTTGACAATTCTTTTACTTTCCCCACGGCTCAGAATCCAGCAAAGTGCAGCAATGGATGAAATGTGCAGGTCTTTGTCAAGAGCCCAGAATCTTATTGACTTTTTATACACAGATACTAATTACAAGCTATCAAGTTACAGGCGTGGACAGTTCCCCTGAGTGGTCATTTAAACCTGTCTGTTTATCAGGGTAAAACTTTGAGGGTGTGTAAACTTTTGATCAGGGCCGTTTTGGTGTTTTAACTTATCATTAGGATTTAAAAAGATCAAACAAAATTGTGTGATAATTAATGGCTTTGCCCAGCCACTAACTCTGAATTTAAAAAATGTTTTGTTGCATTATCAATTATATTTTCTGAAATGTAGCCAGTATTTCACAAATTCTGCCAGTAAACTTTTGAGCACAACTGTATAATATTATCATGCTTTTTGTCCCAATTACAATTTTAAATTCTGCATTGTGTGTTTTTATAAGTAGAGGGACCCCTCCTCTTTTGCTCCTGCAGGGGTATCTAACATTATTTTTAAACGCATGTCACTGTGCAGACCTATACAGTGACATGGGTTTAAAAACGCTTTGACCTGAATTTTCTATAAAATATAAACAAATAGAAATATCTTGACTTTTTGGTGTCTTTAAAAGTAATAGATGTGGAACAGCAGCATATTTTAGATCAAACTCTAATCGTTGCAGTGCATGAGATATACTGTATTTCTCCAGGTATTTAGAACACCAAGGAAGAAAAAAACACAATTGAATAACAAAACAGTGTCTCTTTGCTTCACCCTCATAGTTACAAACTCATGTTGTGTCAGCCCAGCTTCGTTCGGACCCACCCAGCTTCATTCTAACTTGTAGCCGAGGTCTTGAGGACTCCTGAGATACGAGAGACGTCAGAGTGAAACTGTGGGAAAAATGTGCGGGAAAAGTGACGAGTGTGTTTAAAATCAACCCCCAACAGTTTCATGTGATGTTATGGTGCGGCCGTGAAAACATGGCGGCTTGAATAATTCACTCAGGGTAAGCATCATATAGTTTAAATGAAGGGTTGGAACAACAAGCAGAGACGTAATATATATACATGCATGGGATGTTGTCATACAATGTGGAAAATAACATTTCTTTCTGGGGGGAAAGTCTTGAGTTCAAGAGTTTAACACTAGGTGATATATTTAGTCGGCGGTGCCAGGTTGAATAAATGGGCAGCGCGGTGGAACCACCATCATTCAGCTCAGTGCATACGTACGTTATATGTAGAGCTTAACTCTCCGAAAAAATAAACCATCACATATTTCAGGGAGCCATTTGGACGCAGAGCCTGCAATGACAATAAAGACTTTCTAATTTATTCTGTCTTAGCTGCTTTATTTAAAGGAATAAGCTGTGTGATTATGCAATATATTCCATAGTAAGGTCTAGAGGAGCAATGTGCACTTGAAATTTGACTTTTTATCATTGAAATAAATGACAAAGAAGGAGAACAGTGATATGTATGTGGCGGTTTTATTAGAGTGACACAGTCCTGCAAGTCCCAGCGCTGACAGAGTATTTAGAAGAAGAGCTGTCAGGTGCTTGTTGGGCCATGCATGAAGCAGACTGACACCTTTAGAGTCGGTGTGCTGAGGTCTTTAGCAGGAGACGGGAGGCAGTTGCTTCTCAGGCGTCGCTGAGGAAGCAGAGCTGGTGTTGGGTTTTTATTTCCCCCCATGCAGCCGGGCCAGACTTCATAAATCCACTCCCAGGGTCCTTGTATCACTGTCTCCACACACACACACATACACACACACAGAATGAGTATTACAGTGTCTGTCGACTTATTGCATAACCCCTCCTCCTCTTTTTGACTCCACCTTAAATCAACTCCAATTTCTATCTGAGGAGTCTATTTCTAATAAACAATAACAGGAGTGATGGACAACTGGCTCTCAGAGACGCAGTGAGGCTGCAGAAAACCACAGTGTCAGGTCGCGCTATGGAGCAAATTCTTCATCCCCTAACAATGAGAAAAACAGGTATGGCCCCACAGACATGTGTGCTGCTGACATAACGGCTGCTGGCAGGCAGTAACTCATACATTTCTGTCCCTGTGCCCCAGAGAAGATTTTTTAACAGCATAACTGCGTAATATCTGCTACTTAATGAAGCCTGAAATATGGTGGCTATTTCAGAGTTTCCCAGTATTAAGTTGGAATTCTCTTTAAGGCATCAAAGCACCAGAGGCTCCTCAACCCATCAGATATTTTATATTCTACTACTTAAAGGAAAATTCAGTCCTTTTTACAATGTGGCTCTTGTTTTCATTCTTGCGCTGATCACTCCTCTGGGTTATTTTGACAGTTTAACCAGCAGGTTGAGCGCAGAGATACGGTGACACGGCCCGAGACGGACGGCGAGCGCTCGGGGTCGAATCATTAGCTGATGAGCCTCCGGTTTCGAATCTGTCAACAGAACAACACAGCCGATAAACTTTTACAGATCTGTCTTGTTTCAAAATAACATATTTCTTAACCTGGCTGTAATAAAAAACAGGGAGATGAGTGATGAGAAACCCTGTAGAAAAGAAGTGTAATGATGCGGAGCTCCCTCTCCTCCTTTTTATTCCAGCTCACTGTGCTGCTCTCTCAGGGGAGTCGCCTATATGAGGCCAAGACCGGGCCAGACTCTGGTACCGTGTCCTGTAGTGGGATTAGCACCTGATCTGCCAAGAACCATGAGGAAGAACCACTGTGTTATTGATCTGTGGTCTGTGAGCATCAGTCAAAACCGCTAAAAAAGATTTAAGATTTTAGTTTCCAAGAAGTTCACTTCAACCCAGCTAGTTTTTTACCAGATGTAAAAAGTAAAGGTGATCCGTCATCGATCATGGATCAGCTTTGCCCTTTTTCGTGCAGCAGAAACATCTGGGCAAACGTTCGTCCATAGGAGCGATTCACCCTGCAGTAATATGTCGTTTCATTGGAGGAGTTATTGATTCCTAGGTTACTGATTCTAAACCCACCTGACAGCTCATGCCGTTCAGCCTCTTGCAACTCGTTTTGCAAAACAACAGACGATTGAAATCGACATTTTTGTGATGCTTTTACTCAAGTTGAATCCTGAAGCTGTTCATATAAATAAAGTGATGAAGTAGCAGTATTATCAAACCAAGAAAGACAAGCGGATACACGCCATTCATGGTCAGGAATAAAGCAGGATTTTTTCCTTTTAAGGGGACTCTTTCATGTTAATGTCACAAAATTCATCAATGACCTGCCAAGATAGCGAGCCACTAAGTGTGTTGAACTGGATTCACAGATCCACAGGCCGAGGTATTCACCTTCATTTGTCAGTTATCATTCAGTTAAATATGGTTTTGGATAACGCGGGCCGGTCTGGTCGGTAGGGACAGGGAGGAATGAGCAGCTATTATTATCCTGCTTTATGTCTCTGGCAGTGCAAGCGGTGTCAGTCAGAGGCCGGCGGTGGAAGCCAGGGGGGCCGGTTAGGACTGCTTGGCTCTCCGAGGTGCTTCATCTCGGGGCCGAGGCAGCGAGACCTCTAACTGAACCGCAGCTGTTTGGATGGAGAAGTGCTGAGGCAGCAGACTCAGCCCGTTTTCACTGGGTGGAGTTCCCCATACTGTACTATAGGTCTTAAAAAGGAGAAGCGGTGGCGGTCGGCGGCGGTCCAGCTCATGTCTTTATTATCATCCCAAACATCATCCCTAAGCTCAGATTCACACATCATTGTCGGCTATTGTGTTTTATTCCACATTTGTTTCCTCAGCGGCAGTAGTTAGCGCCGGCATCTGTGGTCAATTTGCGATTTATGTGTCAGGAATTAGTCTTGTGTTTTAAAAAGCAGCGTGTGTCTGTGTTTTCGCCGTGTTGCGTTTGGGTGTTGGCGAACAGACCGAGAGCTCCAGGATTCCTCAGATTCCTCTAAGTGGAAGCCAGCGATAAGGGGAAACGCGAGGTAAGGAGAGACCTCAGCGCTCTGACAGCAGTTTGCCTCGATGATGGATTGAGGTGAATGTTTGAACACCAGACAGACATAAAGAAGCAAATGGCTTTTATGAGCAGCGTGATTTATCCATCGAACAAGCTTTGTCGAGCTGCGCCGGCTGGATTTATGGCACTTGACACACGAAACGGGCTATCAGCGCGGAGTTTGGATGTTTGGCAGAGGCCCACGGTACTTTCACACAAAGGAAGCATGAAATATTAGCATTATTTTAAAAGGTTTCCGTATATTAGGGAGGAATTGGGTGTCCGTTTCCAAGATGGTTCACAGTAAAGCCATTCACTTTTCCCCCCCGTTACCTGGAATTCTGCTGTCTGGAAACATCGCTGACAGCCAGTTCGCTCTGCTATAGCTCTGGATGGAAAATGATAGAGAGCGATAAAAGACAAGGTTGCAGAAAGTGGTCGCAGTTTAAATTCGTCTGTCGTCCAATGCAACTTATCAGACGGTTTCCATGGAGGCGGATGGCTTTGTCATGAATCCTGACTCAGATACTCAGAAACTTTCTTTTCCTTTTGTCACCACTTCTTTAAAGGTCCCATAATTTACCCATTTCCTGTGTTTTATTTTGAAGTGCTGAACCATTCAAAGATATTTCTGTGGTTTTGAAAACGAAAATCCATCTCAGTGTCTTTTTACATCTCTCTTATTCTTCTCTCTGAGCCTATTTTTGGTTGTTTTCAAAATAATCAAATTAAAATGAAGCAAATTTTGGGTAAAACCAAAAGTGGGCGGGGCTTGGGTGCATGGCTTAGAGTGGTGAGTGCTTAATTGTGACATCACAAAGTCACAAATGTCCTTACGACTAATTTTTAGGCTCAAATTTCTGAATATGACTCAGACTTTTATACTTTTACAGTGTTAAAATAAAACCTAGACCTTCTTCATCATCATACTACACATGCATACTGTATTAAACCACCTTTAATGTTGAGTATCTGCGTATATACTATCTCCAGTCCTGTGATATTTAACATGAATGAATATGATGTTCTTCTTTATAAGTCCCATATTTTATCCATTTCCTGTGTTTTAATTTGAAGTGTTGATCCGTTCAAAGATATGTTTGTGGTTTATAAAACCAAAATCCATCTTAGTATCATTTTACATCTCCTCTCTTATTCTTCTCTTTTTTTGCCTATTTTTGGTTGTTTTCAAAATATTCAAATTAAAATGAAGCTAATTTTAGGTAAAACCAAAAGTGGGCGGGGCTTGGGGGCATGGCTCAGAGTGGTGAGTGCTTAATTGTGACATCACAAAGGCACAAACGTCCTTACGACTCATTTTTAGGCTCAGGTTTCTGAATATGACTGAGACTTTTATACTCTTACAGTGTTAAAATAAAACTTAGACCTTCATCATCATCACACTTGTATGAAACCAGCTTTAATGTTGAGTATCTGCGTATATACTATCTCCAGTCCTGTGATATTTAACGTGAATGAATATGATGTCAGCGGCCCTCAGGCGGTATGTCACCCCTGCAAATGCAGGCTTATCTGCTGATGGCTAATCAGGCCCTTCACTTCCTCTGTGTTCATGTACTACAACTGTGACAGTGTTGATGAAGCCTTTATCTCTCTTTGTATTCATTTAAGTGAGTTTAGCGACATGCTGTTTATATTTCAAAAGTAGAAGAAGAGGAAGAAGAATCGATGCCAACAGTTGTAGTCCATAAATAGAATAAAGTAAGCAATGCCTTACACACAATAAGAGTTTAGAAATCAGTGATGACAAAGAGAGGAGACACTCACACACCCACAGGACGACTGTGTGTGTGTGAGTTGTAAATCCAACAGGGACTAGATTTCAATAAACATCTAAACTTCAAGGGCTTAAATGTTTATATGTGAGAAAATGATCACCTGTCAGTCCCAGTGACATTAAGCTGTTGCTCCCATGTTTGATTGAGACTCATACCATAATTAAAAAGGATTATGTGCTTGAGGAACTAAAAGCATGATCAAAAGCAGATTTGTGCAGAGGGAGAGCACACTTAACCCACACGCACATGTTAGGTTTGGGTGCGGTTTTCTTCACTACGGAGGCTGTGATTTAAGACGCGGCTCCGCTGTCAGCCCTGAGTATATCATACAAAGTGGCTTGTTTGACTCTTATTCGTTTTGCTTGAGCAGCCACATGTAGTTAAGAGTTGGGTTAGGAGTCGTTTGGTTAAAGAGCTGCTGCTTGTTGTGAGTGAGTGTGTGTGTGTGTGTTTTTCTTTTTCTTTTTCTTTTTTCCTACTGTTCGTTCCGTATTCATCAGATCCTCAACGTTTACGTTACGGCCGTGAGTTTAAATCCTTTGAGCGCAAGTTTGAGGAATGAATAAATACTTCAATACCCATGAGTCTTAGCCATCAATGCTGCAGAGTGGAAGCCAATCAGAGACTTGGATCAGAGCTGTGGAAAATCACAACACTTTGTTGTTGCAACTTTAAACAAAAAAAATGACTGAACAGAATTGAAATATAATTTGATTAACTTTCTTTTACTTTTTGCATCTTGAGCTTCTCATCATCACTACTTCTACTAACAGTATTTTAAGGTTTAACTTAGACTTTTGAGCAGACGTAGACTCTCTTTTTTATATGCTCAGGTTTTCACCTTTTACATTTTTTACATTCTAACTTGATTGTTCATCTTTTGCACAAATGATGATTCATTCATAAAGCATCATGTCCTTACTCCGCTGCAGTGTTCAGTAGCTGATACTAAATGCAGCCAGCATGTGTTGCTGGTAGCTGGTAGTCCGACAGAATTTGAATAAAACATGCAGTCAAGCAAGTATTGTCCGTTTGTCCCCGTACCTACAGCACATACAAAATGTAATGTCAGTTCTCCTTTTTGTCTTTTGAATAAAAAGATTTTTATGAAATGTTGAAATGTAAGTACTAAAGGATCTTAAATCTTAGTTCAGATCATGAGAATCCCCAGGTTCCTGCAGCAGAATATATAAGGATTTATACTCCCTCAGAGTCCCAGAATAACTTCTCCTACTTTACAATATCATTGTAAAATGTTTGCTTTTCCTCAGCAGGAGGTCATCACAGCGTTACCTCCCAGTAACCCGACCCGCCGCAGCACTAAAATAAAGCCTTAATCCAGGGTGTAACAGAGACACACCAACACAATGACGTGAAGAGGCCAGCAGTTCTTTAAACATGTTTTTAACCATGTCCAACTCTTTGTGCGAGTGGTCCCTGAGATCAGAGAGCTGCCTGTCAAGGGGACACTAAAACGAGTGCGTGGATGAGGGAGGAGAGGGGGAGAGAGTGTGGGAGAGAAGACGGAGGGTTTCCGACGGATACCACTCCCTCGCCACGCGTGAACTGATGTGAATTTAGATGACAGGAGGCTGTAACCCCTGGGAAAGCATCTGTACGGGCGAGTGGGGGGAAGGAGGGGGGGAGAAAGGGACAGAGAGGGCTGAAAAATGGGATTGACCTTTAACCCTCGGAGTTGGTAACGCGATACTGGTATCTCTATTGTGGAGGGAGAAGAAGGGGTGGGGAGGAGGTCACCAGGGGAAAGGGAAGGTAGCAGCCACGCCACGCTGCTGATTAGAACTTCCTGTGGTCAGCCACAGTGCTGCAGCTCCAACATTACAAACATTAAGCGCACATGCACACACACCCAGGGGCACATTTCAGACAAACAGAACATTGAGACGTGTAAAACAAGAACAAACAGTGCAGTTTTAAAAAACCATAACACACTGCAGTCATCGCACATCACCAACTACTTTGTGATCTCCCCATTAGCACCCGCGGCAGCATCGGCTATTCTTCCTGTGGTCCGACATGCACACAACATACACATAAACATTCACACTTACACAAGAAACATACATTTATACATGACACAACAAGAATAAACAACGACAGCTCCCTAATAATGAACAAACCACAGAACAGAAGAAATCTGACAGACATTTGACAGACACCACAGACACCACCATTTCTCTACACTCAGATTTCATTCTATACTTCAATACCTTAAATAATCTTGTATAATGCACACACAAAAGTAAATTAAAGAATAAAAATAAATAAAAAGCAATCACATTAATAAACATTAACTGTCTGAAGTGACTGCAACCATGCACTTCAACTACCCATACACATAGGGTGCAACCACAACTCCATTCAAACCGTGAACCAGTCCTTATAGACTAAATAGGTTAAATCATAATTCATTAAATTCTAAGAGATACTATTTTAACAGCGTTTTAAACCAATCTTTGTTACTTTCATGAGCAATATGAACTGGTAGAGAGTTCCAGGCAGCCATAGCTCTGTACAGAACTGTTCTTTGTATTATACCTGTTCTCACTCACAGCAGTATGAACCTAAACCTCCTTTCTTCTTGTTCCATAACTATGTTGGCCAAAATGGACACACATTTGCAAATACTGAAACAAAAAAGCCAAGCAAAGGTTAAAAAAAGGCTGAAACAGGCACAAAAGTCCGACCACCTCAACCAACACTGACCTTAAAACTCTAAGTAAGAGGTGCATCATCACTTATTTTTAGAAATAGCTAGAAAAAGAGAGAAGTTCATCAAACTAGACCTAAACTAAACTTCTTTTGCTTCAGCAACTCGTGCAGCAGTGAAATTAACTTCTCTCTCAGTATGTGTTTAGGATATGAGTTTGACATTTGTGCGCTTCACTTTTTTTTTTTGGCAGCTTCAGCAGAAAACCGGGTAAAAGCTCATCAAACAACCTCAGGAAAATGTGGAGCAGCTCCCCTGAAACAATCGTCCAATTCAAACAGAGCTTGACACAGTTATCGACCTTTTTTAATAAGGGAAAATAAAGTATCACAACTCTCCTTTCACACTGCAGCCTCACTGTGTCGACGCGTTGTATCACTCCATCTGAGTTTTGCCGATCACATCAGAGAGATACGTCAAAATCTGGAAGATACGGCGATGGAAATCACTGCCACTTTGTTCTCTTAACCATGTCGCCCCTTCGCTTGGCTGCATCTGCATATAAATCGTTTATTTTGTCTCTTGACCTTTATTGTTTTAGCCCATTAACATTTCAAGAAAATATGAAAACGAGAGGGATCTTATCTACAGAGCGCTCATTGTAAAGAGGAGCCGAGCGTCACAGATATCAACGGTCAAAAAGCATGCAAAACAGCCCAGGTTTGTTGCGTCATCGCTAACCTACAAGGATTTGAATAATGGCAGGGGAGGAAGGAATGATTTATTTTTTTGGAAGCCTTCCGTCTTTCCCAACTCTGCAAAATGTCCTTAGTCCTACTGAAATCCCTTCTTTCTGTCATTAATAGCTATGAGAAAATGAGCTGGGTTTGCAGCTTCCCATGCATTGTGGATTGTCTTAAAATAATAAATCCTGAAATGTGACAGATCATCCAAATAGTGAGAGGCAAAATCTGTCTAGAATTGCATGATTGACAACCTGCTCTGAGGGGAAAAAAGATGTTTACGCTCCTCTAATTATGAGAAGCTGACTGCAGTCCAGCAGCTTTTCTTAATCATCAATTAATAAACCTCACTTTGTCACTCCTCAGGTAGGAAACAACTCAATCAACTTTTACAAGTCTGGGTGGAGAGGTTGGGCTCTCGGGGGCAGAAACTTGACTCCACAGTGATTTATTGTTTAACTGAGCTGACTCGTTAAAGTTACCTCTAACTGATGCCATAAAAAGCCTTTGGCCACCAGCCAAACGCTGGGTTGTGTAACACCTCGGGTTTAGCGTGCAAACTGCCATACCTGAGAGAAGCTAGAAAAGACTAACAGCAAACAGAGCTATATATTTGCTATATTGTTTTCCCCTTGCATGTAGGCATATTTACTGATTCTTAATTGTATTGTAGGCTACAAGTGGTGTATTATGTCTTGTGTTATACGTATGTCTGCATCTACTGTATGATCGTATCTAGCTGTTTTTGTTTTGTTTCTCCCTTGATGGACTTGGAAGAATATAATAGAACGAATCTTGTTGTTTACAACTACTTTGGGTAGAAAACCAGCATGAGAACAATAGTAACAGGCGAGAGTTTGCTATATTTATCAAATTTTTCACATCACTATATCACCGTTTAGACTAATCTGATGTTTGTAAAGTCTATAAACCAAAGATTGGACAAACATTACTATTTCTGTGTGCACGTTTTTGTAATTAGTCATGGTTATCGTAAATTGGCGGGGCTAACCATTACCTGTTTAACATTGTAATAACTCAGTGACTCAATAAATGGTCCATGAAAAAATATTTTTTCCAGCGGACATCTTAGTTACAACATGACTGAGCTAACTGGAGTAGTTTCATGTCGTGTCCGACAACGGGAGGGGTTTTAACAGCTGACGTCCTGATGTTAGCTCAGCTACTGTTGTTAGCTTAGCTACAGTACCGCCGTTAGCTGTCCCTGTCAGCTGCAGCCACTGATGCTTTCTAGACACTGTGATTCCCCCAAACTGAATAAATACCACACGTAGCAACACAAAACACACACACAGAAATATTAATGTTTCTTCAATCATTTCAGATTTGTCTAAATGGTGATAGTGGCGTGAAAAACAGTATCTATATAGCTAAACTCTCGTTCGTTACTACTGTTCTCATTCAAATTACGTGTTGGTTTTCTACCTGGAAGTAGTTGTAAACAACAAGGCGATTCATTCTATAGACAATTTTGACTTTGGACTCCAGGAAGATATGCTAATGTACTGGTGCTAATGGAGATCCAATAAATGAAATAAAATGAAATGAAGAGCCCCTGTTCTCTGATGGGTTTCTCTCCGCTCGGCGCTGAGACGGACTGAACGAGGTCGGCTGGACGTCCAGGCTCCGAGCGGTTTGTGCAGGAGCTTTATTCTGCTTGTAGCAGAAAGAGAAAGGGAGATTGTGGATTGTGAGTGTGTGTGAGAGTGAGTGTGTATGTGTGTGTGCGTCTGGCAGTTTGGTATTTCCTGAAGGAGTTTCCTCCTACCGTCAGAGCGGAACCACCCTGGGCCCCTCAGCAGTCCAACCCACAGACTGACCCGGTACTGCTCCCAGAGAGAAGCAGAAAGCCACGGCAGTAGCTGGGAGCAAAACGCTGGATCCTGAAAGGTGCACAAATATAAAAGAAGCATTGATAAAGATGGTGAGAAACAGCGGCGGAGATTATTATTAACGCAGGAACGCGTGGTCCCGTCAAAGCCAAGCCAATGTCTCCAGTTGTGCTGCTGCAGGCGTGCAGGCAGCCGTCCAGCGGTCTGAGAGTCTGCTTGTTTCTTGTTTTTTTGCCCATATTAGCACACCGCTCTGATATTTAGTGTGTTTGACGGATAGGTGTATCTCCACACCTCGCTGTAATTCACCGGGCACGGTCGGCTCCAGGAGATAGCGTTGGGGTTGTGGGCCAGGATTCCTGTGCTATCAGCCGGCCTCGCTGCTTGTGTGCAGCTAGGGCCTGACGAGAGAAACCTGCCAGACGAGGAGGAAAGAGAAGGAGGGAGAGGGAGAAGGAGAGGGAGAGCCTTGTTGACAGGGCAAGGGAGAGAAGGGTGAGTTATGTCAGCCTGTGTCTTTGCCCCCTGGTCCCAGCTGGGCCTGATTAACCAGACTTTGGGGGGAAACATGGCCGCCGGACCCGACAGATGCTCAGAACCTCCACAGGAGATTGTGGGCAGGTTTTCAGGCCTCGGCGGTCAGGGTCGAACTTGAACTCGCGCTCCCTTCCAACCCGCCGCCGAGACGAGAAAGAGGCCAAAACAAAGCTCCCAACGTTCCTCTTAGCTTGTTTCAACTTTGGACTACATTACCCATAAGCCCTGCAGCTCCTTACCTCTGTCAGAGTCTAATAACGTTCTTGTCCCTCAGATATTACTCTCATATCTCGCCGCTTCCTCCCCCGGTAGCTTTCATAGTTACAGTCAGAGCAGCTGTGCTTTTGTTACAGAGATGGGACAGACTCCATCATCATGTCATGTGTCATATATAAACATATTTAGTTTTATAGATTTGGACGCGGTCCAAGATGTCGTCGTCTGAAGAGGAGCCAGATATTGTTGACACAGAGGAAGTCTCAGTCACATCCCAGACAGACACAGCTGAGGTAAAGATAATAGGAGTCAGGTGGAGGAGATTCACCCTGTGATGCTGAACGCTCTGGATATTATATGGCTGTTTTCTTTGATGACATGTGTCTTGGAGGTCTGTGGAGGAGGAGTGGCTCCTATATTTACTGAGGTCCAGTGGTTGTGTTACTCCCACGGGAAGCTTGTGCCTCCTGAACAACCGTTTGTGACCTTGGTGTGGAGAAGTCGATCAAGTCTTTATAGAAACTTTGGTTCACGCTTTAATTTCCTCCCGATTTAGACTATTGTAATTCTCTCTACTCTGGAATCACCCAATCAGCCATATCCCGTTTACAGTTAATCCAAAATGCAGCAGCAAGACATATTACTGGTACCAGATCAAATCATTCATATATCTCCTGTACTGGTCACTCTTCACTGGTTACCTGCTAAATATAGGATTAATTTAAAGATACTTTTATTAAATATATAAAAAGCACTGCATGGATTAGCACCATATCTCCACCTCTCGTCTGCTCAGATCCACCAACAAGTCATTGCTGTTCATCCCACCAACAAAACTAAAAACAAGAGGTGACAGAGTGTTTACATTCTCTTTGGCTTTTAATTCAGTTTCATGAACTTCCCATCCCATCATCCCCATCACTTGTTGTTTTTAATGTCTCTTTGTGTCTTTCCTGTCTATGTTTGAATTAATCTTGTATGTGAAGCACTTTGGTCAACACTTGTTGCTTTTAAATGTGCAAATTGACTGGACTTTATTCTTTGAGGGTTTGTTTGGAAGTTTGCGGATGTCTTTGAGTGGGAACTGAAGTCTTCCTTCAGATTGGACTGAGTTGGTTTCTCAAGTGAAGATGTTTAATCGTCCAGGAGTCCTGTCCACCGGTCTTGTGAGGATAAAACTGGACAATTGCTTGATTGATGGTCCAGCACTCAGATGTGTTTGCTGAACATCTTCCTGTGGAGGTTTTGGTTGGAGCCAGAACACACCAGAGAGATTAAATATATCTGCTTATCCTGCTGTTATTATGACCCAACTGTGGATAAGTGGCAGAAAATGCACAGATGGAGAGTCTCTTTGTTTTTCTGTGAATGTTTGCAGCTTAAAATGAGCAGTTTTCAAACAGTCAACCTTTCTGAACAAGCTTTTTTTAACCTCGCTGTAAGGTTGGTGTGTGAGAGTGAACACCAACACATCAATAGGTTTTATAATATCAACCCTTTTTTTTTTTTTTTTTTACAGCAGATGACTGAGATGGTATCAGGCTCTGCACAAACACCTCTGTGGTGTCTCTTTATTGTTTCTGCGTCTTTGTTGTGCGACTGACGGAGAAAACAGGAGCGCAGCTTTAAGAGTGGAGAGTCTGAGAATGGCAGGAAAGGCAGGAAGGAAGGAAAAGAAAGGAGGACAGTGAGTGAAGGATGGAGGTGTAGTACTGGCTCAGAGCGAGTTGGTCAGATTTTTAATGTGTGTGTGTGTGTGTCTGTGTCTGTGTCTGTGTGTGTCTGTGTGTGTGTGTGTGTCCCATAGAGCAGTATGTTTATAAATCAGAGAGTCAGGCAGTGTGTCTCTTGCAGGGCCGGTGTTTCCTGCAGTGTAATCTGAGTCTCTGGTGGAATGTGTGAACCACATCCGACTCCACTCCACTCGAGCCCCCGACTCACTCAATATCCCACTGTAAACAACCCGCCTCTGCCAGGCTTTCTGGAACGGGACAGGTAGAGAGTCACAACACCACTACCTACCCCCCACCCCTCCCCTCCACACCCCCTCTAAAAGAAAAAATAACAGAATACAGGAAATGCTTCAAAATAAAAGCACAACGGGACTTAGAGTCAGCAAAAAAAAAAAGAAATCAGTCCAGTCCAGGAAGGCGATACTCAACTGTGACTTTCATTTAGTGTGTTCTGCACACAGAACCTCCACCCTGTGACTTTTCCATCGTGTGTGTGTGTATATGTGTGTGTGTGTGTGTGTGTGAGAGAGAGAGAGAGGCTGTGGGGTTTAGACCGAGAGGTTAATTGTAGTGTGACCTCTCTAATGTCTTTCCCTGGCTTGTTATCTTGATTGGGTAATTAATTCTGGGGTTGCTCCTTTCAGTCGCCCTAGTATTTTTCACACACTCATATGTCTCTCTTTCACACACACACACACACACACACACACACACACACACACACACACACACTTTCGAACCCTTCTTAACTCAAGAGCCCCCACATTCCTGTAACCCTAAGGCTGCTCTGTCGCATTACTTTTCCCCTCTCTCTCTTTCTCTCTCCTCTTGTCTCCCTCCCTTTCTCTCGCTCTTGCTCAATTTATTTCTCCTTCTCACTCAATCATTCTCTGAACTTGCTCATCTGTCATCTACTACTCCCTCCTCCCTCTTCCCTCCTTCTCCTTCCTCCCCCCTCCCTGCTTTGCTCAACCTGAGTTGTTGAAGAAAATGTTCAGATCTAAAAAAAAAAAAAAAGAAAAACTAAAACAATTTCCCATAACACATTAGTTAAAGAAACAAAACTTGGGTTTTTATTGATGTAGTTCACACCACTCTCTTGTAGAGTCGTGCGTATGAAACCAAAGCGATTTGCCGAAGACTTGAAATGCACCGGCCTCGATTTAAAAAAAAAAAAAAAAAAAAAAACTTTGTTGGGCCAATAAACACATGCATTCAGATTGTCAGACCGGTTGTAAACAAGATGAGCAGATAATTATCTGAGCGACTTCATTTGAAGATAAAACCAAAAGCGACACACCTGTGATGTTGCCAATGAAACTTTACGATGATGCGGGCGTTTGTTGCTGAACCAGTGGCAACAGCAGCAGCAGGAACACAAATGTGGTTTTTTTTTTTATTGCTCTGCTTCAGGTATAAAAATGATCAACAAAATGCTGCATAACCAGATCAAATGTATCAGCTTTGTGAAGTATCATGTTATTGTGTAACTTCACTTCATCTAATAACGAGCTGCAGCTCCTTGAGAGTCACGTTATGGACTCAACACGTCTTCAGACTGATCTTTGCCTCACTGATCAAACACACTACGTTACTGTACACACACCTAGAGTGTGATGCAGAGCGTTAATTACACAATTACCGATGCAGAATCACATAAAATTAGAGACTTGTGCCCACAGGTCTGTTGCCACGGCGCGTTGCAGCACACCTTGGGGCTTTTAGTGATGCATAATCATAAAAGCAGCGTTTTTAATGAAGTAAATTCCTGCATATTTTATTGTCTAAGAAAAGTTGGTGCGGCAGCAAATGCTCTCTGCAAAGTAAATGTTAATACAATTATAAAGAACATTTTGCAGTGAGTGAAAGGACCATGAACTGGAAACGCTAGAGTGACAAATAAGCAAGTATAGCAAAGTGTTGTTTCCACCACTCCTCCTCCTCCTCCTCCTCCTCCTCCTCCTCCTCCTCCTCCTCCTGCAACTCTTTGGATTGTGTAGCAGCTCGGGATGGAGCGACCACTTCCTCTGAGCGGCAGACAGCTCTCTGTTTTTCTCCCCGGCCTTATCACTCTATCACCAGCCAACAGACAGAGAAAGAGAGAGTTAGTGTGAGAGAGAAAGAGAGAGAGAGCGAGTGAAGAGGTGTATTCTCTCTCTCTCCCTCTCTCTCACAGGTTCTGACTCTCCCTGTTTGGGCACGATGAGAACAGCAGATTATTGGGGCTGATAAGATGAGGAATGCCGCTCGGAGAGGAAGCGGCGTTCAGGAGGAGATGCAGCCTATAGAGGACTGTTCCCTCGTCCTCCCCGTATGTCATCCAACACCAACACCGGCCTTTTCCTCCTCCTCTGTCTCGCTCCACGCTGGAGTGGCAGGGCAGAGACGAGGAAGGGAGAGGGGGGGGGAGGAGGAGGGGAGCGGGGGATTGAAATCCGTTGACCCAGGACCGATGGGCATGCCCATTCAAGCCTCCCTCCTTTCTCCTGCTGTCACTCCTTTCATCACTCTGTATATTCCTGCTGTTCTGACTTCAGATCTGTTCTCTAATGAGACACTGGATTTATGACTGTGGAGCAATATCTCTGCAAAGCGGAAACAAAATCTCAACATGCTTTCACCGAAACTGCTCAGAGGTGTGTGTGTGTGTGTGTGTGTGTGTGTGTGTGTGTGTGTGTGTGTGTGTGTGTGTGTGTGTGTGTGTGTGTGTGTGTGTGTGTGTGTGTGTGTGTGTGTGTGTGTGTGTGTGTGTGTGTGTGTGTGTGTGTGTGTGTGTGTGTGTGTGTGTGTGTGGGTGGATCGTCCAGAGCTGCTGCTGCTTCTTAAAAGGAATATGTTACCATTGAGTTTGATTGAAAATCCCGTAGACACATATCTCAAAACTCGAGCAATGAAATTCAAAACGTTCCTGCGGCCGTGTACCGTCAGAGGAAAAAATGGGGGAAAATGGTATTTCTATTACTTTGGATAAAGTTACTATTAAAAACATGTGATTCATTATTGGGCCTTGAGTTTTTCCTAACACATTTTGGCAATAAACGTCCTCCCAACACGTGTTATAACAGATTTAAATGATTTAGTTCAAACTGTATATTCGACTACTGTAAAAATGTGTTATAATAAAACTTCTTTATATTTGTAAAACCTTATTTAACTTACGTTTTTTTTAAAAGAAAGGTCGTATCGAAATGTATCCAACTAATTTAACTAAAAAACCCCAAAAGTGCCTTAATTAAAGAATTAAATTCTAGTTCTCATTGCTCACTGCTGCTCACATCTCATATCTCATATGCACAGAGTGTTTTTTATTTCTCCCATTGTTTAGGAAAGGTCACCAGCAGAAATGAAGAAATATGTTTAATCTTCTTTTCTTTCTCTTAAATAATCATCAGATTTTATTACAACCCCTCACAGAGCCCAGAGCTCCAAGTTTGGAAGCGGTTGTGGTGAATACCTGAAGGTTTTTATTTCACTTCAGATTGAGATCTTAACAATCCCAGATATTCAAAAAAAAAAAAAAAAAAAATCTTGGAGCCAGATCTAGTTATAAGAACTCGACCAACCCTGCACAAGAAGAAATGATGAAATATGAACTATTTTAACGGACTAAATTCACATAGTTCAGCCACATCACACCCCGCTCCTCTGCAGTGTGAGCGTTTGTTTATGAGCCACAGAGAGAGGAGCTCCTCCAGCTTCCTCTTATCCTGGAGCGAACCTGACAAGATGCAAGAGAGTGAGCGATGATGAGATTTAGAGAGGAGGGAGGGAGGGAGGAGGGAGGCTGCACGAGCGTTCAGAGAGCAGCTGAGGTGAAGAACGGAGAGCCGCAGAAACAAAGAGCAGGAGACTAATAAATAGTGTGATGGAGGCTGAGAGCTTCAGACGGAGGAGTCTGTGTGGAACCACCTCGTTTAACCCCGACACTGCTGAGAGCTCAGCCAGGGCCCGAAGCAGACCTCACATACCTCACATCCCACAGTGTGTGTCTGTGTGTGTGTGTGTGTGCTGCCTTTCACCTTGATTTCAAGATGCAAGATTTCTTTATTGTCGTTTCTTGTGCACGAAATATCGTTTCCCCCCAGCCTGTATGCAGTACCACAGAAGACACAATCAAAAATGGGGTAAAATGTTAATAAAAGAATAAGAACAGATAACATTAAAAACATATCTGACGTATCTGTAGAGCTCCAGCCTGAGCAAGTGCTTTACGGAAAGTGCAAAAAGTCAATTCATAGCAGCACAGTGTGTACAAGTGCTAGTGCAGGTCTGGTTGCAGCACAGTAATAATAACAAAGTGCAATTAAAGTGCACATCATCTTTGTATGCGGGTCAGTGACAAATAAGGGTTTGCAAGATGAGCAATTCAGAAATATCTTTAAACATTGTTGTTTTTTTTGTATTCATGCTGGTTTTATGACATCTGAAACGACATTTGATCCATTTTTGTTTAAACAAAAGTAAGACTGAATGCCCCTGAAAATGTCCAATGGTGAAACCACAAAGGAATGATATTTTATCCTAAGTGTACTTCTGAAAAAAATGTATTCTTTATTTAGATTTTAATCCATTTTGGTGATACTGGGCAGGACATATCCTAAAAACACAGCTTTTTTTTATAAATTATGGGACAAATTATGAACAATCTTATCAAGAAACATAGTGTTGCATTGCAAAAGGGAATTACATATATTCCACACTTGAGTCCAGATTTATTTTCCTGTATAAAGTCAGATTTTTCTGAAAAAATACCAGTTAGCTACACCACTGGGTTGCACCACGTCATTGACCCATGCACTGTGTGTTTAGATGTTTTGATGTTTCGATCATCAGTTCTGTTGATAATAAGAAAAAAAAATACAATCTAGTTCCTGCTGGGATGTAAAAAGGGATCAAACAGGGGGCAAAGAAACCACCATCAGCTTGTAATGATGTGTTATGAGTTGGTCACCTTAGTAATCTCTGTTACCTGTTTGTCCTGTGTTTCTTGCTCTGTTGTGCTTTGTTCGAGCGATGCTGGCGTGCGCTCCGCGATTACTTTGATTGACAAAATGTTGTTGGGCAACAGACAGAATTGCAAACAACCCTGCCAAAAGTAAAGTTGTAATTCAGTTTGTCAGATTGATGAGATGACAGATGACGGGTTGATGGTTGTTAGGCGATGTACTGTAAACAAGTCATCAGCTCATATATCCCATCATAGAAACAACCCCGAGTGCTACAGGACAAAGGTTTCACATTATTTGATGTAAGATTGGACCCGTTCCTACGGTGGCCCTGAGGGATCAATACACTTTCAGACACATGAACCATGAACCTGCTGTGAATTCAGAAAAACAGTCGCCCAGAAATGTACGGCGAGTAGTCCCAACACAGCAGACGACCTGAGGTTCACTTCTCTTTAAAGCTTCTTGACTTCAGAGACGACAGCAGCTTGTTGAGCTCTCAGGGCCACCGTAGTTTTCTGATCTCAGTAGCAGTGACTCAGCTCCACCTTCATCCCATTATATTTTAATCATAATAATACAGCTGTGTGAATCATGAATGGCCTTGGTGAACCATATTTTTTCCAAGTTATTACCAGAAGTGAAGTCTCAGCTGCAGCTGTTCCATCAGAACACAGAGGTTGGTTTCATTTTGCACAATGACGACAAACAACATAAAAACAACAGTGAACACAACCCTGTTTGTTGTGTTTACATTTTCCAAAGTCACGTTCAGCTGCGTTATCTGCAGAGAACATGAAACTGCATCATCATCATCATCGGTGTCAGAGCCCAGACAGACCTCCCCGCTGCTTTACTGAGATTACACAACAATTAAGATAAGACTGGATGACATTTTCCTCTCCCTCGGTGTCTCTCTCTCTCTCTCTCTCTCTCTCTCCATCTCTCCATCTCTCTCCCTCTGTGTGTGTCTCTCTCTCTTTCCTTCTTTTTGTGGTGCGATTGTGAAGAATGTTGTTTAAAGAAGGGAAATTGTCTTCGCCTTTGATCTCTCCTGAAATGTGAAACACCCAGAGGCTGATAGAAAAGGCTGAACACCCAGTGCACACACACACACACACACACACACACACACACATACACATACCCCACACACACAGAGTCTGTGTTGCACAAAGCGCTGCTTCACCCAAACTTTATTATACAAACGCGCAAACAGACTAAACACACATTTCACTTTTCACTGGAAATGACTTAACTGCTCAGTTTCTGTTTGACCTCAGTGGAAGTGAACAGTCACCTGAGCCGCTCCCCCCACCCACCCACCCACTCCCCTCCCTCTCTCCCTCTCCCACCCTCTCTCCCCCTACTCTCTATCTCCCTCCGTCTCTCCCTCTCTCAGTCTGCAGCTTTCTGCTGACTCCAGGAATTATGATCTGTTTCCCGTCCGCAGGAATAATAGAATACAGGAGGAGGAGGAGGGGAAGGGGAGGGGGGTGGAGGGGGTGGGGGTGGGGGGGTCGGCAACAGCTCTGTGGAACAGTAGTGAGGAGTCCAGCTCCACTGTGGTTACACTCTGTGTGTGTGTGTACGTGTGTGTGTGTGTGTGTGTGTGTGTACGTGTGTGTTCGTCTGCAAATGCATTTATATCCAGATGTGCGAATGTGCGATATTTTCCTCTTCATTTCCATAAACTTCACACATTAGAGGATTATCTTTGGACGTGGACACACACACACACACACACACAGAAACACAAATTTAATCTCAATTAATGGCCATAAATTGACGCCCCCACCCCACACACACACACACACACCCCTCCTGTTATCTCGACAGTTAACGCCTCACGTATACAACCAGGCATCGGCCTGCGGAGCTCCCTCTCTCTCTCTCTCTCTCTGCGCTGCCAGAGCCTCTGGGCACTTAACACTATCGGCAGTCAGATCCAGCCGCTCGAGTGTGTTTGGAGTGTGTGTGGAGTGTGTCCTCAGCCGCGTAAATATTTATCACATGGCTCCCCCAGGAATTTTAATGAGCACTGATGGAGAGCAATCAACACAGCCGAGCCCAGCGGAGAGAGAGGAGAGGAGGAGATGATGAGATGTGACAAGACAGTTTGTGATGTTTTGGTTTTTTAAATGTCACAAAGTGGCTTTTATTGTTTTCCTGAGTGTGTCCTCTCTTTCCTGCTTATTGTTTCCTGTTGTTTATATTCCTGTGTGTGTCTGTGTGTGTGTGAGTGTGTCAGAGAAAGAGAGAGAGCATGTGTGTTTTCCTCCTTTGGACCGTTCTGCAAATGGAGATCTTCCAAGATTTTGGCTGGCGTGCATGTTTGTGTTTCCCTACATGTGTGTGTCTGTGGTGAGTGTGTCTGTGTGGTGTGTGCATGTGTGAGTGTGTGTGTGTGTGTGTGTAGTATAGTGCACACACTCATCAGGGTGACAGGGCCACCCCTTAGAGGTCACTTAACACATTGTGTGCTCACCAAGCTGCGTGGGGAGTCAGGGAAGGAAACCTGAGCTATAACTCACACAGCGCTCTCTCTCACTCTCTCCCTCTCTCTCTCACTCTCTCTCTATTGCACACACACACACACATGCACACACTGCACCTGACCTTTGACCCCTGGCTGGGGAGTGGTTAATAACTGTCTTTGATTCATACAGACATAGCAGCTCGCAATTCATTCAAATTTACTCCACGAACCAAAATCAAACCCACACAAGTTGATTTAAGGTTCAGCTTCAGAGTTAAGTTTCCACATTATAACAAATTATATGTCAATAAAGCTTTGGAATAAATAATGCATAATTTGCTGCATGTTATTAGAATTAGATTAAAGATCTTTATTACCAGTGTCTTGATTATATACATGGTGTTCACACAGTGAAAAGGCACTGATTTAAACAGTGACACAACTGAAATATGATGGATACTAAGACTCTTTGTCGCTGGCATCTGACAAATGAACTCCTATAATACGATACAATATACAGATGTATTACCATTATGTATTATTAAAGCCATATTCAGTAATAATAATGTAGAGGACAACAATATGATGATTCATTATCCTTCCCCCTGCAAAATGACTACAGTGTGATCTGTATTGACATTTCACTCCCTTAATTAAATCAACCAGTTTCTCAGTTTAAATCACTCTGGTTGACCTTTCTTTTCTCTTGCAGACTTTGTTCATTTTATTAATAAAAAAAAAAAGTGTAAAATCCATCTGGGTTTCCAGAGGAGATAAATAACAATACATTTACTATAAAAAAAACAAAGCAAGTGTTGCTGTTCTGTCTGCAAGGAAAGAACAACAATAGAAATCACTACTCTTTTATTATGATGATAAAATGTTTCACTTTACAAATGCATTCATTCAGATTCAAATCTGCTGAATTATGATCATGACCTGAGTAAAACGCTTCTACGAGGCTGGAAATGTAATAATTCAGAATATTTATTTTTAAAAAAGACGACCTGAACGTCATCACATGCGTCTCTCGTTTCATGCCTCCCTCCCTCCCCCCCTCTCTCCCTCCCAGCTCAGACTAGGGGCCTTTTGTGCTTTAAAGGAAGTGATAAGTCGAGGCGATGCTGGTGGAGGTGTGTTAGAAATTGACCAGTGACAGATTTGTGACTCTGGGCCTGAACAACTAGAAATGATGAAGCTCTCTCTCTTTTCTTTTTTTCTTTTTTTTTTACTACTGCAAGTTTGTCCCCACCTGTACTTACACACACACACACACACCTGGTTTCACAGTGAAGGCAGCAGCAGCAGCAGCAGCGTCAGAGCTTTGGAGCGCATTGTGTCATTTTTTTCCGTTCCTTTTCGTCCTCCCAATCGTTTTCGTCAGAGCGTTTCATCCTGGTGGTGTATAAAAAGCCCCTGGGTGGAGTTCTTCCATCGAGAGAAAAAGTCCAGGTCAGGAGGTCAAAGGTCAGAACATGTGGGTCTGGGTGGAACATCTGGGCCTGCTGGGGGACAGGGGGATGACCGTGGTCTCCAGGCTCTCACAGCGTCCTCGGGGCGCTTTATCTGATTCTCTTTGAAGTCTGTGTAGTCGCAGCCTCATGTCCACTACTGTACAAATACCAGAGACGCTACTGGACTTCCAAAACCACATCATAGTCTCCCAGCATGCAACCCTGAGAGAGGGAGAGAGAGAGGGAGAGGGGAGAAGAGAGGAGAGTTGTTTTCATGAGAACGTTTGATCTGTCTCTTGTAAGTGGGTGGGTTTCCAGTAGAAAGAAAAATAAATGCAGTTTAGGGACATTTAGCTTTTTTTTCTTTCTTTCTCTCTCTACCTATCCTTATATTGTAGGTGTTTGTACGCGTGTTTACATGCTGCTACATGTTTGTGTGTGTGTGTGTGCCCTTATGTGTTTGGGGGTCAACCTCGGTGTGGCGTGTGATTTATTGAACGGCCTTGCAGTGATACTAGAATTCCTTTGCGTTAAATGCCTGCTCTGAGTGCCTTTTACTGCCTGTGCGCTTTATGGACCATGATCACACTCTATTTGTCTCTCACTTGTACATTGCCAGGGATTTATTTTTTCTTTATCGCTTCTCGTCTTTATTGGAGTGAATAGTGTCAAAAAGGGAGATTCGGGGGTGTGGGGGGAGGAGGGATATTCCATGAACTTGGCAAAAAAAAAAAACCTCTTGGAAACACGGTGGATATTGATTATATAGTCAAGGATGTGGCAGTTTATAGTCGTATGTAGAGCAGAGGAGCCCCAGCGCCGCTGTCTTTGGAACAAGCAAAAGGAAAAATTCTCACATTTCTCCGTCCAACACAGAAGTAGATTCCTGATACACAGATGTGTCAATCATGAGGCGGTGGCAAAATAGTGGAAGACGGTGAGGTGGCGCTCTAACATTGGCGACGCTAATGGTGGGATAGACCGAGAGGTTGAGCTCTGTATTAAAGCTCCATACAGTATAAAGGTAGATGTTTGTGTTAAAGCTCCATACAGTATAAAGGTAGATGTTTGTGTTAAAGCTCCATACAGTATAAAGGTAGATGTTTGTGTTAAAGCTCCATACAGTATAAAGGTAGATGTCCATGTGTAGTGTGATTATAGGTTCTACATTAATACTGTGAAAGTATAAAAGCCTCAGTCCACAGAGAAACGCACACAGCCTGTATTCAGAAACTGAGCCCTAAAACCAGCCGTCAGGACTTCCTGTGACTTTGTGATGTCACAACAAAGCATTCATCAAGCCCCGCCCCCTCACCTGGACCTACCATCCATCACTTGCAGGATTTGGTTTCTCTGGTATCATTTATATTTTTATACCCCAGAAACTCATTTTCATCACTCAGAAAACATTCAGCCAATCAGAAGAAAGAGTCAGAGTCTCGTCTCTTCTGATTGGCTGATACCTACCTGTTATTACCAGAGCTACAGAGCAAATTCTGAGAGAGGAGACAAATATACTGTATCTTCTCATGGATCAACACTGAAGAAAAAATCGAATATGGGACCTTTAATTTGTTTCAGTTAATTGTGGATCAATGGATTATTGATCAGTTTACTGATGAGGAAAACACTGAGACGGATTTTGAGGCTCTACATCACATCGACATCTCCTGAGGCCAGTGGCTGCCACAGTGTTTAGTGCTATTCAACATACACAACACTAATCTAACACAACAACACTGAACTGTGACAGTGGCGCACACACGCACCAACAGCTGGACTCCTTCTGTATCCGTGCTCTCCTTGATTTACCCAGCTTTGATTGGCTGTTTATGCCTAAATTCCTCCTGATACATAACTGTGGTCAGAGATGCCTGATGCCTGTAACATTTTCTCACATCTTCATCATATAATCTGTAAAATATGTCTGAAGACGAGTGGACGGACGTTTTGTCACAGCTCATTTTCAGCTTTTCGTCCGCCACTTGTTATTATCAGCGCTGCATATTTTTCAGACACGGGCAGAGCGCGGCTTTAAACAGGATGTACCAAAATGTTTGGTTTGGTTCTAAATCGGATCCATATGAAGATTATATTGTGCCCCCATCTGTTAGTAGTTCATGTTGAATTATTCGCTACATGCTCTGTTTGGGGTGAGTTCAGTTGGCCGCAGAACGCTCTTGTTAGCAGTTTGGAAGCAGCTTTTTTTCCTCCCGGCGAGCTGCATGCGCTGCAGACGGGATCTGCGAGGGCGAGATCGTCTGTCACCTGCAGAAATCCTGCCTGAGAAAGACCAGGCGCAGGATTAGCTTCCTGGATGCTGAACCGTGTGGTTTGTGCTAAGACGGCAGACTTAGTAGACAAGGGTCCGATTTCAACAGATGTCGTCCCGGCTGGAGCTCAGAGGGCCGGCGCGACGACGAGGACGAGGATGATGATGATGATGATGATGATGATACAAGGAAGGATCCATCTTAGTTCCTGTTGGTGCTCGGTGTCATTGAGAATTGGTTAATACTGATTTTCAACATGAAGCCAGTGCAGATGGTAAAACTGAACTGATGTGTAGATCATCGTTCATCAAGTTTTATAGTTTAATTCCTATTGAATGATGATTTCATGTCTTTTTTATCAACCCCCTAATTGATAATTAAACAAATTCATGTGCAGGCATCCAATGTAGCGTAACCAAAGTTTGGAATTCCTTAAACTTGGATTAACACACTCAGATAATTCAGCCGGGAGTCGAATTTCTCCTGCATGTTTACCTCGGTCCAAAGCAAAACAGCCGAGGTGCTCTGCACATGCTCCACAGCTCCTGACACGGGCTTCGACTCGGACGTTAAAAAAAAAAGAAGAAAAGTGTAACAGAAGAAGAAGCTGGTAAAGAAAAGTTAAGCGTTTCACAGAATGTACAAAATGTACAGTGCTGTAATATGTTGCCCCAAGAAAAAAGCTCATTACTAACGAGCTCAGTCCAGCTAAATGGCCTACCACTGTAGCTCCACTTCACTGTGCAAGTCAGTTTGCTCTGACATCTCTTTTTCCAGACACAATGTCGTTTATCTTGGTTGTGATCATGTGAGTGGCGTTTAACAGAGCCTGTTTAAGGAGGGAAAGTTGTGCCTCTGCAGTTCTGCATAAATGGTAAGAACACAGAATGGGTGGTGGTGTCTGTCAAAGAGAGAGAGCAGGTTTGGTAGGATGTTGTGATCATGAATCTTAACTCAGACACTAAAGGGATAGTTCAACATTTTGGCAAAGTGGCCCATTGCCCTAATCCCTATAGTCTTAGCAGTAGGTTCATTACCTTTAATTGTCGGTGCAAGCTATTTTTAGAACGGCGGAGCAGAGCCGCGAGCTGTTCAGAGCTACGCTACAGTATGGAGGCTCATGGGATTTCTTGGTTTCCCTCATCAAACTCATCAAATACACAATCCAACAACTCCAAAACGCTCTGGTGGACAAGTTGTGACCTGCACATTCACCACGCTATGAGATAATAACAGAACGTTACGAGACAGAGTTGTTTTCGAGGTAAATTCATGCAAAACCGCTGATGCACGTTCCTGTCAGGGGCAGTTTTCCGGCAAGCAGTCTCTGCATTTGCCTCGAAAACAACTCCAAGCCTATGCAGTGTCTCAGAAGGGATGACATCTAGACCAGAGCCTTCGTTGCCACTGACAGACACAGAGAGGTCAGTCCAGGGTCTGACCTGAGTCTCAGTAACGTTGCTGTGTCTTCCTTTCCATCAGTAACTGCAGCTCAGAGCTTATGCAGTTCGTTCAATTTACATACACACGCAGACAGAAACCTACTCTGCAGCTCGCCAACTTTCATGGTGCTTTTTGTTTTCTTTCCCTTATTTGGCATCTGCCTCTGACAGGCTCACATCAGGTAAACCTCCCTCACCCCCTCATCAATAAGACACACAGAAACCGCCACAGTGTCACACAAAGACCTCGCAGCAGGATTCGCCACTGCTGGAATAATCCTTTGCGTAACCCTCCACCGACCAGCCTGTGTGTTCGTGACAAGACCAGTTGATGTTTCTTTTATGCCAGCTAGGAAATTGTTCTCCATTACGAACCCTAATCAATATAATTATGAAGCAAGTGGATTATTTAATGTAATTGTGGAGTAAGTCACCCTATAATAATTACATTCAGCCCCATGATAAATTATGTCTCATTGCTGTAGGTAATTAGTCTGAAAATGTTTCCAGTTATGGCTTCAGAGCCAAAAATGGATATGAGGAACGTACAGAGCTGCTCACATGAGAAAGAGCTGTTTGTCCTGCTGCAGCTTTCATCTGCTGCTCTGGATGTGGACGCCATGTGGAGTTAAAAATAATAAAAAAAGATGAAGAAGGAGGCTGTTGCTCACCAGGAATTGAAGCTCCGGCGCTGCAGTATCAAACCAAACAGCGTCTGAGCTTGAATCGGCCTGTACTTGTTCACGATGTGTGTGTTCAGTGTTTCGGCCTTTGTGTGTGTGTGTGTAATCAGAAGAGTGTGATTAAGCGCCGTGGAGCCTCTCTGAGATGTGGGTCCCTGTTCTCTCTAAAAGGCTGAACTATGCCAGTGCTGCTGTGAGCGTTCCTCTGTAATAAGATCACCCACAAAAGACATTTTCAAGAGGTCCAGTGTCAGATAAAAAACACTGTTCTCTTTATACGCTTCACGTCCCCCTGTGTATTCTCCTCGGAGCTGTTATTTATAGCTCGACCAAGGCGTCTTAGCTGTAATTAATGAAGCTCTTACATGTTTTCAGTTCCCCCTTCCCTGTTTTAACGTGACAGTTAAAAACACAGGTCCATAAAAAAAGAGGGTTTTTCCCAGTTTGGTGTGGAAGAACTGGACTGGCCCTCACAGATCCCTGACATCAGGCCCATTCGGCGCCTTTGGGATGAACTGGAACGCAGACTGTGAGCCAGGGCTTATCAAGCAGCATCAGTGTTGGAGCTCTCTAATGTCCTGTAGCTGAGCTGGAGCCGGTCCCTGTAGCAAAGTCCCTCAATCTGACAGAAAAATCTAAAATGAAGAAGAGAGGAGGTTGTTAACGGCCAAACATGAACACAAGATTTAAGATCTCATTGGTTTATTTGGTAAAATATATCAATATGAATACCAATAAGTGCAGCTTTCATTAAAAACTTAGAAACAACAACAAAAAAGTTGTTTCGAAGCTCCGCGTGCACCAGCTTGTACCCAATATGTTTCGATTGAAAATGCCCAAGGACCGGCTCTTCTGCTCTTCAGTGTTACATCATCATCATCATAGTGTCACACGCACATGTGCATAAATTATACACAACATGCACATGCACTGAAATGTGCACATGCAATAAATCCTGACTTTAAAAAAACAAACGTCAAGAATATGCACGTGTTGTTGTTGATGATGTTGTTTAGCTTGAATTCCCTGTGCACGTGTCCATCAATTCATCACAGGTTTATTTATCCATGTAATATAAACACATGATACAGTAGATTAGAAAAAGAACAACAACACTGCTGTGCAATGAGAATAATATAATGTAATTAACGCACATGGACGAAGTAAATCTTTTATAATTTGCTATAAATCTATTTTTAAAAATATAAAACGATTAACATTATGTAAACCAGTGCAGACTAATGAGTGTATATACATGTAATAATGCAGCAGAATGAATTGGAGACATAAAAAGCACCACAGATTAGATTTATTATGATAAATCTTAATTATTAAGATAAAATCCCCTGTTGTTTTACAGTGACAAAATACTGAGGTTTCCATATACTCACTGGAGGTGTCCACATACTTTTGGCCACGTCTACTCTGCACTGAGAGAGACAGAAAGACAGAGAGCAGCACAGGACTTCCTGAGGCAGCAGCAGCAGCAGCAGGTCGACTGTTGTGTTAAAGATAAATACAAGTGGTTGTTTACCTTCCATCAGAGGATTTCCCTCAACTTTGGAATTAGCTCGGGGCTTAAGGAGTGTACAGTATCAGTGAGCGGAGAGGAGATTCTTCAGTATCATGTTTCACCACAGTGTTTTATTAGACCTCTGGAGGCCGACGTGTGTGTCTCCGCCACAAACTGACGCCTGAGAGGTGGAAAAGAGAAAAAAAAAAAAAAATCACCCCAGAAATAAAGAGATGGAAATAGAAGTGAAGGAAAGAGAGAGGGAGAGTGAAAAAGAGAGAGAAAGAAGACGAACGTGGAGAGAGATTTTTCTTTTTTCTCTCTCTCTTCTCCTGTCTCTTTGGTGGTCCGAAGCGGGGTCTCGCTGGATCCTGAACCCGGTGCAAAACACAACAGGGGGGTGGAAATGAGTAAGGGAGTCGGAGGGGGGTGGGGTGAGGTCCTGGGCCACGGGAGGGAAGGAGAGGAGGGAGAGGAGGGAGAGGAGGGAGGGGAGGAGAGGGTTACACCACCAGAGTCCCACAATTCATCATACTCTGGCACCGACGGGGGCTGTCTGGACAGATCGGTGGTGGGGAGCCGGGGGTGGAGGGGGTAAGGGGGGGGATTGATGGCCAGTGAGACTCTGTGACCTCCCCCTTTTTTCCTCCGAAAGGGGAAATACCATGTCTGTATGTGTGTCTGTGTGTGTGTGTGTGTGTGTGTGTGTGAGAGAGAGAGACAGAGAGAGAGTGTGAGAGTAATCATCACCCCTCATCCTCTGCATCCTGTTGAAGACATTGAGATGAATCCAGTCCGTGTTTCTATCAGGACGACACATCAGCTGTCTGCAGGAGAACTCCTCCTCTGAGCCACCATCACATCTGACACATGATTTGTTTGTCTTTCTCTCCCTCTCTACCCCTCTCCCTCCCTCTGTCTCTCCTAACAGGACTACCTCCAAGGTGACAGCACCAAAGCGTATCAGCAGCTGGGTTGGAAGCCAAAGGTGACATTCGAGGTGCGTGTCATGTTGGGTTTTTTGCTTCTTTTTTTTTTCATGCACACCTGGTGAGGCCGAGCTCGGTTGATAGGCTACTACCACTATCGTAAATGTAATGGGAGTCGTTTTTTTCCAAACGCACAAGTACAGACATGGAGCGAAGTGACGAAACGTTTAACGTAGACAGTATAGAGACCAAAAATGTCCGATGTAGGAAACCAAACCAGAGCAGCTCAGTGACTAATGGAGGAGTAAGTGTTAAGGCTTAGAAGAAATTAGAAACAGAGGCTCAGCTCTCTGTGTTTGTGTGTGTGTGTGTGTGTGTAGAGGCTGAGGACTGAGGAGTATGTGCGTGTGTGTGTGGGATAATAACATGAGTGAGTGCACCAACGTTTTTTTTTTAATATGGGATTTATAAAAACAGACAGTGACTGTGGAGGCCGACGTCATTCACACAAACAGCAGCAGATTAATAACAACTTCAAATGCAGAGTTTAGGGAGTCTAATCATGTTGATACCAGTCTGTGTTTTTAATAGAAATGAGTTTCCTTTGATTAATAAGAGAATGTCAGCAAAGCCCTGATATGTAGCTAATTGAACAAGAGAATACTTCTCTATAAATGATGATTAATTCATTCAAAATCACCGTGCTCCACTCTAGACAGCAGCACTAATATCTCTCTTCTTGTTTTTAATCACATTGTAATTACAGTAATTACTATTGATGTGTAACAATAACTTGACTGGATGATGTCGTCACTGCATGTCAACATCATCCCTGCTGAGTCAACACGCCAGCTTCTCTCCCAAGTCCTTATCTAACTTTTATAAAACCTGTTTTATTCTTATTATAAGAATCCAAAATTCCTCAATGTTCAAGGCTTAAAAACACAAGTTTGAAACAGTGTTGAAATGTGTGTCTGTTTTTTTAATGAGGGAAAATATTAAATTAAATCAGGGATTTTCTGACTGTAGAATAAGTGAAGATCAAGACATGTCCAAGACATCCTGCTGTTAGTTGCTGACACATCACAGTCAATAAATAATAATAATATTGAGGTTCAGAATGTGTTTAACAGAGTCTATAGGTGATTATTATTATACATTTCAGTCACACAATAATACTGTAGTGAGCTGTGTGTGTGTTTATGGGATAAATACTAAAATACAGGGCTATCTGTCAGTGTTTTATATCCTTATTACTATCACACGTCTAAACAAAGTATTTTAATTCTAACCAGTGATTGATTGATTTGTTGCCATGTCTCCGTCCTGTCACTGAAAACTGACTTGTGCGTGTGTGTGTGTGTGTGTGCAGGCGCTGGTGAAGGAGATGCTTGACGCAGACATACAGCTGATGAAGAACAACCCAAACGCCTGAGGCCCAGCCTGTAGCTCCAGCAGCAGCAGCAGCAGCAACACTCCACCGGTGGAGGGAACATGTCATATTTTTTTTTACCTTTAAGACTTTTTTCCAAATGAAATAACGGTGTCCTTCTCCTCCCCGATGAAACCATCCATTGCCTTTGTCCGTTTTTATTTCCAAATTTGTCATTGATCCAGTTTTATGATTGTCTCATAGCAAAGATGCCTTTTATATTTAATCACTGATCATGTTCTTGTTTGTTGTTGTTTTTAAACGGTTTATTTATATGACTTTGTTTCTTTTGGTTCGGATTGTGAACTTTGTTGATTTACATTTTTATCTGTTCTATTTTAAGGGTGAAATTGAAGAATATATGAATGAAGGTTTTATCTTTATTTTAGAAAAATCTATGAGTTTATTAATGGTCAATAATGGTAATAATGAATCATTTGGTGCAATAAAGATTCATCTTTTTACATGTTGCTTTTCCCAGTGATTTTGATTTGTTTCCTGATGAAAAAAAAAACAGTGGTTAAAGAAAGTTATTCAAATTTTTGTTGTGTTTCTTTTTGTTTGTATGTTTTTGTTTTGTCCCTTCAGGGCAGCAAATTTAAGTGAGGCATGAAAGCTGCAAGTAAAATCTCCCTCCAGGTTGTAAATGCAGGTATGCTACAGGTGTGTGTGTGTGTGTGAGTGTGTATGTGTCACGGGTGCCCATCTTGTGTGTGTGTGTGTGGTTGTCGCTTGGCTCAGCCTCTGTCGGGTTGTTTTTTCATCACCGAGCACACTGGGTTTCTTTTATGCGGCAGGAAGTGCACTTTTCTCGGGGCGCGCGCTCCCACAGTCCCGCTCTGCCGCGCGCTGCTCGTGATGTGAACCTGGATGCGGCTCCGGTCCTGATGAGAGCTGCTGCTGCTGGGTTTTTTTTGTTGTTGTTTTTTTTTCCATCACTGAAGCCACTTAAACACACTCAGATGTTTCTTATCAATTAAACAAGCATCATAACCTCCTTCACATATTTGCATTTGATTGAGCGATTCGGTTTAAACAGCTTATTTATTTAAAACCTGGCATTATATCACATCAATCAAACGAGTTTCTCACTTGTTTCTACGAAAATATTTTTTGACTTTTTGTAGAATTCTGCCTAAAATTAATATTCAACTCTCTATTATGTTAAACGGACTCATCCTAATATTCCCACATCCTCCTTTGATGATTATAAACTTCACATTATTATCATTATGTTTAATCACGTTTCTGCGGCCTGTGACGTTGTTGCAGTGAATTTCCAGTGAACGATATAGACCAAAGCCATACACGTACTGACTACAAACAGCAAAATAAACCAAAAGGGTCAAAAGTAAAATAATTAATTATGCAGCAGCAGGTTTGTTCTCTTATAAATAGAGTTCATAGAGTTAATCACTGGATTATTTAAACTGAAGCCGTGTTTTAATGCTGCAGGCAGCTGCTATATATGAAGATAATTTCGCCTTTATTATTGAGAAGTGTTTATAAGCCGTTCTTATATTTTACAGCCCATGATATGAATACTATTTAATCTATAATAAACACTGACAGAGGCTGGTGACTAAATAAAACTACAGTAGAGAAAGAGACATTTGAATATGTTTAAAAACAGTATAGGCTACAGTACTTGTTATCCACTCAGTTACTTTGCGCCACTGCTGTAATGTATTAAAGTTTCAGTCTGTACGGAGGCCCGGAGGTGTCAGTGAGGGCGGGAGCTCCTGTGTGTCTGTGTGTGTATTTGCGCGGACAACAATACAAAGACATTTGGGCTAAGTGTGTGTGTGTGTGTGTGTCTACGTGTGTGTGTTTGTGTGTGATGATCCTGGACAGCGCCGCGTCTGTGCGCGCGGACTCCAGATTAGAACCAGATGTGGCTCTGAGGTTGTTTGGGCCCCTGAAACCGCGCTGAGAGCAGAAAACACACACTGTGAGTCTGCAGCCACACACACACACACACACACACAGACACACACAGGTGCACCGCGTATATAGCCCTCAACAACAATTAGGCCCGGCTTGTGATCAGGTTTACTGTTGGCACACGAAGAAAGTCAAAGTCGCTGTGGATGTTGGAGCGGCGGAGAGAAATAAAAAGCGGCTCTTGCAGCTAAATAAACATTTTAAGGGGATTAAACGGCTCTGACGGTCCATTTCAAACTCATGAGGTGGCCGCGGATTGTTTAAGTCCCTGAAAGATACAGATATTAGTCCGCAGAGTTTGTCTGTCAGCTCTAATAGAGGAGAACAGGAAGCTGCTCCAACAAAGCTTCACTGTGAAACACACAAGAAGCAGAAAAGAAACTCACAGGAAGCTGAACGAATCCATTCAAACTGGAATAATAAATAATCAATAACATGTTGATTGGATTAGATTCGTCATATTATGTTAGGCTGCGTTAGTCTCTTTGGCCACCAATCACTGATTATAGTTTATTGAAATAAGTGATTAATTATTTTGCATGCATGCATTTAGTGGTAATTTAACATTATGAACGATACGAGATGCTAAATTTCAAAATAAAACCTAGCTAAATATCAATAAAAATTATATGACGTAGGAAGACAATATTAATAATAATCATAATAATTCAGGCCCTGTTTTTTTAATTTGATGAAAGTATAATGAGGGAAATTTTGAGATACAAAAAAAAAAAAAAGAAATCTTTAAAAAAAAATAATAATCTGGGGGAGTTGATTGAGATTTGTCTTCCAGCCTCGTGCAGCTCAGTGACTGGCTCTGCTGCTCCTCTGGGGGCTGCACGTGGCCCGGTGGTTGATGTGTGTGTGTATGTGTGTGTGGACTAGATCCAGGTTCAGGACCTGGTCCTGGACGTGTCCACCGGTCCTCAAACACACCAACATGACTGAGACGTCTGTTGGTGTCAGGATTAAAGACGAGACGGTGCGAGCTCAGTCATCGCCTCCCTGCAGCCCCTCGAGACTCAAGACACACACACACACACACAGAGGAGCGGTGTGTGTGTGTGTGTGGTGAAGGTGACACTCGCACAATCTGGTGTTTGTTATAAACAGCCACAGATTTTAACGCCTTCAGTGTGATATGTGATGTAATATTGTCTTACAGCTGAGGTGGTTATATAAAATACATATTTATTTTGGATTCAGTAATATAGGGTTTGAGAAAAGAGGTAACTGATTTAGATTTTCGTCCATTTATATAGATGCAATAATTTACCTGATCACTCTGTAACGTGTATAATAGTTTTATAATTTAACACTAGAAAAATCAAATTAATCCAGTTGTATATCTGTGTCTCCATTACTAACTCATAAAGCATTTAAATCGCGTCTGCGTAACAAAATAGACCCTCCCCGTGCACTGAACGTTCTCAGGTGCACGCGCCAACATCTGCAAACACCTGGCGTCGTGTAGCTACAGGGCCTGAACCGACACACACACACTGTTGTTAATTATTGATACTGAACTGAACTGAACAAAACGACAAAAAAGAAGAAGCTAATAATCATTTAATGAGGCCTCGCGCGTAAAGCTTCCCTCCCCTCGTGTATAGGGGCACAGGCCTGCACGCGCCGCTGCAGTGCCAGCTATGGGCCTCCCTCCCTGCTCGCCGCCCTGTTCCTAAAGTGCATTGTTGACATCCTCTCCATTGACCTCCACCACCTCCTCCTGTCTTGTCCTTATGATGAAAAATGAGTCGCAGAGAATTCTCCTTCCTGACTCTCGAGAGCGACATCGATCACACAGACGTTTGTTTATAAACCGCAATAATCCTGTTTCTTCATAAATACATAATCATAATAATAATATAATAATTCTGCTCTGTTGTAAAGGCGCTTTGCAGCTGAACCTGGAGGTAAACCTGCGCAGTAAGAGCAGCCATGCAGCAGCAGCAGCAGCAGCATTGTTTACGTTTTCTCCATAATGGGCCTGTGAGTCCTGACTGGCGGCGCTGCGCAGTCTGCGAGCTGGAATTTGTAGTTTTCACTGACTCATTAAAATCTCATCCACACACACACAGGCCCCGAGACTGACAGACACGTCTAAGCCACCTATTCACTGGCGAGCGATCACACACACCTGCACACACACTCTCTCACACACACACACAGACACACACACACAGCTCCATGTCCAGAGGTGTTACACTGTCTGTTGGAGGCTGAATGTGTCTCTGAGCGCAGCAGGTCAGAGGCCAAGGTCCTTCACGAGCTCAATAAAATTTTATTTTACTGTCCTATTACTATTATTATTATAATTCTTATTATTATTATTATCATTATTATTATTATTATTATGTAGGTTAATTATTTTACGCACAGCCTCTATGGGCAGTTTACGTGTAGATGTTATTGTATGATTTATGTTCATACTTTTTCCTGATAAAAATATTTATATTGATTAATATTAGCCTATAATTTAAATAATATTATCTGGTTAAAGAGCTGGACACGCGCGCTGTCGTGTGGATGCAAATGTTCACATTAAACAACAAATATATTATTGTTAAGTCTTGTTTTTGATCTTCCTGAGGACCTGAGCCTTTCAGTGGGGGGAGGGGGGTGACGGTAGTGGTGGTGGGATTACCTCACGTCATCAGGGAAGTAGTGAAATAAATAAACATGTGACAGCAGCAATATTTCATTCAGCCGGAGCAGGTCCGTGCTGCCTGCAGCAGGACACCATGCAAAGCAGCTGCTGCATCATGTGAGTCCCGTGCACGTCCATCACAGCGTCCTGACCGTGCAGCTCCAGGCCCGAGCAGCCGGAGCAGCCGGAGCTCTCTGAGGACTCAGAGCTTCACTACACACAGCTGCAGCTTCACTTTCTTTCTTTCTTTCTTTTTTTCTTTCTCTCTTTTACTTTTTGCATCCAAAAACCTCCCATCATTCACAAACAGCAGTCAGACGGAAGCCTGCTCGGGTTGTAATGACTGATTTGTTTTGCTGACAAGGGCCTTCAGTGAGTTCAAACCGCACCACTGCTGCTGCTGTTGCTGCTGCTGCCACACGTGCATTTATTTATTTGCTGCCTGCATTTACACCCCAACACTGAAAATATACAAGCAGCGGCTCAGCCTGGAGCTGACGTGTAAAATGAAAATAAAAAACCGCATTAATCTGTTTTCACCTCTCACACCTTCGGCTGCATGCTCGGTCTCTCTGGGCCTCTGCAGCACAGCAGGGCGCAAACTCCCCTGATCGCTTTAGATCAATTATTCCTTATTGATCCAGATCGACCTGTGAGCTTTTATTTGTGTGTTACACACAGATTTACTTTGTTGAAATGTTGAAAACCCCAAATAATGTGGATTGATATAAGCCTGTGTATGGCGCCATTAGGACTACACACACTGTATGTGTATGTGTGTATTTCTTTTTTACTTTTTTTAAATGATATTTTTGAATGGGCCATTATTTTCAGGCCATTTAATTATTATATATGTTTTAAATCTGAATATAAAACACATTTTGACCTCTACCCTTCCATTTAAAAACACCCCCCTCCCTCCTTCTCTTATAGCTTTACCTGTGCTAATAAATCACTCCAATTAAAATCAAATAGACGGCACTTTATTAAACAAACAAAATGTAATGCCTTCAAAATATTTTTTTAAACAAATAAGACAAAATGAATAAAATAAGTCAGTATAGGCTACAAAAGGTTCCCCCTCTATTTCTATACAAGAACTGGGACAAATAAAGGCAGCAATAAGAAAACTGGAAAAAACGTTTAAGTGTTTGGTCCTCGACATCCAACCACTCCCCTTTTCCTAAAAAATAAATTACTATATTAGGCTATAATTTACAGTCTGTAGTCATAAAAGCTGGTATTTTATATAAACAATTCTCAAAGTGAGAGGGAAGAAAACTTACGTGTTTTTTTGGTGTTACACACGCGCCTCGACAACAACTCTCTGAATCTCTCATGTCCATTCGGTGAGAATAAAAGACCAAAGGTACAAAAAAATATAGAAAATATATATTAGAGTTATTAATTTAAAAAGGCACACGTGGGCTCTCAGAACTTGCTGCAGTCATAAACAAAAGCTCCTGAGGTGCGGTAGATGGACTGGCCGGACGGGAAGGCCATCTGACAGCTATTATTCCCGTTGACCGGGGAGCCGTTCAGCCCAATCCGCTGGGACTCGAACATCTCCCGCACAGAGTGGAAGTTCTGCTGCTGCGCTGGGTAACCGGGACTCAGGTGGCTCAGGTCCCCGTACCAGGACGCGAGCCGGCCCTGGTGCGCGTGGTGGCCGTCCTGCCCCCCCGCCTGGCCCAGGTTGCTGTGCCCCAGCGGCGACGCGGTGGTCGTGGTGATGCAGTAGTCGGGCAGCGCCTCGTCCACCGTGGTGGCGGGGGGCGCCAGGTGGCCGCCGGACGACCGCTCCCCCGCGTACAGGCTCATGGCTTGCATGTTGCAGTGATAGGTCGCGTTGGAGTTTGTGGAGATGACGTTCTGGTTGCAGGGCGTCGAGCCGTAGGCGGAGGAGGTCTGGTTGGGGGAGTAGTTGAGCGACAGCGACGGGGTGATACCTGTCCGCGAGGAGGCGATGAGCGGCGGGGAGAGCTCGGCCTGCGGAGAGCCGCGCAGCGAGGTCATGATGTTGTCCACGCTGAAGCCCTGCGCCGGGGCCTGGCCGTGGTGCTGCTGGTGCTGCTGCTGCTGCTCCGCTCCGTCCATGCTGAGGGAGCGGGTGGAGGGCACGCTGTGCGGGCTGCCGGTCGACATGCTGCTGCTGCTGTCCGGGCTCTCGATCTTGGGCACGGCGCTCAGGGTCGGGGACTCGGCCTGCGGCGGCGTGGAGCTCCCGTTCTCGGTCTTTATATCCTGGATCCGCACCGGCTGAGCGCCCTGGCCCGGCGGGTCCTGGTCCCGGCCCGGGGTGCGGGAGGAGGGGTCCTTGCCCTGCCGGTCGTCCTTGTCCCTCTGCACGTCCTTCTTCTTGAACCTCCGCCGGCGCCGCAGGAAGCTGCCGTTCTCAAACATGTTGTATGAGTCCGGGTCCAGGGTCCAGTAGCTGCCCTTCCCGGGCTTCTTATCGTCCCGCGGCACTTTGACAAAGCACTCGTTGAGGGACAGATTGTGCCGTATGCTGTTCTGCCAGCCCTGCTTGTTGTCCCGGTAGAACGGGAACCGCTCCATGATAAACTGATAAATCCCGTTCAGGGTGATCTTCTTCTCCGGTGAGTTCTGGATCGCCATGGTGATGAGGGCGATGTAGCTGTACGGGGGTTTGACCATGTCCTTCGGCTGGTGCTGCGGGGTGTACGGTCCGTACGCCCGGGCCATGCTGGCCGGGTACTGGTCGTGGGCCGCATGGGAGTACATGCTCATGGGCGCAGGCATCCCGGTGTATCCGCCGCCGGCCCGGTAGTAGCTCTGGTCGCTGCTGATGTACGGGACAACTCCTAAAGAGTTGGGGCTGGAGACGGAGTAGCGCGCCTGCATCCTGCGCAATGCGTAAAACCTCCCCAAACTGCTTCCTCCACCACGAGAAACTTCACGGTTCTGGTGAAGTTCTCTGCGTCTCTGGGTCTCGTGTCGCTCCGGTGTGGAAGTCCTCCTTCAATAAGCCACTGGTCGCCACGGTGAACCGGAGAGAGCACGCGCTGCCGCAGTGAACATTTGGGAAACTGAGAAGGCTAAAAGTGAAGCTGGAGGAGCGTGAGTCTACACAAGCAAGGAACTATTTTTTACCCTTCACATTTTTTCCTCCCTTTTGGCTGCTCGCGCTGCTCCTCCCCGAATGTGTGCTCCATCATCCAATTGGAGGACGAAATGAACCTGTGGAAAAGCTGCATGGCGATAAAAGTTACTACCCCACCACCACCACCACCCTCCTCCCCCTCCTCCTCCTCCTCCTCCTCCTCCTCCCCAGCTCAAACATGGAGTTATTAAAATGCTGTTAAGGGTGTGCCCATATTGCAGAAATATTCACTTAATGACCCAAATTGCGAGACATTGAGCTTTTATGAAATGATTTCTAATTCATCACACTGAGGGCTACGAAATGGCTAAAATTAATCTATGTTTTTTTGTTTTGTTTTTTTTTAAAAAGAAGGAGAAAAGTGAGTTTATTGTTGGGCTGTGGCCCTCCTCTCCATCTCTGAATTATCAAAACTGTGCGTAAAAGTGTAATTTACCCAAAAATAAAAGCACCAAGAGTCCAGTCTCATAGCCTATCAACCACGGGCCTGAAATGAAAAGGTTTCACATTTACATTATTAAAATCATGTTACATAACTCAACCTCTAATTAGAGCCATAGTATTAAGGATTAGGGATGTAGATTGAGCTGAAACACTGTCTGTGAGAATCAGCTGCGAGGTTTTTTAAGTCTCTGAATAAACACAAGGACATGAAAGAGTGTGTGGATGCCTCCTGGGTGGGTGGTGTGTGTGTGGAAACTAATTAAAGGTTAAATGAAGAGTCATTTGGTCGAGCTGGGTGAGAGAAAAAAAACCTTCCCGGGTGCGAGCGCACGGCTGCTGCTGCCGAGACCGAGGAGGTGGCATTTTTAATTTGAAGACCTCCAAATGCCTTTCACACACTCACACACACACACACACTCACTCTCTCTCTCTCTCACACACACACACTGGCCGGGGTGTTAACAGAGCCATCAAAATTCCCCACAGTCCTCCACGACCGTCATGTTTCGTTGTTGTTGATTGCCAAGTATCACGAGCAGCAGCAGCAACACACCGGTGTGTTTTCATCCTGATGACATAATCATCTGGAAACACCAGAGAGATATAGTGTCAGAATAAAACAACTGATCACTTCATTATCTTATAAAACTGATCAAATCGAATTTAAAACTTTAAAAAAAGAACAATATTCACTATTTGTCTATAATGACAGTTTGTTAACAGGAGCTCATTCACAGATGTTTGTAAAAAAAAAAAAAAAAAAACATTCCTAAAAATATTCTACATTTTATTATGTATGAAGTTATTCAGTTATTATTGTTTATTAATTAAAACTCATCCTTACATTTGCTTTAAATACACAGGACAAAACCTAACTGTTCATAGTAGGAGGCCCCAGGCGCGTGACACAAAGAGGATAAAATCATCCATACAGTTGAACATGCATTGTTATTTCTTAAAAGTCTGCAATGTGTAACTAATTAATTAAGAATTTATTTTTTTTACATAAAGTTTAACAACAGCCATGAAAGATTTATAGTCTTTACAAATCTATACCTGAGTCTCTGATGTGAGTTTAAAGATGTAAACAAGTTCAACGAGTTCTTCAAAAATATTATTTAAATTCCACAAAGACAAACACAACGAAAATATTTCTTATACTTCCAAATTTTTTTATATATATACTTCAGAAGTGAAGGTTGTTACAGTTCAAATCATGGAAAGCGGAATAGTTCTTTGTTTTAGTGCAAACAACATCCCATCTAGAATAAACATTATTGTGTATTCAAGGCTAATTGTGTTAATACAAACATATAAGTTAATACCAGATGCAGATTCCATCTTCTTTAACTTCTTATTCTTTCTCTCCTGAGTGACACATTTCAATGAAACAGCTTCAGGATTTCCATTAAAGCTGCAGCAGCAGAGGGATTAAACGGCCCCAGCAGCCTGGGATGACGCAGAGCTGAGATGATCTGTGAGAGCAGTTCACGTCTCACCGGTGTGTTTTCATTTGGCTCTTTGTTCTGTGATTTGCATGTGTTGCCACTGCAGCGCGGCGCGCGGAGCGAGGAGGAGACTGTCACCTGTGTGAGGTCCGGCTGGCCGCTGGGTCCTCTCTGCTCCGGCCGTGACTGACCAGTGACCCCTGCTGACAGCTGGACACACCGGGGGCTCCGCTGCTGCTGCTGCCGCTGGGCCTGGGCCTGCAGGTCTGGGTCTGGGCCTGGGTCTGACCTGCAGGCAGCTTCTCCCGCACAGCTGTGCAGAAACGGGTGATTAAATATTTGTTTGACATTTTTAAATCAGCTTTAGACGTTTTGTTCAGGGGTTCAGGGGATTGTTATAAACAGGATAAAGCCGGTCATGTCTGCAGACCGTGTCCCTCTGTCCGTGTCCGCTGACGGTCCAGTGTAAACCCACCACATCCTGTGATAAAATGTTGGACCTAACACAAACAGATCCCTGAATCTAAACCCCCTCATATGTAAATATTATAGAAACATTACAGTGAGGTTTGATTGTTCTTCATTAACGATGAAAGAGATTTAATTGTATTTTTATTGGACTCGTTTTAAAGAGAAATTGTTGCTGAAAGACATAAAAGGCCCGGAGAGAAGCTGTTACTCCTAATGCACAACACGCTCTTGCCCCCTAGTGGTCACAAGGTAAAAGTGCACGATGGTTGCGCGTCATTGAAGGGGTCCGATAACGTCACAGAGGGGAAGCACTGATTTAATGTTTCATCCCCAAATCATGTCAGTGTCTTTACAGATTGGTCTTTGTTCTCGCACGTGGATGAGGGAATAATTTAAATATGAAAAGACTATTTTGAATTCATTTGGGCTTAATTTTAACTCAGGCCCATAAACCAGAGTTGTTTCACCTCTCCATGCCCCCATGTTCCTGACACGTCACGTGATTAATCAACCCTCAAACATTAAGCTTTTGATTTGATACATTTGTGTGCTGCTGTTTTGTTGGTTATTTGAACATATTGATGCATTTTAAAGCTCTGTGACTGAGTTACACCCCCATCACTGTTATTGGTTTGCTCTGGTTCATTGATCACATATTATAGAATAGACCAACACTGAAGCCGTGGGCTTATTCCCATTGTGGTTCCTGGTGTTTACACCAACAAGAACAAGTCCACCAACTTTATTTAAAATGAACAGAGAAGGAAAATATCAAGATGGACATATAATAAATCCCCATGTATAATCAATCCATAACATTGAGACATAGTTCAAGATGCAGGTATCAGTTCATTTAGACATTGAACACAAAACATTGATATAGGCCTATATAAATGAAGATCTTTAGTTTTTCTGGGTAAATCCCACCTCATCTCTCACCTTATACCAGTCACAGATCCAGTTACTGTCCTATAATTACAGCACATAGGTAACAAATTGTTATTTCTTTTAATCAGTAACAATATTGTATTTTATAAAAAAAATTATATAAATGCATGTTAGTAATAGGTTCAATTACATAAGAATGAAACAGTCACTGTGGGTCTGTGATGTTAAACTCACGTCTATCTCTGGTTTTTATTTCTAGATCATCATCATCATCATAATCATCATCATCATCTTCATCATCATCATCATCACTGAACCTCTCCTTCAAACTTGTAAGTCTTTTTTGAATTACACACCAACTCGCAGTAAGTAGTATCATAGCGCCCTCTGTTGCCATAGTGACGCACATGCAGCATCCTCAGTACCAGGAGGAGAGTAGCTAAAGGAGTGAAACCTGGAGAGAGTGAACCTCCACAAAAGGAAGGAACCAAATAATATCAAACAAACAAAAAAACATTTAATATATAAATTAATGAGAATAAATCAGATTCTGTATTTTTACGACGAGTGACTGTACGTTTGAAGTCTCACTGCTGTGGGACTGAGATTCTTTGTGCAGGCACTTCACTGTGTCATCGACAGTGTTTATATTAAGTGCCTAATTAAACACAGACAGATTTCCAAAATATCCCAGGACCTCAAAGCCGTGCACCCAAAGACCACATTGGAATTGGTTTTCAAATAAATAGCTGTCAATCATCCATGTGCAAAACATTAATCTTGTGTTTGGTGCTCGGGCTGTGACGGGTTTTTGAAGAGGGTGAAGCTGTTCTCAAGGCCACAGGGCGCCTCCCAGTATGGCAACACCCCCACCCCTCACAGCACTGGACATGTAAAGACCAGACAGACAGCCCAATGATAAAACTTGTCTTTTGAAGGCCATGGGAAATGCCTGCAGAAAACATTTCCTTCACATTGAGCTGGTTCTGATTTAGCTCGCCGTGATAAATGGAGTGATTTCCTCCTTGCGCAATGACACACGAGGAGTCTCGTCCATCCTCGTTTCAGCAGACAAACTGAGCAGGAGAAATATTTACATCTGTTTGCCTTGGTTGATGTTCAATAAACTGCTTCAAAACCTCAGACTATATTTGTTCACGCAACAACAGACAAGAGGCCTGACTGGATGACGTTTTTTGTTCAGTCAGTTTAATAACCTGTATCAAAAATTAAGTCAAGCAAACTAAACTAGAGCAACTTTGTAACATAGAGAAGATGCAAAATCATAAAAATCCTCCAGACACTAAACAACAAACATAATTTCCAAGATGTTCATAACATTTACAAACTGAGTGCAGAAGTTAAATGACCCAGATTTTGGTTTTATTTATCTGGGCCTTTCTTCATGTGGCCATTTTACCACATTAAACACATCTAGTGATGAAAATATATCAACACAATTAAAAGCCAATTCATTTGCAAGTCCATAATATGTTTTGGGAATTTCTTGGATCATTAGTTTACAGCTGATCAAACAAACTCTGGCAGGTTATTAGTCAAATCAATAGAAGCAGTCAGCTGCTGCTCAATGCGCCCCCTAGTGGAAAAACTGCACCAACACAACTATGACTTCAGTCCTGTTGCTCCTTCTTTCTTTCACTCTTATTGTTCTGATTACACTTCCGCCACCAAAACACACATTATCACCAGTCAACCTCCCAGTTTATATGAAGCAAATGAACACTGAACACTGGATCCACTATATTGCTCATGTTTTACTGCATCGCCAGCATTTAGGCTATAGGCTACACAATCCACAGCCTGTTTTCTATATTTTTAAACACTGGACCAGAGGTCGACTGATAGTGGATTTTTATAGGCTTGTCTAATATTGATAGTTTGAAGCAGAAAAAAAGCTGAAACTGATTACAGTAATTGATTGATAAGGTCTAGTCAGTTCGGTCAGAGGCAGAGCAGTCATTCAGAGGGATACAACTTATCTTACCCACAGTAACATCTTTAGTTCCCAGCTGCCTCATGTTGAATTACTAAAGCTCTACATCTGTGATGCAGCAGGCAGTTTGTTTTGTATCTACAGTGGAGCCCTGTTTGAATATGAATCATCTAAGGTAGCCTACATAATGCTGCTACTTTATGTTCTGTGTGGAGTTTTGGCTCAAGATGCTGTAGTCCAGTAGCCAGGCTAGCGCCGCCTACTGGTTCCGGCAAATTTCATTTGCCTCAACAATGTAGTCAGGACACTAGCAATGCGTTTCGGTTTGCTCCGTCCGCCAGAGCGGACGGACCAATCAGCGAACAGACGGGTAAGTGAAGGCGATGACGTTGAACTCAAGCGCTCAAGATTAACCTATGAGCTTAACCGGTGTATAGCACACGTGACCACCAAGCAGCAGCGATTAGTTGAAGCAAATGTAAGCAACCGCCTCCCGGAAGCAAACGAATCCCTATGGCTCGTGTTCAGACGCTATATGAAATGTAATGAAGTAAGCGGCTGATGCATCAGGCTAGTAGTCCAGTGGTTCCCAACTTTTTTGGGTCGTGACCCCTCACAAATTTCTGGCGACCTCACGTTCGTCAATCAAGATGCGCCAGCTCAGATATTTTTATATGCTGCATTTTATTTTAACTCAATTTATATTCAAGAAAGTGAAAGTATAGAATACAGTTGTTTAAGATTGTGTGTGGTGTTGTTAACCCTAATTTAAAAAGAATAATAATTAGTTACAAAAATATATCAGTATTTTTTTATTTTTTTTTATTTTATCAATTACTAGACATTTCAGGCGACCCCATGTGGGGTCCCGACCCCAAGGTTGAAAAACACTGCTGTAGTCTGTGTGAGTGGTGCAGGATGCACAGCCATTGGCCCATAAACTCAGCCGTGTTGTCCTTTCTGTGATGTCTGCTTATTGCCATGGTTACACAGGTAGTCCGCTGGAGCGGAGTGAAGTAGAGTGAGTCCCGCAGCTCAAGAATGAAAATGTGTGTGTATTACTCCATATAATGCAGCCAAAGTGCCTATATATCTGGTCTATCAGTTTATAAAAGTTATTATCGAGTGTTCACAGGGAAATGAACGGAATTGGGCATTTCTAACTTTATATATTTGCGGGAGAGAATCACGTAAACAAGCGCGAGATTAGACGTGACGTCACACGCGAGATCAGGACGACGTTTGTTACCGGAAGAACTGACTGTAGTGGAGCAGAGAAGGGACAACACGGCTGAGTTCATGCAGTTTGAGAACAACTACGACTGGTTTCATTTCGATGGGCGCCACTATCAGTTTGAGACCGAGTTTGCCCAAGACGAGCTGAAGGAAACGGAGGAGAAAAGTGAAAGAGGGAGAGCTGCGGTGGAGTCTCGGTGCTGGACCTGGGGGATCAAGTGGTCGGTGTGGTGGTCACTGCCTGTCCATGGCCGCTGAGACTGAATTCGTGCTGCCAATCGGACTCGGATGACTTTTGTCAGTGCCTGGATTTATGCTGGACGCGGAAAGTTGCTGCATAACGTATAACTGGAGGAGAGTGGGTGAGTTGTGTTTTCGTCTCTTTTCAATAGAAACCAGGCTAAGCTAACAGATGTTTGTTTGATGCCTCGTATTATGTGCTGGGACCCTGTTTGTAGCTACTGTTGATGACGTTTGGTGCTGTTCTGAGCATTATTTGTGGCTATATAAGTGGCTTTTTGATCGGTTGCGTGGATCAATAGACTGGCTGTTTGTTATGCACGGTCATTGCTAAAGAAGCTAGCGGTCGCAGACTTCATCTCTCGAGGGGGGGGGTCTAACTCGGTGTCACGGTGCGTTGGACCATGGATTAAATTTACGACGGAATATCCCTTTACATTCTGCAATTTGCAAAATCAATTCAATCTTTAATTGTGCACCATGCAGCTGTAGCATACTTTCTATCTCAGTGTCAATGCTGTGCCTGTAGTTTACACACGGTAAAAGGCTACACAAAAATCAACAGAATATAGCCTATATACCAATATACCAATCTGCTGAGAGAATATAATGTTTTCCGAAGACTGACTCAAGATTACTTATTAGAGATTAACTGGGCACTATGGGCTGTTCAGCCTGAGAGAGAACAGCTGGAAGAGAAGGAAGCCATGTTGGATCTGGAGCAGTGGAAAAGTGTCTGCACAAGTCCCTCAGAGACAGTTGTACTGAAGGAGGAGTCGGAGAGAAGATCAGGATCATGGCTGCTCTGGGTCGGACTCTGCAGCACTTTGAAGAGTGACAACACAGAGATGTCCAAGCTGTCAGAGCCGAGCTGAGCTGAGACGATGCTGAAGAATACAAACAGCTTCATATCCTGCTCTGGAGGAGAAAGTCTTCAAGGCTCTCTGGCCCACCACAGAGGACAGGGAACAGACGGGGAGCAGATGGAGCTCGATCACTTCCAGCAGCTCTTCAAACGAAGTAGAGGAGAATAGCTACACCTGCAGGTTCACATCACACAACATTGACATATCCTGGTTGTTTCCTCAGACAGCTTCTAACTCGATTAACACCTGCCTGTAAACACGCTTACTTTACCTGCTATAGGAGCAGCGTGATTGGAGGATGCATGTTAAATCTGTAAGCACGTTAGCACAACAATACATACATGTTAATAGAGTATGTTGACTGGGACTAACCGTGAGCGTATTATAACATGTTATCTTTGACATGCTAACATGCTTAATGTCATAAACTCTGCCAACATCTTGAAGCACAACAGAGCTTTGATAACAGACTGTGCAAACCACAATAGATGCTCACGATGAAACTTTAGTTTTTTCCTTTTCTTTCCTTTTCCCCTTTTTTCTTTGCACTTATAAATTGATTTGAGTTGATGTGTTTCCATCACTGAAACACACAGGGCCACTTGAGATAGTTTGGATTTGTTACTAACCAGAAGTTTGATCTGTTGAAATAACTGATGGGACATTATAGACAAAAGCAGTGAGTCATGTGGACTGAAACCTCTTTATCCACTGTATCTTGTGAATTGTTTAGTTTAGTTTATTTAATTCACCGGGGGGACAATGTGCAATAACATTAATCATTTACAACAAATGAAAAGATGGTTGCACCAGATTTAGCTAATTTTCATCCGTAGTCCCCGACATATAGGCTAACAGACACAGCCCACAAGAGTAGAAACCTGAGACATAAAATGATACAGATAAACAGAGAGACAATACTGACATACAATTTCCACATTTAAAACGACCAGATTGTTACAGTGCAGGGAGGAACAACACACAAAGCACAAAACACTAAAACACTAAAAGGCAGTCCAAGTAGCAGCTCCTATAAAGTGTGAGGCAGGAATGTGCATAGAATAAAGAGCTGGTTTGCTTGTTGGTGGTCGACAAAGTGCAAAGTGCCGGTAGCAGCAGATGGAAAGAAAAAACAGTGATAATCTACCATGGTGACGGTCTTATACTTAGTATTTCCAAAAATAATCAATGAATTAGTGCAAAGTGCAACTGAGGTTGATTTGTTTTAGTCAAGGACGCAGCAAACTCAAACTTGGACCTGACATTGGTGCTGGATAAAAAGCCAACACATCTCTGAGGTGTTTATATTTCATCCTCTGAGCAACATGGATGTCTGGACCAGATCTCATGACAGCCAATCAGAAGTTGAAATGGAAGTTTTAACCCTGTGGTGGCAGCAGAGGGAGGAAAAGTCATGAAAATGCTTCATCTGGGAACCATGAATCCATCCAATGATTATTTGTAGTTTTCAGTCTGGACAAAAAAAGCCAAATTAGTTGATTAGTTGCTTTCCCTCTATAACAGTGAAAACCTGGTATGACTTTATTTTACTCATTCTTTCCTTTATTCACATGTGTTAGAAAGTCAAGGCAAGTTTATTTGTATGGGCAATTTTTATTTTCAAACAGTTTATCTCAAGGGGCTTTGCGCAGCATCATAACAACATCCTGTGTCCTAAGACCCTCACATGGACTGATGAGAAGCCTTGACAGGGGAAAAAAAACAAAAACAGGAGAAACCTCAAGGTGAGCAACAGAGGAGGGACTGTCACCCAGGATGGGCAGACGTGCAGTAAATGTTGTGAAAAACAGGTTACAACATGGAATATGAAGGCAGCCTCTGGTGGGCAGGCTGGGGCATACAGGGAAAGCAGGGAGAGCAGGCCAGCTCAATGGGATTACTGGAAAGGAGGTGATGCAGGCGGCGGTTGGTGCAGAGGGGAGGGAGCTCTGGAGAGATCTGTAGAAACTGAGAGGAGAGGAGAGGAGAGGAGAGGAGAGGAGGCTCCATGTAACCTGATGTGTCCCTCAGCAGTCTAAGCCTATAGCCTATAGCAGAATTCACAACCTCATACAAACCTGAGTAAAATATTAATGTAAATATCTAATGTTTATAACTTCAGCAATTTTTAATAAGGCAATTATAAATTAATAATTGAGTTAAAGGGATAGTTCAACATTTTGGGAAATTCGCCTGTATTGCCATAATCCCTATAGTCATAGGAGTAGGTTCATTACATGCATCTGAAAACTACATTTCAGACATGGCTGCTGGGCGGAGTGATTTCAAAAACGCAAATAGTTCCGTGTATTTGCTTCATATATACGTTATTTCATAGCGTGGCGAATGTGCAGATCATAACGTTTCGTGAGCAGCTTGCGACTCCGCCACGCCGATCTAAAAACAGCTTGCACCGACAATTATAGGTAATAAGCCTACCCCTAAAACTACAGGGATTATGGCAATAGGGGAATTTGCCAAAATGTCGAACTATCCCTTTAAGTTGATTAACTAATTATGATGTAAACGCAACATTTTTACAACCCAGTCCATTTATCAATCCATCTATTTGTGTTAAAGTCAAAGAAAAATGTAAAAGACGTGTTAAAGCAAAGATCTAGTGTCACATGGTTCTGCATGGACCGACAGTGAAGGTATAGGAAAGTCCATCATTTCAGTTTTTGTTCTTAGGTGAGTGTGAACACAGCTCTGCCTGCCACTAGATGGCGCTGTCCTCCACTGTATTGAGAGGTTTCATCTCCCTCTCTCTCCTTCTCTCTTGAAGCTCTGTCATGGAAAATCCAGCTGCTCCAGGGTCAGTTTGTGTGACTTCTCATCACAGAAGGAAATTAAAAAGCGCTTTGTTGTCCAGTCAGAGATATTCTTCTGTTTGTCATGTGACCGCCGATGCACTCCCCCCACCCCTCCTCCCCCCTCACTCTCCATTCCCCCACTGTCTCCCATATGATATTTGTTGTGTCCCCCAAAGTGTTCAAAGCAGCAGAGGGAGGCCACTTCAGTCAGACCAGCATGACTCAGCCTGTCCCTCCTCGCCCACTGTGTTGTCCTGATCTGCTGATCCTGGATCTGAGACTTGCTTACAAGCAGTGTACAACAAATGCAAATCTGTGGTTCGATTGTCTGTCTGTCTGTCTTTCTGTCTGATCTTTTCTTTTTTTGTTTTTTCTCTGCATCACATCGTGCAAAACATGAAAATTCATCACGTGTGAAGCTGCAGTTTCACATGTGGCTTTTTGGATGGTTCACACGTTTCACCACTAAACTCTTACCTGTTAAACTCAAACACAGGCTCCACAAAAAGCTTTGAAATCGACTGCGTGTTGTTTAAAGTACAAATAAACACTGACGTAACACACATTCAACATGTCAGAGAACATTTTAGTGTCTCCGTGGAGCATTCAATGAAACTTTGAGGATGTAAGTGGTTTTAATAAGAAGATGCTGCTGCTGTCAGTCATTGATGCTGCGTTTGATTCACAACCAAAGGCCATGTAGAGCAGCAGCACAAGTGCAGCCGCCCCAAGCCTGTTTTCTGTTTGTGTGAGGATGAGGCAGCTCTCTCCGAGTCTGATCTGTTTACCGCATTCTAAAAATACCTCGTTGTTGCATTTCCAGAGACTCAGGGCCCTGTCGTTTCATTTGTTTACACGACGCCGTCTTCAAATGCAACAACAGCAGTGTTGCTGGACGTCCACATGGAAAAGCAGCGAGCCTCGGGATGTAAAAGACTTTCAGCTGTGTTAGACAGGGGCCCTGAAGTGGCTGCTGTAGAACAAGCAAAAACGTGGAAATGTTCAAGCTGAGAAACATCTGATATATTTATAACGGCCTCCTTATTACAGAATCATTTTACACTGTCATCAAACCCTCAAAGGACGTTCAAAAGGAAACGTGTCTAGTGATCGGCCTGTGTGGCTCTGAGCTGCTTTGTTTGTGCCACTGACAAAAAAACATATGCAGCGGTACTCATGTTCCTTCATGGCCCTTAAACATCGACACAAGTGGCCTGAATGTTTCCCTCCACTGCAGCACAGCTCAGAGGGAGATAACTGCACATTAAACTCCACTACATCTATTGGCTGCTCTGCACATTCAGATTTCACGTGAAACACATAAGCATTTTTTTTACATTTTTTTTTTACAGTACGTATAGTAGGTACAAATCATAATCCTTGGCTCAAATGTCACTTTAACCATATAAAACATTAAAATACTGTTAATATGGTGCTGTTTATATCATAATAAACACTGATGGGAGCCACTCTTCTGCAAAAAAGCACATTTTACTCTTGATTCTTTAAGTCCAATTTCCTGATGATAATTTTGTATCTTTATATACAGTAGATTTCAAATCTAGTTATACTTCTGCTTTTACATCTGTCTTACACCAGTGCGGCACCCTCATTATAATCAATCACAACTGCACACTAAAACTGAAATTATACAAATTTTACTCTCAAAATGATAGACATAAAAAAAAAGTTTCCACTAGCAAAAAAAAAAGAAAAATTCAGAGCAACCGTTTTGCAAGTATACAGCTGTATGTTTCACACTATAGGTTGTCATCATATATAATGTTTAATTACTTTTAAAGAATATTATTAATGCAAAACCAGAATTCATTATTCAGATCCATTGCTCATTCTGAAGCAATACTGCAATTTACATGTAAATAAAAAGCAAGTAAACGTCTCACTTTAGGAAAAGTATAGAGATGTTTTAACAGCAACATACTTCAAGTGAAATAAGTCATTATGCAGCAGGACTTAAATCTTTTATATTATTTCATTATAATTGCAAGAAGTATTTTAACAGTGTAGCTATTTGCAATGTTTTAAATCAACACAATACTAATCATACGTTTTTTGTTGAATCCAATTGCAAAGAAGCTCTATTTAAAAGAAATTAAAAACTCAGAAATTTAACAAGTTTCTCCAAATTAGTAAATGTGTAGTTGTTTTATAAATATAAAAATAATAAAATGTATATGTTGTATGTTTTTCTGCAGGTTTCAGTCTCCTTTGAACCTCTCACAGTAACAGACATGAATGAAGTCGCATGAAAGCACAGAAGTCTGAGTGTGTAGCCTAAAATATATATCAGCTTTATTGAAACCTTTTACAAGACAAAAAAAACAAACAAAAAAAGTAGAGGATTATACAATAAGTGCAAGGTTTTGTCGGCAGTTCATGTTCGTGCCTAAAGCGTCGTGTGTGTAGTTTACTCTAATAGGATAGAACATAGTTACATAGAATACAATTCGTTTGCACGTGTTACAAGAGCAAACACATTACAAGTCGTGTTTTTCTGACACTTATTCTGAAGGAGGTTGAAGCGCTTGTCGGTTTCATACAGGCAAAGTGGTTTCTTTAAAAGGCCTCTGGGTGGAGGGGGTGGGGGGGAGAGGAGTTCTTCATTCATTTCCTTCAATGCATAGTTTTCAAAAAATAAAAATAAAAAAGTCCATAAAAATCAATAATAATAACAACAATTTAAAAAAAGAAGAAGCTTCGGCTGCATGGAGGAGGCAAACATGAGCGCGAACACAAATACATCCTGGTTTGAATCCTTCAGATTTTTTTTTCTTTTTTTTAAAGCAAAAACAAAAAGTCAAACTGTCCCACGTGCCTCTGTGCTGTGATGTGACGGACCTGCAGTCTGACTGTGATCACACACACACACACACACACACACACACACACACATACACACTTACACACACATACACACACACACACACACACACAGAGAGAGCTCACATCACGCAGGGTTTGATGTCCTGACACACGCTCTGCGGGTGGGGGTGGTGGTGGTGGTGGTGATAGTAGGATCCTCCGGCCGAGGGGTGGAAGGACGAGATGCCGTTAAAGTTCAACACAAAATCTTTCCTGTCGCACACAGACGAGTGGCTCTGATAACGAGGGATCCCCACTGCACGAGAGAAAGACAGAGACAGCTGTTAGTATATCACTCTGAGCATAAAACACATGTTTAATCAAATTATTTTACGCAGAAAGTTTGATTTGACTAGAAATAGGTGATTTTACATGCAAAAATATCTTAAAAATAAAACATTACAGATTCGATAGATAGATAAATCGTTGTCTCAGTCGCATAGGCCTGAAATAATAGGCCTTGTTTTGCTAAATGCATTATTATTAATAATAAAACTATTTAAGTCCAGGCTGCCTCGGACATTTTCAGTTGTTATTGGATATTTATTTACATAGGAGCAGAGATAAATTATTTTTTCTTAATGGTAGTTGTTGGATATTTACGTCCATAATATATAAACCTCCCAGTAGGTGTGACAGCGCAGCAGCTGCACCGTTTTAAAAGGCATAGAACATCTTCCCTTTTTCTTGTTTTTATGAAAGGCTTTTTTATTTTTACAGGTTTATTCTCAGCATCTGTAATGTGTGCATATGAGGTATTTTTCCCTCTCTCTCTGTGTGTGTGTGTGTGAGGGTTAATCAGACTGAGAGTGTGTGTCTGTGTGTCTGTGTCTGTGTCTGTGTGAGTGAGTGAGCCTCTCTTTCCAGAAACAGAAAAATAAATGTGGAGGCTGCTGCGGCTTCAAGGTCATAAGGACTCCAGATGTGCCCAGAGTGTTTTTCAGGGGGAAGACAGCAGGCTTTATCCTCCTCCGGGCCACAGCAGCTCGCAGCCCTGTGCCCGTTCACACACACTGACTGACTGACTGACTGACTGACTGACAGTCCTGTTCCCGCACCGACCCTGCTGCTGCTGCTGCTGTTAACAGTCCTGCAGCCCGTTTATCCTCCGTCCTGGCTCAATTAAGACGCTGCGTAAAGTTTAACAAGGCCTTCCGTCTCTTGTGGATAATACGCGGTGGTTGAGGTTGAAATCCTCCGCCGGTGTGGTCCGACGAACGACCTGCGCAGTCTTTGTTTAGTTAACCCCTGGGACCCCCTTTCCTTTTTCCTTTCGGGGCTCCACAGCGTTGGGGTTTGGGTTTGCGTTTGCTCGCCTCGGTGAAATCCCCCAGACTTTAGTTAAAGCCTCCGTGTGTTGTGAGAAAGTAAATGAGCGTGAACCGGGGAGGTGGATTAAGAGCGCGATCACAGAATAGCTGTTTTCCTTCATCTGTTCATTTGGCCGAGAGAGAGAGAGAGAGAGAGAAAAAACTTTCCGTGAAGACACTAGTGTCAGTTTTGTGCAAACCTGCAAACTGTGCTGTGCACCACAGGGACTCGTGTTGTATCACTACACACAGACCCAGCAGCTCCTGGATCATTTCTGTGTATTGGTTTAAAAATCATTTAGGAAAACTGAAGCTATTTCACTAAATCAACAGGCCCCGACAGTGCATGCTCCTGTGTGGCCTTTATAATCCAATTAACATTCAATGCAACTTTATTATTCAATAGAATGAATCAAATAGACGTTTAATTATATTGTAACCCACAAATGTCCAGGTTAGTTCATATTAGGGAGGAAAAATAAAAATTAGATTAGATAGAGAATAGAACTGAAATTAATCATGTTTGATTTTTATTTTGTAAGTGTGCAGGAATTTATATAAAGTAGGTTAAAAAGTATTGCATTTCTGTTTTTAAATGTTGGTTATATAAGTCAAATATGAGATAAATAATAGAGTTTTCATTCTTTGAAAACATCTTTAAATTGTCACAGGCCTGCTGCTGCAGATAGAGATCAATGGTTTACATCTGGTGCTTCAAGGCCTGTGTGGATGTTATAACCTGATTTAATGTCGTGCTTTTTTTTATTTAACTCTCAGAGCTACAGGCCTTGAAGCTGTGGCTCGTCGGTCGGTGGATGGGTCTGTGGTACCTGATAGGTCGGTGGAGTGGCTGTCCCTGCCGTTCTGGTGGAGGTAACTCTGCTCCAGGGAGTAAGGCGACATGCCGGAGTGTAAACCGGAGGATGCGGGGCTGCTGGAGGCGAGAGGCTGCTGCTTGATGTACGGAGAGCCGCCGGAGGACGCCCAGTGTGCGGATGTGCTGGCGTACGGGGAGTGGCCGTCCAGCGCGCTGGCCATGGCCGGAGAGGACGGTACGGGGCTGCTGCTGCTGTCCGGCCCGTACTCCCCGTTAGACGGCACGGGGCAGCTCGCCATGTACGTGGAGCCGGGGCTGGGGGACATGTGGGGGACGTGGTGGCCGCCGCTCAGTCCGTCGTAGCCCCCGGCCATTGAATTGCTCATCATGTCCAAGTTGTAGCTGTTGCTGTGACAGGCGAGGGTCGCGGATGGAGCCTGGAAGTCAAAGCTCTGTGGGAGAATGGAGGTGCCGAAGCCGATCCCGTTCATCATCCGGTACATGGGCTTCAGAGCTTGACATTTTCTTCTGAAGCCTCTGGGTCTGCGACGAAACGAGCCCTCCTCGAACATGAACTCGCTGCCCGGGTCGATGGTCCAGTAGTGGCCTTTCCCCGGCCTGCCCAGCCCTTTGGGCAGCTTGATGAAGCACTCGTTGAGCGAAAGATTATGCCTCACCGAGTTCTTCCAGCCCTGATACGAGCCCCTGAAGAATGGGAAGCGAGCCTGGAGAAACTGGTAGATCTCACTGAGTGTCAGCCGCTTGGTGGGGGAGCTCTGGATGGCCATGACGATGAGAGCGATGTAGGAGTACGGAGGCTTTTCCGGTCGCCTCAAACCAGAGGTGGTCTTCTTCCCTTTGGCCGCGGTGGACGAACTTTCTGTGGCGGCTTGAGAGCTCAGCATGGCGGGGTGCAGGACGCCGGACGCCGGGCTGGATCTCAGAGGAGGCGGAGGGTCCAGCTGCTGCTGAGGGGTCTCGGTCGTCATGTCTGACGTACGACTGGCGTAGAGAGGAGAGGAGAGGAGAGGAGGGAGGGAGAAAAGACGAACTGCACTGCGAGATGTTTCAGAGGAGAAATATGTCGACCCAGCCGGATCAGTGTCCTTGCAAGTGAGCGTTACACCGCCAGTGGTCCTCAGAGCCCCAGCGCAAAATGGAGTGAAATCTGTCTCCAGTTACGCACGACTCTCCCGTTACGCACGGTGCTCCCTTGACGCATGAAGAACGCACGGCGGGTACGCACTGACAGAGAGAGGAAGAGGAAGAGAGAGTGGTGGTGGTGGTGGTGGCGGTGGGGGGAGCTGGTTATCCACCGGAGACTGAGTGTCCAGGGCTTCGGTCGGCTCGTCGCACGGGCTCCGCCGGGTATCACAGCGGCAGGACGTGGTGCAGTGTGGCGCGCCGGGTGGCCATCGACCGCCTTAACAATGTCTCAAGTGGAGGAAACGCGAAAAGCCCTCGACTTATTGCGCGCAACAGTCCAGCCAAACAAAGCGCGACCACCTATCATTTCACAAATCTTTCTTCCCTCTGCGAGAGCCCCCACCACCCTTTCTCCTCATCCGCACTCTGCAAATCTCACTGAAATCAGTGACGAACGGAGCCACCCCCCTCCCTCCAGCCCTCTCGTCAAATCTGGCCCAAGTCCACTTGCCGTTCTCGGCAGCGTTAAAGCCCCACTGCTCTCCCCTCTCCTCGTTCTTCCCCTCCCACTCCCAGCTCTCTCCAAGTTGGGACGACACGCAATTAAGCCATCTATCAAACCTCCCCCAGACATCCCAATCAACAGCGCCACACGCCACAAGAATAAAAAACGACCCCCCCTCCCCTCCTCTATATGTACGAAGCTGTGATTTCAGCCCGACGTGCCACAGATCATACATTTTCTTGACACGAATAAACCACCACAATGTGTGCAAGAGGTCCAGCGTGCAATCGAAACCATGATGCTCAAAACATTCACACGGGCCTGCATGATATCTGCAGATATTACCCAAACGCATCGTGGTTTAGGCAATGAAAAACGCATCATCTTGTATTATTTGTATTATTTTGCTCATAATTTCCTCCCCAAACTGCTCCAGAGGATAACAAAAACAAACTGTCCGCGGTGCCGGGGCTGGGGCTGGGGCTGGGGCTGGGGCTGGGGCTGGGGCCGAGGATTGTGAGAGAGATGGAGAGGTGGTGGTGGTCTTTACCGTGCGTGTGTAAGTAAGCGGGGGGTTGCGCTGAGTAAATGACTTTGACATGAGTGGAAGCAGGCTTTTTCCATCAAGCCCGGCCCTGGATACCACACACAGCGCGCCAGTGTCAGCTTACCGCCCCGGGCCAGAGCCGGTCCCATGGGCCCCACGTTCATTAGAGAGAGAAAAGCGAAATTAGCCGAGCGGGCGTCGACAGTTTCCTCCCCTATGGAGACATCACACACAGATTTGTCCAACATGATGGAGTTATATATCCCATAGAGATAATATCAACATCCGTGCTGCGATGGAGCGGAGATCTTTGGGATTTGAAGAACAAAAAAAGGGCAAAGGAGTTTTTTTTTTTTTTTTTTTGCTTGTGCCATGAATGCATCTTTTTTTTTTTTTTTAATTCCTATGCATCTTTAATTTTTTCAGTGTCACTCTCGGTTGATGTCGCTGTGTCCCCTCCTCAGGCCTTGTACTGAAAATATAAACCACAAAACACAGTTAGAAGTCTGCAGATTAAAAATTATTTTTTTTTTACATTTAAATTTTCAATTCACACACTTAAATCTGTGTTTCCGTGCACGTGCTTGTCGTCACTGCTCTTTTTTTTAAGTCTACATATGTCCTGGACAATAACAGGCAACAATAACCTTTGCACTTTTTTTGCACAACAAAGGATGCATGTGCGGATAAAATCATTTTTCCACCATGACACACACACACACACACACACACACACACACACACACACACACACACACACACACACACACACACATACAGGAGCAGTGTTTTTTTTTTTTGGAAGGAGCTGAACGGGGCCCAGAAATTTCCTGCGACATCAAAACTCGTGACCCCCCGTGGAGATTCAGGATGCCCCGGCCGCAGAGGGGAATCTTTGTTCTGCGAGGCTTTGAAGACGGCATGCACGCCGGCCGGCGGCTGCTGCGTTTACGCACCGAGATTATACGAGCTCCTAATTTAGCTCCTTTTGGAAAATATCAAGCGATCTGCGCGGCCACCACCGCTACATCCAGCTCTATTCAGAGGTGTTTTTGATAGAGGAGTTTGTCTTTGGAGCCGAGTCACGGCTGGAGGCCCCTATGAGCCTATCGCCGACATAATAAGGCCTCGTGTTTGTTTTCATGTTTAGGCTGAGATTATTGTTTATCCCCATAAAATATTAGATAGATTACATTTTGAGAAAATTTGCTTGTGGGCCTGCCTGACCTCAGGTAACCTGTTTCAAAACCCTTTAGAAATAAAATGCTCGTGGCTATTTAATAGGCTATATCAATATGGTAGATTAGATTATTAAAACCATGTATTTCCATTGTTATTTATTCTAAGGATATTATATTAGTTCGTTTCAAAATAATGTTTATAAAAACACTTACGCTGTTCCATATTTTTTCAATCGTCCTTTTATATAAAAATGTGCCTGGAATAAACAAAATACAACAACTACAACATGAACAAACACTGACTTCAGGTCTGTGTGACGGTAATCTAATCCTCTCCTGGCTGCTCCCTCCGGGTCTCCTCCGGCCTGAGCTTCCTGTGGCGGTGCCGGCAGCTTTGGAGCTTTGGAGCTGCCTCTCCGGGACTCTTGGGAAGGTCAGGCGCGGTTCAGTCTGCCGGAGTGTGTGACAGACTGTTTGGACTTCCTAACATTGTGCCTGCCTTCAAGTTTGGTTTCATAACACTGCGGGCCTTGTTCGTGTATAGACAGAAGCAGCAGCAGCAGCGGGCCCGAGTTCCTCACTGACTGCACTGCAGGCTGCTGCTGCGGTGGGGGTCGAGGCCCGGGTGGAAGAAATGCAGAGACAGTTTATAAAGATGGAGGAACAGCGAGGAGGAGGAGGATGCAGAGAGGAGAGTGCATGCAGGGACGCTGAGAGGAGAGGACTGGGCACGTGACAGCCACACACACACTCATACACACACAGATACACAGGTGTGCTGTTCTGGCGTTTCACCTGCAGGTCGCAGCATTGTTCCTGCAAACAGGAGCGAGTCTCACCTGTCACCTGTCTCACCGTCCGGGCGCAGCCAGGTTCAACACAGAGGCAGAGAGGCGCGAGCTCACAGCACGAGGCCTGTTACATACAGACACAGCAGATGTCCAGGGATGATGCTAGCCTACAGGAGTTGATCTAATAAACTAAAACTAACTTTTAAGTTTCTGCATTACACTCATAAATCTGAGGTGGAAAAAATAAATAATAATTAAAAAAAATCTCCCTCCACTCATCAGTGAAGAGTAAAAGCTCATCCTCTCTCCTCCTCCACAACATTTACTTCTACTCTATTTAAAATAATCTTCACTAATTTATTATCATCAGTGATTCTGTCCGAGCAACTTTCACCTCTTCATTTCGTTTTTATCTCAAATGAAACATTTTCTCTTGTGATAATAATTCATAAAAAAAACAATATCCATCTATTTAACAGAGCTGATTCTGAACGAAAACTCAGCAGCACTGTGTGTAAACACTGCAGAAATAACCAGGACTAAAAGGAGCTGGATACATCTGAAATCCGAGTCATTAAAGACCATTAATAAAAATAAATACTCACATTTTTATTTCTAGTTACATTTATTATTAGAAAAATAATACAGGTCCAGACCAAACTGTGATGTTCTGCTCGTTGCACCGTTTCATTATAGCAGCTCTGGTGTTTTACAGTTTTACATGACGAGCATCAGTGGACTGGACGTGCGTGCTGTTGAGTCTGGGGTCGATCTGTTTCAGGACCGCGGAGAGCAACTAAAAGCCCCCCCACCCACTCCCACAGTCCCCCCGACACACACATTGACCGTGGACACTCTGCAGGACGGTGCGTGTGGACATAGAGATCATATAGTGCTTGCATTTTAATCTGTAAATATCCATATGACTGATGTTAATGAGCAGAAATTACGACACCAAATCTGACATGTAGTTTATTATTGTTATTAACAATATTATTATTAGTAGTATTAGTATTATTATTACCATATACTGTTGCTCATAAAGTTGGAATATATATATTTGACCCTTTCTAATGAAATTATTCTGATTATGTGATTTATTCTAATAGATAAAGTGTATATCTTCTTAAAACCGGTAACTGGGGCTCAGTATGTAATCACTGCACCCCGTTAAAGGTGATAACTGATGTGTATAAATAGAAATAAAAGAGGAATGTGTCTGAAAACAAAACTATTATAACAGTGTACTGATGATCAGACATGGGACAAACTGCATCGGCATCATTTAAAGGATTAATATCAACGATTATTCTCATAAAATAAAGATAATTTTATTAAACGTCATTTATTTCTATTCTAGATGGATGGTTATAAAATCTTTAGAATTCGTGTTTATTGTGAGACAGATTTCATTGTTGCGGCTGAAATGTAATAGGAGGAATATAAAAAGTCTCGTGTTACCACCGAAACTGTGGTTGTGTTGTTTTATAAATCCATTTCGTGTTTGGCACGTGCAGTGTGTCACGGTGACAAATGAACAAAGCAAAACAACATAATGATAATAACAACAAGAAAATGATAGTAATATTGTTGTTTTTTAATCTTTTTTCTTCTTCAATATAGTCAATCACTGGTTTTTCTTTTTTTAAATTATCATTATGATTATATAGCTTTTTTTTCCTTTTTTTTTTTAGTTCAAACACCAGTCACACCTTTCACTTCGTTTTTTCTTGTCTGCAGTCAAATCGACCTTTTGTCAATGTTTGATGTTGAACAGGTGTAAAGGCCTTTTCAACCCGCCCCCCTCCTCTTCTGCCCCCCCTCCCCACACATCTGTACACCTGCTCCTCTCCTCTGACACCCCTTCCGCCCCTTTATGAAGAACTCATTGAACACCAGGGTCCCATTGTTTCACGTTTTTTTATTCTTATTCTTATTATTATCATCATCATCATCATTCATAAAAAATACCAGACATGCATGAATCAATCTCAGAAGGGGAAACAGGACATTTTTCCATGCGTTTCTATATAGTGCAGCCACGTGACTCTCACCGCAGCTCAGTCAATATTATTACTCTTATTATTTATATTTATATATATTTACAGAACAATATTTTATACAGCAGGTCATACAAAACAAAACATGAAAATATAAATAGATGAATAGTTTTAAGTTTCAACATGGCGCATGCAGTAGAAATGACCAATGAACCATGGATACACACACACACACACACACTCTCTAAACACCTCTAACACACACTCACTCACACACTCACACATACACACTCACACACACACAGTGGAATGTCCTGGGATGACAGCAGCTCCTCGCTCAGTCACCACACACACACACAGTTGTATTTATATTAACAAGACGCCACGTTTGTTTGTTTTTAATGACTTACAGTAGTCATGATGAGACAAGAGTCCCACACAGTTTTAAACAGCTATAAAGCACTGAAAGCTAAGAGCGCCCCCATAAAAGTGCACATCATCATCATGGGTCAAAAAAAACAAAACAAAACAACAAAACATTACAAGTCTGACGTCAGTCCAGGTGTTTTTCATTCATGACAGCAGGGAGTCTATATGGAAGCCTCGCGCCTTGCTGGGCATCTTGAAGGCGGCCTCGGCCCCGCTGTGCTGCTGCTGCAGGTATGTCAGTGCGTCTCTGCTCGCGTGCTCCGATCCGCCGCTGTACGTCGCTTCTGACAGGTACACGTGCTGCTGAGCCGGATAGTTCAGAGGGTACGGCAGCACGTGATGCGCCCCTGCTGCTGCTGCTGCATGGGACCAGTAGAGCCGGGGGTGGTGGGGGACACTGTGGTGGAGGTCAGCAGCGTCATTGTGGCTCTCCTCTCTGCGTTTGAACGGCGTGCTGAGGATGCTGTCAATGGCGAAGGAGCTGGAGAACTTGGAGGCCCCCCCCACCCTCTCCTCCGGGGCGGGGAGGAGGCGCGTGTCCTCGCCGCTGCTGCAGCTGAGGATGTCCTGGCTCTCCCTCTCCCTCTCCCTGTCCCTCTCTCTGTCCTGCTCCTTGGAGGGCCTCTTGGCGATGCGCTTCCTCCTGCGGCGGAACACCCCGTCGGCGAAGGTGTACTCGCTGTGCGGGTTGAGCATCCAGTAGTTGTCCTTGCCCCACGGCCTGGAGGGGTCCCGCAGCACTTTAAGGAAGCAGTCGTTGAGCGACAGGTTGTGGCGCACCGAGTTCCTCCAGCCGGTGTAGCTGCCGCGGAAGAACGGGAACTTCTTCATCAGGAAGTCGTTGATCTCCGCCAGAGTCAGGCGGCCGCTGCTGGACTCCCGGATGGCCATGGCGATGAGGGCGATGTAGGAGTACGGGGGTTTGGGTCTGCGGGTGTAGGGCTTCCCCTTGCTGCTGCTGCTGCCGTCGCCGCCCTGCATGGTGACAGGTGCCGGGCTGTTGGCCACGCAGTCCCCGTCCGACCCCAGCTCGTCTCCGGACAGAGGAGACGGGACTCCCCCCTCCGCGTCCATACACAACTCCAGCGGCTTCTGCACAAAGTGGTGCGCGGAGAAAACTTCAAGTTTCATTTTTCCTCCTCAGATGATGATGATGATCTTCTTGCCTTGAACGTGTCTCCTCAGTCGGAGTCTTGTCTCAGCTGAGCAGGTGTTGTAAGCAAGTCCTGACAGACAGCAGTAGGAAAAGTCTCTCAGTTGAGTGTTTGTGTTGTAGAGGCTCGTGTGCAGCGCTGGAGGCACCCTGTGAGCCTCAGTCTGGAGCAGCAGAATACAGATCTGTCTCCGGAGACAGGCTTGTCTTGCTATAATATAACGCCTCGGCGAGGGACGGCCCACAGGCGGAGTTACACCATGCAGCCCAAATCCATTGAAGCGATTGAGTGATTTATGCATGTTTACAATTGACACTAAAACAGTGTGCGGAGAGAGGACAACTGTAAAAAACTATCTATCTATGATTAATTAACAAAACAGATTAGCCTATTAATTTGTTTGTCTGGGATGAAAATAACTCCAAGAATCATCATCATCAATAATTCTTGCTCTTTTTTTTATTTATTTTTTATTTTTTATAGTTTCCTCTCCTTTTAATCGCCACTCTTATAAAACAACTGCGGTGAAAGATGAAAGGTGAAAGATTCAATGAGACTTTTAAGCTTTTTCGTTGGGGAAATCATGGCACATTTTTACGCACAACAACAAAAACAAATCCTCCCTGAAGCGTTATAAAGCTCTGGGTGTCCCTGGGTGAATAAGTCGTAAACACACGCAGAGAGATGCCACTGGAATAGACATCGGAAAAACAAAAAAAACAACAGACATGGGTGTTGCTGCTTTCAACTTTCAACCTGTCCTCTCCCTCCACCGGCGCTCCGGTGGAACGGGGAAGTAAACGCGCGCGAACTACTGAAGTAAAAGAGATGGGCTTGGAGGAGTTCCACGTACAATGAATGATATGCAAGCTCTCAGGTTAAGCAAGAGGGTTGGGAGAATAAAAAAAAGAGTGAGAGAGAGAGAGAGAGAGAAAAAGAAAGAGAAAAGAAAACACAGATCGCCTGAGAGGTCATGAGGAGTTCAGAGGAGAGGCAGAGGACCATTGCACCTGCATGCAAAGGGAAGACCGGAGAGGCTGAAGCCTGGCTGGGTAGAAAACAGGAATTTCACCCGGTGACTAAAGCTGTGATGCAAATGAGTGGAGAGGAGAAGAGAAGGGAGGCTGTCTCTGTGTCCTGGTCTGTCTGTCAAAGTATATTTGCATGTTTTACTGTTGTTGGGTGTCAAAGGAGACCCCAGAATAACAATAATTATCATCATTATCGGTTTAAAGTGAGATTGTACACAGGTTTTTATTTCAATGTTTCACTGATTTTAAACCTTTAATATGAGGAGACAGTAGCAGTGGTTGCTCATTAAAGCCAGACTAAAAACTGATGCAATCAAATCTTTTCATGTGAAATAAGCCTAAGCTAATTACAATAGGATCATTTTCAACATTGGTGCCCCCTGTTGACAGAAGTGAATGATATCACATGATGGTTGAGTATGAAATTGAACTTTTTTTCTAGAAACAAAAGTTTATGCAATAGAAAAAATGGGGTTAACTGTTTCAAAATAAGGTTACAAAACCACAACAAAAACATGGAGTGGTAGCTGCAGCAGTTTATTGTGACCCAAAGTTGCATTTTGTAGCTAGGTGACATCTAGTGGCCTTAGTAATTATGACAGTAGCGAAGGAAACGGTGCAGCGATGTGATAAAAAAGAACGACAAAAGATGAACGTGACAACAAAACACGAGAAGAAGGTGACACAGGAGAGCCGTGTTCGTTTCCCTGTGTGAGAATATATAGCAGCAGTTCATGTTGTGACCGTTCAACAATGTTAAACATAAACACGACAACAAGAGATCGTCTAACGTTGAGGAAACTACTTCCACATCTATTGTAACAATTTGCCAGCTGCTGTTGGTGTATAGTCATGTTCTAGTCCAGTACAGTGCACATACAGACAGGTGGAGACGTCCCGTGCTCCGCGGGTCGTGTGATAGGGTCGGACAAGTGCATCTCCAAGAAGAAGAGACCTGTAGCTACACCAACAGGTTTTAAATAAACTGACACCTGTAAACCAAATATCTGTTTGTCCCACAGACGCTCCACCTGTCAGCACCTCCTCAGAGAGATGAAGACTCAGAGAGACACTAGAGGGTTAACATGAGTTATGAGTTTGGCCCGAGGCCAGTAATAATCATTAAGCTGTCTTCTCTGGCACTCCTCCTCCACCTTCTCCTCCTCCTCCTCCTCGGACCCCTGTGTAACAACCCGCTGCTCCCTCACACTCGTACATGTAAACCTTCGTGCTTATATAAAGATTTATTAGTGATCCTGTGATAATTTTGGGGATGACGCTGACTGAAAGCACATGAAAGGCCCCTGTAGGAACAGAGGCATCTCATAACGAAACTATAGGATAGGAGATAAGGTCACTATAAACTAAACTGCTGCTCCTGATAGCGCTTCAGTTCAGATATGAGTCTGTACTTGGCATCCTGAGCCGTTTCATCTATGTACTGTAGGCTACATGTTTAAAATTTATCATGTAATCACCACCTTGCATAGACATGACAGGCATGATTGAAGATCTGGTTGTACTCTGAGCTGTGTATGTGTGTGTGTGTGTGTGTGTGAACAGACTGAATTCAGAGGGTATGTGGGGTAATTGCGTGTACATGGACTTGAAGTCTGTGACAGTTTTTTTTCCAGTCGTTGGTAATGAAAGACCTGGTGACAGCCCCGTCTTTTAAACAACATTAACTGTCAAGGTTTGTCATGGAAAACAATGGAGCCAGATCGTGTGGCGTGATTGTTGTGAGTTATGTTGTTTCAATCAGTCAGTTCGTGTTAACGCTGATGATGAGTCACTGAGTACAATTAGTGACGTGTCCCTCTGAGAGTATATTCACCTGCAGTTCATGTGTCAAGGATTTGATCTGAGTAATAAGATATATGAACAAAAATCAACGCCGACTTATTAATTTTTCTCGGGCCTTTCGAGCATGTCACACTGTCTTCAGTTTCCTCTGCTACATGGGTGTGGTCGAAAGCTCTGAAAGCTTCATATAGGTGCACAAATTGGGACTGTGCTGAATAACAGAAGTGACATCATAGGGCCCATATAAGGAAAAGGCCCCTGGTTTTAATCTGCTGTTGTCAGGGGCCCCAATGGAGTTGTTTTCTTGGTAAATTCATGCAAAACCACTGATGCGCGTTCCAGGCAGGGGCAGTTTTTCGGCAAGCAGTCTCTGCATTTACCTCTAAAACAACTCTGTCTCGTAACGTTCTGTTATTATCTCACAGCGTGGTGAATGTGCAGGTCACAACTTGTCCACCAGAGCGTTTTGGAGTTGTTGGATTGTGTATTTGATGAGTTTGATGAGGGAAACCAAGAAATCCCATTAGCCTCCGTAGCGTAGCTTTGAGCGGCCCTTTAATTTGTCGGTGCAAAATAGCTTGCACCGACAATTAAAGGTAACGAACCCACTCCTAAGACTATAGGCAGTCAATTTGTTGAACTATCCCTTTAAACACTTTCCGTAACTCACTCTAAGTACAATGCAGTCTCTATTTATTACAACAACTGCGTATGTGAGGTGCTTCAACTAATGCAGTCCATGTGTAAACAACAGTGCAGAACAATCCATTGTTACACCCGTAGGAACAGAGGCACCTCATAATGAAACTATGGGATAGGATAAGGTCACTATAAACTAAACTGCTGTTCTTGATAACGCTTGAGATAGGATATGATATCACCACCTTGCATATACATGATAGGCATGATTTGAAGATCTGGTTGGACTCTGAGCTCCATGTCTCTTGGTCCAGAGTCGGTGCTGATGTCAGAAACTCTGTAGTATCAGCTGTGATGGGGAAAAAACGATGTCGGAGAAACCAGAGGTCGTCAGACGGGCGACCTCGAATCGAATTTAGATCCTGGAAACTGCTTCCTTCTCTCACCAGGATGTTGCTGCAGCAGCTGGAGAGTCGAAACCAAAATGTTTTCGTTGAAAACTCAGGAGGCCGACTGCTGTGAGCCTAAAACCAGAGCTGAGGGGAGAAGCAGCGGCATGTGTGCTATCATTATCATCACCGCCGCCGCCGCCGCCGCTGTACGACACTCTGACAAGACACAAAGAGAGAGCCCTGCACCGCTTGGCTGATGGTATAGTTGTGCCTGTGTGTGTGTGATGAGGTTGTATTTGATTTCAGGTACTCTGCCAAGAAAGCTGCACACACACACCTGTGCGTAAGTGATTCAGTGTGAAAGGCAAGAACACCTGTTTTTTATCTTACACATGGCAATTTGAAATCACAAGTGGAAAGACAGTTTTTCCCCACAGGCGTCGGTGGCAGAGTTGTCTTATCATTTCTCTCCGGATCTTTGTATTTCGGCTCATTTCAGCTTCTGAGCGACATCCCATCAACATCCGAGAAGGTCAGCATCATCTTTCACCTTTGGGTCCAAGTGAAAGATGATATATGTAATGAGATCGCTTTTAATTGGAGAGGTCATCGAGGTCAGAAACGTCAAGTTGACTCTACGCTAAGACTCGAAGAAGCCCAGGAATCACATCGGGCTTATATAACCTGCTAACGTGTCTAAAATTGGCACACTGTTGTCTTAGCGCACCTTTTCAGATTTCAAGTGTCTCCTCTGAGCAAAAGGAGAAATCTCTTTTAAGTGCTGACATGAATGGAATCCCAGTAATGTAAATTCACTGGGTGAATCCTTCGCTGCTCCAAAAATAGCCCCACCTCTGTGTGGCGGTCTGCGCTCACACGCTAACCCTTGTCTGCATGTCTCTGGATGACTTCTTACCTGTATCTCATCTTTGTTTTCTTTCTTCTCTGTGAGTGAAGGGTGTCCAGCCCCCATGTCTTTTTGTATAAACAAAGTACAGGCTGTGTGTGACAGGGAGGAACAGCAACAAGAGGCGCTGCGTTGCTGAGATTCCCGAGATTCCCTGCAGCAGATTTAAGTCTCTGACAGAGGCCGGGCCGCCTGATAGTAGACATGCTTCAGTGGGGCGCACAAGTAGGCACTGCGGTGCGTCTACATCCGCGAAAAAACTCAGACATTCCACATCAATTCCTCTCATTCCTGCACTCGGCACAGTAGGCACCGGTATAGGGGTTTGTGTATGGGGAGTGTTAGTATGGTTGTCTGCAGCTGTGCGTCTGCTCAGGTGTGGGTGTGAAAGTGTGTGTGCGATCGCTCATGTGTTCCGACGAAATGGAAGAGTAAGACGCGCGCATTCCATCTAGTTTATTCTTCAACCTGATTACTGTAATTACCCAACAATGCGGCCCTCTAAATGTTCCCCGCCGCCTGCTTTGTTACGCTCCTGTAGAATCATACCTTTGTGTTTTCTTTTTTTTTTGGTGGATAAATGGCGGGGGGTCACGCAGTCCATATAATCAGAGGCACACCTGAACACTTACCGGCGACGAGCGCTAAGTTCCCACGAAGCTGCCGGGATACATAACGAGAACTTATATCGATGAATGCATTTCCGAGGTTGCATGTACAGTGAGATACCTGATACGCCACACACACATAGATGCAAATAAGGCACATGTAGTGACTCATACCGGTGGTTTTGAAGAGTGTAAATCTTGGCTGCTTCTGTGTCAGCGATTAATAAATGAAATCTGATTTAAAAAGAAAAAAGAAAAAAAAAACGAACAGTATATCCTGCAGTCAGTTGGCAACCGCGCGATGCTATTTTGGGTTCTCCTGCATTCTTACCTGAGGTGCTCACACCCTGCCAGACCAACAGAGAAAAAAAATAGATACATATAAATAAACGGAGCCAACAAGGGTGTAATTAAAGTAATTAAGGAAAGAGGTGAGGTACAGGTGAAGCACAGGTGAAAGGCAACCTGGCACTACCAGCACCATGTGACTGCATGCATAGGCAGTGATGTAATTCTGGGTCCCACCACCACCACCACCACCACCACTGTATCTTTTTTTCCTATGAAATTCATTGCAATCTAATTTTTTTTTACAACTCTAACCTATGGCGTGCGAAGAACAGAGGTGACCGCATTGGGCGTACTTGCTTTGCTCTCTTTTAAAAGTTTGTCTGTGCGCCAGTGGGAACTTCCATTTAATTTTTTTTTTTGCATCATACCAGTGGAGCTGTTAACAGTGTGGTCTTGTTAAAAGTACAAATGCAGCATATTTTCCTAAGTGCACCTGTCGAATCCTTCTTCTTGTCTGCAGAGGAGCTCCTCTGATTCCCCAGTGACCCCGTTCTGATTTATCTAAAAGACTCGAGCCCACAGGTCCTTGTGTTCAACTTTATACCTCCTCAGGTTATCTGAAGTGTAGCTCTGATTAACCCAAGTGGCCTTTTGGTCTTATCCCATAAAAAAAACCTAATTGGTTAAAAAGTGACCCTCTTGACCCCAAGTTTCATCTGGTTGCTGCAGGTTCTCCAGTGTCCCCTTGATGAGCCTGAGTGCTGCTCAAGTTGGTCATGTTGATACCCCTCTGGTTGGGCAACATGTACCTTAAATGCCCAGTTGGTTCTCCCAAATGCAACCAATTCCCTGGCCCTGCAGTCTTCAAGCGATCTCCTATCAACCAAAACAGGTAACCCTGGACACTCATCTCGGACTTTGATGCACAGTTTATTGTGATTGTACATGAGCAGATGTCTAATGTTAAAGGGATAGTTCAACATTTTGGCAAATTGGCCCATTGCCATAATCGCTATAGTCATAGCAGTAGGTTCGTTACCTTTATTTGTCGGTGTAAGCTATTTTTAGAACGGAGGAGCGGAGCGGCAGGCTGTTCAGAGCTACACTATGGAGGCTAATGGAATTTCTTGGTTTCCCTCATCAAACTCATCAAATACAAAATCCCAAAACTCCAAAACGCTTTCGTGGACAAGTTGTGAGCTGCACAATCACCACGCTATGAGATAATAATGGAACGTTACAAAACAGAGCCGTTTTCGAGGTAAATACAGAGTCTGCTTGCTGAAAAACTGTCCCTGAACGCAACGCGCATCAGCGGTTTTGCATGAATTTACCTCTAAAACAACTCTGTCTCGTAACGTTCTATTATTATCTCATAGCGTGGTGATTGTGCAGCTCACAACTTGTCCACGAAAGCGTTTTGGAGTTTTGGGATTTTGTATTTGATGAGTTTGATGAGGGAAACCAAGAAATTCCATTAGCCTCCATAGTGTAGCTCTGAACAGCCTGCCGCTCCGCTCCTCCGTTCTAAAAATAGCTTGCACCAACAATTAAAGGTAATGAACCTACTGCTATGACTATAGGGATTATGGCAATGGGACAATTTGCCAGAATGTTGAACTATCCCTTTAAAGGGATAGTTCAATTGTTGGTGCAAGCTATTTTTAGAACGGTGGAGCAGAGCCGCAAGCTGCTCAGAGCTAAGCTACGGAGGCTCATGGGATTTCTAGGTTTCCCTCATCAAACTCATCAAATACACAATCCAACAACTCTCGCTCTGGTGGACAAGTTGTGACCTTTGTTTTAGAGGTAAATTCATGCAAAACTGCTGATGTGTGTTACCGTCGGGGGCTGTTTTTCGGCAAGCAGTCTCTGCATTTTCACAACTTGTCCACCAGAGCGAGAGTTGTTGGATTGTGTATTTGATGAGTTTGATGAGGGAAACCTAGAAATCCCATGAGCCTCCGTAGCATAGCTCTGAGCAGCTCGCGGCTCTGCTCTGCCGATCTAAAAATATCTTGCACCAACAATTAAAGGTAACAAACCTACGGCTAAAACTATAGAGATTATGGCAATGGGCCAATTTGCCAAAATGTTGAACTATCCCTTTAAATCTCTAGGTACAAATATATATGTCTACTTTTGTGGCCAAAATCTGCACCGTCACCTTTACACCTCTCATGCCTTTTAGCATCATCATCCAAATCATGAGATCTGCGGTCTACAGGAAACTCAAACCCCACCGAGGGGCGGAAGCAGTCCTCACTGCACCCTGTAATCCTGCCTCTAAAATGTTACTGTCAGTGCATGTCTGACTGACGGTAAAACCTCCGTCATGCAGGCAGCCCGGGCCCGATTCCTGCCGCTATCTGCCGCTATCGTCCATTTCAACTCTTCACACGCTAGAGTCCCCCCCTTCGCATGCCGAGCTGGGAGGCGTTGAGGGAGTGTGGGTGGGGAGGAGGGGGAGAAGGGGGGATAAAGAAGAAAAAGGGAGCAATGATTGATCTCAGCCATAGACACCTCGCTTTATCGCTGCAGCTGATAGGACCTACCTCCATTCAGCAGCGCTGTAGGCTGTTTTTGTGTAAGCATAAACACAGGGCCAAATCAGTACCTGCGCTGCACTGTTTACCTGGCAGCCGTTCAGCCCTTTTCTGTCTAAACTTGAAATAGGATCCAAACACTCTACTCACGCATAGTGGTTTGCACGAGATGCTTCGCCTGCCTCTCAACCTACCGCGGGGCTTCGGAGCACTATTTTTGCACCGTCTGAACCTTAAACGCCTCTCTTATTTCTTTGATTGAGAGGTGGAACATCTAGCTCGGGGGCTTCAACTGCAAACATAGCATCAAATTTGAGCCGTTACCAAGGAATCATCCTACAGACAACCTCAACAAACACATTTGCTGATTGATAGCATTACGGTCGGCTGTGGGTTATATTTAGATCCCCGTTTTTTTTTTTAACTGTACCACAATTAACAGCTTAAGAAGAACAACTGCAGCTCCACATGCACATTCTTTTACATTTTCCTGCCATTGGCCAATAACTCACATTTAAGTCTAATTTTCTAAAAGTCTAAAAGAAATAACAACAGACTAAATTGAGTGTAATGCAGATGGAGCAGATATTAGCTAAAACACTCAGAAACCAAATCTTCGAAGTGTTAGATGGTGGGTGCAGGTGGGCAGGGCTCGGTGTGACTGTTTTGTTGTGACATCACAAAGTGACAGGAAGTCCTGACGGCTGGTTTTAAGGCTCAGTTTCTGAATACAGGCTGTGTGCGTTTCTCTGTGGACTGAGGCTTTGATACTTTCATAGTATTATTATAGAACCTAGAGCTGCTTTATAATCACACTACACATGGACATCTACCTTTATACTGTATGGAGCTTTAACACAAACATCTACCTTTATACTGTATGGAGCTTTAATACAAACATCTACCTTTATACTGTATGGAGCTTTACCTTTATACTGTATGGAGCTTCAATAGAAACATCTACCTTTAGACTGTATGGAGCTTTAATACAAACATCTACCTTTATACTGTATGGAGCTTTACCTTTATACTGTATGGAGCTTCAATAGAAACATCTACCTTTAGACTGTATGGAGCTTTAATACAAACATCTACCTTTATACTGTATGGAGCTTTAATACAAACATCTACCTTTATACTGTATGGAGCTTTACCTTTATACTGTATGGAGCTTTAATACAAACATCTACCTTTATACTGTATGGAGCTTTAATACAAACATCTACCTTTATACTGTATGGAGCTTTAATACAAACATCTACCTTTATACTGTATGGTTTGGTCTCTGCTGTCTCACACAAGTCTGCCAGCTTTATGGGAGAACAGGAGATCGGTCAAAGCCAGTAATTTATAAAGCAGACACATCCGTCATTTCAACACCTCAGTCACTGGTGCTCTCCCTGAGTATTTGCTTATGCTGCAAATATAGTTGCACGTGTGAGTGTGTATCTTCCTCTTCCTTAAACTTTCTACAACTTCATGTTTGAGCCAAGGACAGGTCAACAACATGTCATACCATCAGCCAGTTAGACAGTCGTCAAGATGTCACATGAACTTAATGAAGGGGGATGCTCCAAATGGATCATAGAGAAAAACAGACCATAAACTAACGACTACAGACATATAAAGCACATCTCTGTTTGCACATCAATCGACCTGTGACTGGTCCTGACGCCACAGTGGAGAAACTCTAGACTAACTCTTTTATCCCAACTCAAATATCAAATGTAGAATCTCTTGTAGACTTTACATGGCTCACTGCAAGGACAATTAGAAACAGGGGCTCCTGGGCAGATGTTACTGTTTGTAGTAAGTGCTATTAGATATTGATTTGGTCATAATTCGTAAATGAATATCATTAAGGATCGGAAGTTTGATTGGGGGTGGAAAAAAAAAATCCTAATCTCCTCCAGCTGGTCTGTGGGGTTGTAATGGTGTCCTGCCTCCGCTCCGGCATTGATCCGCCGGAGCAAACAGCAGCTGCCTGGCTGCACGACACACCACAGCACCCAGCTGGTGTAAAACCTATTAGCCAGTAAAAGATGTTAGACAGCAGAAGTCAGAGTTTAATGCATCTAATAATAATCAAGGCAAACTGGCTGCTGAGATAATACCAATGATCTTTAAAGGGTTAAATTCTAGGAGGATGCTGCAGGATCATGTTTCTGTTATATCTGATAATACAAATACCACAAAAAAGCCAAAAAGCAATAATAACTGTTGTGCTAACAAACATTGTCATGAAGCCACAGTCATACAGGAACAATTAAAACTTTATCGTGTTGCGGTTGGGTGACATATTACAATGAAGACGAGCCATTGTAGCTTATTCCTCTGATCTTGTCATAACCAAGCAAAGCTGTGTCAATATTGAAAGACATTGTGGAGCATGCTCAGTGCTCAGTGGCTGCAGGAGGAGCGGACGTCACACAGCTGCTCTTTACTCAAGTCTCAGGTTGACGTAGACAGATCTATCGTTTTATTGTTGGTTCCTCAGAGAAAAGATGAAATGACCTCAGCCCCATCAGCTCTGTAAGAGAAGTTCATTTTATTAAGTAAATTAAAGTAAAGTATGTTATTATTTCATCTTGTAAGTGTATTAATATCAATGTACTGGTAGTGTACTTGTAAGTGAACTATTTCAACACTTCTTGGGACTAAACTGGTCCACTTTTAGTTTTCAAAACTACACTTATAAGGAGTATAGTGTGAACACAACAAGTTCAGATCTAAGTTTTATTTTTTACTGAAATACTGTGAACTATAAGTAAACTGTTTATACTGTATATGCACTGTTTAGTACATTTCCTAGTTTTATATTTCTAGTTAACTTTTGAGTTTTTGAAAGTACTAACTTAAAGAGGAACTATGCAAGATTTTTACTTTAAAGGGACAACGAGGAGTTTTGGAAAAGCGAAGCGTTTTCACACTACATTTATGAGCCTCCGCGCACCGTGAAATTCTTTGACAGGCGCAAGACGGACTCATGTTTTCATTCATCAAGAATTAAAGTCAGAGGTTCGAAGACGATCACATACCGTCGTAGTTCCGACCATAAACGGCGATTCGGCGGCGTTATTCTCATGACTCGCCGGGCAGCGTCCGCGAAACCGAAAGTAAGGAAGCGCTGGTCGGCTCAACCTGCATTTCAGCCACCACTAATAATAACAAAATAACGATAGAGACAAAACGATATATTTATCGAAAATGGGCCCATTAACAAGTGTAGATTCATCCACATTAATATGAGACTTTTTTGTTGTCGCAGAATTTTTCGTTCTGCCGCTGGAGAAACTCCTGGTTGTCCCTTTAATTAAACAGCTTCAGAGTAATTGTGATGGTTAAATGACTTGTTCCAGGGAGAATGGAGGCTCTCTGCCTTCCACCTAGCGTCTCTTGGCTGAAAACCAACATTGCAAGATCAGAGCTTCCGACCCGGTGTCCCAGCTCTCGTCTCAGCGGCACCGCGACACAAACGTAACGCACCCCGTAACCCCGTAACAAATGCACATGGCCAGGAGGAGGAGGGAGGAGGGTTAGCAAAACTTTAATATAACTTTATTAGCACTTTAAGAATATCTTTTGCTTCTCTAATTTTCCTAAGTATATCTTCAATTAGCATGAAATTCAAAGAATACTCTCTTATTTCTCCTTTCTAAAGGGTTGTGTCAGATGCCACCCATGTGGCAGGCGCTGATGTTTAGCTGTTGGTACTTAAGTGTTCGATGTGATTTTTGGCACGATCCCCGACTCTTCTGTTGAATTTGGAAATGGATCCGACCTCTGATTGTACGCACTCGAGGATATGATAACTCCCCTTGCATGCCAGAGGAACAGGTTTGTCCATTGGGGCCGTGCAGCCAGCCAGGTGGATGGATGGACGAGGGGGGGGGGGGGGGGTGGGGGGGGTTAGAAAAGTTTACAGGCAAAACAACACCTGCTTTTTTGTCGGTTTACATGGGACATCCATCCGGTCATCGTGGGGTATCGGCTTTACAGGGGGATGATGGGAAATGTAGGATTAAGCTGCGTGGATGTACCCCAAAAAGCTGCTTTTCTGTGTGAAATGACCCTCAGTTGTTGTTGTGTCTCTGGAAGAACATGTCAGCTCCAGTTTTAGTGCTGAGGTGAGAGCAACAGTTCACCGAGGGGTTAGAAGAAGTATAAATAGAACAATGTGTCACTGAACTGCGCGTGTGTGCCAAGAATCCGCCGATCTTCAATTATGCCAAAACAGATAAAAAACCATAATTGCCTCAGTGAGAAGCTGGTTCATGTCGGGAGATGTGTTGCTGCCACACCACTCTAATTGAACTTTCTCTGTAAGGCGTTGTGAGAAAAACAGGCGGTAACTATTTATACAGCTACACACCTGACCAGGCATCTATCCAAACAAAAGGTCTTGAACCCAGCCCTTGCGTGCCTATCCAACCCAGACATCTGATTAATTATAGTGTGGCCGTTAAAGGCAAAGAAAAACTAGCTGATGAAAAGTCAGTGAGTCTGCAGGCTCAACCTGTCCAAACAGCATCATGCGTGTTAGCTTGTAAAAAAAATCCTCCGCCCCTGCCCCCTCTCTCTGTGTCTTTCCTCCCCCCCACCCCACTCCCTTAACCCCCCAAACACCCCCTCCCCCTCCCCTTCCTTCTCTGCTCCGGGCCCATTCGTGCAGACAAGGTAAAACATCTCCCTCGCTGTGTCAGAGCCCCGCAGGTGGGCCCCGCGTGTTCAGGTAGATAATATCACTGTTACTATAGACTGTGTTTGGGTTAGCTTGAAAACACTTTTCACGGCAGCAGCAAAACAAAGTGCTTTGCAGTGCGTGATAACAGCGGGAGCTGCTCCCTACAAATTAACCTGTGGAAACACTTTGGCCTCGCACGACACACACACACGTAATACCTGCTCCTCCTCCTCCTCCTCCCTTTTTCTTTTTTTTTTAAATCAAAGTTTACATCATGTTCCTCTGGGAGCAGGGAACAATTTTATGAGCCTTAGAGATTTAGGACATTTCTCTTCTATGTGATCCACCAAAGGAGCCATGTTAATCCGAAACAGTGTAATAAGCCTTTAATGTCCTGGCGGTTATGTCAGAGAAGCGAGCTGTCTTATGTCCAGATTGAAAGCATTGGCCTGATTGGACAAGTCACTCTGGTTCTAATCTGCATACTGCTTGTGCAGTAGACTTTATAAATGGACTTTCTTTAAACAAAAAGAGGCATGAATAGCTCGAATGTGCTCAGGGCCAGAAGCTGGGATGGCTTCCATAAACAGATCACCCAGGTGGTCCATGTGTGAGCGGGGGAACGGAGAGACGGCTGCTGCTGCTGCTGTTACAGTCACAACCCTGGGTCTCTTTATGTCAGGAGCTTCCTTTGTGTCCAAGCTGAAGTCTGAACTTTTAGGATGAGGCGGTTATTGTCACCAAATGAGTTGAAATGCTCAAAGACATGATAGAAGACGGATTTTGTGACTGAATTTACTTGATAATAAACGAAATGTCAGTTTCAAGTGACTTTAGTGATGACTTTGTTGCCTTTGTGAACTTTTTTCTTTTACAAATCACGTCTGTGCTACTGTCAAAGCTCATTGTCGTTGATCGAATCAAGATATTTGACTACAGATTCCACCTCTTGGCCAGGAGCAGGAGCAGGGAGTCTGAAGTCAATGCACTTGAAGTCAATGCACATGTCTTGCTCCGTTGTTTTAGGTATATTTTGATTGAGAAAGGAATTCTTACACCAATTAAAAAAAATAATCAATCACAGGGCCATGGCTCGATTGGTCACCATGGAGGAGAAGGAGACAGTAACGTGTCGTCTGCAAACTTCAAGATGTCTGTTTGTGTTTGACATGAACAGATTCACAGTGATCTCTTGGTGTCCAGCCGCCACAGTTTTTCATCCTCACTTTCTTAAATGTATTTATCATAATATTATAAATTACTACAACGTTTCAATTGTTTAACATAAGCCGAGGCGCATTAACTGAAAAAAAGTGAGAGTCAGGTGAATGAATAAAGATAAAAAAAAGACCTAAATCATAATTTTAAAGATGTGCACTTGAGTCTGAAACCTTCAAGTCTGAACTTCGTCACCTGTGAGAGACTGTGAGGAAGGCATATTACAGTTTACAAATAAAACATATGATGAACTTCTACAGATTAAACTCCACAACATCATGTAATATAGTTCATATTGGCTCCACCACAGTCAAATACACCAGTGAAACCCTTCAGACAAGTACTGTATCGGATGATATTCGTGTGTCAACTGACTTGGTGACTAACTTAAAGGAACCAAATCACATCATTTTATGTTTACTTTTTAATTCTTCTTTCACTTAATGTATGATTTTCAATGCAGGACGTTTATTGTGCTCATGAATTACTATTTTACTCACTTAATGATTTTATACTTCCTGTTTCACTGACTTTAATTCAATCCAATCGCCCATTGTTTCTCACACATTTCTTTTTTTAAAACATGCACATGAATAAACTATAAATGAACTTGGTCTGATTTGGAAATCAACAGAAGTGTCAGTGCCAAAAAAACGCCCACAACACGGGTCCCTCTTGTTCCATGCACACCCTTTTTTTTGTGTGTCACGGCACACGCAAAAAAAAAAAAAAAAAGGAAGGTCATAGGTCTAAAAGTTTTTCGGTCTTAAGCGGCAGGTTTGTCAAACGAGAGATTATCTAGCTCCTCTTAAAAACTAATTCTTCAGGTCCGGCACCGAGACGACTGCGACCGTAGTAAAAGACTGTGCTTGTTTATACTCAGTAGTAGTTTATATTGTGAGCTGCCTCACACACACACACAGACACACACAGAGACGCTCAGCCGGCCACGCCACAACGGCTCGAGGTCGACTCGATGGAAAAATAAATTCCTCACACCTACACACGCACGTCATTTGACGAGCACATCCCTCATCTTTGAGACAGGTGAGGGATCACGCTAACAATACCAGACGCCTCTGTGCTTTATGCAATGTTTAGATAGCATTTTGCATGACTAGCATGTTTTCTTGACCTCTCTTATCGAAGGTTGAGCGTGTTTTGCGAATGACATTGACCCCCGTGATCCACTGTCCCATCACCCGGTGTAAAGCAGCCCCCTATCTAGCCTCTTATCACACTGACCTGCGTTCTTATGAGGCGGTGGGTGGGTTTGTGTGCTCACTGATGGTTTATGTACAGTGAGCGTGACAGATCACCTGTCACATGCTGCTGCTGCTGCCCGGTCATTCCCTCATTGCATTGTCCAAACACACTTTGTGCGACCATTATGCTCCTTTGGCCGTGTTTGTCTGAGAAAAGGATTAGCGTCCAAAATATGAGGAAACAAACGGTGACAGTATGGGCAACCCGGCTATTGTTTCACAATGTTTGATAGCGTCAGGTAACAGCAGCGAGTGAGTCAGAGCTTTTGGTTGTGTGCCATCGCGTGTGTGTCGAGCAGTTTAGGGCCGGTGAGTGTGTGAGTGTGTGAGCGTGTAGGCACAATTGAAAATAAAACCGGTTTTCTTGTGAAATGTTGTTTTGACAGATATCAATAGCGCAGGGATCACCGTGTACTGGGGGTTCCCTCCACGGTCACAAACAGAGCTAATTTTGATTTACTGGCTTTAATTGAGTCTCAGGTTTGGTATTCGGGCTTAGGCTGTACCTACTAATACCAAGCCGATGAATCAGGTCTGACATTACTCACATGGGTTTTGGACTACGATGGGAAGGAGTGCGTGTTTGTCTGTGGCTTAAGCGCTGCAGAAGTTTCTGTTATTGTTTTTGTTCGACATGTTAGCTCTCTGACTGCAGCTCTAAAAATAACACCAAGCCCATAATTATGGTTTTAACCTAAAGCCCCCCTCTCCTTCACTCCCCTTCCCATTCTCCTGCTCAGCACCTGCGCTGATTTATGGAGTGTGTGTGTGTGTGTGTGTGTTTTCCAGGTGATTTACTACACGGCTGCTGTCAGTCTCGTCAGACATAATGCAGCCCATAATGTCTGTGGAAACTATGGCTCATAGCATCAGGCGCTAGCTAGCCCTCGACAATAATAATAATGAGTTTATTTACGGTGGCACCACTGTGCTGGCATGTGAAGGTGTGGTGCTGTGGATAAATTGTCACCTCTCGGAGTTTCTCTGCTGCTGCTGCTGGTGATGATGATGATGAAGATGAGCGCCTCGGGCCGTGTTGACAGTGAATTAGACAACAGGACTCGGCCTCAGAGTGTTTACACATGTACGACAGAGGAAGAGTCTGCACTCAGTCATGTGAGCAGCAGCTGGGCCGGGCCACGGAGCATGACATGCTCATAGTGACATGGCAAACATGAAGATGCTGAACAGAACAGGTAATATTTACATAGGGTTACAGTGTATGAAGCCTGGTGCAGTATATATACAGTATATATACATAGTGGAGCTGTTAAAGTTAATGGCATAATTATATGTTCATGCAAATTCCTTTTAACGTGGCCTACATTTCTGGTGATGGGCGTGTGAGGCAGTGATGATATAAAGAGAAAAATAGAGAAAAATAACAATATATTTTTCATTCATATAATAATCAATAATAGATAAAGATTTATTAATAAAAATATTAACTTGGACAGCTCTGTCTCACACTGGCCACTTCCATCAGTTATACCCCGGCTTCTGATTGGGTATTGGGCATGGGTGAGCCAGATTACCTGCTAGAGAGAGACAGAGAGAGGGGAACAGAACGAACAGGGTGCACCAACACACCCACACAAAAACAGAAGAAAACAAATCATCTAACAATGCCACTTTTCTTTTTTAATGCATGATTAAAGCATGTTCTGTTGAATTGACCTTTTATGACCTTGAGTCAGAGCTGTCTGGAGAACAACGTTAGCAGGTTGTAGGCGTTCAGTCTTTACGTCCACCGGCTCACTGTCGACCAAACAAATGCTGAAAATGTGCAGCAGCGACAAAGAGTTTTCAGTTCAACTCTGGAAATGAATCAACTCATACTGTAGTTGCAGGCTGTAGCCAGATTATCATGCATGTGACAATAACGTAACAGCGTACGTGGGCGACAAACGTTTTTCGTGCAACTCAGGAAATGAAATGAACAGTCTTTGCTAACTCAGATCGATAGTGAAAAATGTGAATAGCATGTTCAGCTGCACGGCCCTGCGGGATCGGCTTAGTGGCAAAACCAAGGTTATTTACAGTTACTGTCGATGTGAAATAAGTTACCACAAAAGTACATTTAGCCTTTATTAAAGGTAGGGTTGGAGATCCTGGAGAAACGGTTCCAGCAGGCCACATTTTGAAAATACACAAGTCAAAAGTCCAAGCCCCAATGTAATCCCAATGTGAGCGATGCAGCTTTCCGCGATACTATCGCATGTCACTGCGCAGCATCACTAACTGTCCTCATTGGCTCATTCACGTGAAAGAAAACACTACACATAATAAACCATCCAGCATCAAGCTTAGAGCTACATCACCACCTACCAGACTTCAGTGTGGTACATTGCATCACTGGCGTTGTCTTTTCCGCGGTCGTAACTCGTTGAAGACTCTGATCGCGCATGCAATTAGTGCGGTGAGCGGTACGCGCAGAGGTGGGAGGGATGGAGAGACACGGCAGCTTGAATGACACATCACGATCCAATTGACTTTAATGTCCCATTCCCAATGATTGGATGCTGTTTTTACAGGATTGTCCGTCCCACCGGTGACTGACTTTTTTCATTTTTGTGAAAAAGCATTTAATTAATTTGTTGCAATAGGAGTGTGAAGAAGATTTCAAGCTATTTTGTAAAAGATGCTCCAAAGTAGGATCTCCATTAACCCTACCTTTAACAGGTTAAATCATTCAGAGACGTTACAGTGTCAGGGAAGGGAAACCCAGTGCATGCAGCCATTATGTCATAGCCATAATGGGGGATCTAATAAACAAACAAACAAACTGTGAGTTGTCCTACAACAAAGTTGAGTAACTTAAGGGAAATCTCCACCTGTTTAATGTCTCTATCTACAGTACATCAGTTGTGCCGTGGCTGGAATGAGGTTTGTACTCAAATTGCACAAATACATTGTTCTGCTCTGGAACGGATGGAAGCCTCAGAGGTACAAAAAAATTTGTTTTAAGATTTATGGCTGGTATCGTGCTTGTGTTTTCCCAGACTCCCACGCGATTTACAGTCAGTCTTCCTTTGAAATGAGATGTTGAATGTGATAAAACCCTCCCTCAAAAAAAAAAAGTTGTGGTTAGCTTGAAAAGAAAACAGAACAGTTTGTAAATAGGTACGGTGGCCCAGATGTGTTCCTCAGAGGCAGCCATGTGCTTTACCAGCAGTCAGGACCAGAGATGTAACAACAATCTTATCACACTTCTCCTCCTCTGCACACTCAGTAGAGCAGCTCCACCAGCGCCGCTATCAGTCCGCTCATCGCCGCTCTGTTTCTGCTGTAGCCAGATTATCACGCATGCGACAATAACGTGCCAGCGTATGCGGGCTTTTTCTGTCAGTTCAGAGCGCTGGCACGCTCAGCGTGGTGTGTGACATCACAGAGGCGGGGCCACAGATCTGATCTGACTGCATGGAGCAGCCACACAACGCACTTGCAAAGCGTAGCATGACAACACAGTCCACGAACCAATCAATCAGATACTGTCACTAAGCTTTAAAGAGCTGTTTTTTTGTTTTTTTGTTTGTTTGTTGTCTTTTTTCTTTTTTTTTTAACCTCGCTGAAAGATGTGTTTGTGTTTTTAAGAGCACATCAGACTCCCCGAGAGGTCTTAACACTTCAAAGCAAACACAAAACTAGATTTTTGTTCTTTTGATCTTCAAATGAAGTTTTGAACGAGGAAAACATCAAGTGAAGATTCTGCTCTTTGTTTCGCCTTTTCATGTTTTACCTTTTGAACTGGGGATAACAAGTGAAGCGGCAGAGTTACCACTTTTTAGCTGCTAGCGTGGCGAGCATTTTTTACAATGAACAAATACTACACAGACACACACACACACACACACACACACACACACACACACACACACTCAACACACAGTTTATCTTAACATCATCATCAACTTTTCTAGTCCGATCGTAGTCATCATGAAGTGAGAGCAGGAGAGTAGAGATATCTATTGATATACAGTATGTTATGCTTAGACATCCATATTACACGCATCAATCCTCACTGACTTAACATAAACCTTTTGCTAAATACCACAAATAGCCTACTATGATATGGACTAGACTAATGTATGGTGGCCAGTAAGGGTCAAGGCTAAAAAGGAGTCACGGAAAGGCGGAGAAGTAGTTAACACAATTTTTTTAAATGTAAAAAATCTGAAGCAGGCGTATCCATATATTACTACTTTAGAAACAGCTTCACAAACAGGAGACTCTGACTTGTAGTTACTGATCCAGGAAATAAAAGCACCAGATGATCTGACTGGTGCAACAGGATGGGCTGGGACCTCAAGTCTTGCCCCTATTCTTATCAGCGTTTGCCACTGTAAACCATCTTTGCTTTGTTTTTTTTTATTGTGTGTGTGTGTGTTACTTTGTCTTTGTCTGTTACTGTTTGTATTAGTGTACTTGGCACAGACCAACACGTCAGAGCTGATGGTGAGGTGGTGTGAGGGACAAAAAAAAAAAAAAAGAAAGAAAGAAAAGAGAAACACTCAGGTGAAGGAATGTGGCGTAGAAAGTGCATTAAAAAAGAGACCTGCGACGTCATTTTGGAAAACAAAAGACACAAATATGTTAACAGTCATGTTCTGGATCCAGTAAAAGCAACAAACAGTCTCCACACAGGTGCGTGAGAATTTCTTACACTTCATTTAATGAGCTGAGCTCTCGGATCAGATAAGCCTTATCAGATCTGCGCGCGAGTCATTCTGTATAAACATCCAAGATAATCTGTGTGTGTGTGTGTGTGTGTGTGCCAGTCAGTGTGTTTGTCTGCGCACACACACACACACAGTCGTACAAGTGTGTAGAATATGTGGTTGCATGTTTATATAGGACAGATCTCAGAACAGGAGCTCAGGTTCAAACCCAAGCAGGCAGGGCAGTAAATCTGAACTGGCAGACTGCCGCGGGGCGAGCAGGACGGCTGTGACTGACAGGATCTCTCTCTCCGTATACTCTCTACACCTGAGCAGATCCACGCCGTCTCGGGCCAGGTGCATACCCCACATAGCTGTACCCTGTCTCTGTGTCTGTGCATCGGAGCTTTCACAGAGAGCGTGTGCTAATCCTGCAGGTATTTGCTCTGAATTTTACCTCCGGGGTAAATATCATCGAGCTTTTCACTCAAAATCTCAGCTGAGAACTGGTCCCTGAAAGCTTATTAACATTTGACCTTTCTAGTATTTCAGCAAAAAAATCTGCCAAATCCTCTCACTGATCTAGATTTTTAGAACGTCTTGACAAAAATTGAACTTTAATATGAACTTTTATTAAGCTCAAATAACTTAATTCGACAGTCAAACTCTATCAAACACAAAGAACAATGATTTTATTGATCTTGATTGATCTAAGCTCTTGTACCGGTTTTAGCACTAATGATCCAACCTTTAACCGTGTTAATCTCTGACATTTTTAAGGTGTGTCTGATCATAACTGCAGCATTAATGCATCAACCCTGGTTAATAAACCATATGAAGGTTTCCCACAGGGTTTTTTACACTTCAGCTGCTGCTGCTAACAGATGGAATATAATATTTAGGCTTACAAAGCTGTGAATAGGCCTAAACATCACATTGCACTAGCCGAATACGACCTGTTTTGTTGCTAGTGGTTGAAGTGATTACGAGCAAATGTAAAAACCCAGTGATGTAATTCCTTTCTTTCTTTTCTTTCTTTTTATTTATTCCAGCCAAGGCAATTTCACAATTTCCCAATAATGTATCAAATCACAAAATTTTCTTATTCCTTGGTTGGAAGGGAGCAGAGAGAAGATACATCGAAGTCGTGGTGGATCAACAGGTGAAAAAAAAACACACAAACCAGTAATTTATGTTTTTTTATCTTTTAACATTCATGAGTGTTGAACCGAGATAAATATGTTGTTATCAGTGTGTAACCATGACAACAAAGATTGTACAAATGTCAAAGGAAGTAGTAGGCCTAGGCTACTTATTTCAAATCCTCAAATAGCAATCTTTTCCTTAACCTGAACAAGCTGTGATTATTATCGTGTAGTAACCACGGCGACGATCACTTTAGGCCTACGCTGGTCTTGGTACAGTGGTGTGTAGCTATGTTTATAATGGTAACCATGAAAACGCAGCTCCCTATACTATACTGTAGGCATGTCTGCAGGAGGTATATCCAAAGAGGTATAGGTATAGGTTGTATCAGAGTCGGAAAAGACTTATTTGGTTGTAATGTGTAGATTGGGTTCTCAAAGCACACACACACACACACACACACACATACATGCATCCCTTTCAGCATATGGAGCTCCTGCTGATGTGCGTAGGCTGAGGTTGGTATGCAGAACCAGACATTCCTCCCACCTGTCGCCTGACGCCACTCGTCTGACGCTGCAGCTCTGAAGCAGAGTGACGCATTAGGCAGGGACTCACCTGGGCCACAGGCGCATCACTGTTATTGTTTTCTTTCAGCCCAGAGGATGTTTTACAGCCAATTACTGAGCGTTGGACACACCTCTGCTAGAATCTATTGTTTCAGATAGTGTAAACAAGGCCTGTTCAGTGGTATGTTAGTGTGTTGGTAACTTGTAAACAGGATGGGTCTAACGACTCCGTTGCACAGCTCTTAGATCAGTTTAAACTTCAGTTGTCGGATTTATGCAGTGAAAAGGAAGTTGTTTTAGTTTTTAAATGGAGTTAATGTATTTGGTTTTGTTTGCTTTCTCTGTGTGTGTGTGATGCGTGTGCGTGAGCCAGGTTTATCGTATCCTGATAAAGGAAACTGTGGAACACCTGCCAAAATACTGGTTACTTTGGTACACACCAAAAAATCAGTGTGTGTGTGTGTGTGTGTGTGTGTGTGTGTGTGCGCACATGTGTGTATGTGTGTGTGTTTTGTTGTCTGCCAGGCCGATAAGCAGATAAGATAAGTAACATGTAAGCAGAGTCATGGCGGTAGCAGGCGAGTCGCACGCCATGAGCTCCTCAAACATCTCCTGTTCCTTCGCCCGTTTCTCCTCATGCATCCGCACACTGCAGCAGAGATGTGGCTGCATGTATGCATCCTTCACATGAGTGTGTATATGTGTGTGTGTGTGTGTGTGTGTGTGTAGGCATGTGGTGTCTAGCATGAGAAACGCAGCAGGGGTTTTGCTCCGTCGCTCTGCAGAGTGAGGGAGGGGGGAGCGAGGGGGGCCAAGCTGTGATAACAAACTCCATTCACTTCAGAAATAACAACACAGCACTTAGTGAACCGCGGGCGCTTTTCCTCTGGGAGCCACTGATCTGTCCGAGCAGAGAGCTCCCCTCATTTACTGTCATTAACTGTTACATCACAGGATGGAGCCCCCGCTCGGCCACGGCTGGATCGCTTATCTGCTCCTTTTTGCACTTTGCACACACGGACACACCTGCTCGTGCACATGAACACATACCCAGAGAAAGGCACAGTTACATATAAATGTTTTAGACCATACAAAAGAATAGGACAACACAATCTGTCTTTTTGTGTCCATTTTTTGCTGCACTTGTATGTTTTTTATTATATTTCCCAATTTACACTGCAGCATTTAATACAGTTCCATTTCCAGTTTTAATGTAGGGATTAAAACATTTGGAAAACAATTACATATTCAGTCTTAATCCACTTTAAATGGAGCAAAAAGTCTCTGTTGTTCTTGTCTTGCACTGCAGCAGGGAGCGTTTATACAAATGCACTGTGATCATATCATTTTGGGCTCCACAAAAATTATGTGTAAAGTTCAGACTGTAAACTTTGCTAAGCGACGACAACATGCGGGGAGCCAGAGTTGTGAGCCGGTGAGGCAGGCAGCACATGTGGTTTAGGATTTACACTACAAACTGGAGAGTGTTTTTCTCTCTGACTCATCCAGTTTCCTATTTTATAGCCCTGTATTTTTAGGTCATGCACAAAAAAACATTGTTTCTCTGGTCTAGGACAGAACCTGTGAATATGTATTTAAGAGCGAATGTGTTTGTTGAAAACAGAGCCACAAGGTCAAACCACTCAGTTTGTGTCAAGCTCAAACAGTGGAGGACACACTAACTGGACTTTAAAGCATTGCAAAGCCAAAGTCATTATATGAGAAGAAGTTGTTTGAGACTTATTTCATTAATTATATGATACAGCATTGTGCATTTAAAAGAAATCATAAAAAAAATGAGAGAGCCCGACATTCTGATGCAGCATTATAATTTTAATCTCTGTGTGAATCGGCACTTTGCAGCCTCGGCGAGTTCTTTAGGGTCTGATGAGCCTATAAAACCTTGAGTTAGATCTCCTGTGGGACCGTCATTTTTATTTAGTTTTACTGAAATGTTTTATGGTCCATGAGAGATGTGAAAACACTCAGTGCGAGCTATAAATACGAGTAAAAACAACAACAAAGACATCAAGTGTCTTGACGTTTTTGCAGGCTAGCTGGTTAGCTCTAACATCTGTTCAGATTCCTGCTGTTGACTTCATTCTTTCTCTTCATTCGAACGTATAAGTGTCACAAAAAGCATACTTCATTCTTCACTCCAGGCCTAAACAAACATGCTGTGAGCTATTTTCTCATCTTAAAATTGTCTGTCCTTCTGTCTCTTCTCAGCTCTTGCCCTTCTTCCAGCTTGGCCAGAGGTCATCGGTCCGTCTGAGAAGCTGCCAGAGGAGCAGTGTTACTGTCACGGTAATAATGACAGAAGATTAGCATCTGTGTGACCTTTGAACCTCACTGTGACGGTGAGGTCAGCGGTGGTGGTTGAGCTGCAAGCTAACCGCTCCGTGCCCTTTAACCCAAAAACGTCTCAGCAAACAACATCATTTGTCCATTTGGAGTTAAAGGAGCATCTGTAACCTACATGTTTGAACCTCATACATCAGAGTTTTTTAGTGAATGTTGGAAAATTGTCATTTTTTTTATTCTCATGTCTTATCAGCTTAAATTAACTGCCTGTTTTACAGATAAAAACAAACCTTTATCAGCGTAAGTCTACATTGCTACAGTGATGTTTGTCCTCAATCTTGGAATGAGTGTGAACTAAAATCTTGTTTTTATCTGTTCATCTGGATTTTTGAATCAATTGTAAACATAAAAAAGTATGTTCTTGTAGCAAATAAGATTTTGTCAAGCAAAGTTCAATGTGAGGTTTAAATTGGGTTTTGGTTACAATTTTCAGGAGATGTGTTTCAGGTATTCATGGTCCTCAGAGGACACATCAAATTCATGTCATGGTTTGTGTCTTTTGTCCCCTGTTTAGTTCCTGTTTTATTTTGAAGTTCTGAAGTTCATCCTGTGTTCTCCCTCTTGTGATTACCTGATGTGTCTCACCTGTGTCTGATTGCACCACCTGTGTCCTGTTCCCGGTTGTTGTCGGTTTGTCTGTTGTGTACCTGCGCTGTGTTTGTACCGTGTTCGTCCTATGTTTTGGGTTTTGCGCTTCATCTTCTTTGAGTTTCTGCGTCGTTTTCTTTTTGTTTCTCCCCTGTAAGTAATAAGTCTTGTTTTTGTCCACCGTACCTGTTTCTTGAGTTCTGTCACATTTGGGTCCCTTGAGAATCCCCAAGCTGCACTATTTTCTATCATTCATATTTAATAATATCGCATATACAATACAATACAATGTCGGAGCTGACAAACCCAGAATAAATTTGGTTTGGTTCCCATCAGCTCTAACTCTGGAGCATTTTAGCATCTTTCAGCTCATTGTTTTGGTTTCGTGGCTATCACCATAACAACCTTATCGGTAACCCTTTAATTTACAGGCTGCTAATTACGTGATAATGTCAAGAAATAGCCAAGAAATAACAATTAATTGCGTCATCATGTTTAGAAATAGCCTAGAAATAACAGTCAATTTCATAGTAATGTCAAGAAATATAGCTAAGAAATAATGATTGATTGCAAAGACTTGGTGGAGAAAAATTCTTGCCTTTCCCAAAAAAAATCATGAAAATCTTTTGCCTTTATGAAAAACATGACTTTTCTATTAAATTGACCGTTATTTCTTGGCTATTTATGACATTATCACGTAATTAGCGGCCTGTAAATTAAGTAAAGGGTTACCACCTTAATCTTATAGCTCTAAGATGTCATGGTCCTGTTTTTGTTTAGCAGCCCAAAAACGAACTACTCCTGCTTTAACTAACTCTCATGATCTACTTGTATGAGGTAACTATACAGAATGCTAATATGATAACATGGGCAGGTGCATGGAAACCGTGTGATAAATACATCTTCATGTGATCTATTCTGTAGCTGCAGATGTTTGTGTCTCTGCAGCAGGAGGACTGAAGTTTCCAACCTGCCTGTTTAATTCACACAGTCTGTCACATCCCGAGACACAGAGACCGTGTGAAACGTCGATCGCCGCCGCACATTCTTTCCAAAAGAGCCTCTGGTGGGAGTGGAGGTTAATGGCCCAGGTGAGAATGGCTGAGGTATGTGTATGTGTGTCTCCGTCCATATGCAAGTTGTGAAAAACACAAACATTCATGCACGCACATAGGTTGCATATTACTCAATCAGCTGCTCTCAAGTACACACAGACACACACACACACACCTGGTTACACAACACACTCCCATCACCTGTCTGTTTTCATAATGATTTTCATACCGATGCAGATGCCTCATGCCTTTTGGGAACTAGTTTGAGTATGTGAGAGCACGTGTCAATGAAAACACGGTGTTCTCATCAGAGGCTGAGACCAGCACCTGGAGCAGGTAAATATTGACTCAACTGTCAGAACAATATTTTTGATATTCAATAAACTTTATTGACTGTTATTCACTCATTAAATTAGATGGAAGTATGTGAAATTGGTGCTGAAACGCGAGACACTAGGTGGAAGGCAGAGAGCCTACATTTTCCTCAAAACAAATCACTTAACCATCACAATTACTCCGAAGCTAAGCTTAAGTAAGGTACAAATCTTGCATAGTTCCTCTTTAAAGGGATAGTTCAACATTTTGGCAAATTGGCCTATTGCCATAATCCCTATAGTTTTAGGAGTAGGTTCGTTACCTTTAATTGCCGGTGCAAGCTATTTTTCGATCCGCGGGGCAGAGACGTGAGGTCTGCGCGGCGTGCAGTACTTTCGCCTTTCCCTCGTCAAACTCATCAAATACACAATCCAACAACTCCAAAACGCTCTCGTGGGCAAGTTGTGACCTGCACATTCACCACGCTATGAGATAATAACCTAACATTACGAGACTGAGTTGTTTTCGAGGTAAATGCAGCCGGAACCACATTCCAGACACGGCTGCTGGGCGGAGGGATTTCAAAAGCAAAAGTAGTTCTGAATGTTTGCTAAATGTGTCGTAATGTTATACGTTATTATTCTATAGCGTGGCGAATGTGCAGGTCACAACTTGTCCACGAGAGCGTTTTGGAGTTGTTGAATTGTGTATTTAGTTTGATGAGGGAAACGCAAAAGTACTGTGCGCCTCCGTTGCGTTAGCTGAGCAGCTCACGTCTCTGCACCGCTGATCTAAAAACAGCTTGCACTGACAATTAAAGGTAATAAACCTACTCCTAAAACTATAGGGATTATGGCAATGGGCCAATTTGCCAAAATGTTGAACTATCCCTTCTTGCTCTGCTTTGGTCTCCACCACCTCTTTGGGAAAATATCTTTGTCTTTAGCTGCTGAATGTTTCACTGTCTTCACCAGCTCGTCTCTAATTGTCCGTCTGTTGTCTAATGTGTGAACAGAGAGGACGTCAGAAACCTGCCGACTGCAAAACCACAACAGAGAACTACCACCAGGCCCCTCAGATTCCTCCCAGGCTACGTTCGTGTCTTCTGGCAGGGTCAGCAACGATGTGGCAAGCGTCAAGGTCAAAGGTCAGTGATGGTCATCGGCCCCCGGCTGGCCACCAGCACAGGTTGGTTTCCTCAGGCGACCACAGTGACCCAGTTGAACCTTTGACTGCTCACTGGATGAACGATACCAGTGTTAGGCAACGTTGAAACACTCAAACCACCAAAACAAGCCCTCAGATACATGCCCTTAAAAGTACACACTCATACACACACATACACACACACACAAAAGCATGACAGGTCTGCATCAGCTCCTCAGAGGTTGTTTGGCTTTAACCTGTGTGTGTCTCAGTAAACAGTGTTTTGAACTCGGGGTTTGAAAGAAGAAGTTTATGCTCCTGTCGCCTGCTCTTTTAAAGCCTGACACTCTCAATGCATATTTATCTAACAGCAAAAGACACAAAAACAGTCATATGCATGCACACACACACACACACACACACACACACATACACAATCTGTATAGGCTCGAAATGGCTCAACCTTGCACAGATTACCTCTCATCTCTGTCAATGGAAGGTTTTCCCCTCTGATTTCAGGACCTTTTTTTGGGTCTTTTAAGTAAACTAATCTTTGAGCAAATACCACAGGCTGTTTCTGAAGTCTGCACATAATGGAAAGTCTTAATATATCCGAATAAGAGCAAACAGACTCAACAACAGGGATCACTGGAAGTTTGGGATCAAAGCTTCGGGGGCACAAAGGCAGAGATTTAGCATGTTAGAGTGATCGTCACTCTTTCACAGCCAAGTATTGTCTCTGTGTTTCTCTCCTCAAGTTCTTTGAATTCCTGCTCAGTGTAAAACGCTTATTGTTATCCGTGGGGTTTTTACTGCCACAAACCATGTTCTTAAACATCTCTACTCTGCCTTTTCAGTCTCCCCTCTATTGAAGGAAAGATTAAAAAAAAAAAAAGGGAAGGGAAGGAGGGTGAAAAGAGCCGGAGAACATCAAACAGAATAACACGGCGGGTTCATGTTTTTTGCTGTCGGGTTATTGTCGGCAGACTTGACCGGGGTGTAGTGAATCCCAGCGGCTTGCAAACACCTCTTTTCTGTGGTTGTGTTTTAAGTGGTTGTTGTGGTGGTGGCCCAGTTGCCATGTGTACTAGGCGTGTTCCAGGTGTATTTGTACAAGATGCAGAGTTTCTGTGTGCATAAGAAGACTCTCTCCTCATCCCTGCTCCGTTTTTCCTTTTTTTTTTAGTCATAAAAACCGTTTGATGATTTTGGCATCGCTGATCCCGCGGGGGTTTGTCATCATCAGATCCCGATGCAGAAGTGGAGGCATTCATTGCACAACGCAGAGTTTAAATTATTTTGTTTCCAAGGTAGCAGGCCCGGAGTTATCGCCTCCCACATTACACTTAAACAAACAGGTTTCATTGTTGTGAGGGCTGATCTGTACGAGCCCTGCGGTTGATTTGATTTAGTTTGATTCATTAGAGACTATTACACACTGCTTCCATCTGATTGTATCTGTTGATAAGCGCCTCCGCTGCAGATTGTCCCTTCATTTATCTTCTGAAATCTCTCCCTCCACCTCGCCGTCACAGCCGCGTGGGAGGATTTAAAACCGCTGCTGGTGTTTGTACAGCACACCTGTGCAAAGCAGCTCAACACATTAACCAGTGTTGAGGTTGTTGTGTTGAGTCATGGACTTAATTGTCCATACTTACACATCACATCCACATGTTGTTCTGTGGCAGCATGTTACACAGAAAATCACGACTTGAATTCAGAAGAAAGTGAAGAAACACACAGACACACACGCCCAGTGTTTTTTTCTTATTTTTTCCAAAGTATCCGATTACACCAGGAAATTACACAGCAAAACTAATTTGTGCATCCTGAGAAAAATGGGCAAGGCAAGTTTATTTACATAGTGGCATTCAGACACAAGGCGATTGCTCCAGAGGCATGGACGTGTATTGAAAATAATTCATTACAATGACATGAAAATATAGTTAAAAGACAATACACTGAAGTAAGAATATAAATAGTTGAAATAATTACAGTGTTCTATGTAACTTCTTGATAAGACAATCATGTTTTAAGCCTTTATCAGACAGTTTAAGCAGGAAATTTAGCTCTTTAGCATCAGGCTGCAACATAAAACACAAAGTGGAGGTGTCCAGAAACTTTCTCCAAAGCATCCAGACCCCTCATGTGGTCATATGGGACAAGTTTACTCGCTTTAAGTTCCTGTGTGGGCGAAGAGTCCTTATAAACACCATTGAAACTGGACCATATCACTACACTGGCTTCCTGTGAGCCAAAGGATAGACTTTAAACTCTTACTGTTGGTCTTCAAAGCCCTGAATGGTCTCGAACCAAACTACATGCTAGATTTCTTACTGTAGGTCCATTTAAGCATCCAGACCCCTCAGGTCGTCTGGGGACAGGTCCACTACTGTGAGTGCCTAAAACTATTTACACTCATTTGTGAGAAATGAGATTCTCTGGATTGATGAAATGAGAAGTATTGACTTGTTCGGAGCTTTGGGGAATTTGTTGAGAAGAAAATCCTTAAATCCAGGAACATAAAGCTTCAGTCATGTTGGACCCAAGAAGAAAAAGCTTAAATTGAGCACTTCGAGGGTGTAGATTGATATTATATTGATTGATTTTTACTTATAGCTGCATGTGAATAAAGTGAAGGGGTCTGAATATTTCCTGAACAGAGTCTGTTATATACTGGGATTGAAAAATCTGTAGAAATATGCATGTTTATGTGTGACCCAGGCATCTGAAACGTGTTGAAAAGTGAAATTGTCACTTGGAAACTCTTCCTGTGTGTCTCTTTAGAAGTTGTCTCCCTCTTTGTTAATATCCCCTCTTTTTTAATTGACTTGGCACTGCTTCATACACTAATCAACCTTTTGGTAAACAAGGCCGTAGATCGCATATTTAAAGATTACACCAGAAAGCTTTTGTTTGCTCTTTTGATGGGATTAGCGGAAGAGTTAAACGAACGAGTGAGAGTGGCAAACTTTTCACTTGCCACTCCTTCCTCCTGCATCTCCACACTTAGCGGTTTTTTTATTTTATAAAACATCTTTTTGTGCCACCACCTGCATCTCTTTATATTCACAACTTTCAGCAGAGCTTGGCAGAGCTGCTGGTGCTTCAAGGCACAGGATAGCTTGTTGTTTTTCAGAGGTCAGGCTAAAGGATGCAAGGTAAAAGCATGATGAGGCTGTGATTGTTGCAGCATGCCAGCGGAGGTCATGAACCACATTTGGAATATTTTAGTCTGTTTCACCTGTCTGTTGTTATGTCAGCGTTACTGTGTTATTGCTGCTTGTCAAACATCAGACTGTCAGAGTGCAACAGAAACTAAACGACCTTTTGAACTTTCCCAAAAGGAAAAAGAAAAAAAAACAGTTTGACACATTCAGGTGCATCACCTGCATTTTAAAACAAAGGGAACCCGGGTCAAATGTGTCTGTGCTTGATAGTATCTCAAATGAAAAAAAAAGGAAAAGCCGTTTAATGGATTCAACAATAAGCTCAGTGAACTTCAGTGGCCTCCTCAGTCAGCAGATCTGGATCCAGTAGAAAAGGTGTGAACGTTAAGTGCTGACAGATTAAATCAGGATCAGGATCTGGAACATGCACCCGAATCTCAACAACATGTTTCTAACAACTTTCCTGTTTTCAAAATGACACATTATTACTGCACTGAAAAGCCAAACGTCTGAGTTTTCCACCAGCACTTGAACATAGCATACCATAAAAATCACTTTGCTTTTGGTTATAAAAGAATCTCATATTAATGTGGATGAATACGTTACCCATAATTGTTAATGGGTCCATTTTCAATAAATATATCATTTTGTCCTTATAGTTATTTTGATATTATTATTTAGTGGTTGGCTCGCCCAGCACTTCCTACTTTCGGTTTCGTGGACGCTGCCCGGCGGGTCATGGGAATAACGCTAGTTGGCATCGTTTATGGTCGGAACTAAGACAGTATCTGATCGTCTTCCAACCTCCGACTTTCATTCTTGATTAATGAAAACATTCTTAGCAAATGTTTTCACTTTCGTCCGTCTTGCAGCGGTCCAAGAATTTCACCGTGCGCACGGAGGCTCATGGGAAATGTAGTGTGAAAACACTTCTGCTTTCCAAAACTCCTCGTGGTCCCTTTAAGCATTTTAAACACTTTAATATGTACTCTTGTTTTGAAATTAGTTTTCAATGTATAGGCTACATTTATTTGCAGATTGGACAATGAGTTTATGATCACTCAAATCCATTTACAAATCAGATCTTAATTTGTAGGTCACCTGACTCGCCACTCACCATTAAAACCTGTATTAAAACTTTTCCTTTTTAGCCCAGACTGACCTGGTCCTTCTGGGGGAAAGCCATTAATGGGCACTAATACACTGGAAGGTCAGATTAATTGAAGATGCCTCACACACGGAAATTAAACAGGAGCTTCCTGCCTTATGAAACCAAGGTGTTTATGTTTTTCTTCTATTGAAATAGCTGCTGATTAATTTCCCCGAACGTTAATTTCCTTGTTTCCCTGTGGCTGCAGGTTGCCACCACTAAACAGTGTGTTGCCCTCTGTTTGCACCTAAACCACCGGGTTACATCAGACAGTCAGACACACACACACACACACAAACACACACACACACACACAAACACACACACACACACACACTGGCAAGAATGCATCTCGGCTGGCATTCGGCGATGGGTTAAGGCATGCCTGTGTTTTATTGATGCGTTTATTTGCCACGGAAGACTCAGAGTTTCACCCTGATGCAGAGCAAGAACTCTCCCAAGGGTTCACAAAGGGTTCGCTGGCCTACGACTATGTGTGTGTAAGCGTGTGTGTGTATATGTGTGTATGTGTGTGTGTGTGTGTGTGTGTGTGTGTGTGTGTGTGTGTGAGTGTGTGTGTACACGTATAAACAGGTGAGCCACAGGGTGATTATGCTGTCAACTGCTGCTGAGTCATACACATCTCCACCAAGTTAATTAGAGGTGGCAGAGCATACCTGGGTTTTCACACACACGCACACACACATACATACACACACACGCATTTCCACAACTGGCTTCGACACACACACACACACACATAAAAAAAAATTACAGAGGTAGACAAATGGTATATATAAATAAACTTGCGTGCCATCCTTCAGCGTGCACTCAACACCTTGATGAGGTTTGATAGTGTCATCCAAGGTGCATGTGTGTGCGTGTGTGTGTGTGTGTGCACAGCTGCAGTGATGCATGCTGGTCTATCGCTGTTTGTTTCTCAGGAAAGTCCAACGATTTCTCATCGTCGGCTCAAAACCGATCTCTCATATCAGCGTTTCTCGGAAATACAACAGCTGTTTATTGTGCCGTCATGTGACGCGCTGCTGCTGTGTATTAAATAGAACCAACTGTAAAGTTTTCTTTATTTAGCAAACACTGCTGTGTTAACACACGGTCTCTATGGTGAATTCGCATTAACGCCGACTTCAATTCAAAGTTGTTGTAGCAGGACAAAACATTGGAAAATGTGAGCAAGGAGGTGCTCATCCATGTCAGGGAGGGAAGATGTACCATTCAGAATAAAGCCCTAATATATAATCTATTCTTTTCAACATGGCAAAGACAGAAACTATATATTTCAAAATATGTAGCTGCATTTTTATAAACAGTAATTACAATTGTGTGGATTTTTAAGTTATAGCCAAAAATTAGTTTTTATGAACAGTCTTTGAAATCTAATTTCTAATCCTAAATGAGACAATATGACAATCAAAAGTTCAACGAGTTCAGGCTTTGTGAGGTCACAGTGACTTTGGCTAATTTCCAACCAGTTCAGTCCTATAGTGAATATTTGAGCCGGGGTTAAGTTGTGTCATTGTGTTCCTGACATATCGTGTTCATCAGAATAGGACGTACTGTAGCCTATACAGTACATGATGCCTCGGGTCACGGCTGTCGCTGGCGTGGAGCCATTAAAAGACTCCACTTCCTAATACTGCTGGTCAGGGAAGTTTTATAACAAACTTTATTTAAGCGCTAGTATTGTACATAATGCTAAACCCTAACCTTTATAATGTATAATGTCATGCTCTGCACACACTATTAATCAGACCTTCTTGATGACATAATGTTTCTTTCGCCACGAACTGACTTGAAACTATAAAAGAAAATGAAAGTTAATGTGTCGCTGTCTCACAGGACTTGAACTTGTTATTTCAGTTCACTTGTTATTTGTGTTGACGCCTCTTTACTGTAAACCATGTATCCTGCAGTTAAACATCCTGCACTGCTGATAACTTTCTTATTCAGCTTCCACACAAGTTCCTTGATTGAGGAGTGAGGAGGTTGATCCATCGACCCTCTTGACTCTCTGTTAAAGCTCCGTACAGTATAAAGGTAGATGTCCATGTGTAGTTTGATTATTGATCAACTCTAGGTTCTATACTAATACTGTGAAAGTATCAAAGCCTCAGTCCAGAGAGAAATGCACACAGCCTGTATTAATCAACTGAGCCCATTTGACTGTCAGGACTTCCTGTGACTTTGTGATGTCACACTCCCTTAAGCCCCGCCCACCTGGACCACCACCATCCCGACTGTGCAGGATTTGATTTCTCTCTCTGAGTGTTTTACCTGAAATCTGATATATTGTCATTGGATCACTCAGAAAACATCGAACCAATGAGAAGAGAGGATCTTAACACCACAGATACAGTATAGTATCTCCTTACACATATCAAAACTTTCTACTTTCTCCTCTGTTGTCACCCACCTTTTGTGATGAGAAACAAGCTGCGTGCCCCCCACCCCCCACCCCACCCCTCAGATTTCTCTCGACCTGGTTTTCCCTTTGACTGACAGTAAAATCCTCGGGGGACAGTTTCACCAGCAGACTGAGTGGTATAGAAAACGTACACAGCAGCAGATTACATGAGTCCAGTCACTCGTCTTTGTCCTTGTTCCTGTTGCTGGCGATTAGATGACAGGGTTTACGGTTTCCAGCAGGGGAGTTCTGAGTCTTGCCCCCTCCACCCGCCCTCCATTGGGTCGCCATGTCATTGCATAATAATCCCCCTTTGAGAGGGCGCAACGCCCTGCGGTCATTTTGTCACAGACACCGAGTCACACCTATCACTGCCAGAACAATGGACATTTATGTCTCCGTTTCATGTGGGCTCTGTGTGAATATACAGTGTCGAGTCTTTACTTAGACAACGCTCAGGGTGATCATTAAAACTGAGACAGTTTCCAAAAATAAACTCTGGCTCAGACAAACTCTCACATCACCGCTCAACAACGGACTGATTTGGTTGTTTACAGGTTAAAAGACTTTGAGGAGTTGAGATTAAAATCCAACACAATCTGATTTCAAAAGGGAGAGTTTCTGAGACACATTATCGTTGCAGGAGAATCTAAATGCTATTTGTTATCGTTGTTGTTACGAAAAAGAAAAATTTCTTAACTTAACTTTTCTTAACTTTATTAGTGGAAGTTTGTTTTAGGCTTCACCCACATTAAATTACATGACAAACAAAAAGAAGAATCACATGACACTTCCCACCATACCGCACTGAAAAATTATGTAAGAAATAACAGCAGCAGTACAGTACGTTAGAAGAAAAAGAAAACCTTTAGAGCAGGGGCGTCAAACTCATTTTAGTTCAGGGGCCACATACAGCACAATTTGATCTCAAGTTGCACCGTGCTAGTAAAATAATAGCATGATAACCTATGAATAAAAAGACTTGTTTTAGTACATTTTGAAGATGTTTACAGTTAATGACCTATCCTTTTACAAAACATATTATGAACAACCTAAACTTTCTTGATAAATAATATGTGCAATTCCAACAATATTATGCCTCCTCTGTCTCAATGTGATTTTCACACTTGGCAAATTCATCCTGAGGGCCGGATTGGATCCTCTGACGGGCCGGTTTTGGCCCATGGGCCGCATGTTTGACACCCCTGCTTTAGAGCATATACTTAGAATCAGGTGTAGTAATTTGCATTAAGTGCTTGTATAGCACATGGAATAAAGGTTTTCTTATGTATATATATTCCTGCTTGCCCTTGGGACCCTGAATCAGTGGGCAGATGGGAGTTTTAAGGATGTGAGGTATCACAGATATTTGTCTGGCCTCCCTGACTTCTGCCTTGTTGAACGTCTCCCAGAGATGTTGCTGTGGCTCACCCATCACCAGCCACTTTCCCTGCAACATGAATGACTGCTGAGAGCTTGTTTTTGTTCTTCACACTGAAGCTGCCATACCAGGCAGCTATGTTAAACTGTAAAACAAATACATATATTCATATCTACAAATGATCAAATCTATATTTATTGGATTAGTTTACTACTACAGATGTATAGATTAAAGATCACACTGAGACTTATTTAAATGATAATGGTGGCAAATTAGGAAACTGTACTCCGTACAGTATGAAACCATGTAATCTATAATAGTAACATCAAATCTGTGTTATGTTGTTATAAGAAGCAGTGGTGGAGATTTTTTTTTTTTTTATATATATATATATAATTTTTTACCACATACAACTTTGATCCAAAATGAGCCACATTACGACAGTGAAGGTTTATTGGAGTCATGACCTCAGTGTTTATCACTCTTTAGCCCTGATGGAAGGAAGCACAATGATTTAAAAAATGTAAAACCGTACATTTCATGACTTGCAGATATGGAATTTATTTCCATATTATTATAACATTACATACATAAAAAAATACTTAAATGGAAAAAAACGTACATTTCTTGACTTGCAGATATGGAATTTATTTCTATATCTGCAAGTCATGAAATGTACATTTTTTTTTCCATTTAAGTATTTTTTTATGTATGTAATGTTATAATAATAACAATATTCACTGTTGAACAAAGACATGCTCTGCAACTACCACTACATTATGGCTCAATGCTGTATTTATCCCCATTCACTGTACATGTATATGTTGAGTAGCAGCAAACCTTTTAGAGAGTCCACATGTGCCGACAACTAAATGGCATAAGAACCCTGAGCAGATCTATAATGCCTGCATTTTAAATTGTAAACTAAAGCGATTCGAAGCTCTGTTTCACATTTCACATGTTCACTCACAAGATGCATTTTTCATAACTCCTTGACTTAGGTTTTTTTTCCCTGGGTGTGGATGGAAATACAGAGAACAGTCCACTTTAAATGTAAACAGCAGTTTCTCATTTCTCTGCCTTAATTTCAATGTAAACCAAACCAATCGCTCCCCCCCCCCTCCTTGCTCACGCTCAAACCACCAAACTTGATGGTTTCTTGGTGTTCCTTGCCCCCGGGCCACCCATTTGGCACATCGTCCCACACTGTGTGGCTCATTACTGGAGGTCCCACAGGAAAAGAAGAGACACACAAAAGCACTGAAACGCGGGCCGGGCTCCCTCTGGAAAAGCAGAAACCTCCTCGGTGAGCGGAGCAGTTCGTCTGCGTCTGTCTGAGGCCAAACACGAGGTGTGGATTGACGCTCTCTCTGCCACAGTCAATGGCAGCGGCTCTTTTGTAAGTTCAGACCGAGCCGACGCTTTAAAAAGAAAAGGAAAAAAAAAACTGTGTTTACTCAGGGAAGATTTATGCATCGAAATTCAAATGGCTTGTACCACATGCAGCAGCCAATTCTTATGAAGTGAGCAGCTGTAACTCAATATTGATGCTTGTCAGACGAACAAAACTAATGTTAGCCTGTTAATAAACACTGCCATCCATTCAGACTGAAGGGTAAAAAGATGTTATATGGAATAATGTCAACATATTTGACTTGACACGAGATCAAAAAGACATTTGACAACAATAGCACACGTCCTAATTTATCAAAACTGCCTGTGCAGATTGTTGCTTTTACTCGGACGGGAGAGGCCACGAACTGGAGCGATGATATTCTGCAGTGGAGAGGTCAGAGTTTGGCAAAGTTAAAGTCAGTGTGGGGCATTTGGATCAGTGGATCTGTAACTATGCACACATTTGTCATGTGTATATATATATATAAATATATATAATAGGACAAAGTGATCCCAGCATTTAAGGGGGGGCAAAAAATAGTGGATCATTTTACCCTCTAAACCATTACTTTTGGACTCATATGATACACCCTGTGAGTTGTAATGGGACCTTAATGGGGGTCTTATAGTTGTTGTAAAATGTTTCAATATGAGTGGTGGGTGGGTGTCGTTTGCCTCTGCAGCTCTGATGCTGCAGCACCGATTTCCTGTTTGCACAGTTTACTACGATGTTTCTTATTCTGTGCGGCCTGACAGTAAATCATTAGTAACTTATAAAACACACAGAAACTTCATGATGGATTTATGAGTAGTTGGTGCAACTCAGTCTAGTAGATCAGATCAGAGGGGGGTTGAAGGGGGGGCTGGGTTTACTATTCACTGTTCTCTCAACTCTCGACTTTTGACCTCCGCTTTGATTTCTCCCCTCGGCTGCAGATAATAGCACCTTAAAGCTCTCAGGAGGCAACATTTTACTGCGTATATGACACATCCATAGACATGACCCACTTCACACAGCAGCAACAATACAATCAAACCCAGGATGTGAGCTATTACATAAACCGCCATATCATCATCATCCCAGTAATGCAGCAGCAGCATCCTCCCTATAGAGCAGCAGATCCAGGACGTGTCTTTTTCTTTTTCTTTGTGACGCTGCGACTGTGTTTGTTGTTTCCGTTTAAAACCAGCACGCAGCTCAGTTGTGCAGATGTCATTTCAGGAGCAGATACAGTGATAAATCTTTAACAATCTTTCCCATTCATTAAACCGCTCCCAGTCATTCCTGTTTGCACAGATAACAGGATCAATACTTAATGACAATTCACGCTCCTGGGAGGTATTATGAAATGAGCGGTGACATTCGACCACAGCTGATCACCTACCTGTACGCTCTTAAAACAAACTGTCCCCGGATTACACAGCTATAAAACAATCAGCCCGGTGATACCACGAGCTGCATTATCAGACAATTGAGCAACTCCCCCCCCCCCCCCCCCCCCCCCCCCCCCCAACGTAACCCCCACCCCCACTTTACTGTGTGTGTGTTGCCACTGTATTGGCCAGAGGATGATCTGCAGGTCGTCTGTCCCTGTGTCAACGCTGATAGAGGCTTTCATAAGACCCTAAAGCTGCCCCCTGCTTGTTCACCATGGGGTTGGCTGTGTGTGTGTGTGTGAGGGAGGGGGCGTGGGGGGCAGGTGGTAGAGTACTGAAACTGTAAGACCATGACACACACACACACACACACACACACACACACACACACACACACACACACACACACACACACACACACACAGAGCTCACTCAGCTACCAGGCCTGATAAGCCGACAGTGAAGCTGGCACACTGACTGATTTACTGGTGATGTCGTAATAACATAAAATACAGTGGAAATCATTGTACTATTGTTTCCTAATGACATTTTATTACAAAATAAACCAGACATAAAATAAAACATTCCCATGTTTCTTCATCTCACAGTATTGTTTCAGTTTAAAGACGGTCATCCGGATCAGACACGTATGTATTCCTATAAATAGAAGCTTTACTTTCACAGTAAAACAATCACACATACTGTAGTCTATGGTCACGAAATGTGTCAACATTATCAATTACGGATGATAAATGGTTTTAATGACTCTCCGTAAACAAATTAGCTCATGACAAAGTTCACAACTTTATCATAATATGTGATAAGACCTTACGACAGCTAGTTCTCACCCTAGTGAAGCCAAAAGTTCAACGAAAATGAAAAAAAATAGTCAAGTCAGGTTTAATGATTTCAAATGTTATATAATTTTTTTTATTTTTAAATGTAATTATATAGTTTGATTTAACCTTAATTATCTTTCCCATCCCATTGTGATCCTGAAGGGCCCAGAGTAACGAGCCAATTTATTGTTTAATAATGTATAAAACTTTCTTTTCTTTTTTTTTTTACCAAGATTTAATTTGCACAAAAAAACATTTGGAAAAAAAATTGGAAATATTAATAGAAATGAAACAGGAAAACCTGTGAAATCTGTTTGGTGGATGAACATTTGTTCCTCAAATCTAAAACCAGTAGATGTGACAGAAACAGGGAGAAATGGACTTGACATCTTGACCTGCTCTGTAATATTGAAGTGATAGGTTAAGTTGCTTCATTGCAGTCATTAGTGAGATCATCAAGGTGTGGTTCAGCTATAATACAAATTGTACTCAGTTAATCAACTGAGGCCTGATGACCAAAGTGTGATTCACTGCTGTGCTGTAGGCCTATATTGTAGAATTAATCAAATTATTAACATTTATTAATAACTGAATGATAATCTTCTCTCCTGATGTAGGCTACTGTATGGGATGTAAACAGCCAGGCAGACATGACCCCGGCCCTGTGTGTAACGGTTGCAACACTGGCATACTTAGAGTGCGTGCCGTCCTCGCAAATCTCTGCAAAATAGAGTGCGGAAAAATGTAAACAAAACGACTTTAAGCAACAGAGCGAGGTTGCGAAAACTCATTCACAACCTCCTCACTCTCCAGTGATCAGCAACAGCAACAAACATTCAGAGGAGGGTGATGATGATTCAAGCACCTTGAGCTCTGTGGCGTAACATCAGCACCTGCCGCAGCACCTCAGGTGTGACGTTTAAAGCTGGCTACAGTTTTTTTGTATGCACTGTTGAAATACCAAATCATGCATTTCAAATGTGTGGCGTTTTATTCCATTAGATACATTTTTGCTGTACCAGCAGAGACCTGGATCCAGATGTGGCTGCATGCAGGAGCTTTTCCCGTCAAACTACAGTACGTACGTGGTTTACGGTTAGAAAACATTTGTTAAAAAAAACAAATCTGACCATTTCACTTTTTTTTTTTTAACCATTTTTCATGAATCATAGTCTCTCCCTGGGTTGTTTTTGTGCCCAAACTTCACTGCACTGTGGCTACTTATTGCGGTTGAAAATAGTGCAAGAGTCATTTGTAGTGTTTTGTTTTTTAGAGGGCACAAAAATGTCACTGTCCTGCTGAGTGAAGCATCAGATAATGTGGAGAGCTTGTAGATCTAAACTAAAAGAGGCATTTTAATAATGTAAAATATGTCATTAAACAGTAATAGTTAGTTGGAATCGATCAGCTCAATATTTAAACAATACATTGGAAAATATGAATCATCCTTCAGTCGATTGTTTTAATTACTTTTTCAGGTTCTGTGGCGTTGAGCTGCTGCGATGGCTCACGAGGGGTCTGGAGCTTTTCTCTAACCTCTTGTCAAGCTGTTACGATCAAAACCGTTCAAAACAATGAGTCATTCAGGTACTTTAGTCATTTAGTTGACTAACACTAAAGTGTTTGGAGCGTTTGTCTCTCTACACTCTTGTCTGAGAGGTGGATTAATGAAGCGGGGATACTCCCAGGTTTCACAATGCCTGGCTAAGATAACGAACATGGAAATCTCAGCAGCAGAAGAAGAAAAACATTGTTGCCATCCAGCCACGGCCAGGACTTCGTGAGTCACCAGATTCACTGGAAGTTTTCGGAGCCTCAGGAGCTCAACGCAAACACGGGTGGTTGATTAATTGCTATGAGGTCAAACGCATTTATAATGTACACTCCATCTGCCGGCTTGGCTCCGACTGGACCGGACTCACGGAGAAGGAAGCTACTGTGAGGTCTGCGGTCAGTCACAGGGAAAGGTGAAGCACACTCAAATCATAGAAGCAACACATATCCATGCTGCTTCTCCAGTAGCACAGTGATACGGTGTGTTAGAGGGACCAGGGATCAGTTCATGCATGTTGTAAACAGAGCAAGCGCTGTGGTTTTATTTTGCATTTCTGTGAGCATGATGGCTGCCTGTGTCTCCTTGGAGCAATATGAACATGAATGAGCATGGGGATGCCTTAAAGGATTAGTTCAATAGTTCAACATTTTGGCAAATTGGCCCATTGTCATAATCCCTACAGTTTTAGGAGTAGGTTTGTTACCTTTAATTGTCAGTGCAAGCTATTTTTAGAACGGCAGAGCAGAGCTGCTCAGAGCTACGCTACGGGGGCTAATGGGATTTCTTGGTTTCCCTCGTCAAACTCATCAAATACACAATCCAACAACTCCAAAACGCTCTGGTGGACAAGTTGTGACCTGCACATTCACCACGCTAATGCAGAGACTGCTTGCCAAAAAAACTGCCCCCGACGGGAACGCGCATCAGCAGTTTTGCATGAATTTACCTCTAAAACAACTCTGTCTCGTAATGTTCCGTTATTATCTCATAGCGTGGTGAATGTGCAGGTGACAACTTGTCCACCAGAGCATTTGGAGTTGTTGGATTTGATGAGTTTGATGAGGGAAACCAATAAATCCCATTAGCCTCCATAGCGTAGCTCTGAGCAGCTCGCGGCTCTGCTCCGCCATTCTGTCACAGTTATGCAAGTGTAGATGATAACTGCAAATGGTATTTCTAAATCCTATTTACATCCATGCTTGCTGATTTACAGTCTTTTTTTTCTTTGCATCTGTCGGTGCATTTGCTGCACATCTGTATGTTTCCATCATGAAACTGGACTGCGTATTGCTTCACTCTTCAAGCGTGTTTTCATGGTGCATCGTGCAAAGAAAGCAGAGACCCAACTGCAAAAACATTGTTCAACCTTCTGCCTAACCCACACTAGAGGGATGTACTGTAATGGGGCCCTTCTGTGTGGAGTTTGCATGTTCTCCCCCATGCATGCATCGGTTCTCTCCGTGTACTCCAGCTTCCTCCCACAGACCAAACACATGCAGGTTAGGTTCATTGGCAACTCTAAATTGTCTGTAGGTGTGAATGGTTGTCTATCTGTATATGTTAGCCCTGTGGTTGACTGGCGACCTGTCTAGGGTGTGTGTTCTCTGCCTCTTGCCCTATAAATCTGCTGAGATAGGCTCAAGCTCAATGAATACATTATAAACTTATATTTCATAGAATACACTGGTACAATGCAGTTGAAGGTATAACCATACAAGTTCATTAAATAAATGAACTGCAGACAATGTAAATAAGAGCTTAAACTAATATTCCCAGAATGTGGTGAATGCACCTTTAAGGTCCAGTTTGTGCTCATTGATCACCACTTATAGTTTGACAAGTGATTTGAGAAACCTGTGCCTGCATCACAAGGCTCCACCGCATCCAAGGTCGTTGCACTCTCTCTTACTGAAACACACCGAGAGATAAAATCCTTTCTAAGTGGGAACATTTGTGTTTTCGTAACGTGTGGGTAAAGTTTTTGAAATTTTATTGATTTCCAGGCACCAACAAGGATTTAAATACAAGCAGACGACAAGTTTTTTTAAGCTTTGAAACATGATATTCGGGACCATAGAAAAGATGCTGCAACTTAGAAAACGACAAGAAGCTTCTGGTATTTTTGTGTACGTGCAGTGAGTGTACACAACTGCAAATAGTTGTTTTTGTTGTCGGGGGCATCACAATGCACTCACAGTCACAAGAAAAGATGAGCGATTAATGATCCCCGTGGGGAAATTGGGAGGAATCATATTGTAAATTTGAAAAGGTGTTTTTCAGAGTTTATGAGGGTGCACGACGACGGCAACAGCAACAAAGAGCAAGTTTCTGGGCTTTGTCATTTTAATATGGCTCGGCGGCGCGTAAAGGGGTTTTGGAGTTTGAGAGCAAATTTCACTCCTTGTCACTCCTGTTGTCTGTTTCCCCTCTCGCTTGCTCCTTCGCCGCTGACTTCTGTTTACGCAGAAGCGCCGGCTCGGCTTCATCTGCCCCCTTCACAATGGGGAGCAGCTCGTGTCGTTCTCTATGTTAATGGCGCTCCCTTTGTGCGTGTGCTGCACATGTCGATAACTCCCAGCTTTAATCCAAGCCTGTGTCTTGGGAGTGGAACATTCCTGGTGGCGTGCGTGCAAGGATTAGCTGCAAGGGTCGCTGTAACAGTGTCTAATCTACAGCAGGCCTGTTCTTCAGCGACTCTCTGCTTTGAATGCATCTGAATGCGAACACAATAGGGGCGCTAGACACCCCTGCTCTGCATATGCACGACATTATTAGCTCTAACAATGAGAGGCAGGTTTGTGAGTGGCATGTAGCTTGTCGTGCATTCCCCAAAAAAACAGCAGGTATTTTGTGTGTGTATATCGCACTCAGCTAGCTGCATGTGTTCAGCTGCTTTCTGGACCGCAGAGAGTGAGATATCAAACAAGAAGGCTGTTTATCTGTGCAAACAATCCTTTCGTGACTGGATTCTGTGATATAATGCACGAGCACATGCACGTTCTCCCACTAACAACAGCTCAGGTCAACCCCGTTGTGTTAGCAGCAGCTGATAGGCCTGAGTAATGACTGCAGATACACTTCATATAAGCTGTGTGGGTGTTACCTGCAGCTTTTGTTTGCTCAGTCACTCAAACACTTGCAGGTTAAGTGGAACGTGTTGGTTTTAGTGCCGGGATCGACCCACCACGGTCGGACCAGAAGTTCACAGCTCCCCTGTCTGTCCTGCAGGTGAACCATGAGAGCTGCTCTCGTCTCCTATGAGGGTGTTTTACAGTGTTGAGATACTAGGTGTGTCTGAGGGCATCTGGAGTGTGAAAACCTCAGACTGACAGACGGAGAAAGACGGTATGAGAGAACACGTCGTCCCAGCCCTTATTTAACTCAGTGGTTCAGCAGGTTCACCCTTTGCCCTCGGGCCCAGAGTTCGAAGCGGAGGTCAAGAGAGCAGCAGGTTGGGAACGAAAGAGAACACACATAAACACTCTGTGTGTGTGTGTTGATCTCTGCCAGGATGTGAATCCAATCAGTGGTAGAGAGAAAGGAGTGTCTATGTGCTTTTCTTATGTAAAAGAAGCAGAATCACAGCATAAACATGGAGTACGTTGTGTCCAAACTTACATTTCACTTTAGTATTAAAACTGTGCTAAATACCAATGTTAAGCAACATATCTGATGGTTCAAAATGTAGAAAATGTGATCTGGTTATAAAATCATCTCTTTGTATAGATTCAGCAATAGCAGCACACCAATAACCCCAATAAGCAAAAAATAAACCTCTATTTCTCTGTTAATGCATCATCAGTGTGTTTCACTAATATTTCCTAAAGACCATTTGGATTTTGGGAATCCTGAAGTTAAAATTGAACTATTTACACATTTTTATCAGTAAAGTGCACCAGCCTATAGTATTTAAATTAAAGCATTCATTGAAAAAGAAAAGTTCATATCTTCAACTTTGTTTTGTTTTTTCTCTCAGATCAGGTGATAAGATAAAGGAATTTAAAAATCCAACATATGATAAATCAATGTGAACTCAATCAGTATTTATCATATTATGATAAATCAATGTGAACTCAACAGAAGTCAACAGACAAATCTAAAGGAGCAAAAAATAAGATATTGCACTCAATGGCAGGAAGTTGCTCCAAACGGAAATATTCAAGTACGTACATGCACCTTGAATTCAACTGTACTCGGTTAGAACAGACTTGTAATGTAGTGGTGAGGTCTCTCTCTCTCTCTCTCTCTGATGCAGACTGAAAGTTGAACCACTGAGGTAAACAGAGAGGCAGAAAAGCTGGAGGGCAGGGACGGAGTAAAAACGAGCAGAGAGGTTTTCGACACCTCGACAGCAGCTGGCTCTGCCAGTCACGCCATTCTGCGTGGGTTCACTGACAAGCATTACGTGGCCTGCCCTGTGGTTACGCAGCCACAGACCAAAAACACACACACAGCCTCAGTCTTCACCATGGGATGTCGTCACATGTACAGTCACAGTCTGCTGATTAGAAGTCCAGATTCACTCAGATCCAAAAGTTTATTTTGATAATGTGTCATATATCAAATGTGAAGGATTCTCAAATGCATGTGCACGAAGCAAAACTTTACAAAAACCGCCCCCACCAATACACTGGTTTAATATTTTACTTTGTATGTGACTTCAGTACAGATTTCCTTTTATATCTAAGTGCGGAGAGGTAAAATAGATTTCTTACTTAATACTTTAAGTTATTTCCCAAATTTCAGTTTAAGAGGGAAAAAAAATTATATTCTTCTATATTTTAAAATATTCAAATCCAAAAAACTTTTAATTCAAGTTTTTGGTACCTTGTTGTGGCTGTGCCTCCCATAATTACACATTCACATTAACATGAAAACAAATAGATTAACTAGCTGATTCATATATTTACCTATAGATAATTCTAGTCTAGCTTCAGTAAGTCTTTCAAAAATAAATGTTTGATTCGCATCAAATAAGGTAAAAATATAACTGTAACCAGTTAAATCTTTATCCATAAAACTTGAAAACACTCCTCTAATGTTTATTTTTTAAACTTTATAGTCATGATCTAATGTACAACTACAACATTAAACTGTCTGTTCAGTTCATGAAGGTTAAGGGCTTATGGGAAATGATGTTTGTAAAACTATAAATGTGTCATAAACATAGGCTAAATATAAGGTTGTGATTGTGATCTACACATTATCCTGTCTGATTGTTGGCTATGGGGTTGATTTGATCTATTATTAACTCCTGGGTATTCTATACATTCAAACACATAATCATCTTCACATTGTGGAGAAAGTGGTAAAAATAGAAATGGTTGTTTCACAGAGAGAGAGAGATCGAGGCCTCGGGACATATGACACTTAAATAATATACACAGACTCTTACACGCCATCATCACTAACAAAGGCAGCTCCTGACAAAATGCCAGTTACACAATCCTGCTGCTACTGAGTGACTCCTGAGGTGTTTGTTGCGTGTTACATTGTGACACATGGTTACATAAGTTATTCTCATTACATTAAAAAAAGAAAGCCCAACAACACATCTGAGACGAGGCCATGTCATCTATATTCCTGTATCATTAACGTGTTGACTTACATAAATGAGAATCAACTCCAATGCCCTCCCAGGGGGAATTACTGAGGCGTCATAAACCTCGTCAGTTGGTATCATGTTCGTCCTGTTCACATTACCATATCCACAGTGTACTGTATGTACTGTATGTATTGTATTGTATGGATTGCGTGTCAGTCGTAAAGATCTGATGCTGTTCTGGCTAATACCAGCACTAATGGTGATGTAACTGAGCTGTAATGTATAGACTGTAGATGATCCCTGTTTTCACACCTCCACGTCAAAACTCTTACCTGTGATACCTCCGTTACAAACCCGGAGGTGTCAAAAGCAGATGAAAGAACTGAGCAGTAGAGATCTAATGTTTTAGCTTCAGCATCAGATGTTTTGACAACTTAAATGCAGCAGGAGCCAATACACATTTAGCTATTGTTACATAGCTAATGTTCACATAAAAAGCTTTATAAAGCTTTATAAAACAAGTCGTCATAATACATTTGTGAGCATCACTGCACCACAGACAGCACTCTGACTTTTTGGAAAGTGACTACTAGACAGTTGATTAGCATGTTTAGCATGCTACAGTAATAACATGTGAATGCTGGGGAGGGAGGGAATTAAAAACGAGTGGTCAAAGGTTGAGCTCTCAACGTTTCTTTATGACTGGTGAGTAAACAGCTGTTAATGCTAACGTTAGCCACGTAGCCTAGAACTAGAATTTTAGGTTGAAAATCTTTTTGTATGTCTAAGAATAGAAATAGGCTACGATTAATTGCGCAAATTTTCTATAGAAAAGTATACAAAAAGTAAAAGTTGGGCTATGTGTTCACTCACTTGGACTGTGGGAATATGTCATTAATACTAACCTACTTACCTTGAGCTCAATTCAGCATCTAATGGGGCAACTGTTAAAAAACTATCCAAGTCCAGTCTCTTTTCCTCTGTTTTGCTAACCCTCCTCCTGGCCATGTGCATTTGTTTTCAATGAAGCCGTTGAGAAAGCAATCCATGGAGCAGTGGATAACTTGTTTATCATATATGCGTTACAATGTGTATATTTGTGTAGTCTTATCAGTCATAAACAAAAGATTACGGGCTATTGGACACGTTTGTGTCGCTGGGACACCGGGTCGGAGGCTCTGAGGTTGGTTTTCAGTCAAGAGATGCTAGGCCTCCATTCTCCCTGGAACAAGTTACAAGTCATTTAGTTAACCACCATAATTACTCTGAAGCTGTTTAGTTAAGGTAAAAATGTAGCATAGTTAAGGTAAATATCTTGCATAGTTCTCTTTAAGGGCCTTGTAAAACCGTAACAGTGTGAAGGGACACATCCTTTGTAGGCCACGTCCACCAGAAGGATACAGTATGTCCTCTGAATTGGGACACAGATAAAAAGATCCTCATCCTCTGAAAACATCGTGATCATCATCTGTGACCTTTGTTGAAGTCTTACAGCTTCAGTCAGTTCACGTTTGGATTCTGGATCAGTTTCTACCAAGTCAAGTCCCTCATTCCTTATTTAACTGATAAAGCATTATGCCAAAGGTATCATCTCAAGATGAGCATCTGATACTGCTTCCATAAAAATGAAGAAATCTGTAGTCACACAACACGACCCTGTTGAACCCATTTAAACATCTATCAAGTCTACAGTAGAAATCACTTGACTTGATTTTTCTTGTTATAAAGTGAAAAAATAGCACAATCAGATGAAATGAGATCTTCTTATGTTTTGCCCTACAGGATAACATTATTGTGATGCAGCCTGGATTGTATATGTATTTGCATTATATGTATAGGCTGAGGTGTCCTTAACTGCTCTCCTGAGTATATAAATCACTGCCACCAGGTGCTAAATGGGACACGGCTTCAAAAGTAGCAGTAATATATCATAAAGGGTGTGTGCGTGCATGTGCATGTGCATGAGTGTGCGTGTGTGGCCTTAGGGTTTGCCTGTGAACCTAAATCATAATGTCTATACAATGTCAGTGTGACTATCTGATAAGTACCAGGGTATGCAAACCTATCTGGTGGTTGATGGAGATATAATGATTCAGTTTTGTACATAATGTAGGGAGTGACCTCTCACCCACAACAAGCGCAAATAAGATCTTTGTGATTAATGCAGTGCAGTTTGTTCTGATTTCACAAGAGGTGTATTTTTTTTTACCATGATAAAAGTTACAATATTGAATGTGGGTCTATAGAAAACTTTTTTTTTTTAAAACCCAATATGATTTATAGCTGCGCTGCTTTCTAGTATTGTATTTTAAACTGCTTTTATGCATTTTTGTTAATGTTCTTTGACTTGATAAGCTCTCACACAGAAAATAATTAGTGTATAGAGTTCAGAAGAGGTGGTACAATCCAAATCCTCTGCTGTGTGTGTTCAAAATATCAAAAAAGGGAGTTTTTTTAGACAGATATGATGGCTAAGATGTAAAATATGAACAAAAAAAGTTTATGTACAGCCCTCATCAGTCCATGTAAAAAAAAACACACACACTATGTACACGAATACATCAATACAGTATTACAACTATACAAATGCATTTTGTGTATACTCACCTTTTGCTTTTAAAACACACTTTTCACCATCATCCTTAATAAAGCACAGCACTGTCATTGTGTTGTTAAGGAATAACTTAAAAACAGACTAAGTATTAATATTCAGTGTGTAACATATAATTTTAAAAGTGCATAAAAGGTGCATTTCTTTGGAACCACTAATTACACTTTCATAAGTTTCACTTCAGCTTGGTTTTTTTATGGCAACATTACAGTGTTATAGAGAGTCATTACAGTAATCATGTTATTAGAAGCTAATAAAACATCCCGGCTGTAATTCATTATTCCTGCCGTTTTATCGTCTGTCAACATCTGATCATTAGAGCCTCTTTGAAATAATGATGCATCGACTTGTTGTTTTTTTAATTGTTTCTTTTTCTTTTTCTTTTTCTTCTTTTTTGAGCTCACAAAGCAAACTGAAATGAAAATGAAAGGGCAGCAGTTACTGGAAGGATCTTTATTCAACGTTTTTTTTTTCTCGATAGCGTGACTGAGGTCGTCCTCTGCGTTCGAGTACAGTACGCAATCTGTCACCACGCGGTCGGGAATTCAGGAATCTCCTTGGCCTCCAATGGCACTGTGAGCCATTTGGCGCAGGGTGTGTCTGCATACGGTCCAATTATCTGCTGTGTATGAATGACTAAGCGCTCAAATCAACCCAAATGAGTTGATAGCTTTATGGCTGATGAATTGTGATTAATATTAAACCAATGCGGCTGAAAGCTCTGACTGACGCCTGTGATCTCATTCTCAACATCACTATTTTTTCACGGATAAACCTGAACAAAGTTAGAAATACCGTACTACAAACACTAATATTATGTAACACCCTGATACAGACTCTGTATACTCTGCTCTATATATATTTTAGTAAGGATTTGGTGCGAGATTACTCATGTGTCCAACAATCTCTCGTGACACAATGCAGAAAATAGTTTATATGTGTGCAGTTTGAGTGAACAAAAGCTGATAAGCTTCGGAGCAATATTGTTTCGTGTTTCTAGGTGTGAACTCGGCCGCCTATCGACAATCAGAACTGTTTAAACGAGATAAAGCCGGTCCATTACCTGCTCAGGTGTGTAGCCTTTCAAAAAGAAAAAAGAAAAAAAAATCGAAGCCTCCAGTCAACACTTCTCAACACCTGTACCGATAAGTCGCCCCAGAGTTTACCAGCTTAAAATCTTCCAGACAAAGACACCGAGATGAAAATGGTGTTCTTATCAGCATGTGAAATGATAGCCATTTTTGCCCCAGAGGCGGTTGATACAGGCTTTTCAATACAGCCGGCATTCTTGAAGTGATCTTTGACCCTGACTAATTACTGCAGTATACAGTTGTGTTATTATTGCTTTGTTCCTATGGCTGCACATTTAAAAGCTATTTACAACTTGACAGAGCAGGTGCACAGCCACTACACAATCTCTTTATATGTGATGTCTACACATTTGTCTGCCCCCCTATCCGCTTCGCTCCCCTCCTCTCCACCACCCCCAAAACGGTTTTAAGAAGCTGTCAGTCTTTTGCGACATGTCATCAATCACCTGCTCATTTCGTTAACGGTGCAAGATGATATATAATGAAGTGAACGTTTACACGGCAGTTGGCCGCAGCGAAGCAGTGAGTGCTCATTTGTGTACGATGCTCACAGGCCCATTTTTAATGTCAGGTTCACTCTATCAGCGTGAGACATCTCACCTGTGCATTCAAATACATGTGCAACGGCTCATCGCACTTCTCACCCAGGTTGCCTGTTTATGAGTGGCAACTTCAAGAGATGGTGGCGTGGATTATATTCAAAGTGAGATGAAAAATGAAATGTTGATAAATAACAATAAACGCTACAGCTGAAGAGGAACTGTGATGCACGAATGGGAAAGGGAGGGAGGGGTCGGGACGGATTCTTGCAGAAGAGAAACCGAAAAAAGGCGGCTTTGCATACGCGTATTGTACTGAGAGACAACAGCGGTGCAGAGTGTGCCTGTGCATGCTTGTATGAGCCACTGTGTTGGAATGCTGGCCCCGGGCACTCAGCAGCTCACAGCTTTAACTTCTGTAAACAAACTAATAGCAGGAGACTGCAGGACCACACAGCCTTTCTGGTGAAACACTAACTGCAGCCTGCTGTCCCACACTGCTGCTGCTGCTGCTGCTGCTGCTGCTGTGGACAACACAGAGGCCAAGACAAAGCCCAGAGATGGCTATTTTAATTGATTTACATTAGTGAAAGACTTTGTGAGTACTGGCTTTAAATCGTATCTATACCTCAGTTTACCATTTATTATAAAAGTGCAATATAATTCCCGTGTATCATAAAGAAAATATGGAATCCAAACATCATTTTTAATGGTCCGTTATTATACGTTTCACCCTGTATCCATCCTTAAAGCCTCTACAGACAGTGCATTCAGATGTACTTTTGGAGGTGATGATGATGATAAAAGTAAAGATGAAGCTCACGGGGTCATTTCTTTTAGAGAAAACCGCAGCTTTTGCGTGTCCATCTAAGCTGGTGCGAGTGAAAAATAAACTAAAACCGAGCATGTATTTTGAGATAAATACAGTTTTCCAAGACTGCATATCAGTCATTCCAGTGAAAGTGGCTCATCTCTCTCAAACGCCAGAAAAAAAAAAGGTTGTCAGGCCTTTTTGGCTCTTTGAGCAAGATGAGCATCAGTGTCATTCCCTGGCGGAGCTGCTTGATTCTCTCACACAGATAAACAACACAAAAACAAATTACATACACTTTACTTTTCTTTCTTTTTTCTTTTCTTTTTTTGCTATAATGGCTCAAATTATGATATGGGGGGGGATGAATTCTTTTGTAATGATTTGCCTTTTGGAGAAAACTTTTGTCTGACTGTGGCCGCTCATATTGTTTCAGAAGACTCACTGTATACAGCCCTATCTTCAATATTAAGACTGTAAGTATCTCATCAACTGGTGGTTATCTCTTGTCTTCAGCCTGAGGAAACCACCGGTTCTTGACGATGGAAAAGCATTGCAGCTAATGCACAGACAACAGAGTAATATCAAAGTGTCCTTGTGTAATATCCATCATAAGGAATAAAAAAACCCATAGAAAAAAGTGAAATTAAATAAAAAAATAAAAAAAATAAAAAATTTAAACCAGTTGTAAATGCAGTGCTGTACAGGAGAGACATTCAAGAAAAAATACATAGTTAAATAAACACTGTGATTTTGAGATAGACAGTGTAACAGTCAAGTGGATGTATATTCAAAATGACAATATTGACCACATCCTGCTCAACTGGACAAAGCAACACACAGGTATTAAATAATTAATCATGTGAGTATGGGAGATGTGACACCACAGAAAGTGAAAGAGAGAAAACTGTTTTGGGGAATTTCCTAAATGTGTTGATATTTCAGGGCGGTACTGTATTTCAGAAGAATTGAAAACGTTGTTACTAACATGAGGCAATAAAACAAACTCAGCAGCGACACATGAGTCACGTGACAAAATGTTCTCTGTCATTAAACTTTATTTCAATACGGATTCTAGTGAGTTATCTCATTCCAGCCACGATATCGCAGTAATTTTGGAGATAAGATTATCACACGATGAAAGGGGACGTATTGGCTCGTGCCTATCAGCAGCAGCGCTCAGACATTTACTGCATCTGTGTTATGGCTTTATTTTGAATATAAAGGTGTGTTGTGTGCTCGGATCACTTTGCAGACAGTTTGGAGGTTTTTTTGATGTGGCTTTTTTTTTTTTTTTTTTTTTTTTGACAATGTGCCTTAAAGCGGCGTTGATCCCGGGTCAGCGAGCGGGCCCACTGAGGTGTCAGTCTGTCTCGATGCTGCCTTTGTTTAGCTGCCTGATAACAATCCAACTGTCACCTCATTATGAACTGGAACTGGTTGGATGACATGTTAAACATCCAAGAAACCTCCCTGTGCACTCGCCTACTACACAGCAGTCACACGCGATGGGCAACCTTTGGGTGTTGAAAGAGCACAACACAGCTTCGTCACCCTCTGTGTGTGTGTGTGTGTATGTGTCTAAGTGTGTGTGTGCAATTAAACCAAACGCATACAGTTACACAAATCTCTGAATTCTCTTTGCCAGTTTCAACACGCTAACATAACTTATTGGATAATGTGTGTGAGGCTGTATGTGTGTGTGTGTGTGTGTGTGTGTGTGTGTGTGTGCAAATTTGCCTGTGCATGTGTGCTTGTTCTGTGTGTATGTGTGTGTATACAGCAGCAGTATTGTCTCCTGGCGGCAGACCCATGATGGATGTGCGTTGAGGAAATCATTAATCTATAATGATACTCTGATAGTTGCGCTTATAAAATATATTAACCGGCACAAAATGTCACACGCTCCATTTCCTGGCGGTGGGCTGGTGTGGGAGCGGAGGGTAATTAAATGTGGGAGTGAGTGGGACATTGATTGTGGAGTTTCCTACAGCGCATTTTCCTATACGGACACAGATTCTCCAAGTTCCCTCCGGGCAGAGAGGAGAGGAGAGGAGAGGAGAGGAGAGGAGAAGTGACTAAACATTTAAATTCCTGTGTGTACGTACTGTTTTTTTTTTTTTTACTACATTTCAGAGGGAAACATGACAGCTAACATCCTGTAGCTCTTCTAAAATGACTGTAGACCGCAGCCTCTTGCTGTTAAAATAGTCACTGTTATTATTATTATAACCTTTATTTAACCAGGTTTGTCCCATTAAGATCCAAGATCTCTTTTGCAAGAGAGACCTGGCCAAGAATGGCAGCACATATAGTTTCAAATGTCACATTAATCATAGACAAAAAAGAAACAAACAAATAGAATTCAAATAACAATTGATTTTCAAAATTAGTTAAAAGAATTAGATCAAGATTAGTCAAACATTTGCACTCAAATAAAACATTTGCACTCCTGAAGCCTGGATGTAATGGAATTTATCATGGACTTGAATACATTAAGAGATACCAACCAGACTTTGGAGTTTGAGCTCTGACTGCAAAATGTTCCATGTGCTCGGAGCAGAAAATCTAAAAACTTTCTTCCCCAGTTCTGTTCTGACCTTAGGAACAATAAAATGACAAAAGTCCTGAGAGCGGAGACTGTGTAGGCCCTATTAGTCAAGATTAAAAGGGATGATAAATAAGATGGAATCATCTCAAGAATAGCCTTGTAAATCAGCACATACCAATGACTACCAGTCAAATGTAACCATTGTGTTGTTATTTTAAGGCCGCTGCTCTCATTGGGCATAACATTTCTAAATAAAGGCACAGGCTGTATCTTAAAACAACAAAATCAAACAAGGAGAAAGAGTCATGTTAAATAATGAGCCGGAAAGTTGCAATGGTGACTGACTGGACTGAAATGACACATGTTCCAGTTCATGTAGGAGCCTGAATGTACAGTCGCTTCAGTTTTATCAGCAAATTCTTAAGACTCATATATGGAGTAAATGAGGGGAAGGTGGGAGTGGGTCATTTTCACTTGTCATAAAGGACAGGTGTTAGTAATAACATTTACGATGGCTCCGTCTCATTTGAGTGGCCTCTTCACCCTGACAATGCAGCCGGGGGGGTCCCGGTTCAGGGGCCACATCCTCCACCAGAGGATGTGGTTTTTTTTTTGCCTTTGTAGCTGTTGTGCACCGTGAAGGCTGAACCACTCAGGATCTCATACTGGAAGATTCGGCCCCTTGAATTGGGCCACAGCTTCGTGGGTGTGAGCCAACATGCACAAGAGACAGAAGCCTGAAACTAAAGAAGCTCAATGAAAATCACCACTTACTGTAGTATTTTTATGGTGATTTTTCAGGCCTGTACATGTGATGCATTTAGTTTCCTTTTACTAGCAGCAAAGCCTGACATCCACATTTAAAGGACCTGAGATTTTCAATCATCTGAATGACAGAGATATACAAACACAGACTATTTTACTGAGAGTTGCTGCTTTTGTTTATTTTATTTGGAGATAAGTATTTTATTATTTATATTATGTCATAAATGTGTTGCATAACGGTTTATACACACCGATGGCTGATTGAAATCTTTTTCTCCACTGAAGATTCTTGTTGTTTATATGATAAAGAATATGAAGTTGTTCCCTGGAGGAGCATTTTCACATGTGTACTTAAAGTAAATACATAGCAATACAGTAATACATACTTTATATATTTGTTTTGACATTTTCTTCTTTTATACAGGACCTTAATACTTAGCACGCTGACTGACAGCTCGTGACCTGTTTGCTGTTAATTTCAGACTCAACTGAGCATTAATCCATTATATATGGAGGAGTGTTTCTCAGTTGACTGGATAAGGTGTTTGCCAGGCTGCGGAGAAGTTGTCAGGGCAGATTAGTTTAGAGAGCCAGAGAGAGATCCCCGGCTGTTGGGACTTGTTGTCTCATTATGCAACATAGCTGGTGATTCCATCTCCGCTGTTCGAAGGCAAAAGATGGCTGAACGGAAAAAAGAAAAAAAGAAAGAAAAAAAAAAGGTCATTCGTCAGTTGATGTTGTGTTTCCCCGTGGGGCATATTAGCATTTGGGTGTGAGACATCAACCTGACAGTCAATCAAAAGCCGAACTCTAAATTAGGTAGTTGCTAAACAGCTCAGCACTATAAATCATATTTGCTTTTGTTTGTGATAATTGTTTATGCTAAAGTTCAAAAGGTTCATGACATGAGTGTGATGCTGCGTTGTCACGATACCACGATTTTTCACCGTATGATTATCGTCCTCTTTGTGTTTATGTTTCCACGCTGCATGTGACTCATCATCATCATCATCACGCCTGTATTCTACACACTTGGTATGTGGAACAGTTAGCATGCAACCTCTTCTCTCTGTTTACTGATGTGACGATGCTCAGAGCAGAACTTGAGACTGGTTTTGGTCTTTTTTCTCAAGATCTCAGCTACAGTGACATCTTTTTTTAAATAAATAACCACAAATGTCTCTCTCTGTCACTCACTCACTTTGGTTTATGTGATGTAATTCAATAAAATTGTTCTATAAAATATATGCTTGTATAACCACCTAAAAAAACTTGGTTGCACCAGTGTCAAAAGTGTGAGTGTTTTTCTGTTCAATCCAAGTTTTGCTTCAATTAAACATAGATTTTATATAAAATTATCTTTTCTTTTTAACTGAGGAATAATGTAAATATCAAGCCACATGATTATTATAAGCCCTGGTACTGAATACAGTAATGGTCTTGAAAATGGTCTCGCATTGGTTTGGTCTCGGTCTTAGACTTGGTCTCGGGTTAGGTGGTCTTTTTTCTTTCTTTCTGTCTTTTTTCTTTTTGGCTTTTATGCCTTTACATTGATAGGAAATTCAGAGAGAGACAGGAAATGGGGAGATGGAAAGGGGGATTCGAACTGGGGCCAGCTGCAGTGAGGACTGTAGCCTCTGTGTATGGGGCGCCTGCTCAACCCAGTGAGCTATACCAGTGGTTCTCAGGTCCCCCAGGGGTCCTTGAGAAGGTTCAAGGGGGTCCCCAACTTTTTCTTGAAATTGTACCACTTTTTCCAGAAATATTACATTTTTTTTCCTGAAAGTTCTTTAAATGTTTCCAAATATTCATGCCATTTGAACATACATTGACTAAAAAAGTAACGTTATTCAGTGTCAGAACAAATATTTGTGTATTTCTGGTGTTTGTTTAAAAAAAAAAAATGTCCAATGGGGGGGTCTAATTTGTGTCAGTTTAGGAGTCCTTGTTGTAAAAAAGTTTGAGAACCACTGAGCTATTGTACAAAGCCCCTGGTTTAGGTGGTCTTGACCACAACACTACCCACACACGCTGTGGAGTGAGCGGATTCAGATTGAACGCAGCCACCTCAGCGCTGTGATTCCCATCTCGACATATCAGGGCAGATTATCTGTGAAGATTTGTTTGGAGCTCCATTTTACTTCACAGACGTCATTTGCATCCTCCCACTTCTTTAATAGACCTCTTAGCATGCACGCACACCTCCAACACAACTCTGTCCGCTGCCCTGTTCTCATAGGTCTTAAATGTATTCTGCCTGTGATGAATTGACTGTAACCATTCAAACTTTCTTTCCACAGGACGGTTCCTCTTTGTTTCCACATTTACAAACCTCAAAGAAAATAAATGGAGAACACAGAGGACAGTTCGGGGGACCAGCGGTCCACTGTCAAACGCAGGAAAGTGGCCTCTATTAATCCTCTTTGTTCCCGACTTCTATTGTATTTGAATGTATAGTCCCATCCTGTCATTTATGTTTCATATGTGTCTGTTTTTTTTTCCAGTGCGAAGAAACACTTTGAAGTCGTCCAGCTCGGAGCACAGAGGTGAAGACAAAGAGACACTTCAAGAAGAGAAATGACAAACTCAAAATGAACCACATGCAGTGTTTCTATTTATAATCGTTATAATAACACTTTATCTACTGACCCAAAGACAACAAGCGGTATTTTTGATCACTACAGTGCAAATGATTTTATGTAATCACTGCTCCACCAACCTGAAAAAGGTTGTTTTTTTCTGGCATGTCGGACTTCTGGACTGTCATGGTTAAACACAGGAGCTATACCGAGCACAACCTGTGTCGCCATGGCCACTGTAATAACACCAACTGTGGCACTAAAGTACTGGTTTGGTGTAAGAAAAGAACCTGATTTGGGTTCGAGTAAGATCTTCCCCGACATTTCGCAATCTTTGCTGTCATTGCAATAACAACAACCTGGTCAACTTTGATGATTGGTCTTCATCACGGGAATCAAATACCTCTTTCCTTTGTCATATTCCTTCGTGTCGTCAACTCATCCTTCCACTACAACCTCCTCCTGACTATGTTACGTCGTACTATTTGCTCCTGTCATAATTACTGTGGCAGCTGTCACCTTGTATTGTGCATATACAAAACACATTCTTTAGGGGTGTGTAAGAGCTACTGCAAAATCTGGAATCGATCTAATACCAAGTAAATACAGGGCCACTATCCCGATAGCGATAGCAATACTATTTTCTTTTCAAAGCAGGTTAGTGGAAGACTGGTGTGTCATGATTTGAGGTGAATGAAGCATCAATAGTCTAAATCTGAATATATTTTCATCACCACTGAATTTTAATGGCTTTTTCTTCTTTTTTTTGCTGGACACTTAGAGGAACAATGCAAGTTTGGTTGCTTTTCCGCCGTTTTGCTAACCCTCCTCCAGGCCATGTGCATCTTCTTTACATCGAAGCCGGCGAGAAAACAGTCAATAGAGCAGTATGTGACGTTATATATCATATACAATGTTACAATGTGTATATTTGTGTATTTAATCTGTCATAAACAACAGATTATGGGTTACAGGGCGCATCTGTGTCGCAGTGCCGCAGAGACGAGAGCTGGGACACCGGGTTGGAGGCTCTGAGAAGGCAGAGAGCCTCCATTCTCCCTGTAACAAGTTAAGTTATTTATTACTCAATCACCACAATTAGGCTACTCCAAAACTGTTTAATTAAGGTAATAATGTAGCATAGTAAAGCTAAAAATCGTTGCTAAAACACAGTTGGAAACAACTTTCTTGCATAGTATTTTCACTGACATTTGTAAAATAGGTCCATACGGCATTTGTCCTTCTCTCTGTCGGGTGTTGTTCTGTCTTTCTGATTGATTGATTGATTGATTGATTGACGCCTGTCAGGGTTCATGGGTCAGCAGCAGCAGTGAGGAGAGAAGTAACATGCAGATTTATAACAACAGCACTTTTTTTGTTTTAGTGGGTAACTTACAACAGAGAAACGGAAACTGAAACTACCATCAATCCTACAGCGCTAGAATTGATCTGGTTTCCATACCCATGTGGTACTGTATGTGGTTTTCGATAATATCAATATTTAGATTGGTCCGTCCACATTCACAACATTCATGCAGGCAGCACAATCTACACGCGGACATTTTATTCTGCACAGCAGTCTGGAGCTAAAATGAGCCAAAAAAGCCAAGTAATGAAGTCTCTGAGCGAGCAACCGCATGAATGTTGCTAATGCATGATTCAAAATACTGGCTTTATAGGAGAGAAATACTCTCAAGACATTGTATTAAACTTCAAGAATAAGCACAGTGCAGATTTCTTTAACTAATAATCTAATAATTTTTGTGTTGTCACTGGAAAACTCCACCTTTAATCCCTGGATAAACAGGAACGATGGCTACAGGGAACGTTGGAAGTTCAACGTGTCAAGAACCAACCATCAGTCAGGCTGGAAACGCACTCACATTTTTTTTTTTAATTCGGACTTAAAATTTGAAGGTTTAAATGACGCTTTTCTCACAGGTTCAAGCAGAAAGACAAATATTGTTTTATTTCATCACGGCTCTCCGGTGCTTTCACTCAGATCTGTTGGCTGCCTCTCCGATCATCCGATGATCATAGGAGCTGAAGGGAATTTAAACAACGTCATCTGTTTCTTCGCTTCCACTTTGCAGCTTCACCTCGGCACCACCCACTGTCCTGAATGTGACTATTCTGTCTTACATTTATAGGATTATATAAATATACCATATTTAATAATGGCAGAGTCAAGATTAAAACTTTCAGCATGTAACGCTTTTACTTAATTCTCTTTGCTTTGTTGCCTCCCCTGGTCGATCTGCGGTATGTAGGATGGGTCTTATCGGAACCAGGACATGATAGATGTTTAAAAATTGAGCGTTTGTGGGGATTTTTTCCTTTTCTTTTTGCCTTTGTTGTCTTCTCCAAATAAGTTTGGCTGACCTGGTGTTAACCTGTTTAATCACGCTGCTGCTCCTTGCCCTATCGCACCTTCCCAGAAATCACTATGGTGAACAAAACTGTTGTCGAAACAGAAATAAAGATGAAGAGATGAAAACATAACACTGACAAGTTGTAGTAACTTTAACTTTTCCTGTAATTGACATATCAATCAACCTGAATCTTTCACCTTAACACTGAAAAAATCCACTCATATTTCCCGTCAGTGTGTTAGTTACAATATGAAGACACACTGGTGTGGTGACGCAGTGAGTCAAGTTCAAACATAATCCCATTAATTATTATTTGATCACGGGCATGCTGATTGACATGAACTTGTAACCTTTTGCACCAGGTTGCACATGCACAATACACAAGGAGGCCACACACACACACACACACACACACACATTGCACACTGTACCAGCTCTACCAGATCGCTCCAGGCTTCTGGTCCCGGTGTGTGTGACAGGTCGTGGGAGGATCAAAGTTCAGATTTTGAATGCACCGTAACGGAAAACAACAGGATAGAGGGAGTCAGGGAAGAGCAGATAGAGAGACAAAGCATTGATAAAGCTCATCAGGATTTATATTAGCAGGAAAGAAAAGGAGGGGGGGGTGAGAGAGGGAGGGAGGGAGAGGGTGACGGTTTAGAGAGCGGCGTGGGCGAGGTTGTGGCCAGAGGAGAAGCGAGACAGATGAAAATCAGAGATTATCGGTGTAATAGAGGAAACAGTTTGTGCCGTATCAAACCATATTTGTCAGGTAGAACCCTGAACCCCCCCCTCATCCCAACATACCCCCCCACCTCCTCCCATCCTCCCACCTCCTCCTCCCACCTCCTCAGTGAGGGAAGCAGGATGTCTTTCATCCAGTTCAGCTGAGGGATCAAAGCTAAAAGGCTACTCGGCTGAAACTGACCTCAATTTGCACCGCTGCGCTCTCCGCACCTCTCCAACATACACAATCCTATAGTTTTCCTTACAACCCCCCCCCCCCCCCCCCCCACCCATAACCCCCCAACACCACCACCTCCACCACCACCCACTGAACCCACACACATGCTATTCCCCTTCCTGTATGCCACGCTACCTCATCCCACTTAACACGGGAAATCTCTCAGCGCCTTCACCCCATTAATGGCACAATTTATATATTACCCCCCCCCCCCCCCCCTCAAAAAACACACAACCCCCAGCCCCACATTACTTTTGCTCTGCTTTATTTATGCAGTACTTGAGCATAGATCACACACTATCAGACGTGATTATCAGATATGTGCTGTGCTAACACGGGGCCGGTGTTTGTGCTGGTTAAGTAACCTGTTCACAATAGCTTCACCCTGCTCTGCACTTCAAAGAGCAGCCTGTGTTTAGCTTCCTCTCTGTGTCTTCTTTCTTACTGTTTTCACTACAAACAGCCTCTCTGCTTCAACTCCCCACCCACACACACACACACACACACACACTGTAATGTATACACACATGTTGTATTTGTGTACACATATACACACACGCTCTTAACAGTATATTTGTGTGGCTCCTAAATTAAGTCAGATGTCTCTTCTTTTTCTTTTTTAAGTGGTCGGTTGTGAAACCAAATATGAAATCAAAACAACTATTTCTGACAAATTACATTTTAAATTATTAACGCTGAGGATGGACAAAGAAGTTTTGTCATAAATACGACCTCTTTAAATCTTACAGTAAGATTAAATCTGAATCAGCTGTTTACTTTAGTTTTTTTTAAATATATTTTACTGATCTCATTAATCATTTTTATTTCTCTGTGTCTAATTTTATTGTTTTGTCTGTTTTCTTTTTCAATTTCAGACTTTCAGTTTTTCTATAGTTTATTATAGATATCTATTATCCACTGTATTATATCTTTGCAACTGGCCTTCATTGGACTTTTATTGGACATTATTTTCCCTTCTGTTGGAGTTTATTCTCCTGTAGCTAAAGTCCTTCACAAATCAAACTGTGATGATCTGTATCATTACTGTGGCTCAATATATTTACATTCGGCCTACATTAACTCATGCGACAGTAGATATTATATACAGAATCTATTAAATAAGTGCATCTATCAAAACTGTGCCTGGCTTCCCAAAGCTGTTGTTGTACGCATGTTTTGTCATAATTTAGCTAATCTATTTTTTCATAAAACATTTCCCAATTTTAATCTTTTTTTCTCCTCAACTTCCAATTATTTTATTTAGTTTTTGGACAGGTTATTGTATTACGAAAATATATAACAGACATAATTAGATCTATGGTGTAGCGTTATCACATATCTGTAAAAAAAAAAAAAAAAAAAAAGTGAATATTTATAACAATGTACATTTCTCTTTTTATCAATTTATACCTACTTATTGATAATTTTCTGATCCAGTTGTTATGCCTTGCATCCAGTCCTCTAACATGGAAAAAGAGGATACTCTGGGATACCAGTATACGTCTGCAGTCACTGAACCTCTCACTACTATTTTCCCACCTTTAAACTTCTGTACAAAGGTTTCACCTCTCCCTCCCTGAACATCTCTTCCTCTCCTCCTCCTCCTCCTCTGCAAACCAGCCCTCAGTGGAGAGGCCAAGTTCAGAAATGACATTCTTGGGCGCCCCCTTCTGGGCTGCAGCCACATCAGACTTTTCCGGAGGTCTTTGGACTTCAGCAGAGAGAGAGGAGAGAGAAATCCTGCTGAGGACAGAGTGAGGGCCGCCTGCCAGCCAAGGCCTGGACCCTCACTGTCATTGATTTAACAAAGGAAATGAAGACATATTATGAAATCATAGTTGAGAGCGACTCTGCTGCACATTAAGTCCAGTTAATATTCACTGAGGCCGATTGAGTGTGTCAAATCCTTACAGGCAAATCCATGGGATAGAAATCCCATGTCTTGCATTGGAGGGCTCGTACAAGTTAAGACCCTCTCTTCCTTTCACACAGTGGAAAGTAACATTTTGATTTGATTTTCTGTTTGCGTGATTTGGTATTTTTTTAATCCTTTAATCCCTTAATTTCTTTAATACCTTTAAATAGGCCCCCTGTTGTTCCAATTACTGTGTGGCATTACGTCTCCTGCCTTTAAAAAAAAAAAAAAAGTTATTAAAATATAAACCACTTACATTCAGTTCAAATAAAACAAGTTTTTTTTAAGTATTTGCAGAAAATTTTAGCAAAAAAACAAACATTTGTTTTGTTTATTTGTTGGTTTTGTATAATAAGCTATTACTTTGCAGTTAAATTAAATTAAGTGATGTATCTACAGTAGGAATGTCTCAGAGAAGGATATAATCTTCCCAATAAAAATATGGCAGCATTATGCCAATGAAAAAACTGAAAACATCTGATCAATGACGACAGACAACAGAGCCTGAGTGGAGTGTATAACATCAGCCGGCCGAGTGTATGATTTTATTATGCTCTCCTCACTGATTGCAATTGGCCCAGGCCCACTGCAGAGTACAAATAACCCCCAGCTGTAACCAAGTCCACCTGTTTATAAACACAAACAGTTATGAACACAGTTATGAACACACTCCGACCTGTCACATCTCATCAAAGACAGAACACACACCGCAGCACGCATCGATGGCTTCAGCTGGCCCCTGTGGATGAAAGCTGTTTCCTCTCAAAAGTCGTGTTACTCATTCAAGGAGGGATGAAGGTATCACAGTAAAAAAAAAAAATGTCAGGAGGTATTATTACACAACAAAGCTTTTTGGAAGACAATGTGTGTCATGAGGAACTTGTCCCGGCTCTATTTTAACCTCCTCAGCACCATCTTTTTTTCCTTTTTTTTCATTATTATTTCACTTTCTAGACTTTTTCCCAGAGTGTGTTTCAGTCTCCACAGTGCTCAGGGTCGATCCTGATCCTGACTGTGCCTCCTGAGACACAGTAGCCTGTTGTCTAGCCTGGGGGGTCGAGGGGTGGGGGGCCGGAGGAATGGTGTTATGAGAAGGCAAAAGAACATGTTATGTTAACCTGGGTGGTAAAAGCCTGAACATATTTGGGAAAATGCTCCTTTATACCCTCTCACACCCACTCCTTTTCTTCAGATTCTTCCTGCTAAACTGCTGTAATTCTCCCATCTTCCCTATGGTTTCATACTTAAAGGGCTGTTTCACTCAAATTACCTCGAGTGGAAGCTATACCCACCCCCACAGAAAGTCTTTTGTTTAACTGGTCCAGCTTGGAGGATGTAATGCAATTTCTCTCATGGAGCTTAAAGCATTTCAAAATGTTTAGTGTCTGAGTTACTCTAGATGCAGCAGGTCTAGCCTACAATTTTAGAAACTCTGTGTCATGCTTCCTTCATTACAACCTCACTGCATATCATTTTCCTAATGTATATATATATTTCCTTCCATTCTATATATTAATTTAACTCATAGATTATCCTGTCCTCTAAATTCATCCCTGATGCACAACAGTGTAATGCTGGTTTCAAGGTCTGCAACATATTGGTATAATTTAACTGGGTGGAGAAAAACAAAATATCTTTCATCTTTATTAATTTTGTTGTCAAAGTTGATTAAGCTGATTTGGCAAATATGTGAACAATTAATGACTTTACACAGTGAGCAGAGCAGTGTTTTATTGTTTGTCTGTCTGCTGTTTGATGCTGGGCTGCAGATTTTGCACACATTGTTTTTGGAGGAGCTAAAACTTTGGCCTTTGAGTCATATTACTTCTGCAGGGCATATTGGAGGAGGCTAAAGTAAGTTGCTAACAGAAAGTAACAGGGCTTTGTGGTTAGCATGCTAACTTCCATAGAAGAGAAGACTGCAGGTGAGTAAGGGAATGAAATCTGATGCTCAAGTTGTCGCATTTTGTCTCAACTGGTAGCTTAAGTAAACAGCTGTTAATGCTACCACTGGCTGGAGCAATAGCAAAGCTTGTAAAGTCATGGAAACCAGCCACCTGCCTACATTTAATGAGAGTGGTAAGATGTTCACAGACCATGAAACCAAAACAACAAGTTAAAAGTTGTTTTAAAAAAAACATTTAAAAAAATAAAGCAGTCCACAGAACTGACGGTAACTGCCTGGTGGTAATTCTCTGAGGGACTTCTCACAGTGTACATAGTAAGTTTGATCCATTGTTAATATAGCAGTTTAAACAATGGGTAGTTTATGTGTAAAGGGAGAATATAAACTTCTCTGCACGTCATCAAAGCCCTCAAAGCCCTAGTGACAATACAGAGCGTGTGTCCGTGGTGACGAATAGAGGTGGCAGTAGCTGAGGTGGTAGCGGGTCATCCATTAACCAGAGGATCTGCAGCCTGGTACTCAGCTCCTGGCTTTGTTTAGAGGTGTCAGTGGGGAACATAGATAATAAATAATAATAAATTAAATTGCTTCCTCTGTGTGTGGCAGTGTAAGTAAGAAATAAAAAGACTCAAATGTAGTTGATAAGACCAGAAAAATGTAAGTGCAGTTGTTTTACTGCCTTTATCAACAGATCTTGTTCCTGTGAAGTCTGTCTGTGTGACTTTCCTATGGAAAAAGATTCTGCTGTTAATATTTCAGTGTCTTACGTCAACTCTGTGTGCAGCACATGAAATTTTATTAATCTCTGTTGTATTGCCATGTCAGCAATATATCTTGAAACCTGAGCCTGTTAAAACCTAAACTACCTGTAAAGCCAGATATGTCCGGGTGTAACAAAACAAGATCATAAAGGAGATATTATTATTACAGGTGCATTTCTTTTTCTTTTTCTGCCACCTTGTTGTAAAATCATTCCTGTGCCTTTCATCTGTTACAGTATGTTATCCAGCCACTGTGTCGAGTAATGTGTCAGCACTCAGACTGAAAGGCTCACTGTTCCCCTTAACTCTCCCGCTTCCATTGTGTTCATCTGGATGCTTTTCCAAGCTAAGCCTGGCACAGGCCTGGATTTCCGGAGCCCAAAATGTGAGCCCAGGGAACCGGACTCCTCCGGGAAAGTGGGAGCAGCGGGAGACGGAGCGCCACTCAGAAGCAAAACAAACCCAAATATCAGGGGGTTTATTTAAAATCTCCTTGTCTTATATTAACAGCAGCGCTACAGGCTAGTGATTAGCCACTCATGGGTCAGGGGTTCCTAAGCCTCACTTAATTTCCCCTGGAATCCATATTTTGTGTGTTTTATGAGACACTAAATAAAGGCAGGGTCTGAAATTCATGCCGAGTCATTAAAAACACATCATTGCTTATGGAAACTGACCAATCAGGTGTGAGATAGGTAAAGCAACTGAGGGAAAAAAAACAGCGTGTGAAGATAAATTGCAGCTTTTTATTGACACATGAAGCCACATATATAGATATTACACTATCTGATGTTGCTTCACAAAGAGCAGAGAGACCTGCCCAGGTTATCGTAATGTCAACACCGTCCACATGATCTCACTGCAGCGATCTTTTGACATTGAGGGATTCATACTTGTTTGATGTCTTACAGTTGAAATGCCCTGCGCAGGAAGGAAGTGCTCACCCACTGGTCGCCTGTTCCATCTTCAGGAGCTCTATGGGAGGGAGGGAGGATTTCAGTGCAATATTTACAGTGACCTTTTCCTCTCACTGGCCAGGGGCCCATGGGAAAAAACTGGAGAAGACAAACAATGAACAATAGGGTTCAGGGGATGAGCAATGGTGCCAGCGCAGCATGTGCCATTACGGGATGTGGATTACATAGGCCTGGGGGTTGTGGGGGGTCACAGTAAGGATCAAGGCACCAGCACTGTCGCTCAGGAGCACACCTGGGACACCTGCTCAGAAATCCTGTTCTATTTAAAAACACAACTTGTTCTTTGAGAAATGAAAATACCGTTTGTAGACAATGCGGTGGTGGAAAAGCGGGGTGCAACAATTTGGTTAATGTGCATTTTTTTGAGCCAAGCTAGATGAGGAGATTGATACCATCCCCACGTTTAGGCTACCTCCAGAAAACAGTTATCTCAGCTCGGCCAAAAAAGACTGGAAACAGCAACAGCCACAACTGCACTCCACTCTGCTGCCAAGGAAATTGTGCAGAACAAGATCCCCCATAAAGCCACAGCTTTTTTTTTTATGTATCAGTTTTTGGTAGAGATTAAGCAAATGAGACATAATGCATTAATTAGTGAGCTTTAGTGTGGGTTACCCCTGGACAAAACCAGGCTGAGTGTTTCCCCCCCTCCGTTTCCGGTCTTTAAGCTAAGCTAAGCTAAACAGCTCCTGGCATCACCTTCACACTCAATAGCCAAATATGAGAGTGGTATTGATCTTCTCATGTAAATCTTTGGCAACAAAGCATAAAAGCGTTTCCAAAGTGTTGAAATAGCCCATTAACAAAAGGCTCCCATATGTGGCTCTTGTTGTTCTGCACTGTAAAATGTCAAAAAGCCGAATAAATTTCATATGAATGTGCACAAATAAATAAATAACAAATGATTCCCATAAATTACATCATATTATCTCAAAACATGACACGTATAATGAACCAAATTGCTTGCTGATTTGCAGATTCCACAGTTGGTGTGATATGCCACTGATGTTCTCATTCATTGGCAGAAAGGCTGGACCGAAGAGACCAAGACCCAGATTGAAATCTTCCAGCGTCATTGCTTTAAGTTGATGTTTACATAGACAAACAGCCCCTGTGTTGCATCAGCATCTGTGCAAACTCCCAAGTCACAGTTTGATCCCTCAATTATCAGATTACCCTCGTCTAATTGGACAATATGGTTTCCCCGGGGATTGGGCCTTGCCTTATCACAGAAATTCTTTCTGCCCTGCACAATTTGGTGAGATAAATGTAATGGTATCGGCGTTCTAGTGTGTGCCTGGGTGGTCTCTGTTGCATTTCTAATGATGCTGCGCCTTTCCCAGAACAAGTGGAAATACCTCAGTGATGCACCGTGAAAAGAGAAACGAAGAAAGAAGCGGAGCTCCCACTGGGCTTCACAATTCTCACATAAGGACATCCAATACTTCAGAGGGCCATGCATGCATTCTGATCATGCTGCTCTGCTGCATTTAGTCTTAAGATCTAAGCACGAACAAATGACAAATGCATAGAAGAAACTGCTCTTTTGATGAATCTCAGAAGTGATCCTCATGTGCAGAACCAACAACCTGCAAAATCAAAAGAGGGAAATTCGAATAGAGGGAAAATCAGATAAATCTGTCCAGATCACAGGTCTCTCTGTTCAAGCAGATACTGTTATGTAAGAGCAGGATGTTAGCAGTGCTGCAGTCGAAATATTCAGATCCTGTAAATAAGCAAAACTAGAAGTAAAAATACTTGTGCTGCATTTAATGTGACACTTAAGTAGCTACAAAGTGGAACACATAAATTAGTTCTGTAGACTTTGATGCATTAACATGTAATATATTATTAAAAATGTGTAAATGTGATATGTAGTCACAATGAAAATATTCAAATATAGCCTACTGTTCCACTAAACTGTAATTAAGTACATATAAGTAAATATATTTGGTTACCTCCACTGACCGACCACCAGCAGCTACTATCCTCAACAAAGTAAAAGCAGAAAAATTTGGAAGTTTAAAATTCTATATGACACTCTTTTATAAATAGATATTGCTATGATAACAAGTAGCCTATTTCATTAGTAAAAAAAATGTGACACACACCACATGCAAAAATTGTTTTTCATCATTATCAAGTAAATAGGCTACTGTCTAAATTATATTGCATAATAATAAACTATCAATTTAATGAATATTGTTAAAAGATACTCACTTTATGAGTGTAGGTGTTTTTATATTATTATTATTCTAATTTTCAATCAAATTTTATTTTTATAGGATAACATGTCGTCTTATTTTGAAGGGGCGGCTGCGGGCGGAGAACCGGAAGTCAGAGGATACAGGAAACGGTCGCTGCAGACAAGCTGCTACAAACAGTAAGTGACCCCCTTTTTATTAGATATCTTGCTCTTAAGACACTCGGTTTAGAGTCGAAGTGATAACAGCACATTTGGTTGATATTTAAGCCACTTGTATGTTGACAATAAACGCAGTGTTAGTGACCGTGAACCCGTCCGGCGCATGACAAATGAGCTTGCTAGCGAGCGGAGGCTAACCGAAGCTAATGTCAAATTTTGTCAACAAAGCAGATATCGCTTCCTCTATGATCACTTATAGATGGATCGATACGTTCAACCGGGTGTCTTTGACGTGTCCGTAGTAGTTAATGTCAGCAGAAACGACTGTCAGCCCCGCCTAGTCACTGTCTAACCGACTGAATCAGCAGACGAAGCAACATTTTAGTGTAGTTTTTAACTAACCATCATCGTCTCTATAGTAACGCGTTTGCACATTAGTAACGTACTTATTAATGCAACCTACTGTTTTATACAGCTGCCACTGTGTTATTTACTGATGCATTGTAGGAGGTGTCCCTCAGTCTCTCAATCTTTTTTCTACTTCCCTCTTTATTTTGCTTTTGTCCGATTTGAATCATATGGATGCAAGAAAGTAATGTCATTAAGATCCATTGCATCATTGTTTTATGTTTATTTTGGATCCCCATTAGTCTTCATTGAGACGAAGACCATTCTTCCTGGGGTGGTGCACATTAAATCCAACAGAGACAATGAAAAGCATTACAGCATACAGTATTTACCAAAATAAAATACATGAATTCATTCATTTTTTTCATTTTTACAAGTCACAGAAGAAAATCCATAAATTCATTCATTTTCAAAGTCCCAGAATGAATAAAAAAAAGAAGAAAATACACACCTAAATAACTTAGAAACGGTATTTTTTCTACTACAACTAGATCTGCATCCTTTTAAGATATAAACAAAAACAAATTGCAGATCATTGTTTAGTTATAGATTAAAATTACTTCTCACTCACCATCAAATTGTATTTCTCAAAGTCTCATTAATCAGGAGGATAATCCACTGATAGTTTTTGTATTGGCATGTGGTATGTAAACAATAACATCTCCTTTTTTTCCACCCTCACAAATCCTCTTTTACCCCTCCAACTCATTCTGCAGCTTGTGCGCTTAGATCTTCTTTTGTGTGACACATCTAAATACTGTAATGATTAACCACAACGCTTGCAGGTAGAGTAGAGTGTGTTTTGTTAATGTTAAAGTTACTCAGGTGACATGGTTTCTCTCCTGACCTCTTTGAACACGGTGCACTGCATGTTTGCGTGACTGTAACAATATTACGAAACCTCAGTTTAACATAGAAATAATGAAGTATCGAGCGCCTTGTTTATACTTGAAACAACCCGTAATGTGTTCGTAATGGGACCGAGCTAAACAAAAATAAAACGATCACGCTACATCACAACTCTGCTGTTTGTCGATCACAATTGTATGAATTTAAAATCCTACCACCCATTAGGCAGCTCTATTGTAAATAAAACAGTTTCCAGCATCTTGGTATGACATTATTAGATTACAGCAGCAGAGCAGCAGCTTGGAAAATAACTGAGAAGAAGTCAACATGTTGTCTGAATTGACTGTGGCTCAGTCATCGTTACAGATTTGTTCCATTGTTTGGGAACAGAAACAGAAAAATATCTCAACAAGTTATTTGGGAACACGGCTCTGCTAAAACACCATATACATAATCCAAGAGAGCAGCGAGGAGAGGAGCAAACAGATTAAAGTCTGACGCTATAGGCAGAGCACAAATGTGAAGTGATAACGTCATAAACATACTAATTAGCCTTGTCTTGTTATTTTTTCCAACACTTTTCAACTACGCCCTCAATTTTGCACATTTGACCCTCCGGTTCAGCCATATTCAGGGTTTTCACTGTGAAATTCTCACAACTTGGACCCGAGTGTTGTGTGTTTTTGCTTTAACTCTCACTTAGAAATTGCAACAACTTGATCTCTGACTAGAGAGCGCAACATGTTGTCATTAAGTTTCATAACTTGAGAGATGAAAACTGCACATAAGGTTTAGATAGAATAACTGTAGTTTTTATTTCCTTCTGATATGAAATATGTTTTATACCTGAGTGTTTGTGATGTGTGAGCGGGTGTACTATATATGCACTTGTGTGTGGATGTTTGGTCTGTTATGTAAGTTGACAGTTTTTATCTCTTTATTGTTCTTACTCACCTCCCTAGGGACTATACAGATGTAAAGTAACTAGTAAGATAAAACCGGTACAAAGCATCTTCTCTCATTTCGAGACTAAAATTTGGTGCACTGTCCCTGATACAAATAAACATATTAAACTAAACTAAACTATGAATTAAATGATGAACCTAAAGAGCTCTTGTTGTGGTGTAAACGCCTCCTAAAAGCCTGCTTTTATCAAATGTTTCAACAAACTTTATTTAAATAGGCCTCTTCCAGGGAAACTAGACCTTTATTATGTGTGTAATGTGTGTCCAGGTAATGAGGCACTGAATGAGACCAATAGATTGACAGGTAGATACAGCGGCCGGGCGGCCGGGCGGCCGGGCATGCAGGCGCCACATCCCAGGGATCAGTTGTCATGGAGCTCCTCCATCATTTGACTTGACAACCGTGTTAACAAGTCCTCGGCCTCTCAGTCAGAGTCTCCACAGCTCCGTGTCTCACCTCTCCTTCCTTCTGCTCCCCAAAGTCAGCACAGCTTGGCCGAGGGGAAAGTGGTGGTGGTGGTGGGAGGGGGGGGCAAGGCTACACTGATCCATTTCCTGCCCCCTCCATCCCTCTCCCCCTCTCTCCCTCCCTCCCAGGGCTCTAATTGAAAAATTTGGGTGGCCTTGCTTGTTTGTTTTGGTGGAATGTGGTGGGTAGTGTTTTTTTGAGGCTTTTCCTCGACTGCCGTTGCAGCGCGGACCTTTGGGGTGAATCGAGCAACGGGGGTCAGGCCGAGCCTTGTTTACGAAGCGCCGCGTTTCTCTCACCCCTGTCTGCTCTCCACAGTCGGCCCCACCTGGTAGCCCCCACCCCTTTACCCCTTTACCCCCGCCACCACCTCCTCCCGCTGACAGGCTCGCTGGGGCCACTGGTTTTCACAGTATGGTTTCTGTGACCCAGTCAGACCTGGACTAGACAGACAAGAGGAGCTCTGGGTTGGGAAACAGACCACAAGAGTCAGACTGAGTACTAGTGGAGCCTGCTTATGTAATGTAGACCATAACAAGATTCTGATTTATTGTCATTTACTCATAATTCATTTCATTTTTTTAAAGGTATTTCTTGGTTCTAGTCTTTAAATTGCATATTTTGAGATTTTTGTAATATTTGACTTGTTTATTTATTAGTTAATGTCAGTTTTGGTGAATGTTGAGTTGAGTTGAGTTGAGATGAGATTACTTTATTTATCCCATAGGCCAATTCTGTTTCTACAGTTGACCATTGCACCACATTCATTTACACGAGCATACAAGTGAGGAGGAAAGTACGATACAGTGCAAATTAAGATCGGGTAAGATAAAAAGTACAATAAGTAGGACAATAAATACATAAATAGGGCAATATTCATATATGTTTCCTGACTCAGGTCACCATTTGTGGCATTTTTCTGCGGTAACGTTGTAATTTCCTGCAAAAGTATCTTTAACTTAACTCTAACTTGTAGCTTAAACGATTAATCAGAAAATAATCAACGGGTAGATCGACAAATTTGATAGTTTTTCAGTTCCCAATCAACAATCGCTGTAATAAATAGTTTGAAACGGTTTGAAAATGTCACTTTGGTCCCTGGGAACTCACGGTTTGTTATTTTTTCTTATTTTTTATATTTCAGAGAGAATGAAGACCTGATTATTAAAAAATAATTGATGTAATACTCTTAAGTTGCGACCCCTGAATGGAAGCTGGGATGTTTTTATAATTTATATTTGTATGTCACTGTGGAAGGTTCTCACGCTGCTGGCGAAGTGTTTTTCCTTTATGTAAAGCAGCCGGGGCAGCAGAGTTAACAGCCTCCCTCCCTCATGAAGGTTCAAATCTCTCCGTTTTCACCATGTCATCGGGCAGAGCTGCCTGTCTCCAGCCTCTTAATCCTCTGAAAACATCTTCTTGCATTTGCAGACCCATACTTTATATTTCTGTTTATTGTTGCAGGGTTTTTATATGGGAAATTGGGGACTCCGCTTGGTTATAGGCCCGACTCTGAAAAAGCACTGGAGAGTCTGACAAACAAACAAACAGAAAAGCCCTAAAGATAACAAACCTCCGTGGGCAGAGCGTCGCGATGGCAGGATAGCGAGCCAGAGGCGTACACATCTGATCACTCGCTCCGTCTCTCCTCTCTGTCACGAAAAGACTCTCCGTCTCCGTGAGTCCTGCATGGTGGGACTAAACTGTTTGCAGAGGAGGAGAGAGAGATGCTGACTCATTGTGGAAGAACTCAGCGACTGGCCAAGTGGCCGCAGCATCTGTTTCCAAACACACAACCTGCACAGTGCATGTTGATATCATGATTCGCTGCTTATTTCGAAATATGATACGACTGACACACATTATTATACGGTCAGTTTTTGGCTGATCGGCGGCATCTTAGAGGCATGTGGTGCCCAGGGTGTGTGTGTGTGTGTCTGTGTGTGTCTGTGTGTGTGTGTGAACACTGAGGAGGATTGTTTGAGGCTCCACCCAGCCTGTGTGATCAGGCCAGTCATCTCAGGCTGGGTCATGTTTGGCCGGCTCTGTGCATTCAGCGGAGATCTTTGATGGAATTTGGTGTTTGTGTAATGTTGGGGAGCACGGACTGAAATGGTGTTAGTGGTGGTGTCGGGAGGAGGGGAGTGAGGGGGGTTATAGCCTCTCTGATGGGCGACGGAGGGGGGGGGGGGGTTGTGGGTGATGAGCTGTCTAAATGGGTCCCTTTGTGCCCCCCTAAACCCATCATCTCTTCTACACACACACACACACACACACTTGCCAATCACTGCCATATGTGAGTCACCTTTGAGCTCAGAGCAGCGGTATATATGAACGCCTTATTCATGAGATCGTCATGCAGCAGCAGCAGAAGTGGCGGCGGCAGCGTGTGCGTGTGTTGATGTGGCGGGCAGGTTAAATAGATTACCATGTCTTGTCTGTTGTGATGCAGAGAGTTTGTCATGTTTTGAAGTTGTTGGAGTAAAAAAAGCTGGAGGTGTGTTGAATCCTCACTTTGACCCAGAGAGAGACAGACAGGGATGACGTGACACAAATGTCCTTGATTTGAAACAGGAGCAGTGCAATAATGTGACTTGCATCTTGTATGACGTACAATTATCAATTAACAATGATTTTTTATTTATTTATCTTTTTAAGTTATACATTTTATTTACAAAATGTTACAAAGTTTTTCAGAACTGAAAGTGATGAGCTCAGATTTTTGTCTGAAACCCCCCCCAAATCCTCAATTTACAATGGTAATGACTTTTTTTTTTGTAATTTTGCCCCATTTTTTATTGATTTTATTTTCTATTTAACCTTTATTTAACCATGTAAGTCAATGAGGAACCAGTTCTCATTTGCAATGAGAGGCAATAATAATAACATACAAAAATACATGGACACATAAAAAGCATGAGCAAAATTAATGAATGTATCTGGCAAATAATAACAATAATAGATTTATTTAGAAAGTTGTTTCAGCTTTGGGTAAATCAATATTATTCTTAATAGACTTGTAGTGTAATCATGTCTTGCTGATAAGTTTGTTGTTTTTGCAATGAAAGATTCCAAGCAAATTATAATTAAACCCTGAAAAATTATTTTAGAGCTTTATTTTGTTGACAACCGTGAGACACAATAGGTTGCTATAAAGTAATAATAAATGTTATATATATATAGCACAGCTCCATAAGAGTTGAATATATCGTTGCATGGAAAAATCAGACATTCTTACTGTCTAAATAATGGTTATCCAGTATTGTGTGTGTGTGTGTGTGTGTGTGCGTTGTGATTTGTTTTAAAAGCGTCTTTTATCCAAAGTCAGTCAGTCTTCTGTTTTGCATGAAAAAAACAAATCTATCGCTTCCATCTTAGCCCCAAAACCCCCGTGTAATGCAGCAGTTCTTGGAGCGTGGTATGTGAAAATGAAACGGTTTCGTGTGGCAAAAAAGATTTGTTTAGAGCTTTTAATGAAAAGTCTTCTCTTTTTTTTTTTGCTTTTCTGTCTGGATCCTGGAGGAAGAGAGCTGAGGAAGAGGGCTGTCCCGTCGCGTTAGCAGCGCTGCAAGAGGATCCCAAGCCTCAGACCTCCACAGCTACCACACCGATTAGAGCCAGCCCTGCTGTTTGTTAGTCAGCCTCCAAGGAAAACAAACGTGCCTTTTTAGCCCTGTTACTAGAGGGAGAGAGAAGGAGAGGGAGAGAGGGAGAGAGGTTGGGGTTGGGGGGGCTCTAGCAGCATCATAGAGCGAAGAGAAAAGGAGGCTCAGTCTGCTTCTGTGTTGTCAGTGATTTAATTTAACCTGCGCGCTACAACACGGCTTAACACATGATGGAGGAGAATCTGGGAATCCTCTGATGCCCCCTAGAGGTTAATACCTTTATCCCACCACCCCCCACCCACCCTATTTGTGGAAAACGCTACCTACCTCATAAGTTTCCAGCTCTTTTTTTTTTTTTTTTTTAGTGTGTTTTCCTCTTCATGCTACTTTAAGGAAAAACCCATTCACAGTGTAAAGCTGTAGTTTCTATTACCTAGTTTGCAGGGTATTTGTGATTGTGCGTGACATGAGACTTGTGTCTCCGTCGTTTTTCTGTGTGACTTTCTGTGAGTTTCCGTGCACTTGTGTGTATGTGTGTGTTTGTGCACGTGTGTGTGCGTGCACGCTGGTGTTATAGAGAGGGGTCTGGGCAGTGTTCCCGTGTCCATGCACAGCCCCCAGAGTAAAGTAAACACAGCGGCTCTTTTCTCATCCCAGCCGTCAGCAGGCTCTCCCCAGGCCCGCGCCAGAGACCACACACCCAGACCACACACGCACATATACACACACACTAACACACACACACACACACATATACACACATACACACTGCCCAGACCTCTCCGCAGATCCTTCCACATACTCGCATACACACAGACCACACAACACCAGCTCGGGCCCCTCGCACGCAACGTAGCTGAGCTGTCATTCTGCCCAGCGTGTATGTGTGTGTGTGTATGAGTGTGAGTGTGTGTATGTGTGTGCGGGATATCTGTGTGTTTGTGCACGTGTATTTCCAAGATGAGGAAAGGGGGGCAGGGGGCGGCGGCGGAGGCAGAGGGGAGGGGAGGGGGGGGTTAGGATAGAAACACTCCTGGAAGCAGAATCAGAATTATACAAAATAAAGAGGCCAGTCCTCTTGGCCCTCAGCGCTCCCACTCTAAACATGTGGGATTGATGAAGGGATACACCGAGCTCTTGTTTTAGGCCTGTTAACCTCTTATCTTCTTCATGTCAGATCCATAGCCCCCTCCATTTCCTCTGACAAGCGCAGGGGCAGCAGCAACAACACGGGGGTAAATCCCGCCGGAGTTTTCTCGTTAACTCTTGGGATGTCAGGGCAGTGGAGGTTTGGGATGGGGTAGAAAGGTTTCCGAGAAAGGTTGGCGGTGGAGCTTTTTTATAGGTGGGTTGATGCGTGAGCCGTAGTCCCATTGCTGCTAATTTGTTGTGCCATGCGTCAAAGTTTTCCCTCCATAAAATTCCCACATTTTCAAAACTGTTAATGGGCACTGGGGTGAAAATCCCAATCCTGTCATGTTGACTTAGTGCCACAGGCCAAATCCTGCAGCAGTTGATGAGATGTGGACTGGTGCAACTTCAGTGTTAATCTGTCAGTCAGTCCAATATATTGACAGATTAATTGATTTTTTTTTTTAGCTTTCTCCAACCGAGATGTGTTTTGATATGTTTTTTGATTTTGGAGGGAAACACTTGACATTATGCTGCTCCAGTGTCCTGAAGCAACGAGATGTTGACACTGCTGTTTATTTGAACTCAGCGTGTCTAACCAATGTCTAATGAGATGGGACAGAGCCGGGCTTCACAAAATGTAGACAACTGTGCTGAGTGACAGGTTGCACTGACTGTTGTCCTGGGAAAGTTTTAGATTGATTAATCTGCTGATTGTTTTCTCAGATTAAATTTGATGTTGTTTTAAACCATAAAGTATAAGATCGTATAATAGACGATAAAAGATTTCTGTCACGTTTTCAAAACTTAAATATAACGTACCAAGACAGGAAATGACTTACTTAAAGAATTATTCAATTAACCGACTGTCAGAATAGTTTCTGATAAATTTTGTGGAGGCCAATCATTTCAGGATAAAGGGCCATGCAACATTTTTTTAAAACTGATAATAAAAAAAGACTTGACACTTTTCAAAAACACTTTTTTTCAGTGTGATCTTTTCTCAGACAAACCCATTGCATCCTGACAGGATTGGAAATGGTTTGCTCCATTTGTTGAGCTTGTTGTTTGTTTTTCTGCATTTTTATGTTGATTTGAAATCTCTTGGCTTCGGACAGTTGGCTGAACTCAGACACATCCCCCTTGGCCTCTTGGAAATTGTAATTGGCATTTTTTTTCCACCAGTGCCTTTGCATATTCCATAGACTAAACAATTCATTGATTAATCAAAATGAGATTCTCAGATTCATCAATGATGGACAATAATCTGAAGTTTCCTCCCTGATCATGTTTTTTTTTTTTATTGAGCTCTTGAAGGACGTGTTGCCTCCTGAAGGGGTTCAATCTCGTGACTTCCTCATCACAGGAAAGTCTCTTTAACAAGTAGACGAATCCGTGTTGCGCTCCGTCAGTTTAGATTTCCTTTGATAGTGGAGCTCCCGTTGGCTCTTGGAAGTGTTATTACACCCCAGTCGTGCACCTACACCTAATTAGTGAGCATATAACTGTGTAAAGGGTTACCGCCGCGAGCTTCGGCGCAGGTCCGGTCCGTGTGAACTCCGCTGCATTGTTTGTGGAGAACGTGTTTTGGCTGCAGAGCAAAAGGGCGGAAGCCTCCTTCAAGCTGCGTTCAGAGAGTCCAGATCGGTCAGCCAGCCTCCTTGAGACCTGGCAGTAATTTATTAGCAAACATCTGTGCTGCTGAAATACATCCTTTCAATTTCTCCTCATTTTGGACTCTTTCCCTCTCTTCCTTTTTACACATGCAGCCTGAACATGAACTGATTTCCATGGGTGCTCCTTTTTGCTCTGGTACCATAATCTGTACTGTATTGTGTGGGCTTATGTGGAATGATTGGGGAGGCCAGGTTTATTTATCCTTCGCTGTGAGGTTTACATTCTTCCTTTCCTCCCTGCTCTCTGTCTGCTCCTTCATTCTTGGCTCCCTTCTCTATTTTTCCTATTATCTGAGAGATAACTGCTGCAATGCATACGTTGTTTGGAGACCTACAGGGTGGGAAATTAACACGGACTGCCATCCAAATTCTCATCGTACTTTTGCTGTCCCCGGTCCGTTCAAAAAAACAAAACAAAACAAAACAGAAAAACAGCAGAAAAGCATGTGGCTGCCTGGTGATTCAGTCAAAGCGGCTGGCGGAAAGAAGAAGAAAAAGAAGAAGGAATTCACTGCATTTATGATTATTTATATATAGAGGGATGTACTGTAGGATCACCAGCTTTGGTTCCATGTTCACTCAACGTTGTTTTTTTTTTTATTACTATTACAACAAACAGGTATTGTTTATCGCATGCACTTTTGTTAGGCGGCTTGTAGTTACAGATAGGAGGAGCGTTTTTGTGTCTAACGTGCAGGAAATTATAGCTTTATGAGTTATGTCATGTAATGATTATTTTACAATGAATTTTTTTCTATTAAACAATTAGTAAATATTTTTCTTTAAAAGGCCAAAATTATTTTAAATACATAATTAAAGGTAGTAGTTTTACAATGATAAAGCAAAGTCATGCAGGCAAATATACAAATCTGACAATCTGTGTGATTTTACTTTACTTTATCAACTCTACTTTTATTATGTGCACAATTATGACCAAAACTCTCATTTTATTTTTTCCCTCAGTAGACCAATGTATTGATTACCTGATCACTTTGTCTCTGGTGGCTTCATGTCTGAAGGTTTCATGTCTGTGTTAATTGAATTGTCAATGCTCGGGAGGTTTGTTGAGTTCTGTTACCCACCATGTCCTCTTCTTCCTCTCTCTCTCTCTCTCTCCGCCTGCTCTCCTCCAGGTGCTGATCGATTCCTCGCGTTCCCGTCCGCCCGCCTCAGGCCACCGCCATGTCTCGCGCCCGCCAGCCCCCGCTCGTCACGGGCATCTCACCCAAAGAGGGAGCGGCCTGGACCAAAGTCACCATCCGTGGAGAGAACCTGGGCACGGGCCCAGCTGACCTCATAGGTAATGCATTTTTTTAAAAACCACATAGTTAACGACACACGCGGCGCAGGGCCAAGCGTTGTAGTTTCTATGTTTGTTTAATTTTTGAAAATAAATTTCCCCTCAGAAATATTTGGGGAATAAAAGCATTCATATCATTCTGGTAGTGTTTTACATACTTTGCATTAATATTTTTCTTCCTTGTTAAAATATGTATATATTCACGTGCATGAATATGTGAAGATAAATATACAGTGTTTGGATTATTACACAGATGTGTTGAAAAACGTCAACACATTATGTAATAAACATTTATTTGTTTTACCATAAATAATAATTCCTAGGTGATGATTTTGATGGTTTATTTCTCTGTTGGTTTTGCTGAAGGAGGGAGACACTGATGCTCACTAAATGTAGCTGATTTATTTTTTTGTCATTTAATTTCTGCTCCGGTATGTCGAGTATTTTGTAACTGAAGTTGTATTAACTTGATTTTATTAACCTATACATCAACAAACCACAGCGGCCTCTTTTTTAAACAGGCGGGTTTAAAGTTTGGTTTTGTTTATATGATCTGTAAGTGGACAGGACAATTTGTTCTTTGTTCCCCTGTGAATAAGGATTTCATCACTTTTTCATTATTTAGGTTTTATTTTTCCAGGCAAGTTAAATAAGGTAATAAGTCATAATGAGCAGGTTAAGTTCTAATCATACATTAATATGTTGAAAATACATTTTTAATTGTTTTGTTTTCGACAATTCAGCAGAGAGGAACTATTAATTTTAACAGGTTTAATGCATGAATTTTAAATTGGTGTTGAATTGAAACAGATGTTTTCAGATGAAGGAAATTTGGTTTCAAAAAGCAAAATGAAATATTATTAAGTTACCATTTAATTCTATTATTATAAATTCACACATATTCTTTGTATGTATCAAATATTTAACGTTGGAAGTGGTCTTGAAAGTTCTCACACCAGCTTATGAGTTTAAGAAAAAAAAAAACACATTAACAAAAAGAAAAATGGCAGCCCAGACTAACCAAACCAAATACTCATATTTTTGTTTTTGTATAATTCAACCTCATCTGCAACACACGAAAAGCATTTTTTTGTTTTGTGTAAATATTTAGATTACCGTATGCCTTGTTGGAGAAACTCTAGAGCTTATCAACATGAATTAATGTGCAAATATATTATTTTTTTTCCATTTACCACACAGATGGACTAGCCTCCTCCATCTTGTTCCCATTATGAGCTGGTCACACTTTTTCTATGCTGATATTTTTTCCCTCTTGTTCTCGAATTCCCCGTCTAACCCGGCTTCTTTCAGGTTTTATTGGAGGTGGGACACAGGACTCACACACACTCACACAACCACACAACCACACACACACACTGCTCCATTTGCTTGGCAAGCTGTGCTTTGGCCAGTGATACAGGTCTATTTCTGACCATGAATGTCCCTGGGGCCTGGAATTAGATAATTAGATATGCACAAATGTGTGTGAGTGCTTGTGTATTCAAACAAAGTGGCCAGCGAAAGAACAGAGGCAGGAAATTTGACTCTAATGGGCATATTATTCACGGTTTTATGGGCTATTTGTTGATCAGCTTTTATAATGTTTGATTATACACATGTGAAGCTTTTCGGACTCCCCTCAGCTGTAATCCCTGCGTCTGTCTTCTAGTGTCCAAATAGTTTTCAAGAGGGTCTTTAAAAAAAGAGGCGACAGATGCAGCGGCCAAGTGCACACACACATATATACACACATTGTGCCAGTAATGAGCCACTTAGCACTGAAGTGACACACGTTAGTTTAAAGGAGCTGAGTGAGAGGAAGGAAGGTCACGGCCACCCACGCCCACCGCGACCCCAACTTCAACTTTGACCCCTGGTGACAGTTTTCACTAAACTCGCTGAGAGATGCCAATTTCTGCCTGAGTGCTGCACCTCTCGTTGTAGATCATCCATGTGTGTGTGTGTATGTGTGTGTGTGTCGGTGCTTCAGTTTGTTTATTTTTGCTGTCACTGTGTGTCTGTATCTCTCACCCTTCTCACCCTCTTTCTTTCTCTCTCTCTCCCTCTCTCTTCCGCCTCACAGGTCTGTCGATCTGCGGCCATAACTGCCTGCTGACAGCCGAGTGGATGTCGGCCAGTAAGATAGTGTGCCGCGTCGGTCCCGCCAAAGACGACAAGGGAGAGATCATCGTCACCACCAAGTCTGGAGGCCTCGGGACCTCCACCGTCTCCTTCAAGCTGCTCAGACCCGAGAGGATCGGTGAGACTCAGAGGGCAGAATAAGAGAGAGACATTACATTAGCAGTTCATTTCTTTATTGAAGAATCAGTTTATTATTGAGCTGATGAAATGTCGGAAAATAGTGAAAAAGTGGCCGTCACATCTTCAAAGTAAAAACATCACTTCATCTTCTCCCTTTAATTTGTATAATATAGTTAATTCCCCCCTCATTCACAAGACTCTTTGACTCTGTGCCGACCTTCGTATTCGACATGCATCATTTTTTTTCAGAAAAGCCAATTTTATCAGGATGAAAACATGGGAGGACCCTCTCCTCTCCCCTCCACCCATCCCCGCGGTCGGCGAGGGAGCTCCACGCTCTGCAACTTTTAAATACACAAAACATAAACAAAAAAAATGTGTTTATCACTTTGACAAATTGCAAACTCCAAATAAATAAAACACGACAAGGAAAAAAAAAAAAAAATCACAATAACTAGAGCACATGGACTGTAGATGTCTGGAAGCTTGACCACACGGACAATCAGCCGACAGTGTTTATTTTTGTTTTAACAATACACTGTATGATTCAAGTATCACTAGAGATATTGACTACCGGCGTGTTTATAAAGAAACGTCTGCCGCTATATACAACTTCATGCTGCATGTATGTTTTCAGCATTTTATTTGCATTGCATAATTAAATGCAACATCAGGATAATGAATGACGATGTTTTCTGCATTAGCTTATGTCTTGTTCACTCACATCTATAAAGTTGAGTTGTGTCTCTTCTTGGACGTTACAGACAAACATAATTACAATATCAAGGATTTAAAAAAAAAAAAAAAAAAAAAGGTACAGATAATGTATAAAAATGTAACAAGTTAAAGCGTGTAAGGCCACAAGTGCTTCCTACATTTTATTGCGTATATTGAACGTTCATGTTTGCATGCGGGTGGTTAGAGAGAAACTCTGTGTGTGTGTGTGTGTGCAAGCGAACATCTGGGTTGTGTTGCAGAGCTGCAGTGACGTGTGTCTCCTCTGTCCTGCCCTGTCCTGCAGGTATCCTGGACCAGTCTGCCGTGTGGGTGGATGAGATGAACTACTACGACATGAGGACCGACCGCAACAAAGGCATCTCCCCCCTCTCGCTGCGCCCCAGCAATCCACTGGGCATCGACATAGACAAGTACAGAACCTACCAACACACACACACACACACACACACACACACAGAGAAAAAAAGAAAATCGCGCAGCACAATCACGCCGCCATAAACACACACGCTCTAGTCATTGAGTCATGGTTTACATCCCTAAGCAGAAACAAACTCTCCCCATATGCAGGCGTTTGAAATATTATGCCAACGCAGCAATGGCTGAACAGCCTCTAACCACTGCACGGAGGGATTGGAAACAGAATCATTGTGCACACACAAAAAAAAAAAAAAAAAAGCAGAGCGGACAACGACAGAAAGGGATTTGGAAAAGAGCTAAAGCAGTGACCCATTACAAGATGTACGTAGACCGCCTCGGAGGCAGCGTGGCGCGGTGCTCGCCTCCCACGCGCCTGGCAGGGAGCGCGGGAGTTGTAATGTATAGTTTGTGTTGTCAGATTCTGGCATTTCTGGGTTAGTGTTTGTTTGGTTTAGAGGGGCCGGGGGCAAGTGACCGCTCGTGACCAGAGACGAGACCCCCTCATAAACAGGCTGTACCATTCACTCACCTCCCGAAAAGAAGGGGTTGCGTAAAACATCCCAGCAGCAGCAGCAGCAGCAGCAGCAGAGTCTGCACGATTCCCCTCTGACACCAACACATGGAATCAGCAGCAGTCGATCCGTTACATGAGGACGTTCAACAACACAAGAGGAGTGTTGTTTGTTTGTCTGCTCTATCTACGTGGTTGTGTACATCTTTGTGTAGTGATGTAACTGGAGGGTTATTTAGCTGTAGCTGTTTGCGCCAGCTGTCCGGTCCGTAGCGTCATACTTGGCCCAGTTCTAAAACAAGTGTGTAACAAGTGGAGACCGATCAATTACTAGATTAAAATGGGGGTGAACTACACAAAGTAGCGTTTAGTTGACACCAACTTGTAACAGAAAACACAATATGTATATAATAGGAGTCCCAGTAAGTCACACAATATATTTGACCAGTCACTCAGATGGAAATAATGTTTTTAATGGTGTAAACTAGAGATAAAATGAACAGGCTCCTCTCAACAAACTAGTGTCAATGAGAAAACTATTAGTTATTATCCATGTGCACATAATATAAACAGTATAACCAGGTAATAATAATAATCTCTGCAGGTAGGTCACATGGTGCTTGTTATAAACTAAGCTGCGGTGTCTTTCAAATTTACTTTACTGTTTGCTGCACTACAGATGTTTCCTGCAACCGATTTCCACATGACGAAGAGCTTCTCTTCTTAAGACTTTCTCTATGTTTGAACAGTCCAATACACTTAAGTGAAACAACAGTTTGAAACGCGTTTGAAGGTCGTAGTTCAGGACTTTGACAAAGTTGAAGATATATACATTATACATATACGATAGACAGGACGCCAGCAGCTCGTTGTCGGGCTTTGCTATAATTTGTGTAATGCTGAAACTATAATATAGCACAATAACTATCATCTACTGAACATGCAGAACCTGTAGTGATGAACCTGTTTGTGCACTGTGCACCTTCTGCAAGCAGAATGTAGATGATTGATAGAGATTGACTGATGTTGTGTCAGTTATTAAAACTTAATTATTTAGAAGAACATGCTGCTAAGGACCCCAGTTGTTATTATTGAATGTAAAATTATCGAGTGGGGTTTGTAAAATTTCCTGTTGTTTTGTTTGGTGTCTTTTGGGTTAAATTGAAAACAACAAGCGCCACAGAGGGAATTAGACCGGCTACATTTTGTGTTTACTTCAAATACATTCACACTTGTAAGACTTGTAAGATTTTTTCTTAAACATAAATTTCACCACACTGAAAAAAAAAGTTTAAAAATTAAGTTAATTTCAGTGTTTTTTATACATCCCAAAATATAACATATTGTGATGATTAAGATATTTGAAACTTGCACTTTCGTGTCTTTAACATTGCAATTGTTTCTACCTTTTTAAATAATATTTCATGTCCCAAATATTTGTAGATGTAATATCTTTATTTTTGTCCATATGCATCAGTCAGTGTGTGTGTGTATGTATGTGTGTGTGCGTGTGTGTTTGACCTCACAGCTACAACATGTTCCCTGTGTGCAGTGTGTGTATTCCTATGTATGGATATTCAGTTTGACCGACTTGAACACTGTACAGTCGGGGTGTGTTGGTTTTTCTACATATGTGTGGGTGTGTGTGTGTAGCTGCAGAGTGGGTGGTGATGGTGGTGTGGGGGGTTTGGTTTGTGTAGACCACGGGTCATTAGTAGAGATCAAGACTCCCTAATGAGTACTGGGTCCTCCAGGGGCACCCAGGCGTCACACACTGCACTTCCCACGCCAAGCTCTCCCAGCCTGGGTAGTTCCTGGCTGCACACTGCCCCCTGCTGGAAACGCATTCACCAGCATCACATGAAACAAATAACCTCACTATATTGACACAGTTCTTTTGCCATATTCAGTCACAGCTTGTCATTAATGTATAAATTATATCAATTATACTACTTTCCTACATGTAACTACTGTGCATCTTTTCATCTTTGTTTATTTGTCTTCTGCCAGAGGCAAAATCCCCCAGAGTGACATGGAGATGACGTTTCCAGGAATGAGTGGAGACTTCACCAGTGAGAACTTCTCTGCCACCTGGTACCTCATAGAAAACCATGCAGGGTCCAGGTACGCACTTTGTAACCACTCGTCTTCTTAAGTCACCATCCTTCACAACTAATAACAAACTAAGGCAAAGGGGAAAGGACAACATCTGTCTCTTTGCCTGAAGCTGCCTGGAAAGAACCTGTGAACCTATGAACCTTACTTTCCTAGAAGTGTCCGTTTTTTTTGTTCTCAACTGAGATCAACTAAACAAGAGAGATAGAAGAGACAGGAAACTACCAATGGATGTAAAGGCAAAACCTGAGGTTCAATTCCCTCTGGCCTGATCAGTTAATCAACAAAAAATGAATAAACTGATGATTTTTCAAGCCTCAAGTTTCTCATATTTGAATAGGTTCATTTTTCTTCCATGATAGTAAAGCAAATATATTATAGTTCTGTACTGGTGTTCAAGCGAAACAGGTAAATTGAATCAAGGTTTGATCAAAGGATTAACGGGTTAACTAATTAATCTAACAAAAGATTGATAGAATAATTGCTGTTTTCATCAATCAATCAATCAATCAATCAATCAATGAAATTGTATTTATATAGCACCTTTCAAAGCAAATAAATGCCGTTCAAAGTGCTTTACATTTTGATTGAAAAAGTATATATACATATATAAGAAGTGAAACAAGAAGAATGACATGGAGACTAACGCGTGGAGGTGAATGAATTGAAAAGAGAACGAGAGAACTCTCTGACTTTAATTTTGATTTATCCACACACTTGTCAGCTGGTCACTGTCAGAGCAGCGAGGTATGTAGACGAGGCCGCCTGCTGACCCAGGAGCCCTGACTCCAGTCGACTGTCATGTCGGGGCAGAGGAGAGTTATTTTGGACTCTCCTGGCTTCCTCTCCCCCTGCTTAGCCTCCCGGTAACCCAGACCCCAGGATCCAGCATGACCAGGGGCCTCTGTTTGGACCTCGCTGGGTGACTGTTTCTTCCTGCGGAGGAAACCTCACTCAAGACTCTTGACACAGACACACACACATGCACTTACACTTGGCTACAGATGTGTGTGTCCAGCAATCATGTGTCTCCGCACAGACACACAGCGCACACAAGAGTTGTGTAGTTAATCATTCTCAGACAACAAAATTGTAGAATAATATTAGGGTGTCATACAGCTGAGATATGTAGTTCTCTGGTTTTTGAATCATTTGTAAGATCCAGCGTGTTTGGGTTTTGGACGGTGCACAAAATAAGCTCTCTGAAATACTCACCTCGGCTCTTGGGGGAAAAAAAAACAAAAAACGGAGTGTGCTGAAAAAGCAAAACTAATCATTAACGACTTGGAAACATTGTTTTTGTTGTTTCCTCAGTTTCGAGAATCTGAAGGCTGCAGCCACGAACCTGAAGAAACAGGCCACGAAGAAGAACGAGGGGAGTCTGGCCTACGTGAAAGGAGGCCTCAGCACGTTCTTTGAGGCCCAGGACGCTCTAGCAGGTGAGAGGGATTAACACATTTTTGTCTGCTGTGGAACCGCACCAAATGGTCTGCAATGAATACACAAACTTGCAAATCATCACTCTTCATCTCTGCTCAGAAAGGAACTCTTGATTTTTTTTTTTTTTTTTTTTTGAGAGGAGAAAAGTAGGCATGTGTCTCGGGAATTTTTTTTTTCTCTCTCTCCCCTCACTTGCGGTTTAGCAGCGGTTGATTAAAGAGGCTCATTTGGACGCCGTGTGAACACCCTCCACTTTGTACAACTGTTACACCAGCCAACCACAACACGGCTAATTCACCTTCATCAAAATGAGATCAGCTCTCACCTGTCACACACAGTTTCGCTTGAGTCTCCCTAGAGCCAGGAAGTGGACACACACATATATACACACACACATACTCACACACTAAGCCTTTGCTGCCAGAAAGATTTCAAGGTAGCAGAGACTGACTGCTGTCGCTCTGCCAGGTACCTCAAATCAATTGTTCGCCTCATCATTCATACTTTTGTCTGTTTACTCTCTGCTCCCGCCGTAGCCGCTCAGTTACTTCCGCTTACTATTTATACGTACACTTTTTCTGCCTCCATCATTATTATTATTGCTTTCCGTATGTTTGTGCCCCGATTGGGACAGAGGCAATGTTTTCATTGTTAGTGGCTGAATCTAAATAAACGGAGCAGCCCAACACAATGCAGGCCAGAGTATTAGGACTGATAGTGCTGATAACAGACCCAATATGACCAATGGGAACAATGCACAGTCATTCTCACGTTCAGACTGAGCGTGCCTACTGTGTGCCCACTGCCCCAATGGGAAATGTACAGTCTCCACACACACGGAGGAAGCAGCGCACACCATGGGTGGACTCGAGTGACCTGTGAACCGAGAGCTGGTGGTGATGCTTTATGACCTGTGTGACAGGATGGAAGTAACTGCACACAGACCCACCCTGATGATGAGACTCTCTACTTTATGAATTAGACTTTGGGGAATATTATGGTCATTTTAGATGGATGTGGAGCAGTTCAACATTTTGGCAAATTCGCCTATTGCCATACGGTAATCCCTATAGTCATAGCAGTAGGTTCATTACCTTTAATTATCGGTGCATGTTGTTTTGAGATCGCAAGCTGTTTAGAAAAAACAATGGAGGTGAACGTTACAGCTCCCCTGTCCCTCATCAAACTTGCGTCTCTGCCCCGCAGATCTCAAAACTCCTTTGACTATAAGGATTATGGCAATAGGCGAATTTGCCAAAATGTTGAACTTTCCCTTTAAATAACCAACGGACATACCGGTAGTCTTTTTAATTTATGTGGTATCATTTCAAGGAGAATCAACTTTAACCAGTGAATGAAGACTCTAGTGCAGTGTTTTTCAACCTTAGGGGCGAGACCCCATGTGAGGTCACCTGGAATTCAAATGGGGTCGCCTGAAATGGCTAGTAATTGATTAAAAAAAAATGACTGATAAAAATATTTTTTCAACTAATTATTATTCTTTTATTGTTTTATTCTTCAACTGTATTCTATACTTTCACTTTCTCAAATATAAATTGAGCATCTTGATTGACGGGGTCACCAGAAATTTGTGATGTAAAAATGGGGTCACAAGCCAAAAAAGGTTAGGAACCACTGCTCTAGTGATTCTCAAAGATTTTCCTTTAGTCATAGCTCTGATGTTTTTCAGTGTTGGTTAAAGTGGCCAGAGACATTAATGTCAACAGTGCTGTGTGTCTGTCTGCTCGATGTGTAAACAGGCAAATATTTGCTGTAACAACTTTATGAAAGCTACAAACGGTCACAAAATGTGACACTGCTTTATAAAAATTGCATGACATCAGAGCAACAACTCATTTTGCCAGAGTTACTGTATGAATACATAAATGTCTATTCCCCCGATATCGTACACCTCCAGCTCATCAAATGCCAGTCCCCCCCCGCCACCCAAAAAAAACACAGTCTTCTCATTACGGCACTGCTACATCCTCTCTTCACCAATTCTTGGCTCTTTGTCATAAAAAAATGAAGTGGTGGCCCCAGGGTGGATAGCTCAAGTGGAGAGATATTCTGTATACTAGGTACAGCTCAGCCAAACCGACATACCAGCCGGCACGCTGCTAACAGCCAGCCAGCTCCGCGGCTCTGCTGTAGCTCACTCTGCCAGCTCCAGTAAGCACAGCTGTTTGAGCAACTGTGAATCCTTTCTTTGTCTCCTGGCAGCGTTTGGCACCTCGCTGTTGTTCCGAGTCAGTCCAAATGAACCACACCTGAGATGGAGCTGTGAAAATTTAAAAAGAAATTAACAGTGAGAGAAAGAGAGAGAGAAAAAAAAGAGAAGACGAAGAAATTAACAGGGAGCGCTGTGTGTTTTCCTTGCTCTCAGTGTGCTGTGTTTGAGGTTGCTGTAGTGCTGCTCACAGACCTCTCAGTTCACCGGCAAGACGTTTTCGCCTCCTCTCTTGTTTATTTTCAGTTCTGCTCGCATGTGAGATTTTTACTGATGACTTTAATAGAAGTCTGGAGTTATTTTTTAATACAAGTGCACTGCTGCTGGCAAGGTGGAAACAAGGAGGAGAAGCCAAATCTGGAAAGAGAAATGAGGCGGATAGAAAATATTTAGAGCAAACAGCCGGACTCTGACTTTAATATCCGCGGGGTTTCTCTCCCTCCCTCTCTTTTTTCTTCTCCCCACTAATTGCCTCTTAATTGCTCTGTAGTAAAACTAACCATCCTCTTACAGAAATAGCAAAACAAAATCCCATGTCTTTCTTTTTAATGAACTATGAACTCTATGCCTAAGCACACAGTTTGGACTTTTACTTCCACAAATCACAAATCTTGTTAATTACAAGGCTGTTTGGGTTAGTTAGCTAATGTAGGCTTATGACAAATGGAGAAATGAGAGTGGAAGCTGCAGCTGGCAGCAGCATCCATACGTTTACATTTGTAATTTCAGTTTTCCCAACACGTTTATCAAAATAACACTGTAAACGTGTTTATAAAATAGAGTCAAAGGAGCTGATCCTGACGCCTGGATCAGGTGATAATGACCTTTTTTAGCAGACATGTTATCGAACACATTGGCCAAACCACATGTAGTACAATTTCCATCAAATTAAGTTTTTTAATTTATAATACTTAAAGAGGAACTATGCAAGTCCGGTTGCTTTTCCTCTGTGTTGCTAACCCTCCACTTGGCCATGTGCATTTGTTTACAACGAAGCCAGCGAAAAATCAGTACATGGAGCGGTGGATAACTTTATATAAAACATACGATGTTACGACGTGTGTATTTGTGTAGTCTTAACTGTCATAAGCAAGAGATTACTGGTTTTCCGAGCGCGTTTGTGTCGCGGTGAACAGAGATGAGAGCTGGGACACCGGGGCGGCGGCCAAGTACTACACTGATGTTGCAAGGTTGGTTTTCTGCCGTGAGACGCCAGATTGACGGCAGAGAGCCTCCGTTCTCACTCGTAACAAGTCACAAGTCATGTAGTTAATGATCACAATTACTCCTGAGCTTTTTAATTAAGGTAAAAATGTAGCATAGCCACTGGAAAATCCTGGTTACTGTAGTTCCTGTTGAAGTATCACAGTTACATCTGGACACATGTTAGGATGATGCTGGGAAAACAGACCTTTCCTATTGGAAAGATAAATTGTGTTGACTAATATCTATAGCTTGGGTGCTGGGATTAATAGCAGGAGCTTTGCTACATGTGCAGACAAGAAAAAAAAGTCTATATATGCAAAAAAAAGAGAGAAAACTTGCACGTATAGAGGAGAGAGGACAGCCTGAGACATGAATAACAACTCTGACCGACACAGAAGTTTGTCAGTGTCACTCACACACGATCTCAGGGTCAAAACAAGTCACAGGTTAGATCCTGCAGGTGTTCAATGTTTTTTTTTTTTTTTTTTTACCTTTGTCAGTTGGCCTAGTTTCTGGGTGGGAGCAATAATGTGAAGCTAAATGTGCATTCAATCAGATAATATAGTAAGCACCCCCGTGTGTTCTGGAGTATTTTTGTTTTTTTTGCTGGTTTAAAAAAATGTCTTCATCATCTTCCGCCTCCCTCATGGGCAGAGGCATTTTGTTTGATACAGTGTTTTATGTTTGAATGTTTTTTTTTCCTCAGTGGTTGTGTAAACACTCTGTGTGAACCACCACAGACTGGTGAAAGATATGGAAGGTTTCTGGGCCATGGCGACTGTTTTAGTTGTTCAGCCCCTCTCTCTCAGTGACATATTTGAGGAGACGGGAGACGCTCCAGCTGATTGACGGACTGACGGATCTGTCGGGGAGTCCAGTCCAGTCCAGGGTTGTTTGCTGCTAAAATGTTGAAAATTCAGAGGTTTTTTCATTGTTGTGTGAAAAGGAAGTCTCCCAGTGACGCAGGAAACGGAACGGCTACCGTGGTCCAAAAATGCCAGATTCCCAGGGCCTATTCCCCGAGCCCCCCAGCCCCCAGCAGGAGTCAAAACATCTCCAGCTTTAGAATCCAGGGACACTGTATTTTTATTCTTATTCATTTTTTTTCTCCTCCTCAATGGTTCCAGGAAGTGAAGCGGGAGCTGCGGCTCTTCCTCAGGTCCCGTCGTGTGTGCGTGTGTTATCCGGACCCTGACCTGATGTTTAGGTTAGCTGTGACGTCATCGGCCCTTCACTGTGTGACAGACGCAGAGGACATACAGCTGGTTACAGGGCAAAAAGGGGGGAGGAGGGGTGGAGATGTGAAGCAGACCTGTAGTGTGTGTGTGTGTGTGTGTGTGTACTCTCTTGTATACACTCCCACGTCTACGTGCTTTTGTCCCAACCTGCATCTGGCTCTATTTTCTGCCGGCGGAGCGAGAGGTCCGCGAAAGGGCGAGCGACGTCTGCACTGATTAGGCAATGGCATGTTTGAACAGCGTGTTTTAGGAATACCTCGGTCTCTGCCTTGAGGCTTCTGTCTGTCAGAATGGACCCACATATTTATTTACAGAACTCTCTCCCCCGCTTCACTTGTGCCTCCCGCTCCCTCTGCTGTGTCCAAAAGCTCTGCTAACAGCCTGTATTTGTAGTGGAGCAACCGTGGAAGAAGAAGAAGAATAAAGGAAGGAAGGCAAGTGGAGAGAGGAGGAATGAGAGGAGGGGATCGCTATCCCTTCTTTTTTTTATATTTCTGCCTCTTTGCTTCATTCTTGAGATGTCTGCCTGTTGCATATTTGAATCTCCCCACAAGTATGTACGAGAAGGCCTCCTAAACCTTCTCCACCTCTCCTCCACTTTGTCAATAAACCCACACTGCAGCTCTCACCACCCAGCTGCCCGCTGCTGCACACCATTTATTTATTCACCAGGGTAGCCGCCGCACCACTCGCTCTCTCTCTCTCTCTCTCTCTGTTTTCTCCCCCCGTCGCTTTCCCCTCTTTTTTTGAAAATTCCCTCTCCCGCGTAAAAGCTCTTCATGCTAAGTGATGGATACAAGCCATAGGAGAGTCCCCCTCCTCCTCCTCCTCCTCCTCCTCCTCCTCCTCTGCAGGAGTCGTTTTTGGCGTACAGACCTCCAGCTCTGCGTTTCCCAAATGTTATTTTTCAGATGGTTGAAACATTTTAGATTCACATTACCTCCAAGGTCAAAGGGTTCCAAATGTCCCAAGACCACAAAACTGTGCTATTAACTGCTCTGGTTAGGTGAATTGATCCGGTACAGTCACCGCTGAGACACGTCGGACAGGTCCCACTCCCTTCTGTTGCGTGGGAACAGGCACGAAGCAGGAGCGGGTTCAACAGCAGCATCTGTGGGCGGAGGGCCGGCCGGCCGGGGTTATCTCCCGTCTATCACCGGGGCTGGAGCCTGTTTATTGTTTTACCTTCGGTTCCTGAAATTGAAAATGTTCCTGTCTCCAGAGAGTTACATGTTGGTTTCACTGCAGCACAGGGAACCTACAATTATTTTCAGTTTTTTTTTTCTTTTTCTTTTTTTTTCTTGTTCCCACATTTCTTACCAAGCGCTTCATTCATGCAAACACTTGCTGTCCCTCTGATTTCATTTAATTGATTTTGTTTCTTTCTCATATGAATTAATTACTGACTGTGTGTTGCAGCGATCCACCAGAGACTGGAGTCTGATGGGACAGAGAGAGTGGAGGGATCAATGACCCAGCGACTAGAGAACATCCTCAACAGTAAGCACCTTATTTTGTAATCCAACTTCAGAAGACACGGCGATCAAATTCTGTTCAAATTTCCCCCACATTTATGTTTAACATATAAAAGTTCATTTAAATGTGTCATTTCACACATGGTCTGTGAATTCTGTCTCAAGCTGGTTGGAGAAGTCAAATAGTTTTTCAGTCTTTTCCAGCAGAGACAATCAACATCATTCAATATAGAAAAGATAATATTTATCTAAACTAATGGTATAATTAGCAAAGTAAGTATTTGTATAGCACATTGTCAAACACAGAGGCCATTCAGTGGGCTTCATGGAAATAAAAGAAGAATAAAATAGAAGTAAAAAGCACAAGAGGAAAACATGTATACTAACTAATTAGAGTTTAAAGGCAGAGTTTATCACAAGTAAATTGGTTTGGTGCTGAAATACAGAATGGGCTGATACGTTTTCATGAAGGTTTACATTGTTTTTTTAAATGTTATTTTTACAGCTCTGAATCTTTCAATTCATAAATTCAAACCCCACAGATCCATTCACTTCACATCATCTGATCTGTATTTTCTTAATTATCTTCTTGGCATATGTCAATTTTCCACAAGATTTTTTCTTATTAATCTTAGTTCCATATCTTTTAAAAATATATTCTAATGTGTACTTTTTCCACATTGGGGATATTGCTTTGTGTGATTTAGATGTGATGACTCATCCCTTTTTGTGCTTTTTCTACCCCCTGTACTTCACTGTATATTGTTATTTGTATGTAACCTGTTTTTGATTTGAACCAGGTTTAGATAAAAGTCGAACTCTGAGAGCAAATGAAGTCAAAGGGAAGAATAAAGGGGAAAATATAACTTCATTGCATTCAGCACTCGTCACACGCTGATATTTTCCATGCAGACCAAACACATGTAACTGTGTGTACACTGAGTCACCTTTGTGGGTCTCCGTCTCTGCAGCGAGCAGATCCCTCAGCAGATCCCACGTTCCCACCCTCTCATCTCCTACTTGATAATGTGACTGCGCTAATGGAGGGTCAATAAGCAGGTCCTTTTCCCGGGGTCTAGAGTAAATATGCCTCCCAGCCGGACGTAGCTTTCATCCTCACAACCTCAAACTCAAGGTCCCACAGCCTCAACGGGGCCGGGGCCGGGGCCACTGTTCACTCCCCTACTACACCCCCCAACCCAACGCGTCAAACACACCGCACCAATCACCAAATCACAAAACAGGAATGTCAGCTTCATGGCAACTCAGATTGGTGAGTGAAGAATGTGAAATATTCCTCTGCTGTTTCCCCTTCAGGGATTTTGTTTTTTAGCAGAGGGGGGGGGTGGGGTTTTGTTTTGATTAGACGAACTTGGGCTTTTCTATGTGACGGCACATCTGAGGCCACCCACGAAGCCAAGCTAGTTGTGCAAAGGTTCCACTGAGCCGTCTGATGAAGAGATAGCTGTCACTTTCTCCTTAGCCTCCTCGGCCTCCGCTCCGGGCTCGCCTCTCCGTCGGATCATACCCGGAGCAGGAGGAAAACCAGAGGTCGACAAAAGGAGGGAAATGTGGTGTCTGCATTTATTTTTGTAGTATCCCAGTTTCTCGTTTTTTTTTTGTGCCCCGGTTCTTTCTTTCGCTCTCACTCACTCTTCCTCTCTCCGTCTCTCTCTCTCTCTCTCTCTCTCTCTCGTAGGAGCGAGCGATACCGCAGACACTCTTTTCCAGGAGGTCTTGGGGCGGAAAGACAAAGCCGACTCCACACGCAACGCGCTCAACGTGCTGCAGCGCTTCAAGTTCCTCTTCAACCTGCCACTCAACATTGAACGCAATATCCAAAAGGTAGAATAACACAAACCAAGTCCGTATATGAGATTTGGTATTAAAAAAAAACGACACAAAGCTCATTTAATATGTAAATGTCAACCACCTGCTTCACACAGAATGAATTCAACTCCATGTTTTCATTCAGAGCAGCTTCAGTCCAACTGTGTGTAACGAGATATTAGATCTTTCATCCAGAGAGGAAAGCTCCCATCGCTCTGAGTGATGGAGGTTGTAAAAATCTTTTCTACAGTCCGCACTCGAGGGACTTCCCTGATCACAACTGTGTTTAGATCAGGTTATTTGCGATGCCATTGTGTTCACCCTGGTGTTAATGAGACGACTCCTGAGTTCATTTACTTGTCATAACAGGACATTGTTGTCTAAAAAATATGACAACAGAGAAATAATGCGTTCACTGTACAGACCACCAAGTCCTTGGCCTTAATATTCCTTGGTTATTGTAAAAACAAGCAATCATGAAACCTAATGGCTCCCAGGAGAAGCTTCCCATGCAATTACAAACCCAGCCCCCATGCGTAACCTCACCTCACTCCACTTAACTTAATTTTATTGTCATTTTGTGGTAAACTGCTCTTTTAGCAGCCATTAAAAACACAACAGAAGATACACGGTGCATAAATACATGAACACATACAGTATACATGTAAACACAACCCAAACCATTAAAAAATAAATAAACCAATGACCTGGCTACCACCGCTCAACAAATACAGAAACCCAATACATTGAGTTTAATAGTTTTTATGTCCGATGCTGGTTACTCAGACTTTAAAAGGTGGCAACGCTGCACCAGTTTTCCAAACCTCTTGTTATGTAGATGTTTTTGTTTAAACAGAGGTGTTGATTAAAGCCTGTGCTGATCGTTGAGGCGGTAGATTTTCATATTATGTTCATATCTGTCAATGGAAGTAAACTTAAACTTATAAATATTTTCCTGACCAGTTTTTACATGTTGACAGTTATTGTCATGGTTTTGAGGCAATGTGCACATTCAATATTTCTATTTTTTGGAACATGTAGTTTCCTAATGGTCCTGTATTTTACACCTGTCCTGTGTTTGATTTAATTTAAATGTTGAGCTTTAAGAGGATATATTTAAAGAACCAACAACTATCTCAGTGTAGTTTAACATCTCCTCCCTCAGTTTTCTTTCTAAAGCTGTTTTCTAGGTGATTATGTAAAATATACCAGCTTTCAGGAAAACATTCAAAGAAAATGGGACATGGCTGAGAGCGCTGACTGCTTTGTTGTGACATCACAAAGTTACAGAAGTCCTGACGGCTTGTATTAATGCTCAGTTTCTGAATCCAGCCTGTGTGCTTTTCTCTGTGGACTGAGGCTTTGATACTTTCTCAATATTAATATAGAACCTAGAGCTGATTTATAATAAACAACACACATATCTACCTTCATACAATATGGAGCTTTAAGCTGCTTTGGCCTTACAAGATAAAGCACAGTGAGCGCAGTCCTTTACACTCATTAATTCTTACTTAAAAGTTAACGTGCTGTTTCGTTCCTGTTTCTCCAGTGTGCACTGTGTATTTGTTTTGGCTGCGATCCAGAGGGTGGAGCCAGAGAGGCTTAAATACACAGTGCGGGTCATGATTGATAAATTCAACTGCACTGATTTGTCTTTCCAGGGGGATTATGATGTGGTGATCAATGACTATGAGAAAGCCAAATCTCTTTTTGACACTACCGAGGTCCCCGTTTTCAAAAAAGGTAAACAGATTTTTTTTTCTTCCCTTAAACAAATGAATGAAATGAGTTCCTTAGCCTTGTTAAATATGACTGTTGTCGTTATTCTGACGTTATTCTCCTCCTGCGTAGTGTACGCTGAGGTTGAGACGAGGATCGCAGCCCTGAGGATTCTCCTGTTGGAGAAACTACTGCAGACGCCGTCGACGCTGCACGACCAGAAGCGATACATCAGGTCTCTTTATATATTTCTCTATTCCTGTGACAGCTCTTTCAAATCATCGGTCTGTATTATTCTCTGATCTTCATACACTGATTTGTTTCTACGCAACAGTAATGACTTAATTTTCTACACTGTCTTCATCTTTGACGTGTTTTACAGACTGTATGTTGCATACAGTCTGTAAACAACAAAGAGAGAGTCATAACATATCTCTTGTACCCTATCATTTGGTTTGGTTTGGTTTCTTTGATGTCTTTCTGTCATGTCTGTGTCATCGTTTACCAGAACTTCATCCTACATCTACTTTCTTCTGTCTGCCTCTCACTTTTCCTCGAACGCTCTTAACCTTCTCGTCTTTCTGTTGTCCCCCCCTCTCTCTTTCTCTCTCGTTTCTGTTTCTCTTTTTCTCTCCCCCTCGCCCTTTATTTCCTTCTTTTTTCTACCCCCTCCTTCATCCGTGTGTCCATTCATACTTGTGGTCTCTCCCGATTTATTATTGTTAAGACCGACCTGTCAGGATCACAGAGACCAGTTCTCAACCACACGGCAACATCTTTCATCCTGCTGCATTAGGCACAGCTCTGAACGCCCACTCAGCTCCTGTTTACTCTTGCTGTGGATGGTGGGAGTCCTCTGTGTGTGTGTGTGTGTGTGTGTGTGTGTGTGTGTGTGTGTGTGTATGTGTGTGTGTGTGTGTGTCATGCTCAAACTTTTGAAAGATGCCACCTAATGAGAAACAAACGAGTGGCTGGCTCAGAGGTTGACAGTGGAGGCAGCCAGGCCACAGCCCAGAGTGACTCATCTGAGAACCCACAGGTCACTGAGTGATGTCCTGGACATAAACATCTGGGAGACGGATCATGACGGATGGGGTGGGGGGGTGGGGGGGTGGATGAGAGGACGAAGTGTTAATAGATTTCACGGGCATTGAAAATTCATTTCTTTTACTTCCTCCTCTACAATACCAAATATTTTAGTTCTTTGCAGATGAATTTGTATATTTTCATGTTATTTTCACAACCATTTTGTTCTGTCTTTCTATCTTTTTTCATTCATAATTACACATTAACTTAAAGCCACTATGTGCAGATTTTTCTCTCATCTTCCAAATTATCCCGATTGAAGCCCTGGCAGCGCTGTATATTTAAAGCTGGTGCCAAAAACAGCAGATACTGACATATTAACCAGCATCTTACAGTAGCTTCCACTGGAGGGTGCCAAATTTGGACATTTTCAAACTCTACACAGTGACTTCAGAGTGTATTTATGAGTAATATTTGCTCAATAATATGAAATAATGTAATATCTTGTCTATAGTTTTATTGTTTCATTTAGTAGTAAGCATCCTCCTGTTTTTATACTGTACTTCCCTATTCTGTCTTTCATTGTACGCAGAATGTGGCCATATGGATTCTGGCTTGATTCACTTTTTCTTCTATTAACTTTTCGTATCAAAGTAGCTGAGTGTATCAGAAAATCGTCCATAAAAAAGCAGAGAAACATGAATAATATGTTGTAGCCTCGTCACTAGATCTTAACTCAGTTGGACACCTATGGGAGATTTTGCTCTCTTCACGTAACTTATCCGTATCAACCAACCAGATGTGTTGTGTTCAGAGTGTGTAGCTCCCTCCTCCATCTTGCAAGAGCCGGCAGCACGTCATGAGAACAGATGTGTTGTTTGCTTTTCCGTGGACGGGCAATTTTTCACACCTGTATGTTTTTTTTTTTTTAATAATCAGTTTTTATTTTATCAAGTTCAAGTTTAAATGTATTATCCTCAATGAGGAAATTCATGTGGTCATTGCACATCCCATGTCAGGTAGATAAAAAAGAAATAGGGATAAAGTAAAGTAAGTAAGTCAAATGTTATTTATATAGGACTTCTCACAGAGAAGACTCACAAAGTGCTTCACAGAATACATGAAAAATACAAACATCATACCATTATTATACAAAGTAGATAACAACAAAGCAGCAGCACAATTGAAAGAGACGTACACAATACAATACCCCCAGGCTTATTGAAATGCATGCCTGAACAGATACGTCTTTAACTGTCTTTAACATACATACAAGCATTAAAAAGGTAGGATACATACAAACAGGCATACTTAAGGATATCAGCAGGTCAGTTCAACATTATCTGCTGTTAAGTTATTTTCTGAATTTACATATCAACAATGCTAACAATGCTCAACTAAGCATACATCATTAAGTAGTGGTCTGAGCTAGGGGAGAAAATGGTTGGTTGGTTTACTTTATTAATCCCTGTGAAGGGAAATTAATCGTCACCCTGTACGTACAAACATCCAACACACAATACTACAACATGACAAGCATTGACAACTCAGGCAATACAATAAGTGCAATGCAATGCATTACTTAGCATATCACACAACAGAAATCAACAACAATGTTCATTAAATGAATAATAAATGAATAATCAAAATTCAAATTAAGTAGAATATGAAAAAAAAGAAGAACCAAGATAAAAAAAAGACAAAAGAAAAGGGGGGGGACAACAACCAACAACAAACTATGAACGAACTATGTGTCCTTGTATCTATTAGGAAATATTTCTTATCACCGGTCGGTCAGCTCAGTCTGGTACCTTCTAAGCCAGTGTTTCCCCTCTAGATAGTTTCACTTACTGTAGATCCATAGGCAGGTAATACATTAGAGGCCGCCATATGTCATAATTTCCTTTTAATTTGGCACTTTCACACAAATTTCTTTGTCCAACTGAGTTACAGTGGCCAGTTTCTCACTGTATGTTTAATGTGCACGTTGTGCTGTAGGTACCTGTCGGACCTGCATGCTCCAGGAGACCCGGCGTGGCAGTGCATCTACGCTCAGCACAAGTGGATCCTGCAGCTGATGCAGAACTGCAGAGATGAGTTCATCAGTGGCCAGAGAGGTGACTAACACACACACACTCACTCACACTCACACACACACCTGAGCTGACTCGCTTTACACACGAGGTGAAAAGCCCCTATTTAGCATTTCCAATAGAGAGAGGTGGGGAGTGGGGGGTGGGAGTGGGAAATGAATGTGAAGGTAGCTGAGGAAAGAGAAAGCCAGCTGCCTCTCTGTAGTACCAGCTCTCTGCCTGTATCCCCCCCCCCTCTCCGTCATCACCCCCCACCTCCCCACTCCACCTCCCCCCGCCTCCCGCCTATCGGACTCGAGGCCCGCGTGTTTATTTTTTCATGAATATATGAATAAGATGAAAGCGAGGGTGCGCTGGCTCTGGATTTGGGTTTCAGGGCTTTGACATGTTACTGTGCACACAAACTCACACACAGCGTCACAGATGGATTGGAACAATTAACCCCAATTAAGCTGTTCCTCTGTTAAATCAGCCGGCAGAAAAATGTGGATGTGAAACCGTCCGCTCAGGAAAGAACAGCGATTCGCCAACCACACTCAGACACACACACACACACACACTCCACCCACTACACCCATACTTACACAAAAACACCCACACAAATACATTGCAAGTGGGTGGCTGCCTCACATAGCACAGCTGGAAGATAAACATGTCTAATGCTAAGTGTAACAGTGGTTTCCGGGGCTCAGGCTTGATGGATCTGGGGGTTGGTTTGCTCCCTGCCTCCCCACAGTTAAATATCAAGTTGATTATCATGTCAGGGATGGCCCCTTTTCACTCCACACATACATTCCTTCAGCAGAGAGAAGCATGTGGCGGGAGTGAATCTGAAATCACATGCAAATCACAGGCAGCCCAGCCACTCAAATTGCTGGTTTTGCCAAAAAAAAAGAAAAAAACACTTTTGCTCATCAGAGCAAAACCTTCATATCTAAAACACACACAAAAAAGGAAATTTGTCAAAAGCATTTCAAAGTTAATGTTACAAACCTTATTGACCATGTTTGTAGTAGCGGTCCAGTTGAAATGACTTGTTTAAAGATATATAGACAATAATTTGAATGCAGACTGGACTGGTTCCAGAAGGCAGGACCTGAGCTACAGTTTCCATCGATGCTGCGATGAATAACGTCTCCATCTACCTCCACCATCGTCATCGAGACAGGGCAGCCATTATTCACAACAACCACATGAGACGTTGTTTTAAAGGAGTCGTCTCATAAATAAACACGACTCTGTTTACACTCAGCGTCTCTAAAAGCTGAATTTTTGAATAATGTCAAACCTGGTGCTGGTGATGTCCGTGCCAGTCGTACTCTTCACTCTTCCCACTTTTGCCTGTTGTTGGTATCTTGTTGAGTTTTGTGGTTTATTGCTGCCAAACAGCCACATGAAACATTTTTGTGTGTGCTCATAAACATCTTCGTTTTCAGACAAGTAACGCACTTGCATTGCTTCAATTTCTATTTCTCTCTTCTTCTGCAAAGGGTTAGCATGGTTAGCCTGCTAGTACCAGCCTGATCGGCTTGTCCCGTCACTTTCTGATGTAGCGTTGAGTCTTGGCCCGTTGCCATAATCCCTATAGTCTTAGGATTAGGTTCGTTACCTTTATTTGTCGGTGCAAGCTATTTTTAGAACGGCGGAGCAGAGCCGTGAGCTGCTCAGAGCTACGCTACGGAGGCTCATGGGATTTCTTGGTTTCCCTCATCAAACTCATCAAATACACAATCCAACAACTCCAAAATGCTCTCGTCAACAAGTTGTGACCTGCACATTCACCACGCTGTGACAAAATAACAGAATGTTACAAGACGGAGTTGTTTCGAGGTAAATTCATGCAAAACCGCTGATGCGTGTTCCTGTCGGGGGCAGTTTTTCAGCCAGCAGTCTCTGAATTTACCTCTAAAACAACTCTGTCTCTTAACGTTCTGTTATTATCTCATAGCGTGGTGAATGTGCAGGTCACAACTTGTCCACCTGAGCGTTTTGGAGTTGTTGAATTGTGTATTTGATGAGTTTGATGAGGGAAACCAAGAAATCCCATGAGCCTCTGTAGCGTAGCTTTGAGCAGCTCGCGGCTCTGCTCCGCCGTTCTAAAAATATCTTGCACCGACAATTAAAGTTACCGAACCTACTGCTATGACTATAGGGATTATGGCAATGGGCCAATTTGCCAATATCTTGAACTATCCCTTTAAGTCAGTGGTTTGTTACTGGATTTTTGGCTCAGGTGCTACTAAGAATACAAACAAAACACCACCACACTACACTACATGTGTTGAGTAGCACTATAATTTTTTATCTAGACACTTACAGACGGGTGCACACAGTCCCTCTGTCATCTGCTGTAGTAGTTGGTTACAGACAGCTGTCTCCTGTACCCTCTGCTGCCGTCACACCCTGCACATCTTCCCCTCACACACACTCACACACACACACCTGGTAGCTATTTACCATCCCCAGTCTTCGCCGCTCACCTCTCGCGAAACCCGCGAAAAGTACGAAACCCGTGCCTCCTGAAACATCCCTCCACCCCGGGCAGCCTTCATGCAGCCATGATCACAAAACCACATCCACTCCATTGCCCCAACCCCGCTCTTCCTCCCCCTTTCCCCTTCCCTCCTCTCCCCTCCCACCCTCACCCCTCCTCTCATATAACCAGGATCCCCCCCTTACTGGTACCTCACAGCCAGCTCCTCCACCGGCGGCCTCTTCTTCCTCCTCGTATCACATATACCAGCTCTGTGTATTCATACGCTGCCTTTTATGCCATTGTCAGCATCACACGTTGCAGGAATTACTCCTCTCTGTGATGGATCGGCCGTGTCCGCGGTAACTGATGTCATTTTCTCTGTCTCCTGTGTTTCCCGGCCAGGAATATGAGGCCAAAGGCCGTTCTGGTGTCGATATGATTCTATTAATTACCCCATAAATTGCCTCAAACCTGAAATAAACCCATCCATCTTTGTTGGAACAAAAGGCCCCGAAAAACCAGAGTTTTCTTGTGAAGGAAGCGTAGCGGCGCAAGTTGCTTCCGTATGTCTAAACATACTCATCGTGCCTCGGTGCCGCAATTTGACTCTGCTCATTTCAATTATAAACTGCAGTCCTCTTACTTCCTGAACAGCGCTTCTTCTGCCAACGTCAATACAATTAGCAGGAAATTTTGTTCGTAGGAAAATAGATTTGTCAGTGAATAATTGGAGGGATTCTGGTGTTCACGCGTTGGACTGGGAAAACATGCGGTTGTGATTTGAGTCCGGCAGAAATGTGTTAATTATTACACTTCAATTAGCACGTTAATCAAATAGCTGTTTACACGTGTGTCATTGCCGGGCTGCGTAGTCTTAAGAGTCGTTGTTGAAATCCCCCTGAAATGATCTGTTTATTTGTATCGTTGTCCTTTGTTTATTCCGGAGAAAGCGTTGAAAATTCAGATTTACTGTTACAGTACGTGCTTTAATGACTCAGCTGAAAATCCAACTTTAAAGATGAGTTTGTAGGTCAAATGCGTGTGTGTTTACGCGGAGAGCAGGCGTATGTGTGTGTGTGGTCAGGGTCAGAGACCTCTTGGGGGGGAACAGGAACTCATCGGAGCTGCAGAGAAGCCTCAGACCTGATGAGGAAGTGATCGGCGGCGACACGCCTCGTCTCCGTGTCCTCAACCAGGCAAACACACACACACACACACACACACACACACACACACACACACACACACACCAGGTTCCCACATTTTCAACCTTCAAACTCTCTGCAAGTCGCAGAATGAATAAGTTCGAACACGTAACACAGCCTGGCTGCACACACCTCAACTGTCAGACACACACACACACACACACAGACACACACAGACTTGTGCATTCTGAGGACTCCGGGGGTTCAGCCGACACCTGGATCAACAGCAGCTCTCATCCCTGTAAAAAGAGAGGAAAACATCACAGGGAAAGACCGCACAGCTCCATATGGGCTGTTTGTGTGTGTGTGTGTGTGTGTGCGTGTGTGTGTGTGCGTGCATGAGAGAGAGATGTGACTGCTTACAGATAATCTGACTCAATTGAGAATTTCCTTACATTTTCTAGACTGGATGGCTGCTCTCTCTGTGTGTGTGTGTGTGTGCATGACCACTTCAACCACATTTGCTCCTCTGCTTGGGGATTTCTCAATACTTGCTTACACTCCACATTCAGCCTGTGACTCACCAGAACACTTTTCTCTGTGTGTGTCAGACACATGTTTTGGAAATGTGACCATCCGTCTCTCTTTCTTTCTTTCTTTTCTCTCCGTTCAGACATATACTACATGTAGGCGTACTGCAGCGTTGCACAAGCCTGTTTCATTTTCATTGTAGTAAGTTCGATCCCCTCTCAGCACTTGCGGTGTTTCACTTTCGTTCTTGTTTGTTAACTTTCACCCCCTTTCTTCTCTTATCCTTAAAGTAAATCTCACAGATTCATTGCACTAAAAACTTATCTCACGGGGCCCGAGATAGCAGAGCCGAGATAGTGTAGGTGGTTGCAGGGAGGGAGGGAGGGAGGGAGGGACCTTCTCACTCACTCGTCGCTGCAGCGCGGCTCCCTGCTGCCATCTAGGGGGGGAGCTCGGCCCCCAAACCGAGCCCAGTGTGGCCCGACGACGTAAACCCACTTCACCCCGGCGCTCACAAAGCCCACAGCTCTGTTTCCTCATCCTGGAAACAACAGGACATTCTCTCAGCTGTGGGCCGGGGCAGAGATGGATCAGAACACAAATAAAGAAAGGCCGAGAGGGCCCGGGGAGGATTGTTTGGTGTGAAAGCCTGCTGAGCTTATTGAGGAATGTGGAATTATGAAAATGGCTTATTTGATTATTTGATATGGTATGTGTTTCTTTTTCCCCCCTGAGTTCAGTTCTCATCTCTTGCCTCCCCCCTTTTCCTCTCTCCTCTCTCCTCTCTCCTTCTCCTTTCTCCGTTTCGTTGTGTCTGCCAGTGGGTGTCGGAGCTCTGGAGCCGGAGGGGGAAACGCGCCCATTAGCCCTGGGCAGACTCGGCCACACCGCGTCTCTGAAGAGAGGGGGCAGCCTGCGAACGCCCCGACCCAGCAGTGAGTGCTTCACAAAATCACCCACTCACTCAACTCACTCCCTCACTGGGTGCTCAGGAGGGGCTTCCCTCTAAAGAGTTCATGAGTGTACATTTGTTTGTTTGTGTGTATGTGTACGTATGCACACAATGCTTTAGGGGAATCACAGTATAAGAGTGAAAGGAAATCGCTGTGACTCTACGGACATCGGGCCGTACAGTAACCGCACAAACAGAAAAACTAACCGCTTGGAGCCCACTGTGCCAGGAAGTTTTTTTAAAGCAGCACAGTTTGGCCAAAGAAGCACCAGCTAAAACCCCTGCCAGTGGGGTTTTGTGTACAGTAATGCATCATGTGTGTCTTTTTTATTCCAGCCTGGCGCTTTGAAACCCCACAGCAGGTGCAGTTTGTGGAGAAGCTGTCAGACGTGGTCATCGGTCAGCTGCCCAACTTCTGGAAGCTGTGGATATCTTATGTTAATGGAAGTCTGTTTAGCGAGGTAAACACCTACAGTAAGAAGTCAAGAAACACAAAAAACACTTGAAGGAAAACACTGCATACAAAATGATTAAATGATTAGATCATCTATAAAAAGAAAGATCCTGCTCTCAAGTGTGTACCTTGTAGGCTTAGTCCTACAGTAACTGCAGTATGTCAGGTTTGAATCATCATCATCTTTTGTCTCTCTCATACTTTCTATATCGCAACATGAAAAGCTCTAAAAATATCTTTTAAAAAAAGAATAACCCTCTCCCACGTTCCTCAAACAGTATAGAAAAGGTGCTTTTTTTTTTTGGCCCAACTTTTGAGAAACCTGTCTGAGGTTTCTTCCTCTGTTCCAAAACAGTGGAAGTAAATGGAGTTTCATTTGTGGTTCTCAGAGCGTTTAAAAGTAGCAGTTCTTTAAAAGATCTGCAACAACAACACATCCTTCCAGAAACAATTAATACCTGTGTCTGTGACCCACAAAACAAACAGTGGGCAGTTTTCACAGAAAGAAATCAAACAGGTGGTGACAGAAAACATGTTTAATGGTAATTTTCGCTAACCTTTTTAAGTTTGAATTAAAAAAACAAACTATATTGACTTCATTACAATGAGATGCTTACGTTACATCATTCCAAGTGTTTTTTAGTTGAATTAACTTTTTATATCCTTGTAGTTGAAGTCAATACAAATGTTTTGCTCTATATACAGTATATATTTCTCAATTGTGTATTCTAGTTTCTAGGAATTGATTACTTAATTGTAACAAAGACACTATAATATCAAGGACACTATGGTTCAATGTGACATTTGTTTGTCATTTTATTTTTGTAAGTAAAGCTATGAAAAAAATGTTGCACCACACACTGCTCTCATGTTTAAAAAAAACCTCACTGATCTAATTAAAAACAAAAACCTTGCAAAGATGATGCACCTACACATACCTGTGTATGTGCAGGATGAGTCATATTTCTGCTCTTCACATGATATCAAACTCTGTTTCTTGTTTTTCTCTCCACAGACTGGAGAGAAATCTGGGCAGGTGGAAAAATCCAAGAAGAACGCCAGACAGAGGCAGAACGACTTTAAAGTAAGTGGCTTTGTGACTCTTATTGACACTAAACCTGTTATTCTTTGACTCTGATTCACTCATTCATTGGTTTCCCCTTTTTATATAGATGTTACCTAACCCCAGCTGTTTGTATTTTCGCTGCATGTTTTATAGAAAATGATTGAGGAGCTTACCAATCGGCTGGTGAAGCTGATTCGAGGGGCTCTGCTCCCCACCACGCTGCCGAAGGGGGAGCTGAATCTTTACGGAGGCTGGGAGAACAAGACGGAGCTCACCGGAGCCTGGCTCACACAAATCATACACACAGTCAGGTGTCTGAACTCTTGTTGTGCGACATTGATCGTGTGCACGTCTGACCTGGTTATCTTATCGCCATAGCTGCAGTACAGCTTCATGACCTGCTACCGCTCTTTGTCTCCCACCCACCAGGGGTTGTCACGACGCTCTCAATGCTATGGAGATCCCAAATGATTTGCTGCAGGTGATCCAGGATCTGCTGCTGGAGATGAGAGTTCACTGTCTCATGGTGACTTTGCTGCACACTTCAGAAGGTGAGGGAGGACGCTGTGAGCTGGAGTCAGTAATGGTCACATTATATTTTTAAAAGTTTCACTTTAAGCAGAGATTTCATTTCCTAAGATGTGTAGTGTTGCGTTTCATTGGAGTCAAATTTTGATTGCAAGGGTGCATATATGGCATGATACCACTTTACCATGGGAAACTATAGGTGTTTGTAATTTTTTTCTTTGTTTTCACACCTATGTTTTTCTAAATGAGCAAAGAGTTTTGCTGCAGTTTCCTAACACATACCAGGTCCAAGCAGGTTTTGAACATGCAGAGGCACCGCCAACAAGAATTTATGCTCAAACAAAAGTATGCACACAAGTTGTGATTGACATTGTTAAACTAGTTATACGATAATGTCGAGCTCTGCAGCAACTTAACATCTGCACAAAGCTGCACAGAATGTATATGGGGATGGAGGTGAAACAACACCAGGAATATTTTTGCAGCACATTACTACAGGTATCAAAGCACTGTCATTCTGAAATCACAGTTTGATTGGCGTCCGTTGGTGCATCAGTTTTATCATTTCCTGTGAGTTAAAAATGGTAAAGTCCAATTTTTTTTATTCAAACTGTAAAAAAAAAAAAACATATGAATGTTTATAGCAAAATATTACATGCACTTAGTATCTACCATGGAAATGCACCAAAGCAAATGATAGACTTGTTTTGTAAATAACTGAATAACAGGATGCTGGAAAACACCTAAGGACACTGGAGTTATAAATATGTCATAACCTTGATCACACCCGGGGCACACACAGTAAATACACATATCGGTTCTCTCATTGAATATTTGGTGGTCAATGTCCTCAACTGTCACCTTAACCTCATATAACTTCTAAGGTAGTAATGGAGAAAGTGTTATGAGAGTAAAACCAGACAGGCTCGGTTTCGTTTGTGGTTATTCATGGTCATTTTGAGAAGAGTGACTGGTTTTCACTGAACTTTCTCCCACACACAATAAATTGTGGTCTGGGCAGAAAAAGGGTTAGATTTTATTTCATGTTGTGGTTTTTTAAAATTTCTTCTGTAATCACCCTGTATGAAAGTGATAACACTCCATATATAGAAAGTTTTTTTTTTTGTCTTTGGGTTTGATAGAAAGGTTTCAAGGAATCGCCCTTTCAATTCATATTTGTGCGTTATTCTTAACCCTTTAGATGTGAAGAGGCTTGCTGAGAAGGAGGACTGGGTTGTTGATAATGAGGGCATCACCAGCCTGGTAAGGATGTTAATGCATAAAGCGCAACGTCATCATGAAAAATGACACATGAGAAAAACTTGCACTGAAATCAGTTTTGCGTGTTTCACCTTTTAAACCTTTTAGCTGTGCTGGCCTTTCTCCTTCTCATTGAAATGTTTATAGTTTTGTATGTATTTTGTGCAGATTGGCCTGTAAATATAGCAGGTAGCATTTACTTTGGTATTAAGTATGTCACTGTGGGGTGAACATTATAGGAGGATATTTTGTGCAACCTTTGTTTGGAATCTGTGTCAGTGTTTCTGACGTTGGTCTTTTTTTTTTTCTTTCTTTTTTTGCAGCCGTCACAGTTTGAACAGTGCATGTTGCAGATGCTGCATTCGCTCAGAGAGCCTCTGGAAATCAAAGCTGGAGAGATCAATGTAAGAGAATCACATGCAAATACAGTAAATGGAGTTAATGAAGAGTTTTTCGACAATATTCTGTTTACTTTAGTTAACTTGATTGGGTGTCTTATTGAGAATTTAAGTTTTGAGTGCCATCTGTACAACAAGTGCTTCATATTTATTGGTTTATACAGTTTTCCTACAATATAATATGCAAATTCTAGGTATTTGTTGTAAATATCTTATTCTTAAACTGCAGGAAAAACTAATGAAAAACGAATTGAGAAAGCTAAAGCAGATAATAGCATCTGCTGCTTCCCAAACAGTTGTAATTAAGAAGTGGGTTTTTTTTCTGAGATGCTGTTAACTCATTGTAAAGTTACAGTAATAGTATCAAAGAGGACTGTACAACATACAGGTCTCCTCCTATTAGGATGAATTTAACACCATGTTTCAGTCAAATTAATACCCATTAAAACCTTGTTCTTCCTAAACTGAAGCTCGGTATAATGGAGCACTGACTGATGATAGCCTCTAACTTTAAATAACTTTATTATAATAAATATTTAGGGGAACATTTCTTTCTGATGCATGACATTGTGTCCCTCTGTCTTGTCCTCAGGTGCTGCAGTTGGACCAGGTCCAGGATCAGGCAGCAGAGCTCAGTGTGAGCATCATGAAGGTACGAACGATCTCCCACACCTACAGACTCGACAGTCGTCAAAGATACAGTCGACACATAGTTTAAACTTTTATTTCTCTGCTCGTTCACACCGTTCCACATTTCTCTCATGACTGTCACGTTCAGTGTCGACCACTGACTGCGTAATTAAGACCACTGGAGGCTGCCTGACTCTGTGGGGTCGCCTCAAGTACAGTACAAACATATCAATCAAAAGTGACATGAACTGAAACAGAATACACCGCACAGTGCACAGCTAGCGTAATGCTACTGCTAAAAATACCAATCAATTTACTGAGTCTGCAACCTGGGTTCAAATCAGGTTGAGGAGTTGAGAACAAGTCTCTGCTGCATTAGGTTTCCCTGCAGATTTTATATTATATATTTTATATTAAATAATACAGTCTCTTTGCACCGCTGTGGCACCTTATGGCTCTTTCCCGTTAGCACTACACGACTTGACTCTGCTCAGTTGTTTTTGATTTTCCATTGGTATCAGCTCTGGTGAGGTCTCAGGCGACCTGAGCTGATAATAAAATGTGACGTCAACCGACTGCCGGCCACTGAAAAGCCATGATCGCGACAAGAATCAAACCTGTCATTTTTAAAAAACACACCGGCAGCGACAACAGCGACTCTCTTCTCTTGATTTGTGTGTGACAAGAAGCCACAGGCCGAGCAGCGAGTACGCCATCGCCCAGATGTCCTCCATTGTCTTCGCGTAGCCGTGTAACGACGACTCCACCCACACTGAGGAGGGACTATGACGTAGGGTCCAACTGTAATAGAAAATGACCAAAACCTTCTGTAGTGATAGAAAAGCGCCATTAGAGTGAAGCACAGACTCGTCCCGTGTCACGGCGCCTAAGATCTGAATCTGTTGTGAGCTGATTGTGAGTTGTGTGAGTGTGTTTTTGAAAACAACATGTCTGATAATAACTAACTGTGTCCACGTGTTCATCACAGGTTTTCATCAACTGCCTGGAGCAGCTGAGCACAAAGACAGATGGAGAACTCGAAACATCTCAGTGAGTTTTTGTTTGACTTTTCACGCACTCGTGTCTTTGATTGAGGAACGTTTGATCTCACATGTTTGTCACGTTGTCACAACCCCCCCCTCACCCCCACCCTTGTGTATGTACAGCAACATTGCAGTGGACTTGTCATCTCCTGATCGGTTTGCCGCTGTTCAAGAGGGCTTCAACCCAACATCTGTAAGCAAGCATGATTTATTATTTCCTCGAAACTGTTAGGGGTTAATACACCTGAAATCCCACATGTGGCGCCTGGCAACGTCAACAAAGCATGGTCGCTCTGTCTCTCTGTCACACACAACAAGACAAACGCGTCTCACTCACTCAAACCACAAAATGTTATCAGGCTGTTTCCTGGTTGTGGACAAGAAGCAGATACGTCCTCATTTCCTGTAACATGTTTGACATGATGTTGGTGAAGGGGGTTAAGTGGAGCGGAGGGGTGGTGGTGGTGGTGGAGGAGGAGGAGGAGGAGGAGGAGGAGGAGGAGGACGTCGACGACGACGAAGAGGAGGAGGAAGAGCAGGGCGTAGAGTGCTTCTGGTAAAGGGAAATGGAGCAAGGTGCAGATGGGGGTTTCCCCAGCCCCGTATATGTGAAGCAGGGGCGCGGCAAGCAAACCCAACTGAGTCTATAGCTGACCAGAGTTAGAACTGGTGTCACTCATGTTATGAAGTTGTGTTTTGTGAGTTCATTAACTATAAACCACCACTGACTTGAGTTTTCATCAGCCCAATGGAGCCTCGCTGGGCTGCAGTCTTTGTGAAAAACTAATTGATGCCAACAGTGACATAATATGTTGACGAGAAGTTTGGAAAGAAGATACACAAACATTTTGGGAGTTCAGGAAATATCGTGAAGCACAGTTTAAAAAAGGGAAGGAATGTGGGGAGATGTTTGCTAAGAAGAGACACGACTTCATCTCTTCATCTAACACTTGGTCTTTGAGTGAAATTAGATATAAGGTCATTGAATATCTGAGAGATCTCACATATATCACACTCTAAATGTGTGTGTATGTGTCTGTGTTTGTGTGTGTGTGTGTGTGTGTGTGTGTGTGTGTGTGTTGTAGGAGCAGCGCCTGCTGATCATCCTCAGTAACTGCCAGTACCTGGAGAGACGCACCTTCCTGAACCTGGCCGATCACTTTGAGAAACACGGTCTCACGGGGACAGAGAAGATCACACGGGTCAGTGTCACACACACACACACACACACACAGAGCTTTTTTCTTTGTTTGTTTGTTTTAAATCATTTCATATCCTCAGATAAGCTTTTTGAACATCTGTAAGAAGAAGTTTATCTGAAGGAGACCATCACCAGCTCCGTATCACACTTCTGATGAAAAACATCTTGTCATTAACAACAAAGCCTGATCAGAGATGCTGACTGTCCCTCACTCTCTTCTGAGCAGAGATATGAGTGTTTTGTGACCGTATGTCTTAAAAAAAAAAAAAAAAAAAAGTTCCACATTTCAGCTCTTTTCTTCACACATACACACTGACACTCAGACAACATCACACAATGACTAATGGCTGAATCACAAAGCAAAGAAGTGTTCAGTTGGTTTCCCAGTAAAAATGGGCTGTATTCTTTGAAAGATGGTTTTGTGAAATTAATATTTCGGCAAACAGATACAGGCGACAGTTTGTCTAGACTTTAATACTCAAATATTAAGAAAATGTAAAAATAGTTTAAGAATTCCCCCATCATACACCTGCAATACAACCGTCCCACTGCAGGGTGCAGCTTCTGTTACACATCAGCACCGCAGGTTAAACAATACTAAAAAATTAAACTGTTAAATAATAATATCAACAATTTTACTTATGAGGAAGCACATTAGAAGATCCAGTGAAAGGTTAAAACATCTGGAATGGAATGAGTGCACCTTAAGTTGGGCAATAGTTTGATATTATCATTTAATTATGCATAGTGGAGTCATATTGTGATGTAACAGTCATATGTTGGTATTAAACAGATACAGGTGAAGTGTATAAACAATGAAAACAACACACAGTGGTTTTTTTCCCCCTCATTTGTGATTTTGCAGATAAATGGTCAATCAGCAAGTTATCAAAAACTGAACTTCTAGTTTAAGTCATTTGCATTTGATGCCTTTTATTTGCCTGCACTGACAGCTGTAGCCAGAGGCATCTTGTTTTCAATCTGTGTGTATTCAATGCTGAACTGATTAGATTCCTGGTGGTTAAAGCTGAAGGTCACTGTGACTTGACAAAACCAATTTTGGCCCAAATTAACCTGCTGATTAACTGTAACTGAAGTGATTGTCAGATGCATGAAAAACGCCTTATTTGGAGCTTTTGTTTTGTTTTGGATTTTGTCGCTGTTAATTAAATACAGCAGGGAAAATGAGTAATAAGTATTGAACACGTCAACAGTCTTGCATGGTGAGTGTGCATAGAGGCCATGGTGATTGAGTGTATTACTCGTTTTGCTTTTTTTAAACAGCTGTACCTGCCAATCCCAGGTCTTTTTACAGCTCTCGTAGACAACTCTTCTCCTCAATTTTCTTTTGCCTCTTTCAGGAGCAGCTGGTTTGTGAAGAAATTATTTTCTTTTCACTTCACGGTGTATTCAGAAGTTTAAAAACACGTCTGTAACCAACGACGTCAGTTTGTTTTCCATCATAAGGTTGTGAAGGTCTTGAGAGAGCTCTTTGCTTTTACCCATCATGAGCTGCTTGTTGTGTGACACCTTGGTGATGTGAAACCTTTTTATAGGCAAGGCAATTTTATTTGTATAGCCCGTTTTTACAAACAGAAAGATCGGCCATTATTTGACAGTCTGATCCTCCATCAGTTAGGACTGAAGCAGCTGAGCAACAGATTTCAGCTGCTTCTTGTCTTGCCATTCCTTTCTGCACCTCCTCCTTTTCCTCATGTGTGCAATACGTATTCCCTGTGTCATTTCACTTCAATACACATAACTTAATTTATGCACATATAGTGGCATCAGGCAAAAGTTTGGGCACCCCTGGTCAAAATGTCTGTTAATGTGATCAGTTCAGCAAGTGGAAGATGAAATGATCTCCAAAAGGCATAAAGATAGAGATGACACATTCCCTTCACATTTTAAACAATATATATTTTATTTTAATATTTTACATTTTCTAAATGGCAGAAAAGGAAAAGGGTTTGGACACCCTGCATACAGTAGCTTGTCTGACACCTTGTTATCTGAGAGCTCAAATCTCCTGGGTTTCCTTTTCTTTTGCAGGCTGCTGCTTTGTTTCCCTTTTTCACTCTAAACAAAAATAATACACTGATATTGCTTAAAATATTGCAAAAAAAGGAGTGTTTCATGTTTAACTTCATGTGTTTTGGAGATCATTTCATCTTCCACTGTTTAACTGTTCACATTAACAGAAATTTTGATTTCTTTGTAAGTGTGGATTACCTGCATTGTTACTGACATCTGGTGAAAATGTCATGTCATCAGCCCGATTAGAAATATATTTACTGAGAAAAACATTAAGCGTTCAATATACTGTACTTATTTTCCCTGTTGAACTTCAGGATTTTTGCAAACAAGAAACTTGCAGACATCGTCCAGGGAAGTTGTTTCTAAGACCGTAACAGTGTCAACAATGCTACATAAATGTTGTCTGTTTTTTTTAACAAATGATAACGATAAGAGCACGTTTGATATTTATTAACATGGTTTTGCCTTCGACGTGGCAGGTGAGTGTGGACGCAGTGCGGCAGCTGGACAGGAACCTGTTTGAAGCCTACATCGAGAGACGAGCCGACCCGATCGCCGGCTCCCTGGAGCCCGGCATCTACGCCGGATACTTCGACTGGAGAGACTGCCAAACACCCACAGGTAGTGAACAGCACAGTGTACAAAGTGCTGCGTGAGAAAAGAGAGAAAAAAGGTCTGCACTGTCTCTTCAGTGATAAAGGTCCGGGATGTCAGTTCTGAGGGAAATCACCCATGGTAACCACCAACTGACCCCGATATCATCACAAAATGAGCCCCTACCAGTCCTGTGGGACGACAGCTTGACGTGGCTGGTCTGATCTGGGTTGTCGCGTTTCGCATGTGTCATGTGTAAAAGTACGTCTTTTTGATGGTTTACTGTAAACAGCGCTGAGATCATTGTTTTGGTCTCATGGCCTTTGTGTGTAGCTGTGGGTGTGCAGCTCCAAAGTGTGCGTGTTTTAAAGTTTAGTCTGACATATTGCTCACCAGATGCAGCCCAGACCCCAGGTGAAACTTAAATTCATGTGTGTGGTTTACCTTAGCACAGGATGTGAAGCAACGTGCCACAGTGTGAGAGCCCTGAGTGACGTTTCAGATGGGCAGCAGGTTATTACCAAAGGGGCTGCCTTGATCGAAAGTTAGCCCGAGCTCTGGTTTGTTCCTGCCGGTGTGAGTATGTGTGTGAAAGAGGAACGTTTTGGACACCAAACCACAGTTCTAGGATATGATACTTTCACTTGTTGCACTTGTTGTGTGGGACCCATGTCAGTGTGTGGGTGCTGCAGAGCATTACAAATCCAGTTTCAGAACTTTCAACTTGTGTTGTTGACTAAACGTTAGATTTTTAACCTCAAGAACAGAGCACTGATTGTTGTTCCACGACCCGTTGCCTCCTCGCCTTGTGATGTATTGTTTACAATGGAAAAACAATTCCACCTAAGACTTTCACCCTTTATTATTTGCCATTAAGATAAGAGACTTTTATGTATCCCACTTATGGGAAATCCACTTGTTACAGCAGCAGTAGACAACAGGTAAGATTAGAGAATAAAAGATAATAAGAGACACGCTATACAGGTCTGTACAAAATATATATAGAAAGCTAATATGCTCTTAATTATTTAGAAGAAAAAAAACATATATACAGTGTTAAAAAGAAAGAAATTACGCACCAGCTGTATAGATACAACCAGATGAGGTGGTGTGGAGTGAGCAGGAAAATAGCGACTTGTGCAAAAGTGGCAGATCAGTAGTGCAGTATCAGTACCACTCTTGGAGTCAAATGTCAGATTCGATGGTGATTAAACAACATGAAAAGATGAAAGAACCACTGGATGTTTCATTTTGGACAGTTGTGTGCCTCCGTGTAGCTACAGAAAGCTCTGATACCCACAACACTACACTAGTATCCTGAAATGTTTCTGCACGAGCTCTGAAATCTGTACCAAAATTATATGTTCTGCATATGTTGCTGTCATTTAAAGAGGAACTAAGCAGGATTTCTCCCGTGGCTATTTTTACCTTAATTAAAAAGCTCCGGAGTAATTGTGATAGATAGTTAACTTGTGACTTATTACAAGTGAGAACGGAGGCTCTCTGCCTTCACCTGGCGTCTCACGGCTGAAAACCAACCTTGCAACATCAGTGTAGTTACTCGGTCGCTGCCCCGGCGTCCCAGCTATCGTCTCTGCAGCACCGCGACACAAACGCACTCCGTAACCCGTAATGTTTTGTTTATGACGGTTAAGACTACACAAACACACACGTCGTAACATTGTATATGTTATGTAACGTTATCCACCGCTCCATTTATTGTTTTTTTTTTGCCGGCTTCGTTGTAAACAAATGCACATGGGCGAGAGGAGCGTAACCAAAACAGCAGAAAAGCCACCGGACTTGCATAGTTCCCCTTTAATGCTCGTAAAGAAGTCTACAGAATACTTTTTCATGTAACTAAAGAAGCAAAACTCGAAGTGAAGCACAATGACAGCTTCAAAACAAGAATTGTTTTCCATGAAATCTCACAAACCAGCGGCTCAGGATTCCTCCCTGTCCTGTTTTATTACATTCACTCTGTAGATTTGCACATCCAGGCTGTTTGGCTCTTTATTCTGCTCTTATTAAGCTTCTAGTTTGTGATGCAACTTCACCAGGGTTTTGATCAGTGGGTTTTTCTTCTCTTAGGTGTGAGGAACTACCTGAAGGAAGCTCTGGTCAGCATCATCACAGTGCACGCTGAGGTACAGTACACACACCCACACACCCTTTCTGCCTGTGTGCCTTTCTCCTCCTTCACCTCTCTCTTTATGACCAATCCTGACTTGTCTGCCTCAGGTCTTCACCGTCTCCAAAGATCTGGTTCCTCGGGTTTTATCTAAGATCGTTGAGTCAGTTGCGGATGAGATGTGTCGTCTCATGCAATGTGTGTCCTCCTTCAGCAAAAATGGAGCCCTGCAGGTACTGACACACACACACTGACATTCACACACATACACACACACATGATTGGAGAGCATTGTACCACTCATAGTAAGACCCTGACTCATAAGTCGACCCCCCACACTCGTTGGGGGATTTACCAACCATTTCTGATAATGCCATATTTCATTTCAAGTTACCAACTGCCGACAGTTGACAGAGTTCATTTGAGCTAATCAACTCTTCTGTTGTTGTTTTTTTTTATTAACCTCTCTGTCTGCACCCCACCCCCTCTCCCCCACCCTGTATCATCCTCAGGCCCGTCTTGAACTCTGTGCCCTGAGAGACGCCATAGCCACATATCTAAGCTCCGAAAGCAAGTAAGTGCACAACAGACACACGCACACACACACATTTGCACGCTGGCACAGACGGGAACTCACATATGTGCCCAGTGATTTATGGTAGTGAATGTCACAGACATAAATCTTAGCAGTCGCACATCCCTCACTACAATCCCTATTTATGTTACTTGGTGGGTTATGGAAAGGAAGTGAAAGTAATCTGGTTCTGCTGTGTGCACGCACCACTGTGTGTGTGTGTGTGGGTAGGTCAGTGTGCATGCCTTGACACACACACACACACACAGATACACACACCAAACCATATTTCCCGGGGTTTTTTCAATTGTCAATAAATGTGTTTGAACAAAGTTGTAACTGAGCATCTTTCATGTAGCGCCAGCTTCAAACTGGCTTTGGACCACCTGCCTCAGTTACACAGCGGCGCTGACAAGAAGTAAGTCTCACGTTGCTCTGTGTTACTGATAAAAGACTTTTTGGTATTTGCTTCATGATTTAAAGATTAGTTTCTAAATACTCGTATGTGTGTGTGTGTGTGTGTGTGTGTGTGTGTGTGTGTGTGTGTGTGTGTGTGTGTGTGTGTGTTTTTTTAATCTCCAGGTTACTGGAAGAGCTGCTCAACAAGTTTAAGAGCAGCATGCTACTGCAGCTGACCTGCTTCCAGCCCTCCTCCGTCCAGCCTGTGAAGAGATAAACTTCAGTCCATTCAGTCTAATACAGTACTGCGCTGCTCCGTCTTTGTTTCCTATCTATGTGGAATCATCTAATGAACTTTAACGGTATCTCTTTGTTTATTCATCACTTTTCAGTGTCGCTTTCAATTTCTGCTTCACCAGATAAGATATAAATGTCTGTTCATCTAATCTCGAAGACACTAAATGACTTGATTTCATTGTTACTGTGCAGGACAGTCCCTGTTATGTTGGTTATGCTAATGATGTATGGACACTCACGGAACCTAACAGGCACCATGTAATTGACTAACCTGCTTGTTTCAGCAGTGGGATCTGTGTGGTATTTAAAGTGGGGTCTTCACTGCTCTGAGCTCTGAGTGAAACACCTGTCCTAGTCACCTGGAGAATGTGCCTGAAGATTTAAAGTTGCTGTTGGTGCTTTGTACCGTGCCATTTCAGTTGCCCAATAAAGTGATGCAACCAGTTGAAATATGATACCTGGGTTGTTTTTGTCCACTCAGATTTGGCCTCTTGTTTCTGAGCCATTCTGTCAACAGACAAGGATTATTATTAAAAGTGTTTTTATATATATTTTTAACCTGCATTTTTGCCTTTTGTTCAGACAGGACAGTGAGGGATAGACAGGGAAGTCAGGGAAAGAGAGGCGATAAAACGCAGCGAGTTGGATTCACACCCATGGGCTCTGCAGTTAGGACAACACCCACATGGTACAGGTGACCAGGTGAGCCTCCAGGGCACTGTGAGTATTTATACTTAACGTTATTCTGAGGTATTTTGATGCATCCTTCTGTCTATGTTGGCTTAAATATAGACAAGATACAATATAGACAGAGTTAATTTGTTCCAAATTTGGCAAAATGGACTTTGAGGTTTCTCCAGATGGCTGCTTCCCTCACAGCAGCACCTCCGATACAATAATTCAACTGTTTCTTTTAGTCAAATATCATAGCAATCACAAAACAAAACATCTCCTATGATATTTCTCTTGATAACAAAAAAAACAACCTAAATGAACCTACTGTTCTTCAGCTGCACAACAGTGTGCTCCAGGTTTACCTTCCCTCTGCCAAGGCTACACATCTGTTTCCACATCTTGACTGAATCTGACGCTGGACTCCACGACTGAAGTGTTTGCTACACCAAGAAGTAATCGCTGCCCTTATGTTCTACCAAATTTCACTGAAATTCTTTTTTTTTTTTCCCAAGTTCCTGTGAACTACCAAAAAGAGGTCATGGTTCCGCTTGGTTCAGGAGTACAGGCATGCAAGTTTATCACTGAATGACTGGATGTGATCAAAATAGCAGATCATTATCAGTGTATCTTGTCTCGTCTTGGTGTCTTTTTTTAACCTAAAATTCAGCAAATCCAACAAGTTGTTAGTACCTAAATGTGTGGTGTTTTTCCACATGTGACTGTATTCACCGATCAGCCAAAACATTACAACAGGAGACAGGTTGGATGTTGTGGCTGATTGAGCTGAATTTAATTGAATATTGATAGCTCATCATTTTCTTATAAGGACCTATAAAGAAAACTACACAATGGTGCAGTTTAAATTTATTGTCGTTCATTCATATAATAACGGATTTAGGTAAAAATTTGGTGGTAAAAGAAGGCTAAACCTGAGAACTGCATGCTATTTAGACACAGATATTCTTTAAAAAAAAAAAATTAACATGAAATCTCTGTGCAGAGCTGCTGGACTGGACTGTTAGGTTTTAGTTTAAATATGTCCCAGTCCCACCCTTGTGAGGCATCTGCATATGTTCCTATCAAGTCTTTAAACTTCTCTGCAGATCCCTGCTACTATGTCTCACCCAAGTCAACCACTTTGCATCGGTGCACATTTGCATACAGTTGGTTTGGTTTGCACCATGGTTTTCAACCAGCGGGTTTACCCATTCATCTCTGGAGCTCCAGCTCACCGGCTGACTCGCTCTGTCTGGCATGTCAGCGTCTAGCTCTCTGGGAGGAGAGCGCAGGGCGTGTGCAGGGTGTGGACGCCCAAGGCCGTTAGTCGGGGCAGCTAACAGAAGGTTTAGTCCAAGATGACAACGTGACAAGAAGAAAAACGTGTCATTTTGGTTGTGGGTGTAGGGACTTGCACAGTGAGCAGTTTGGTTATGGTAGATCTAGTCAGTCAGGGAGAAGACACAGACAGCGACACGCCCACAAGCTCACATGAGAAAGTTTAACAAGACCTGAGGGGTTATTTGAGGACAGCGTGGACGTGCTCTTGTATTGTAGCGGGAGTTAACACACACACAGCCTTCATTGAATCATCATTGAACTTCTAGCTACAACTTTCTGTTTTTGTCTAATCTCATGCACATTTTCTTCATCTTGGTTTCCCATCTACACGTAGGGGAAAGCCATACAGGGCTTGCAGGAGTTGTTTTGATTCTCTGTGTTTCTAAACTTAGCTCTCAGCCCTCCCACGGATTCATTCACAAAATGAGCCCCAAACCTTATCCGTTCTCCGCTAGCTCTCTGTTTACAGTAACAGAGGTGAGAAGGGGGGGTTTTTTATTTTTATTTTTATTCACCCGTACTCTGTTCCATTCAGGAGACGAGATGACGACACACAAACATAACAACTTTTGATCTTTTGATTTCTTCTTCTCGTGAGTGGAGACATCTAACGCATCAGAGGAACTTGTGATTGTAGAGCAGAATGAGCTCTGCTTTTTTTCAGACAGTTGTTGTTGTGCAGCTGGATTTTGTAAAAAGCAAAGATTAGTCAGAAATGTACACAGATTTCACATGGGAAATATGTGGCATTTGGCCAGGCTGCCCTACTTATGAGTCACTTTTTGATGGCAGGTTAACCCAAAATATTTAGCATTTGTAAGCACAATTAGTTGTGAAATCAACTCACCTATAACTCACTATTACGAAGTAGTAAGCAGTATACTGTACATCAACATTTGTAATGATCTATTGTGATACAGTTATAGTTTATTATAGTTGTCAGTGGGTTCATATCTGATCTGCTACTGAGGAAGAGTCCTACCTGACCTTCTGCAGCAATGACTCATGGGATGCAGTTTCCCTCCTTTTGAAACGGACATAATGTTTCAAGGTGTTTGATAATGTGCTGATACATATTGTGACATGTTTCACACGTTTGAGCTCACTCATCTTGGTGCTCAGCACAAGCTCAATGTAGTGTTCACACTATCTATACATCGCAGTAGCTTGTATTGGCAGAAATATCATTATCTTGAAAAGTATAAGAAAAAAACAGATGATATTTTCAATTAACAAATTCCACAAAAAGGCCAGAAAATTCACATCTTAATTCTTAAATTCACTTAAAGGGATAGTTCAACATTTTGGCAAATTGGCTCATTACCCTAATCCCTATAGTTTTAGGAGTAGGTTCGTTAATTGTCGGTGCAAGCTATTTTTAGAATGGCAGAGCAGAGCCGCGAGCAGCTCAGAGCTACGCTATGGAGGCTAATGGGATTTCTTGGTTTTCCTCATCAAATACACAATCCAACAACTCCAAAACGCTCTGGTGGACAAGTTGTGACCTGCACATTCACCACGCTATGAGATAATAACACAACGTTACGAGACAGAATTGTTTTAGAGGTAAATTCATGCAAAACCGCTGATGCGCGTTGCCTTCAGGGGCAGTTTTTCAGCAAGCAGTCTCTGTATTTACCTCGAAAACAACTCTGTTGCGTAACGGTCTGTTATTATCTCATAGCGTGGTGAATGTGCAGGTCACAACTTGTCCACCAGAGCGTTTTGGAGTTGTTGGATCGTGTATTTGATGAGTTTGATGAGGGAAACCAAGAAATCCCATGAGCCTCCGTAGCGTAGCTCTGAGCAGCTTGCGGCTCTGCTCCTCTGTTCTAAAAAATAGCTTGCACCAACAATTAAAGGTAACAAACCTACTGCTATGACTATAGGGATTATGGCAATGGGCCAATGTGCCAAAATGTTGAACTATCCCTTTAAGAAGTTAATGTTTGGGAACAGCGTTCAGATGTGTAACTTTGTTTTATGAGGGTGGGATAATTTACTTTTTTATATATCTGCTTTTGTAGTTTTCCCACAAACGTTACACCAACTGGGACAAACTGTGCATTTGTTGGGGACGATTTACAGCCGTGGATCAATCAGCTTAATGTTGGAGTCGATATTTCAGTTTACGGGACTCGAGTCCAAAATAAACAACAGTGTGTGATGAAGGATCAGCAGTGTGACTACTGATTAGTTCATGCTTTCAATCTTATTTGTTGACAATAACAACATAGAATCAGACATTTGCACTGTGGTTTTTCTGTCTTTTTTATCATTGAATTGAATCTTTGTGGTTTTCTGACGTCACCTTGGGAAGTTGTCACATTTTCTACTTTATTACATTTCATAGGTTTTATGGAAATCTATAGTCAACATATTCTGTCAGCTCATTTGCCAGGGTTCATGTCAAACTCTGAAGTCCTCTCCCAGCTCAAATGGCAGGAAGCAGCCTTATCGAGTGATGACATCGTCCTCTCCTCTTCTTGTAAATTATTTCGTGACAAATATATTTGTGGGTTATTTCTGATTGTTTTCCATGGAAGTGGAAACGAGACTGTAATCTGTGAGCAGAAGCCAGGAAGGCTTCTCTGTTGAGCGCAGCGCGGAAAGCGTGGCGGCCAACCTCTTCCTCTCTCTCCTCCCCTCGTGATGTCATCACATTGTTTGTGATAACGAAGTGTTTGATTAACCAACCTCATCCTGCATCCGAACCGCACTTCCTGTTCAGACGCACACACACACACAGCACTGACGTTACCTTGTGTAGCTCACACACGACATGAACAGAGGTTGTCACTCTTTGTTTTTTTTTTACACTTGAAATTTATTATTTTTTCATAACAGAAATGTGTTTTTTCAAGGTGAAAAAAAGCTGATAAACGTTCAGCTCAGCTCTGTCTCAGGTCTTATGTATGACACTTTACATTTGGCACTGAATCCTGAAACAGAATTGAACTGATAGAAAATTGAGTTGAAAAAGCTTATCTGCCATCATCTCCCTGAGAGGCTCGCTAATAAACACGGCCAGGCACAAGACTTCATTCATAATTTACAAAAAAGTCTGGTCATAGTGTCTCCTGGCAAGAGGAAATTTTAAAAAATATGTACAAAGTAAAATGTTTTAAAAGAAACATTACTCTTAAAGAGATAATCCAGCATTTTAGAAAACATGCTAGGCTCTCTTGGGAGTGTTTGATTTAGGAGTTTGATAACACTCATGTTTAAATTTGATGCTACAGCTAGCCGCTTGTTAGCTTAGCATAAGAACAGGAAACTGGTTTACCAGTGGGTTGTCTCTGTCCACAGGTAAAGAAAAATAATCCGCCACCCAGCATTTTGAAAGTTCAGTCATTAAGACAATATCTCACAGATTAAACAAAATAAAAAATATCTGAAAGGCACTTCATGCAGTTTCCCCCCCCGTTACCTGTACTCATGCTAAGCTAAGCTAAACTGAACAGCAGCTGACTGCTGCCTTATATTTCAAGGATGGTTGTCAGATATTAAGTCTAATTCTATACCTCTAAGGCATGGTCGGGTCGGACCACTGACCAAATGATACAAATAGATACATTACGCTGCTAAAAAAAAAAAAAAAAAAGCAGCAAGTCCCGTCTTCTTTCCGATGTTTCCAAAACAAGTCAACACACACCGGCCAGACAAACGTCTTCACGACAGTGGGAAATGTGGGTCTTCATTCCGGCAAAAAACACCACCGCTTTCGTCCACAGGGACCGCCAAAATCAACACTAAATGAAAAGTCTGTACAGGGGCTTTAAGGCACAAAAACTTAACTTACGTTTTTCTATAGTACCTAGCTACAATCACCTGAGCTGTCAGTTTTGTTTGCATAGAAAGTATGGAAATTATACATGATCCCCTGAATATACAAAGAGCGGGGAAAAGGTAACACTGTTTTCATTTCAGCCACACATGTGTACGTACACACACACACACACACACACACACACACACACACACACACACACACACACACACACACACACGCACACAAACACACATACACTCCCAGAACTGTACTGGGTAAACTGTCCATTGGCTTCATGTATAACACTGTCCAAGATTGTCCTCTCATCTCGGAGTTTCCTTGTGGCCTCTTGTGTGAATCTCAAAGTGTTAAACAGTCACTTGATCCTGCACAGTGACAGTTCACTCCTGCAGGCTGCTGCTGTGGTGGTGTGTGATGGCCCTCTGGTAGTCCTCCGGGGGACTTATGTGATCCGGGTGCTCGTAGTTCCTGTAGTAGGGGCTGCCGGCCTGCTGGGCGTAGTACAGGAACTGCCTGGCGAACAGCGGCTCCACCTGCGGCAGAGCATAGTCAGACAGGTGAGTGGAAAAAAAGGCTCTAAATCGGACACACGTCGACATCATCACAACGCTTCAGGCCATAAAGAAAGTTTAACATATAACACATGGTTTGGGTGAAGTGAAAAATGGGATTTGAAAGTGTAAAAAGCATCTGAAAGTCTGAGGGAGCGGCGTTTCATAACTTTATATTCACTGTAAGTTCCATTTACTGACTTTCTCAGAAAACCTTTCACCTGTAACTCATGGTCTTCTTCCTGGGTGGAGTTTGCTCTGTTATTATGTTACCTAGTCTTTGTTTTCTTGATTAATCTATAATTTTAAGGATATTAAATAATAGCTATTGATGACATCGGCTGGCTTGTTATGAAGTTATAAAGTTTACTATCTAATAAGTCAAAGAAAAGCAGTTTGTTTGGCCTGTTGGGTATTTTCAATCAAGATCAAATTCAGCCTCAAGTTCCTTTTACGTCGATTGAAGTTGATGAAAGTTGGATGAATTTGTGAACTGACTATAATCGGTTAAAACTCCTATTTTTTTTGTGTTTGTTAGATTGTTTGTTTGATTAATTTTCCTGACTGTCTCATTCTGGCAGGCTGTCACACGGTAGGCTACGCACAGAAATCCCATCATCTGAATGTGAAATAGCAGATCTGGTTCTTTCGGGGGGGATGTGTTAAATAAGCCTGACAATCAGACAAAACTGACTTCCTCCTTCATTTTCACTCTAAATCACTGGAAAAAAAAAAAGTTGCGTGCAGTGATTCAGCGCTAACAGACTTTCAAATCTTTGGTTTTAACTTTCAAATCCCACTTCCCACTCTTTTAGACTCTTAAACTCTTTTAAACTCTGCGTACAGTCATTTGACCTTACATCCTCGCAGCGAATATTACGTAAATGTCAGTGAGTTGATGTCATAATGCGCTGTGGGGTCAGTTTAACGGTATATCAATGCTTCTGTTACCTGGACAGTGAGGGTCCGTCTTTGTCTCTGAGGGTCCAGACACTCGTCCCCGAAATTCAGCAGGACCTGGAAACGAGGCAGTGGCCGACCGTGGAGCCCGTAGCTCTGGATCTCTGATGGTCGAAAGAGAGAGAGACAAAGACAACAGGCCACTGTTAGTTTTGATTTCTAAAGTGGAGGTGAAGTGGCAGATTCAAATGATTACAGAAGAATTTCACTTGAAGCAGTGTGACCTTTCTGCGGTGATTCGAACGGAAAGTCCTATTCACACCAAGTATGCAAATACCATTAGCTGTCAAGACTCACACAGCTGGTGCTCTGTTAGCTAGTATGTGGGTGGGATGTGTAGGTAGTCACGTGATTTGATCCTCATGATGGATTTCTACTTAAAAAGTTAGGTTTTTTTTTTCTTTTTTTGTCACAGCTGTTCAGTGATTGTGTCTTTAAGGGGGGTTTGTTTCTGTGTAGTTCTGTTTTTAGACGCCATTCAATCGAAATGACTTCAATCGAAATGACTTCCAGTAAAAGAGCTGGACTTTTTCAGACTTTTTGAGATTAACACAAATCTGAGTCTTTAAATCTTCACTGATTATTTACTGTTCGCTGTTATCAGTAGTTTGTGCCTCTCATGTACGGCCGCTGTGTTCAAGTGACCAAGCTAAGCATCTGTAGACAGACCGTTAATAACATTTTCCACCGGTTCAAAGCTTTTTCCAGATTCATCATCATCATCATCAGACTGATGTTTACCTGTTTTTCTAGTGACTACCTACTAACTAAGGCAGTAACTAAGGCCGAAATATGGAAAATGTAATAAACAATTTGTCATTTCCAGTCATAGCCGCAACTGGAAACAGGTTTTGAATGTTGTTTACGGATTATTTTCACATCCGGATAGTTCAGATGAGTCTTCGGCCTTCAGATACGTTAGGTGTCATCAAATGACTGTGTGTCTTCAAACCGGTCCGACTCTGAGCTCTGTAACTTGGATGCGGTGATGACACATGAGAGGCACAAACCACAGCCAGCGTAGACCAGGGCACAACTTCTCAGCGTGTTCATACGTTTTATTGCTTGATTGATCAACTGTAGGGAAGTTGAGCCTTTTTTTGCTACTGTCCGCCATGTGTCCATAAACAGTTACAGCTAAATTTTGCATAGACAACGATCATCATTTCAGAAGTTTGGCCTGTTGTTGTTCACTAGTGAAACTCGGGTCGGGTGTCATATCGATTTGAAAATAAGAAATTACTCTTGATTAAAAGAAAAATACAGCGATTTCTATATTTTGTGTCCGCCAAAATGAAATTGTTACACAACTCCCTGCATTTTTAAAATGTAAATTGTTTGGTTCCAGCTTCTCGGATGCAAATATTTGGTGTTAAATGTGTTTGTTCAGTTCAATATCTTTGCATCTCTTCGATCAGAATATTTCGAGACTTTTTACTGCCGCTCTCCTCCTGCTGTCTCACCTGTGATGAAGTCCTGGGTTTGCAGGAGTTTGCAGTTGACCTCTCTCTCCAGCTTGTTGAGCTTGTCTCCGTACTGGGACGGCCCCCCCTGCCAGTACACCCTGCTCTGACACATCCGCCGAGCGTAGAGTCCGTCCGCTCCCATCCACAGGTACACCCCCCTCTCCAGGGCGGACGGGGGACTCGGGGGACAATCCTCCGACCTCCTCTGGGCTGAGAGACTGTCCACGGGCAGGGGGATCACGTCGGGACCTCCCGGCTGCAGGTAGTGCTTCTCTGGGGGACACGGAGTGATGTAGCACCCCTCTGGACTGGAAGTGGTCACCTCCTTCACCAGACTGTCCCGGAAAAATACAGAAACGTGCAGGCGGAAATCTGGACAGAGGAGCAGGAGGAGACACAGGTCAGGAGACATTTTGGTGGATGCATCTTTGCACAGTGAAACATCTTTGTCAGTTTATCCACAGTATGACAATCGTGTTTATGATGTTAGATTGAGTCACACACATAAACACTCTTTGTTTTGTTTCAGCTTTTAAGCTCCATGTTTTCCACTTCTGTGTTTAATGTGAAATGTCAACCCATTAGAAGACATATTTGTAGTTTTAAGAACCAAAAATCATTGTATTGTAGTTTTACATCTCCTCTCTCAGCTTCTCTCTGAAACTCTGGTAACAACAGGTCGGTGTCAGCCAATAAGAAGAGAGGAGGCTTTGTTTTCTGAGTGATCCAATGAAAAAATATCAAATTTTAAGTAAAACACTCGGAGAAACTAAATCCTGCAAGTGTTGGTAGTGGGTCCAGGTGGGCGGGGCTTGGTGTCTGCTTTGTTGTGACATCACAAAGTGACAGGAAGTCCTGACAGCCTGTTTCAAGGCTCAGTTTCTGAATACAGGCTGTGTGCATTTCTCTGTGGACTGAGGCTTTGATACTTTCACAGTATTAATATAGAACCTAGAGCTGCTTTATAATCACACTACACATGGACATCTACCTTTTATATTATGTGAGACCTTTAAAAGTACGTGTATCAATTGCTCCACTTAGTCCTTGAACTATAGCAGCTGCAATTGTGATGCATCTAAGCTGATAGTGGCAAACCTGATTCACTGACTAGTACATTATTTTATTGGCCTATTCTTTGGTACATACCAGTAGATATATAGCAGCACAAATCATTCATTTCTGGCCAATAACGGGGAATTAATAAACAAATCCAGTTTACAAAACTGTAGACTTTAACTTTCAGCAGACACAAAGCAGCAGTAGGATCCACTTTTTGTGTTTATGTTTTTCTGTCTGCCTACTGTAATAAGTTGACAAGTGAGCTGGTAGAAGAACAGTGGGCGTAATGAAACGTGGGCCTATGGTGTGTTATTGTATGTGGGAATCAATAATATTCTAAACTAAATTGTGTAATTTCTTTTTTACATAGAACAGTAGCACCTGCCTCTGCATTTTCCTAATATCAGAAATGATCAGACTTTGTAAAGATGTCTACATGATATGAACTAGAGTTAGGCTGTATACCATTTCAGGTCTATAAAACTATCTTTTACATGGGGACTTGAATGAAACATATTATAATATTTACATTGTGTAAAACTGTTTTCGCTGCTTTTTCTTCATCTGTGACATTGTGTAAAAGTCGCATTGAAATCACATCTAAACCTCCCTCCTTCTGATTTCTGCATGTCCAGAGACAAACGGTGAATTCAAAGTGTTGTTTCATACCCGTCAGAGGCTCTGCTGATCTGATTCCAGCGTCCAGTGTGAAAGGCGAGGAGGGCTGGCTGTCAGGACCGTACGAGTAAATGGAAGCTCTGAGCTGGTATCCTATCAAAAGCAGCGGAAAGAAAAGAAGAAAAAAAAGTATTTGTACAACACTGAAAACTGACAGGGATGCCGATGTCTGTTTGCCGTGTGCGTATTGAGCAGCACCGTACCGTTCTCCATGGACGCGCCCTGCCAGGGCAGGCTGCGGGGCGGACAGGGGCACTGGGCGAAGGGCAGCTCCTGCAGAGAGGCCGGCTCCTGACAGTAATCCCTCCAGCCGCATTCTGGTGAGGCCATGTACTGTGGCATCTACACACACACACACACACACACACACAAACCATCAGCTCAGCATGAGAAGTTAACTGTACAAACCTCTAAATACTCAATATGAGTGTAATGTGCATGATAAAATCTATTAGAGAGGAAGTTATGACCTCATCAGTTCATATAATGACCAACTTTGCTCTTAGTTAAACTGTGTTATGTTTGAGAATGTGGGAATTTAGAGATATTAAAGACTATTCTTTTAAAAACAATTTTACAAACTGTTTTAGCGACTTGTTAAGTTTGTCTTCAGTTTTCATGGTGTGAAATCCTGATGCAAACATTCAACATAATTTTCACTGAAATATTGTTTTTTTTGTGTCAAATGGAGTAAAAAGCACTTTTTTACACATCAAAGATAAGTAGAAACTCTCTTAATGTTGTTTCTGAAATTTCAGCTTGTATCAGCATCAGCATTTATGCACAGTATCATTCTCTCTCTCTCTCTCTCTCTCTCTCTCTCTCTCTCCGCCCCTCCCCTCATTTCCATGTGTATGAAAAGCACCTGAGTCTGCAGTGGAGGGTAGGAGTGCACCTGGTAGCCAATCGGACTCACAAGACTGTCCTCCTGCCGGGGTCCTGAAGGATGTAAGAGATGACAGAAAAGTTCTTAACACACTTGTTATCATAACACACACACACATACACACACACACACATCTGTTGAACCCTGACCTTAAGTGGTGGTTCAGATGTTAAACTCTCTGCTGCAGTGAGAAGTCAGTGACCTTTACCCCTCATGCACACACACTGACGCATTTCTAACCTTCTCTGATAAAAGCACTTCATCATAAATAATATTATCATAAATGCACTCAGGCGTCAAACCACTTCTATTTAACTCTGTGTTGTTTGGTGTGTAGGCTATGTGTGTGTGTGTGTGGTGCGTTTAGGGGATGTACTGACTTTTCTTGGCGCCCTCGGGGATGATGCGGTAGACTTTGTACGGGTCTGAGATGTCCAGCTGGCTCCGGTCCACCAGCTCCTCGAAGTCGTTGCTCTTGTTGAGGGCGCAGCGGAGCCGCGTCTTCCAGGTCGGCGGGTCCGGTTTGTCGATCCCCTCCCGAAACTTTCCCTTGAACAGCGCCCAGGCCTGCACACAGCACATATACGTATATATAAAAATAAAAAAAATACGCCTTACAAATAGACCACTGCTCCACATCTTATTGCACAGAATGTGGATGTGCGTCTTTACGCACGTTAATATAGTCTAGAAAAGTGATCACGAATCGATCAATTTATGAGCAGAACATTTACCAGATGGTTATCTTGAGTATGTTAATGGTAAGATATGACTTTTTTTTGCATATTTGCAGGCTCCAACCTCTCACGTGAGGATTTCCTGTCTTTCCTTTATCCGATTTTATTTGGCTCTAAAATCATCTATAATGAAGCTGAGTTTGGTTTCCCGAATTTAAAATTATCCTATTATCTGGCATTTCCTAAACGATGATGAATCGATAAAGTTCTCTGTTGCATCCCACTTCGTTTCATAGCCTACACCAGAGCCACGCGGAGTAGATAAAAACACGAGTTAAGACAATAAAAGTCGAACTTGGCTGATTTAATCTTTAATATCCTGATTAAGAATCGTTGTTAGCTTCTTTTATTTTCTCTTCCATCACTTTTAACATTTTTAAAACTTTAGAAACTTCTTTATTTTCACTTTGTAGCCTCCGGTACTTTTATTCTGAAGCCGTCCGTCCTATCAGTAGGAGGATGCAGCCAGGTCTCTTACCTTGAAAAGCGCGGCATCCTCATCCCGGTTGTAGTCCTGTTTCCCGGCGTGTTTCCACGGTATCCTGAAGATGGTCTTCTCGTCGTTCTCCCACACCAGCCCGGGATACTTCCCGCAGTCCACCTGCTCGATCAGCCACTGGCGCAGCTTCCCGTTGCCGCTGCTCACCGAGCCTCCGTAATCCACGTCGGGGTTCATGACAGATGATGATGATTGTTCTGTCCAAACACACACACTCTCCATCGATCAGGTCCTGCAATGCGTTATCACGAGCTGACAAAGCCCCTATACGTGTGTGTTTGTGTTGTGTGTGTGTGTAGGCTATATGTGTGAGAGTTTATCAGTGAATGATGATGATGATGCGCCTTCAGTAAAAGTTCAGTAAACCTCTCTAAAGGGTTCACCCTCCCCGGTCTCCCACGCACGCAGACCGAAGCCCCGCGCGGTGGACGTGGACTTCTTACCTGTGAAACTCGAAACTGGTCAAGTTTTGAAATCAATCAGTCTCAGAAAGCCCTCATCAATACGACGGGCGCGCTTAAATCCTCCTGCAGCCTATAGCGAGCAGCGGGGGGGCGGAGACAAGAGCCGGGGATGCTGATGGAGGGAGGAGGAGGAGGGCGCACCTGCTCTCTCTCTCTCTCTCTCTCTCTCTCTCTCTCTCTCTCTCTCTCTCTCTCTCTCTCTCTCTCTCTCTCTCTCTCTCCTGCGAAGCTTATCAGCGCGCGCGCAGAACACGATCTCCAGTAAGAGACAGCGGTGTGTGTGTATATGTGTGTGTGTGTATGTGTGTGTGCTGCGGGGGGGAAACCCTGCCGGCCTAAGTCAGAAGAGTCGTGTATGTGTTTGTCAGTCACACACCCGCACACGTGGAAAATGGTTTTGGGACGGAGACAAAAACAATTCTTTGAAATGATAAAAGCTTTACGAAAAGTAAAAAGAGAGGTCGAGCTGCACGCGCGCTGTTAGTTAGTGGAGACGATGCAAAAACTACAAGTTTGTTCCCAGTGGAAGATTAAATAGAACAAGTGAATGATGATTGATGATGGTGGTGGGGTTAGTGGTGGAGATGGTGATGATGATACCGCAGACAGACAGGAACAGCCGCGAGATTAGTTTATTATAAAGTATGTCATGTGACCAATTATAGGAATGATACATAGGCTAAATTCAAGGAGCCAGAGATACAGGCTTTTCAAAATAAAAACGTGGGCTTGTGTGAGCAAAATTGAATAACAAGGTAAAAGTGTCACTGTGCCATTATCATGGTCTTATAGTACTGAACTGTGTTGGGTCTTTAAATTTGTATGAGTTCAAGGATCTTGAAAGTTTTTTTTAAAGCACAAAAACCTTGAATTATTTGTGTAGAAGTACAGTATGAGATAAAGTAGCTACCTGAGTGAAACTGCACTACAGTGTAATAATAAGTAGACTATACCTGAGTCATCTCCTGGCTCCTGTCAGTCTATTATCATATGAATGGATCCAACTACTGAAGCATCAACATCTGAGCAGAACCTCAGGTAGAGTTCATTTCAATATTTTCATAGACATTAGTGTCATATTGATTGGAAAGGTCCTGACCGCTTCTGAACTGAACTCTCTTTATATATTATATTTATATATATATATATGTGTGTGTGTGTGTGTGTGTGTTTTTACAACTGCCTCCGCAAACAGGCGTCGTCCATCAGCGTCAACAGTCTAATAATATCTGATGTAATATTGTGTCAGTCAGAGGGGAAGTGCTTCTTGTTTGCATCAGTAACTCTGTGTCTCAGTATAAATTTTGCCGATGTTATTTACATAAATAACTGAATTAAGTATTTGAAGTATTTCTACACTCTGGTTGTGTGAACTTTTATTTTTTTATTATAGTGAATACTCTGATTAATTCGGGTACCAACAGCTTGTGACCAGATCAACCGACGTCTTAAAGGCTTTTCCCCCTTTTTTCTTTGAATCATTTTCAGACGATGTGAATCCCCTAAAGTATCCAGTAAAAGATAAGAGGAAACTCTGAGATACTTCTGCTCTTCGCAAAAATGTTTTTTTTTTTTAAATAAACTGTTAACCCCTCAGTTTTACATTGCACTAAAAAGAAATAAAATATTCAATTGATTAATCAAATTCAGTGATGATTCATATTAAATCGAACAAAATTAAATATTTACATGTGTAAAAAACTTATACTGGCTTTTATTGTGAAGCTTGGTTATTGTTGTTGCTTTAATTAAGTCTATTTTTGGACTTTAAACAACACAATCAAGAACCAAATACTGAACCTTGCGATAGTGTTTAGTGTTTTACTGGAAGGTACAGTATTCATCAGCTTTCACACAGTCTATAGAAAGTAATACTCATATTTCAAGTACAAGACACAGCATAACGTAACTGACAGGGGGAGTGTACACTGTGTGTTCACACTGTGGACAGTATGTACATGTTTCCTTGGTGTCATGCTTGACTGCCCTTGCATGTTGTTTTGACAGTTAGAGGCGAGGACATGACATGATCAATGACAAATAAAAAAAAATCCCCCCCATCACATGACGACTGCAAAAAGAAAAGAAAAAAAAAAAGATTCAACACATATCGATACAGATATTTTTTTCTAAAAAACAAATGTTTCTCTCTGCAGGATCAATCCTGAAATGCCAGAAATCCTCCAAAGCTGGTCTGGTCTTAGTGGGATCAGTGGCCCGAGCAGAAGTCCCACGGTCCTCGGCTGCTTCAGCGGAGGTAAGACGAGACTGGCAGCAGACGCCTTTTTTCCTTTTCAGGTGCCTCTGGTGGCCAGTGCAGGAGTGATGCTGGTTGATATGGTGCTGCTGCTGCTGCTGTTGCACTTGGATTTCTGACTTAAAAGAGCTTGAACCTCCTCCTGATCGTTCAGCGAGCTGTTCCCGTACCGGTCCTTCCACCAGGCTCGATACTGGAGGAGGAGAAATGGGACACAAGTGTCAATAAGTGTAATTTTAATTATTTTTATTTATTTTAATGTTTATTTAACAGGGACGATACATACAACATTGCCACAAAGAATGAAAAATGCGATGCATACAAGACGTCTAGCTTCAGCTAATTTGCAGTCTTTGTCCCTGGTCAGGCTAAAGAAGGATAAAAGATACTGAATACAATAAATGCAATAATCTCAGAAAAGAAACAAAGAGACAGAACAATCCTCCAGATATGCTAAAGTAAAAATGTTGTCCTTATAAATCTGGTTTTCAGTGCTGGTCATTTTGGTTCAAAGCAGCTGTTTGTCAGATCTGAAACCTTCCCACACTGCAACCACAGGACATCTGCATTCAGCAGTTTCTGTAACTCTACAGACAAAAGAAAAAAGAAGCAACAACCAGACCAGAATGCAGTTTAGGTTCAACTTCAAGATGGCATCGTCCATAAGTGTGGGACATTTTTCCCCATCTGAACTGTGACATAACCTTAACGCTCTCTATTGCTGCGTTTCCGTCCAAGTGTGGCACAATCAGAACAAAGTAGGCAAATAAAAATGTTAATCGATGCATGCTTCCTTCCAGGGATGTCGATCAGCTGACATTAAAATCATTGCAGAAGAAAAAGAAGAAGGTGCAACAAGATGAGGCTGTTAAATACAAATACAAACATACAAAGTTGTAATGGAAATGTGACACAGTTGTTTTCTATTGTAGCCTACTTTGTTGCATTCTGCATTCAGAGCAGTAAAAACATTTTAGTTCATATTCGAGTGGATCCCCAGGATTCAGATCTAAATTACACATTTATCAACGGAGGAAGAAATACAACAGAACGACATAAGCCTCAACTCAGCCTGAAGAGCACCTTGTCCCTTACATCATCAACATTTAATCTATTACATCTATTTTTACTGGACACCACATTTAAAGATGGAGTCTCATACATTCCAGTGAATTTTGTTCACTAAATTTTTGCATTTTTCCGTGCCTGTAGCGCAGGCGTGAGTTGAGCCGAGCTGATGGAAAGATGTGTGTTCAAGACTTCTTCTCGCTGAGACATGTGACTTCTCATTGGCTGCCTGCATATGTAAATGGAAAAGACTCCACATGGATCAAACTGTGAACAAAATGAGTCATTAGATTAAACAGCAGCTGTTGCTGGTCGGTCACTGCAGTAGATTAAAAAAAAAAGAAGAAAAGTCTCAAAGAGCTTTCTAACTTCCCTCTAATGTGGACAGAAAAACACCAGTTGAAGTTGGCTTTCTGCACCTGCTGAGTAACAGGACTGTCACCTCCAGTTCGTTATGTTTCTGCAGAACTGACACATAAACTGTCATCTGAGAGGATTCATCACATCGCACATTGATTAACGAAAGACAAGTCAACAGTGTCGTTTAACACTTCATGCATCACATGTAACGTTTTCCTGTGGACAGAGACAGCTACAGACTGAAAACGCACTGCAAAAAGCTGCTGTTGGAAATAAATGGCATCATTAATGTGTTGAAAACCATGACTAAGCGAAAACAGCGAGGTGTCACTCACTTCTGCCAGGTCTGTGTTTTCAAACTCCTCCAGCTGCCGCAGGAAGCCCAGGTTGGGCCCCGCACACGGCCGCGCCGCCCTCACCGCCGCCAGAGCCTCCACCCATCCGCAGCCCGTCACGGTCATGATGTAGGCCACCACCAGGGTCACGCTGCGGGACACTCCTGCCACGCTGAGAGCACAGATTTCAAAACTGGAGGCTTTTATTTGCAGCAAAACATTGTGTATTGAGAGTCTCTTCTTTAGTGTACAAAGAAGTGAAACCCCTTTTTTCCTAAAGCTGTGGTTTAATGCCTGATTTTGCACGTTTGATACGAGAGAAAGATGAAAGATGATGAGATTTACCATGAAAGCACGAACCAAACTGATTGTTTGGCTCGATGGCAGTGATGTGGTTGAAAATGAAAACAGGGTTCATGAAATCTGAGGACCTCCGGCCCTTCGTGCCAAAAAGCACTCATCATTACAAACCAAAAAATCAGCTGCATTTGAATATCTGCGCTTCTTCCTTTCAGCATCCTCGCATGCAAATGACATGACAGTTTCGTTATCGAATACTTTAATTTACGACCCGATGCCGTTTATCTTTCGATTAAATAATTGGAAGGACGGAGTTGTGCAGAAAAAAGGATTATTTCATCTTTAAAAGCAAAAAAAAACCCACTTCCCCTTCAAGGTAGGATTCGTTTTCACTCACCAGTGAACGAGGCAGCCTTCTCCTTTCAGTCGGGACTCGTGGATAAACATGATGCTGTCTCTGAAGTACTGAGTCCTGTTTGTGTCACACACAGGAAATTAAAACAATTATACACTTCAAATAACGGCAAGATACACTTCTCTGTATATTTGGTATATTTTAATGACAGTAACTTCTGTTGGACTCTTACATTTGATTTGTCTAGTTTAATATTTTCATGAAGTTGATGAGGTGTTCAGTTTTATTTCGATGCTTTATTGTCATTGCACATTTCTATAAAACAAGACTTTCTTTGAGAGCAAAACTTATCACAACAGCATGAATAATTAAAGGAGTAAACATAAGTTAAAGGAATAAGCATGAATAAAAGAACAAGGAATCCTTTAAACAGATTTATGATTTATTTATAGGCTGAACTTCAGGCTTCAGGATTAATCATTCTGTTATATATAAAATCAAATAAATATTTATTTTATACTGATATTGACTGTGAATATCATAATTAGATCATTGCTGGAGCTCTGTGTGTTTTTATGTATTAACAGTTTCCACAGATCATCAGATGGTCGACACATTAGAGACAAGATGCTTAAACCACTCGTGCGCCTCATGCATCGTATTTAACGTACTCACAGGTTTTGTCTCGATTGGTCAGCAGCAGATATACAGAGATACGTCATGTCCTATGGAGGGTGAGAACAGAACAATATGTTACACTCCAACAGTTCAATGAGGGTCTTTTGTTTGAATACTGGGTCTAACACACTTCCTGTTTCTCTGTGTTTGGGGCGTCCCCCTGAAACTTTGCCCCGCTGACCCTGCTGCTGAAGGGCTGCTGTATAGGTCATGACATAACGATATTCGCCCCTTTTTTGTGTGTGTGTGTGTGTGTGTGTGTGTTTTAGTGCTGTGCACCTGGCAGCTGATGGTACACACAGTGGACAGAAACTACCTCGTCCCGTTATGACTGCGTTGCTGCAAAAACCCCTGAGCCCTCTGGGACACACCGAGTTCTGGAAGTCATCCAGACAGGTCAGGCTGCACCCACACAAACCCCAGACTTAAGTACAGTACATATGCAAACACAAACACACACTTTAACGCTAATAAACACGTACATAGCCTATTGAAGAATGACGATGCATGTGTGCACGGTGGTGAAGTCGTGATTATGCAAACAAATACTGAGAAAGCTGTTAAATCTTTGCACAGTCATCCTGGAACTCGTGATCCCAAACGAAGTACATGCAAGGTATTGTGGACGTTTGCAGAGATTTAAGTCCACATTGAAGGCTCAGATCACTCCTCCATTAAACCCTGGACCCTGTGGTTTTATTTTGCAGTATGCTAATCAGAACCACACACTGTTCAGCTGATGGTGCGTTCGACCTCAGAGATTTGGTGGTTGCAAATTTCTTTTTTCTACCTTCCTCTCTCAGGAACCATCAAGCCGTCTTCCAAGAAATCATTCAGTCAGCACTCTGACTGTTAGCTATGCAAATAAACCATCCCATCTGGCCATTTGGGCCAAACTGGTAAAACAGACCTGAGTCATCATTATGCCACAGATGTAAAGAAAAAGGACAGAAAAAAAAGATGCATTTAAATGCGAGAACAAGAGATTAAAATGTGTGCAGCGGGCAGGGATAGACGAACACAGCGAGCGCCTGAAGGCCCAGGGCACAAAACCTTTTTAAAAGTTTTGGTGGTTGACCAGTTTGGGTAGTGATACTGTATTACAAGTTGCTGTTTCTCTCCAGTGTTGAATGAAACACACAAAGCATGGACGGAGAAAGTGCACAGAAATCTCTGAAAAGTTTTCATGTTCGCTTTCAACAAGAAAAGATGAAAGTTGTGAAAGCGCAAATTGAGGCGTTCGGATGATGGATGTGGAAGGACGAAAGATTCACGATGAGACGCTTTTAATTTATCCAAATAAAATTAACACAATTAATCAGATCCAAAGCCACATTAATTGTTGCATTAATAATTATGATTTCATACATCAGAAGTGTGTTTACCTGTTAAATTTAACTAAATTTAAATCGAGCAGGTAAGACCACAGAGTTCAGCTTTATTTCTCCAGTGATATTTGTTTATAATGTACAATCATAAAAGCAAACTTCGGAGATGAGTATATTCTTACATCTGTTACCAAATGTAAATCAATGGGAGTTAATTGCTACTTTCAGTCTCCCAGGTTCTCACAGTAGCATCATCTCTTTTTCTCCTCGCGCTCATACACACACACACACAAAGAAAAAAACAGCTTTCCTGCTCTTTCATGCACAAATTGATGATTCTAAAAGCAGCTTTGAAAAGCCAGAAACCTTTTTTTTTTTCTTTTCTTCTTTTTGTAAATGCAGTTCCACTTTCAAGACCTTATGGACTTCAAGCTGCTGTGCTAAAAGTATCACGAGTGAAAAATATTCCACAGTGTACAGGCTTACATCTGCATCACAGCTGCATCCCATAGCCTACACACACACATATACTGTACTGTGAGTGAAAGCTGCATAGAAATCAGAAATCAGATATTCACCAGCATCGCCGTGATTCAGAAAACTGCTGATTTTGGTGAAACTCTGTGAATTCCAGGTCTCATGAACTTTCTGTGCAATATTGAAAATAAGAGCATGTGACTTTCACACCTATTGAAGTGGTCTCTTGCAAAAGTCTTTGATAGAAATCTGACCCTGTAGTGTAAATTAAATGACATTTTGTCCCCCTCATCTTGATTCCCTCATAACTAGAATGACCTGTTATATAATAATTGCAGCGCTGAGGAGGAAACCCCAGGAGATATTAAGGTGTTATTTTCTTCCCATATAATTTATAGATAGATATCCATCCTTGTGTTATCTGGTTTTAAAACATAGGTTCTATATTAATACTGTGAAAAGCCTCAGTCATCAGGATTTCTGTAACTTTGTGATGTCACAACAGCTGTTACAAGCCCCGCCCAGTTGGATCCAGCTCTTGCACAAGTGTTTTACCTGAATCGGCTCTATTTTTATATGATCAGAAAACTGTAATGTACACTAGTAGTGAATCAGATGAGAGGCTCAGAGCCTCCTCTTATAGATCAACACTTCAATTTTCAATTTAATTTATTTATTGAACAGGGACAGCGCACATGAATTAACATGTCAGTTTTACCATCAATGTAAATGTGCCAGAGTTAGCCACAGTGGCTAATTTTCATCTGTTGTCCCTGTGGCACTGTGGCAGGTTGGTAAAAAATAACATCATATACTCACTTAAAATTAAACATGGTAAAGGTGTAAAAATATGAGACTTTTAAGTTAATCAATTCACAAGTAAATTCCTCTGTATATGAATTTATGCACATCTTGACTGTTAGTTGCAGCCCCAAGAAGATGTTAAGTCAGGAAGAGGCAGCATGACACCTCAGACCTGATGCCAGAATTTCACACTTTCAGTATGAGTCTGAAGCAGCAGGGAAAAACAGCACCGGTGAGTTCAGAGAAGGGCGAGTGGTTGCACTTAAATTAGAGGTCACAGGGTCGCACAGGCCAAAGTCACACACACAGAAAGAGAAAGAGAGGCCGGCCCACCTCCAGGACGGGTGCAGCTGTATCATGGATGGACAGGATGTGGGTGATGCTGTGTTGAGCCAGCAGCTCCGGGTCTCGTGCATCTGTGGATTGCAATGAAAATCAAGAAATTGCAAATATTCCCACCATCCAATCACAACTCACATCTTATGCATTCTCACCTAAATAAGGCATTGTCTACACAACAACACACCCCTTTCTGCAGCCCCCCACCTCAAATGTCTCCCAAGCAAATGTGACTTCTAAACTCTTGTTTTGAACTGAAAGAAAAACCGGAAAACCAGTGTTTCTAAAACAGTCCAACAGCTTGTCCCAAAAGCAAGAAACAGTATTAGTTTAATCAAATTTTGTTCTTTGAAAGGAAGCCAAATGTTTTCTACCTAGGACAGATGTGCCTTCAACACTTTTTTCTCATGCTTTGCAAGTTTTGCAGGATGATTCCACCTACAAGATCAAAACTGAGTGTGTGCTGAGGCCTCATGCAACCTAAATACATGCAAGTGAACAAGTGTTTCACCTGCCGTTTGTATATAAACTGTGAGACAGAAATAACCAGCTATCAGCATGAAAAGAAAAATAAGACACCTGAGTAGGCTGCCCGAGTATAAAAGCTCAACACCCTGACAGAGGAAACACAATCTTAAGTCATTGCAAGCCGGTGACTCCAAGGTGACGCAATGACACAAGTTCTTAAGTGTGCTGCTCATGTAATAAATATATTTATTGGCTGTCAGGCTGCTGATACCACTCTGAAGTCTTCAACAGAGACCGGTGGCTCTGACCACAAGGTCAAAATCCAGTCACAACATACTCAACAGCAACAAGACAGCTTTATTTTTAAAACATAACACAACAGCAATGCAACAATACTGTAAAACTAGTATTAACAATAAAAAGTGGATAAAACTGTGGAACTAAAACTACATTATTAAATTATATTTCTCCAAATTAATAGACTGATTTCAGATAACAAAATAAGGCAATTTCTTTAATCCGGCTATTAGAAGCAGAATAAACACTACTTTTAAGATAAAATAACTTGAAATTATTGAAGTTGTTGCAGTAAGTATTATTAAAACACGTGTTAAGGTACATTATTATTGAATATTGTATTGATTTCAATTTATAGTAATAGTAAAAGGGTAGATACCCATTTAGCATGAACTACCAGAGTTTATTTTGTCAAAGGTTTCATGCTATATTATTCCAAAAAATCTAGTCAATTGATAAATTAAAAGACCTAAAAATGTTTACTTCTGCTGTGCTTTATTTCTCTCCTCTCCTAGTCTCTCCTCTCTGATTGGCTAAGCCCTGGCCTCTGATTGGCTGATGTCTGTGTGATGTAATCACATTTTTTTTTTTTTAAAAGAAAAAGAAAAAAGCAATTTTCATAACCTGTAAAGTTGGATTGTGGGTCGATATGGGTGATGGCTGCTTTGTTGTGACATCACAAAGTTACAGAAGTCCTGACGGCTGTTTTTTTTAAGGTCCAGTTTCTAAATACAGGCTGTGTGCATTTCTCTGTGGACTGAGGCTTTAATACTGTCACAGTATTAATATAGAGAGCCTATACCTGATCTATAATCAAACTACAGTACACATGGACATGTACCTTTATACTGTATGGGACCTTTAAGCAAAATCAACACGAAAGCTAAAGTAACACATTTTGTTCACATGCTGCCTGTTCACTTTCACATTTGCATTAGTTACACTGGTGATATGGAAATATTTGTACGATGTGAAAGTGGCCTCAGAACTATTTCTCTTTATCCATAAAACAGTTGGCCAGAGTTTAAACTTCTGCTAAAAATATGTTAGAGACCGATATCAGTATTAAAGTCAATCAGAAACCTGGTTTGATAAAGAAGACGTCACATTTCCTGTTATTGATTCCTCAGCATGTTTACATCTTATTTTTTCCATATTTACAAAAACTGGTCCATATTTTTACCTATTTCCTGTGTTGTCACCTTTACGCATTAAGAAAAAAAAAAGCAACCTAATGATTACATTCACTGCTGTATGGAAATGTGTGGAGCGTAGTTGATGCTGGGGACACCCCCACACCCCGGGGCATCCCCTCCCACACCAACCCTCACGTACTCACAGCAGCCTCAGAAATAATTAGTTTCCTCCAGCTGCTGAAAAAGCTACACACACCAACTCCCCCCAACCCCATGCAACACACACACATACACACACAGCAGCAGCAGCAAAAAACACAGTGTAATGATTTTTTCACATCAAAATGCTTCAATCATGCTGCTTTTACGCTGTGACCTCTCCACTCTATAGAAACTGAGCTCAGTGTAGCATCTCACCACATGCCCCTTCATATGAGGAACTGAAACACACTCTACGACTTTATCCTGAAGATAAATCAATTCTTTATGAAGTGACGGCAGCCCTACCTTTAATATTCCCCAGATAAAGCTGAGGAAGGACCTGAAGAAAGAAAGTTTTAAGACAAGAGTTAAAGAGAGAGCAGAAAAAAGCAGGAAACAGGTATAAACAGGTCTGAATGTATTTTGTAGAGTTCAACTACACAACGTGATACAGTACCTTGTTTATTCCATTACCCATGTCTGATAAAGGTCTCAGGACAACGACAACATCGACTTTAGGTGCAAATTTACTCCAACTGCATCATCCAACAGCTCCCGAGATAATCTGTCACACACTCCGGCTGCTTCACATCATTTTCAAAACCGCCCCTGTTGATTTCCTAGTGTCAGCCAGGATATCATAAAGCCTTCAACGCGTCCTTCTGCTCATACCCCCCCTGTGCAACGTCCACTTCATTGAGAATATGCTGCTTGTTGGGATGACGTAATGTGACCTTAGTGGTGGATCGCCCTGCTTGGATTTATATTTAGACCATGAGGAGGGTCATGGGACTGAGGATAGGCACATACCAACCAGACAAAGATGGTTGGCGGGCCAGAGGGCAGCGGAGAACAGGCCATGGCTATCACTATCTGCTGAGGTGTTAAACCCTACAAGGAGCACTCCTGGATGAGGCTCTAAATACCCGCCACCCGCAGTAAATCTGAATGTAATGAACAGTCTGGAGGTGTGTGACATGTGTCGGAGCAGCCGGCTTAACAGAGTCAGGGTTTTCACTCAGTTCAATCAGAATCAGAAACTTTATTGAGAGAAGGAAATGATGTTACAGTACGTTCGTCGCCCTGAAGAACAGGGAATATGAAGAGGATAAAGATAAGATGGAAATAATGATTCATCAACAATATGCAAAATAATTACATACAAAAATACATCCTCATATGCATATATAGTATATAAAAAATTTGAATATGTAAAAATCTAAATCTGAGTTTCAAGGATGAATGAACCAAAGAACCAAATGATGTGGCAATCATACCAATATTTGTCAAGGCATTTCAGTTCACAAGAAAAAATGGTGGAAAGGAGAAGTCTGGGCGTCATCCAGAAAACCAAATCATATTCAATTTTCTTTCATATAAATCAAGAAAATGCAAACCCTCTGCGTATGTTGTGAGTCTGTGCTAAGATTACACCAGTTAATCCTAAATTATGAGTTCATTCTCCATCAGGGTTAGGGATACGTTCACTTGGATCTATATCCGCGTCTGGATTTCAAGTAGATTCATTGAAAAATATTCACTAATGTAGTTTTAACTCTGTGCCAAATTTGTGTCTGTTCATGCAGCAGATGTTAAGATATTTTAGTAAGTGACTGTTTGTACCAAAAAGCTTCGGCAATCATTCCGACGGCTGAAGGTACGTCAATCGCTGGGGATCATCAGACCACACTCATCTAAAGGTCATTGAATGCTGCAAAGGTGCCAGCCACAAACTCCCACAATATTAAATACAGCACGATATTTATTTACCATGACTGCATTTTCAACTCGATGCATCATGCCTTCCTCTAATTTTATGAGCCTTGCTTATAAATTTGATTGAGTTTTTAGATTTAAGAATTCCCCCGTCTGCTTGAAACTGTGTGCGTGTGTTGATTGTCGGTGGACGTCCACTGGAATCTGCATCAGTCACTGCATTTCCAGTAAATTCTACTGCACCTTCGACACATCGCTCTCAGACGATCGAGGTATTTTTAGCCTGGCTGTCTTTGTCACTTTGTTTTGTGTGTTCCTGTGCGTGTATGTGTGTGTGTGTGGTTCAGTGTGTGGCACAGCTCAGACGCTCTGACAGGCAGAGGGGAGTGGAGGCGTTTACAAAAAGCTGCCTGCCCGTCTAAAAGAACTAGGTCTGAACAGCTCATTGTGAACCCATTGATAAACACACACAGTTTCAAACTAGAGTTGGTCTTTCGTAAGAAGATCGCTTTTTGTGTAGGTGTGTGTCCGTGTGTGTGTGTGTGTGTGTGTGTGTGTGCGTGCGTGGGTGGAGGAGGTGGGGGATTGTTGTATAGAAACTAAAAGGATGTGAGGTGCTGCTGATGATTAATTTTTGTCATGGAGTAGAAAAACAACAGAGTTAGAACATCGGGTTGATGCCAGTTTGTTTGTTAGATGGTCCTAGATGGCTCTATTATAATAATCTGATAATCATAGTATTGATTAATCAGTTTGTTGAACATCCGGGGGGGGGGGGGATTGAAAACAACCTAAACAGCCATACAGCTAATTTTTCAACCCTCGGATACGACCAATAGGAGCGTCTCCTGAGATACTGTACCTACATAACAACCCAAAGTTGTCATGGTTACAGTCATAGCTTCATTGCAGGCACTAATATTACTTCTTTAGGTTTAGTAAGCAATCTTGATTTCAGTTTAAATCAGTAGCCTGGTACTTCCTCAACATTTGTTCAAAGTTTGTTGTCATGGTTGCTACAATAATAATGACATTTCTTTCCCCCGCAGTTAAAAAGAACAGGAACTTAAAGAGGAACTATGCAGGATTTGTAGCTCTCGTTTCTGTGCACCGCCGCGACACAAACGCGCCCCGTAAACCGTAATTTCTTGTTGATGACAGATTAAACTACACAAATATACACGTTATAACATCGTATATGATAAATAACATTATTTACCGCTCTATTGATTGATTTCTCGCTGGCTTTGTTGTAAACAAATGCACATGGCCAGGAGGAGGGTTAGAGACACAGCAGTAAAGTGACCAGACTTGCATAGTTCCTTTAGCGCTAGTTTAAAGGGATAGTTAAACAGTTTGGCAAATTCGCTTATTGCAATAATCCCTATAGTCATAGGAGTAGGTTCATTACCTTTAATTGTTCGTGCGTGTTGTTTTGAGATCCGCGGGGCAGAGACGCGAGCTGCTCAGCTAACCCAGCATGATCCCCTGTCCCTCAAAACTCATCAAATACACAATCCAACAACTCCGAAACGCTCTGGTGGCAAATTCTCTGAACTACTTGCACTTTTGAAGTCACTCCGCCCAGCAGCCATGTTAGGAATGTAGTTCCGGCTTCATTTGCCTCGAAAACAACTCTGTCTCATAATATTACATGATTATTTCACAATGTGGTGAATGTCCACAACTTCTCCACGTGAGCGTTTTGGAGTTGTTGGATTGGGTATTGGATGAGTTTTGAGGGACAGGGGACTATGCACCGTTACTTCAATTGTGTTAGCTGAGCAGCTCGAGTCTCTGCCCCGCGGCTCTCAACAACATGCACCGACAATTAAAGGTAATGAACCTACTCCTATGACTATAGGGATTAGCCTATGGCAATAGACAAATTTGCCAAAATGTTGAATTATCCCTTTTGTTTTAATTGGAGGACAAGAGCGCTTTATCCAACATTGGTCCTAATACAAAATCATATCATTTTTTATCTGAGAAGCTGGAACCAGAATATGCAGTATAGCTATTTTTCGGGCAGTGTGGTGCCACCCACCATGAGGTCAATAGCCTACTTCTGGTGGGTAGTATTTCATAAACTTTGCTTCAACTATAAAGGATATTTTATGCCTTTTTTTTTTTTGTTGACAAATGCAGTGTTAGTTCCGGATGAGCTCTGAAATTATTAATGTCACCAATCTACGACACACTTTGTCAATAATCTGTTTGACAAATCAAGCTGATGCTTTTCTTCTGTCTATATTTCTTTCTCTGCACTGTTCACTGCTGCTGCGGTGCTGAGAATTTACCCACCCGTTGGATTAATGATCTTATCTTATCTTAACCAAAAGAACTGCAGCTACACCTCTGCATAACCCCATAGAGAAGATGGCATGTATTTCCTTATTTGGTGCAGCATCACTGTTTCACTGTAATTTCCATGTTTTGCCACCTTCATCAAATGTGTGAGCACTGGGTGGAAAACAGTAGCCCATAAGTAGGCTAGCCCACAAAATAATTCTGAGGAAATCAGAGAAACGTTTCTGACGTGGAATTAATAATAAATCTTTTTGTGTGTGTCCTTTCAAGGAAATGTTTTTGGAAATCAATCATTGCTTAGGCTATTGGGACAAGACTTGTCTTTAGGTGAATTTGGCTGTATATAGGCTACTTTCGCTTTAAAAATTTTTGTCAACAAAGAGGAGGGAAAGTGCCAAAGTAAACTCCTGAGAAAAAAAAACTGCAGAGAACCTGCAGAGCAACGTCACAGTCACACGGACTTTGTTCACTCTTTAACCCGCACAGGAGGAGCCCTGCAGCGGGCACCTGTCTGTCCTGCAGCTCGGAGCAATGGCGTCGCTGCTGCTGCTGCCGCTCGGAGGTCGTTGTTTGCTGCGACGGAGCCACATGAGCAGCAGAGCCGTGTCACACATCATCAGCCCTCCTCAGGCCTCTGTGCCCTGGTAACAACCTCCACTGTGGTCACCGCCACAGCTGCACATTCACACGCACGTTTGTACACACATGGACTTCAACCGCGGAGAGCTGCGGTAACGAAGCAGGAAATGTCTGCTCACTGCTCAGCTTCGAACAACATGCTCGTCCTTCTGCTACAGCAGTAGGCCAACATACATGCACCCCTGAAACCACTAGATGGCGACATTTCTCCACTCACTGCACTGATGCTCAGTAAAATCTTATGATAAAAACCATGGATCTATTATAAGATAGCCTAATATAAAACATCCATGATAAAAACCTACAAGCCTACAAAGCTGTGGTAATTGAATATCTATTATGGTATCCCATTTATCAATATTATTGTTGTTGCTACTAGTAGAATTATTTTATTTAGGATGAAATTGTATATTTTTTTCAGCATCCCTTTATTGTCAAATATCACATTTAAAATGTAGGGGAGAGTGGGGTAAAGTGAGACACTTTTTACATTTGCTCCCCTCTAAGCGAGCTAAAATGATTTATCAGTAAAATTTACACATTTCCCATTAATTCGGGATGTTTCCTATAGCAATGGAAATTATCAGAATGTATTCAGGACGAAGGACAGTGAAAATATGATTGTTTTAAAAAAAGTGGTCTCGTGTCTCACTTTACCCCAGCTCAGGGGTAAACTGAGACAAACCAGAGAAATCAATGGGGTAAACTGATCCACTTACTTTTTCCACTCTGAAACTACCATAACAACACATGTTGTAACAGTTAGAATCCTGACAGCTAGCTTGACAACCACACTTTCCAGAACTAATGTCGGACTAGTAGCAGAATCATGGGGATTGTGACTAAAATTGAATGTAACCAATAAAGAAGTGAGCTGACTGAAGAGCACATAGCATAACAAAGCAGTGTGGCTACAGATCCTGTTTGATTTCTGGCTTGGGGGACGAGATTCTAGTGTAAATCTTTGTGTGTGGTGTGCTCACAGTCTCACTCTTGGATTTATTATAATACATCCATGGTCTCACTTTACCCCGCAGCATTTGTCTCACTTTACCCCAACACCCCCATTTTAGAAAAAAACGACCTCTCTTAGAAATTTAGGCTAATTTTCAGCTATCATCATCACATGGTTTTATGTGTTGGTAGTTCATCATCATGTATCATATAAGTTTTTCTACCTGAATCAATTCACTTTGGCACAACAGTTGATTAAGTTGACAGCAAGAAAATTTACTTTTACGTGCAAAAATCATATTTTTGTGAAAAAAAAACATGCTTTCCACAGCATCATGAGGTCCTCTCCTTCATGGCCATGAGGAAATGGAAGGGGCTTGAAAACATAATGGTCAGATGACCAAAAATGTGTTCCGTTTTCTAGATATAGGGGGTGTCTCACATTTCCCCACTCTCCCCTACCATAAATCATATAATTGAGATGTTAAGTAGTCATTCAAATGATGATCCTTATGAAATAGAAATCATGCATCATACAGTTTGCTAAATCTGTTCACCATTTTGCCAAATAAAACAATAATTTTCTACAAATCTTCAAATACAAACAACAAAAAACACCACCATTATGATTTTCGAGGTTTAATCTTTTGCACAGAGAGAATTGCAGCATTTGTCTTCCATTAGGTTGAACCTGCTTTCTCCTTTTAGATAATGCGTCTCAATAAATCAGGGATGCAAACAGCGCGCCGAAAAGCGAAACTCGCTTTTTTCATGACCAATTAGGTGACTTGTGTGAATCATTCAGATCCGAAGAGTTTTTGTTTTGAGGGGGGGGTCTCAGCGTCTCAGCTGGGGTCAGTAAAATGTTTTTCTAACAGGCTGACAGTGACAATCACGTGAAACTGAGGCGAACTCATTCATGGTTTCTGATCATACTAATAACTGCCTACCTCCAATGTTGACGCGCGACGTGCGCGCTCGTTACCCAAAGCGGCGCGTATCCGCGTGCAGTCGGTACGTACATTACTGTGTCAGGCAGGTGTCTCCCACGGAGCTCTGCCCCGTTTCAGAGGTGAAGGAGAGACGTCGCCTCCGCGATGTAGAATGTGTTCAATTAAAGTGAAACTAACACATTATATAGGCTTTGTCCATTACACACGTTTAGGCCTTAAAATGTCTTAAATTTGTTGAATTATTGTGTTCAAGTCTTAAATAATTTTAGACAGGTCTTAAATTTTCTTATGCCCACCATGGGCGAGCATTTCACTCGCATTTGCCCCTAAAAAAAAAAAGACATGTGTGAACCGGGAAAATCACAAAAAAGAAAGAGCACAACCTGCGATTGGTCCAAAACTACAAATCCCACAATTATCTGGCCTCAACAATAACAGTAGTTAGTGTAAGTAAGGGAGAGTGGAGCTGTGGGTGAAAAGAGGAAACAACGCACGTCTGGTCCTGTTCTATGTTGTTCGTTCACACCGTCACCGTTTATTCGTTACGTCCGCGGTGTAAAAGGCCGTGACGCAAAGACGCGATTAGGCGCGAGACGCGGTATACGCGACTTTTTTTTTTTGCGACGCAATACACGCGATTCTTTTTGTGCGACGGGACCTTCGCGTCTTCGTCTATTTCGTCTATTTCATCAAACACGAGGAACGCTTTTTTTTCGCTCGAGTTGTGACGCGCGACCAAACGCGAGAAATGCGATTTATCGCTCGTTGACTCGTGTCAAAAAAAAAATTCACGAGCCCGCCAACAACTTTTTTTTTTTTTTCAAAGGAGGTTCAACTGGACTTAGTTATTTGTCTAGGAAGACGTTTCACCTCTCATCCATGAGGCTTCATCAGTTCATGTAGCATCTGACCAGGCTGGGACTGGTCCAACTATCTGGTGTGGAGACTCAGTATAAGTCCAGTTGCTTTCGATTTAACCTCCTTTGAAATACTATGACCTGGACAAATGAGAATATGCACAGGCCTACAACAACATTGCTGCTCTCACCAACCATGGTTGAGGTCACAACGCTGCTGTAGCTGCTCTGGAAGTCCGAGACACTGAGGCCAAACGCCGCCGTCGCTTCTGATCCATGACGGCGAGTTCCGGGCTGATGAGCTACAGAGACTTTAGAGTCAAAGAGGAGCAGTGCGTCGCTGTGTCGGACTGTTTGTTTGGATTTAATGAAGAAGCTGCACAGAGTCAGGTGAGCAGAAGCTGCCCCCCCCCCCCTCTCACCGTGGAGCCGCTGCTGTCTCACAGCCACCACCGACCCCTAGAATAAAACACCACCGACCCATAGAATAAAACACCACTAAGCCGTGGACGGTCGCTGTGTGGATAAAATGCTGACGACCAAAACAGCCGCCACCAGGTCACTGACTGGAGAGTTTTAAAGTAGGCACATGAACGCAGCTCAGACCGGCCGGTGCCTCAGCGCGGTGATCAGCAGGACGCTATACCCAGTACCGGCCAGCTCAGTACAGAAGGGGGGGGGCGATAACGTGACGCACTGTTATGAGACACATTATGCATCCCAACTGTCTTTTTTTTAGAGGATTTTTTTTTACCAAGAATGCGCCCAAAAAAATCATGATCCAGGGGCCAAAATTCGAAACAAATATATATTTTTCATATCATAATTCTCATTATTCTCCTGATGTCGGTTTAATGTAAACAGATTGCGCTGATATGCGTCATGTGACAGCGGGGCAGAGCTGCAGCTGCTGTGCTGTGATGGACCTGATCAGACTGGTGGTGGTCCACAGTCAATCAGTCCCAGATCCTCCACCGTCACCAGATCCCCCGAAAGCCCCCGCAAATAATACATCGACAAGAAGTTAAGTGGCAAGTTGCACCTTTTCGGCGGATTATTTTTTTTATAGCCTATATAACGTCACTGCAACATGCGGCTCTCAGTGCTTGTAGGTGTTGTGTCTATAAATTGTGAAATAACTTTTCCTCGATAGAAATATGAGACGTGGTCGATAGGTTTCATTCATCCATGTTTTGGCAGACAATACAAATAACCAATGATAATGAGATTTCCACCGCGCCGAACCAATCATGTGGCTGGAATAGAGCCAGTCAACAGTAACATGTGCATTTGTTTGGGTTGCTGCAGATGTGCACATCAGCTGACACCGCCGGTAAAAGAGACAGAGAGAATGAGTGTTGTCTCGGGAAAAAAAAAGTAAAGGAGAACTTGGACAAGTGACTGAAAAGACGCGTGGTGCGTAATGGGGACACCAGGCAGCTGGAGCGGACCGCGGTCACGGTGCGGCCGCTCTGCTGCTGCTCACCTCAGTGTGTGCGACAACTCATTCATGGTTGTCTCTGATTACACTGGTAACAGCCTTCCTATTCACCTCCAATGTAGACGCGACGTGCGCGCTCGTTACCCAAAGCGGCGCGTATCCGCGTGCATTCGGTGCGACGGCGCCGCCGTTTCCCCCCCGTGCATGTCCGTTGCTGTGTCAGGCAGGTGTCTCCCACGGAGCTCTGCCCCGTTTCTACGGTGAAGGAGAGACGTCGCCTCCGCGATGTAGAATGTGTTCAATTAAAGTGAAACTAACACATTATATAGGCCTATATGTCCATTACACACTGAATGGGATGTTAAATCCCATGTCTTTATTTCTTCTGTTTATTTTAATAGTAATAATTATGACTAACATTCAGTGAAGACCTAAAAATCAGTATCTCCAAAATTGAAATATTGCAATGGTTTTTATTTTTTTTAAACATTTTTAATCTAGAAATGTTGGCCTTCTGAAAACTGTCCATCTATATGCACTCAATACTTGGTTGGGGTTGAACTACTGGAAATTGACTTTTCTGTGATATTGTCAATGGTGAGCCCCCCCCCGCCAGACAATTCCTCTCTTTTTTGGTCCTGACCCGTTTGCATCCCTGATAAATGACATGTCTTAATAAGGTAAAAGATCATAAGAAGTGTTTTGCATTTTCTTGACCATGGACATTTTCAGTTTTATTGCACATTTATTCAACCTTTATTCATACAGAACAGTTGAAATGCAGGATGCACGGAAACATTTGAGACATAATGATTCAAGAAAATAAAACATTGATTCCTGTGTTTATTTTCATTATCACCCCAAAAACAACATCTGTTACGATGCCTCCACAAAAAAACTGACATTACATGTAAGGAGAGACACAACAAGGCTCTGAACTTAATTTCTCTGAAACAAACTAAAGCTGCGGGGTGTGAACGGTGCAGTGGGATATTTTCTGCACAACAGCTGCAAAAAGTCCTCGAGACATCTGAGTGAACTGAAGACGTTTCCTGCTGTCACTGTCGGTGCAGCAGATGATGCGCCGCACGAGGTCACGGTGACCTGGAGGCACAAACTGTAAAACTGTCACAACCAAATAACAAACAACACTAGAAGTCTCAGTTTGCATTTACAAGGAGGTTTTAAACCGCAGCTGTTGTTTCTGTAGTTTTTAAAGCAAAGAACCACTGAATGTTTTTTTATGTCAATGTTATTTTGTCACATATGTTTGTGCTGTGACTGTAGCTGCTCTCCTTTGTTGCCCTGCAGCTCCTCACTGGCCTCGGGCAGGCAGCAGGTCAACGGGGTGGATCTGTACTACGAGCAGACGGGCAGAGGGAAACACGCTGTGCTGCTGTTTCCTGGCGCTCTGGGTAAATACGACATGCAACTATTTTTTTCCTTTTCTGGCCGATAGTAGTGTGTGTGGTGGTGGCGTTCCTCTTGTGAAAACCACTCTGCTGTTTTTCTGCCACAGGAAGCACGCGGACGGATTTCGGTCCTCAGCTCAAGTCTCTCAACAAGGAGCGTTTCACCGTCGTCGGCTGGGATCCCCGTGGTTACGGACAGTCCCGCCCACCAGATAGAGACTTTCCCTCTGACTTCTTTGAGCGGGATGCAAAGGATGGAGTGGATCTGATGAAGGTGTTGTCATTTGACTTAAATGACTACTTAAAGGGATAGTTCAGCATTTTTTTTTTTTTTAAACATATCTTTATTAGTTTTTATATGCATACAACAACATATAACACTTTAAACATATGGCAGTAATACAAATAATAATGAAAATACAGAAAAAGTAAATAAATAAATTGTCATAATAAAATAAATAATTAAAAAGGGATAAATTAAATAAAAATTGGTCAGAAAAAATTACTGAGCAATAAATAATAATAATAAAAAAAAAAATCATATAAAATAGTAATAATAATAATATTCTTAATATAGGTTACATTGTATACTCCTATCAACACATTCAATATTTTTATTATCTCATTCTCCCATTGCCTCCTCTAAATCTCCATCTTTCAACAGTTCCAAAAACATCTTCCAAATGTCATAGAATTCAGAAGCCCTCTTTCTAACAATATAGGTCAGCTTCTCAAGAGCCAAACTTGATGTTAAGTTATTCAACCATTGGGTAAAAGAGGGGCCATTAACATTCTTCCAACATAATGCAATACAGCGTTTAGCCTGTAGTAAACAAAGATCAATCATTTTTCTTTCTTTGCCAGATAAATTACAGTCCTCTGGATAAATGCCTAAAATACATAACTTAGGGCATAGGGGTACAGGGGAAGTAGTGATTTGTGAGATATACTTTAACACTGAGCTCCAAAACTTTTGAATCTCTTCACATTTCCATAAACAATGAAATAATGTGCCCTGGTGGTTTTTACACTTATAACAAAGATCAGGTATATTAGAATCAAATTTGTTTAATTGTACAGGGGAAATATATATTCGCATTATCCAATTAAATTGTATCATTCTCAATCGAGTATTGATGGTTTGAGTATGTGTTTTCAAACATATTTTACCCCATTCACTGAGTGAAATGTCTTCTTGTAAGTCACGTATCCACTCCCGCCTCTTACTATCAGAGTTTTCCTTATGGTTTTCAACCAGCATATTATAAAACCGGGAGACCAGCCTTTTCCCAAAACAACTTTTTGTGATATGTGTTTCTAAGGTGGATAATGGAGGTTGTTGCACCGAGTTGTTTAAATGTGCCAGAATAAAACTTCGAAGTTGTAAATACTTAAAGAAGTGTTTCTGTGGTATATCAAACTTTGCTTTTAACTCATTGAATGACATTAGAGTAAAATCCTCATATACATCCTGCAATTCTACTATTCCCTTGTTCATCCATGTTTTAAAACCCATGTCATTCTTTGCCGGGGCGAAGTTAGCATTCCCCCAGATCGGGGCGAAACAGGATAATCTTGGAGAGTCACCCAGCAATTTTTGTACCACATGCCAAACTATAATGGTGTTTTTTACAAAAGGATTAGTAGTATCTTTCTTTAAAGTTTTAAAAGAAGCTGAATATAGATAGCTATTCAATGACAAACCTTTTGAGGACCGTTTTTCAATTTCTAACCAGGGCATGAAAACATCTTTAGAGAACCAAAACATTGTGGCCCTCAACTGAGCAGCCCAATAGTACCATTCTAAATTTGGCAGCTGTAGCCCCCCTCTATCATAAGGTAGATATAGAAGGGAGAGTCTGAGTCTTGGCTTCCTATTGTTCCAGATGAAATTGGAAAGAAGCTTTCTGGTCTTGAGGAAAAAAGAAGGAGGAGGGGCTAGTGGAATTGATTGAAAGATAAATAAAAATTTAGGTAGTATAGTCATCTTTACTATGTTTATTCTTCCCAACATAGAAAGAGGTAATGTTGTCCATCTCGTGATCTCTTCTGTCACACCATGTAACATGGGCTCATAGTTGGCTGAACTAAGATTACTTATTTTAGGGGTTATTTTGATGCCCAAGTACTTAAATCCCTCTGTGGCATTTACAAATGGGTGTGACACTAAAGGTTTCTTCCTCTCATTTCCATTTAAAAACATAATAGATGACTTTTCTTTGTTCACTTTAAACCCAGAGATACTCCCAAATTGACTAAATAACTCTAAGAGAGATGGTATTGATTCTGCAAGTTGAGATAAGAATATAATAGTATCATCAGCGTACATTGCTGTATTGTGTTCTAAGTCCCCAATCTTAATACCATGAATTAAGGGGTGTGATCTGATCGCTATTGCTAATGGTTCCATGGCTATTACAAAAAGAAGAGGTGAAATTGGTGACCCTTGCCTTGTACCTCGAAATAACTCAAAAGGCTGAGAGATGAGAAAGTTAGTAGATACCATCGCAGAGGAATCAACAAATAAAATTTCGACCCATCTACAAAAGTAATCACCAAATCCAAACCGCCCAAGCAACTCGAGTAGATAGGGCCATTCGACTCGGTCGAACGCCTTTTCGGCGTCGACTGATAATATTGCAGTGTCAGGGGACTCTTCACACTCGTGAATTATGTTAAGAACTCTCCTCACATTGTGGAACCCCTGCCGCTTTTGCACAAAACCATTCTGGTCTCCATGTATAATGGCTGGTAGAACCCTCTCGAGTCTCATGGCTAAAACCTTAGCAATAATCTTTGCATCTGAATTTAAAAGTGATATGGGTCTATAAGAACCGCGTTCGGTTGGCACTTTGCCTGGTTTTAGAATAAGAGTGATCAGAGCACTACGTAACGAAACGGGGAGGGAACCTGTTTTAAAGGATTCCAAATAAACATCTAATAACGGGGCTATTAATTTTGTTTTAAATAATTTGTAAATATCTATCGGAAGCCCATCTGGACCCGAAGCTTTACCTCCTCTCATGTTTGTAATGGCGTTAGAAATGTCATTCAAATTTAATTCCCTCTCCAGTTCAGTTTTTGTACTCTCAGAAATGCAGGGAATGACCAATCCATCAAGGAAATTGTTTTGGTTTACCAGGTCTCGAGGGTTGTCAGAATTATAAAGGGTTTTATAATATGAGACGAAGGTGTTATTAATTTCTGTGGGATCTGTAGTTAATTCTCCTTGTTCGTTCTTAATTGTATTGATGGCTCTGTCAGATTCAATTTTCTTAATCTGCCAGGCTAGCAGTTTACCCGGCTTTTCGCCCTGATCATAAAAAGTTTGTTTCAGTCTTATTATACCATCCTCAGCCTTAAGCATGGAGAGCTCCTCATATTTTGCTTTAAGGGTCAGTAATTCTTGTTTTTTTTGTGTCGAATTATCTATGCTAACCTCTCTCTCTAATTCTCTAATTTTAGAGTCTAATTCATTCATAGTCTGTTTGAATTTGTTAAATTTAGAGCTGGTGAAGCTTATCATTTGTCCTCTAATATATGCTTTAAAAGCTTCCCATCTAATGGTTGCAGATGTTTGATTTGTATTTATAGAGAAGTAGAGATCAATATGTTCTCCTACAAATTTTATAAAGTCAGAATTTTGTAACCATTTAGGGTGTAATCGCCACTTGGTTGGATGTCTATACACTTGTTCGACGTTGCAAATTAGTGAGGTTGGGGCATGATCAGATAAAACAATACTATCATATACACAATTTGTTATACTAGGTAGCAGAGATGAGGAAATTAAAAAATAATCTATTCGGGAGTGGGTTTTAAATACTGCCGAGTAGCATGAGAATTCTCTTTTGTTGGGGTTTTGATTTCTCCAAGGATCACAAAGGTTCAGGTCTTTCATATATTGTTGAATTTTCTTTCTTGTTTGGGAATGGGATGTATCTATCCCTGCAGAGCGATCCAGTTTCGGGTCTAAAGCACAATTTAAGTCACCTGCCAATATTATCTTACCAGGGAGGGTGGCCAAAAGCAAAAATAAATTCTCAAAAAATGATGGGTTATCATCGTTTGGGCCATATATATTAACCAAATTAATACTTTCTCTCAAGAGAGTCCCTTGAACCACCAAATATCTACCAGTTTTATCATAAATAGTGTTATTTATTTGAAAAGGCACCGAATTATGAATTAACACCATAACCCCTCTCGAATGAGAAGGGAAACAGGATGCTACTACTTTGCCTGGCCATCTCCTATGTACTTTCACTAAGTCCTCTCTGAGTAAATGAGTTTCCTGGATAAACACTATTGATGACTTAAGTTGTTTAAGCCTGGTAATCACCTGTTTTAATTTAGTCAACTTCACCATCCCTCTAACATTCCATGAAGTGAATTTAAAATTCTTATTTGCAGTCATCTAATCTTACTAATATACCAGATTGTACAGCATAGAATCATCTTTTAGTTGTTGGTAAACCTGATGAGTATCCCTATGTGACATTTTGGGAGTGTACCAGTAGAATACCACATGATGTGAAAGAGAAAAAAAAAGAAAAAAGAAAAAAGAAAAAACTTAAACCCTGCCATGAACAATACCCCTTAGCTGTCACCCTGAACAAGACAGCCCTTTCCCCACCCTCCCCCTGACCTTGGGGTGCAGTTAAGTGCACACACTGATCCAGTGTAAACAAGGGAGCAGTTAGACCAAACCAAGCAGTCCTAATAACAAACCAAACAACATCAACAGGACAATTGTGTCCCCTGGCAAAAAATAAAATCTACACAAACAAGTATGTTCATCTAGTCTTTCTTGCAGCTTAACTTTCATCCTGGAAGGCCGACAGTATACTGAATAGCCACTTTTCAAAAAACAAAACAAAACGAATGACAGCCCACTTAAAAAGGGCGCGTGGTAGTCTCTGTATAAATAGTAAATAAAACGTGCATTTACATATGAGGAGACTGAAGGAATAATAAAATTATGTAGCCTATACAAAACAGAAAGGTCTCCAGAGAAAAAAGAAAATAAAAAGCATTCACGTGTGTGTGTTACTGGCCCATAAAGCCATCAATAACAAGCTATAGCTGTTATAGGTGAATAATAAAGGATTCAGCAGTTCATTTTAGTTAACCTGTGAGTCCTCCGTGGTCTGTAACCCTTTGATGAATTTTTCAGCATCTGCTGGGGTTTCAAACTCACGTGTTTGTCCATCAGACGACACTCGTAGCTTGGCTGGGTAAATTATTCCGTACCGCATGTTCATCGACCTCAGCTGTTGTTTCACCTGGTCGAAACCCCTCCTGCGACGGTGGAGCTCCGCCGAAAGATCCGGGAAGAACATGATCTCTTGACCGGCGTAGATAACTTTGCCTTTGGCCCTGGAAGCTCGCATCACACGGACTTTATCCTGGAAGTTTAAAAACTTCACGATGATGACCCTCGGTGTGGTTGATCGATTAGGTTGCGTCCGGCCGGGCAACCTGTGTGCTCTTTCAATGAGAGGTGGACTCGGGAATGTTGCTGGTCCCAGCACTTCGGGGAGCCACTTCTCCAGGAAAGCTACCGCGTCGTTTCCTTCCATCTTCTCCGGCACGTTAAAGCAATACTTACCGATCTGGCATTTCACTCAGCACAGCACAAACATTTGAAAATCAACAGCTCCACCTCCCTCACAAGTCCCACCCACCTCTCACTCCTGCCGCATCTCCACGAGCCCCCTCCCTCCCTGCTGCATGCGTTGGCATGGCAACGGTAAACAGAACAGGAACGCGAGTGAAACGGGAACAACACAAACAAACACAACACCGGAGTTTTAAACCGTATAAACGGACTCAGTGATGATGACTGATGAGTTTTATAATAAACTGTTGTTAGCCTACTGCTACTGGAGACGCAGGGGAAGTGATTGTTACAGATTAACGTTACAGTTCTCAACAAGCCAGGCTGGCGGCCGGACCAGCGCCACCTGATGCGCTGGTTCAGGCCGAAAATAAATCCAGACCGAGCCGAGTCGAGCCGCGCCGGTCCGGAGTTCAACCGGGTCCGGACCGCTGAGAACTCACAGAGCTAACAGTAGCCTAGCCGTTAGCACAGAGCTAACAGTAGCCTAGCCGTTGGCACTGGATGCTTTATACACATGTGACTTCCTGTGTTTACGTATCACTCGGGGCTGATCACTATCAACGTTACAATATCAGACATGAAACTCCGCAAACAGCTGCGGCTGCAGTTATTGGTCTTTTAAAAAACTATTTATTTCCAAAAACCTTCTTTCTAGTGTGTTGTGACTCTAGTCTCCTCTGCTCTCTGTGTCCTGCTACTCTGCTCTGTCAATAAGCGTTCTTCCTGGTCGGGAGGGGGGAGAGGAGGAGAGGGGTGCACAAAGTGATTACATATTAAGTAGGTTCGGTCGCTCGTCAAATATTATTAATCGGACCGAATAATATTATTGGTCAGACTTTTCTCAGAATTATATGAGAATGAAAAAATTATGAGTTTTTAACCCTGTTGGGTTTCTCTTACATTTTAATGTATCATCAGATTATTAATAGCATTTTAACTTAGACAAAGAAATGTGCAAAAGTTCCAGAAAGGTAAGTATTGCTTTAACTATCCGTAGGTTTGAACGACGCGAGCGGTTTTCGAGCTCGTCAAGTTTGTTTGTGAGGAGAGACACCTGTTTAGTTAGCGCGTCAGCCTTGCCTTTCTCTGAGTTGACTGTGTCTTCTACGGTGCTAATGCGCACTTCTGCTTCATCCATGCGCGTCGAGAAGTCCTGCACGTCTCTCTTAACGTCTTGAATGGCTTTCAGGACCATATCAATCTTTGTGGAAAAGTCATTTCTGATCCCATCGAGTATCTGAATGACGTCCATGTTTTGGGCCGATCCAGTGTCCACGTAGTCCTCACGAGGCAGTGGCACGAGGCTAGCATCACACTCTGAGTTAGCTAAGCTAATAGCATCTGAGACGTCGTCTTCTTCACACTGAGAAAGGTGTGCTTTAGGTTTGTTTTTTTTCGGCATATTGTCGCGGGTATGTAGTATCAAGTCGCCACGAATGAAAGTTATCACTGTTTGTGCAGTTAAAGGAAAGTTTACAGGATTTTTCAAGAATATCGCCAGGAGCTCACAAAAAGACGTGTGCTCAGTTCAGCGCCATAACCACGCCCCTATATAGTTCAGCATTTTGGTAAATTGGCCCATTGCCATAATCCCTATAGTCATAGCAGTAGGTTCGTTACCTTTAATTGTCGGTGCAAGCTGTTTTTAGAACGGCGGAACAGAGCTGCTCAGAGCTGCGCTACGGAGGCTAATGGGATTTCTTGGTTTCCCTCATCAAACTCATCAAATACACAATCCAACAACTCCAAAACGCTCTGGTGGACAAGTTGTGACCTGCACATTCACCACGCTATGAGATAATAACAGAACGTTATGAGACAGAGTTGTTTTAGAGGTAAATGCAGAGACTGCTTGATGAAAAACTGTCCCTGAAGGCAACGCGCATCAGCAGTTTTGCATGAATTTACCTTAAAAAAACAACTCTGTCTGGTAACGTTCTGTTATTATCTCATAGCGTGGTGAATGTGCAGGTCACAACTTGTCCATGAGAGTGTTTTGGAGTTGTTGGATTGTGTATTTAATGAGTTTGATGAGGGAAACCAAGAAATCCCATTAGCCTCCGTAGCGTAGCTCTGAGCAGCTTGCGGCTCTGCTCGGCGGTTCTAAAAACAGCTTGCACCGACAAATAAAGGTTACGAACCTACTGCTATGACTATAGGGATTATGGCAATGGGCCAATTTGCCAAAATGTTGAACTATCCCTTTGAATACAGTAGTTTGTTAGTGATACGTTGTGTTTGTCTATTCTTTCTCAGGCGCTGGGCTTTGGCAAGTTCTCCCTGCTGGGCTGGAGTGATGGAGGCATCACTGCTCTGATAGCAGCTGCCAGGAACCCCGACCTGATCAACAGGATGGTTGTTTGGGGATCCAACGCCTTCGTCTCCCAGCAGGACCTCAAGCTTTACGAAGGTGCTGCTCCTCCTCTGATAACAGCTAGAGCTAAACTTCCTTTGATGATGATGATGATATCATCTTTGTTATCTGTGTTTTCTTCTTCTTTCATGGGACCATCCAGCCGTCCGTGACGTCTCCAGGTGGAGTGCGAGGATGAGGAAGCCCATGGAGGAGGTGTACGGAGCGGAGGTGTTCGCTACAACCTGGGAGGGCTGGGTGGACGGGATCGCACAGTTTGCAAAAAGACCAGAAGGTACAGAATGAATGCTGCTTTTTAGACTAATTAAGGAGACTGAAAACCAGCAGAGCCAATAAAAAGACAAGAGATGAGGGGAAACTGTTTTGCAGTAATAATTAAAAATTTCTCTAATTAACATTTTAAAATACCCCACCCCACTCTTGGGACGCTTTGGCCTTGGCAGAGCTGCTTTAGATGTGTTTGGGTCTGAACTGGATTAAATGTTCATGCAGCCTTGACGAATTATTAATCACTTGAAAATCTCTAAAAGTCTCTTGATTCAAAGCATCTCAGGATCTGCACGTAGAGCTGTGGCCATGACTTCGAAATGAGGCTTTTCTACATTTCTGTGTCTGCTCTGGTTGAGTTTGTTTTTAAAGCAGACCAGAGTTAATGCCTGAAATCAAAACAGCTGAAGGAATGTTACCTTTTTATTAGTTCAATAATGTTTTCAGGCTTAAAGACGATTATCAAGAGATATGAACTAGCTTTTTTTACATAAGGAATTTATTGGAAGTAATGATTTTCAGGTTTTTTCAAAATAAATGTCAGCTGAATCGAGCAAAGTCTTCATTTTAAATGTCCTCTGGTTAGGGAGTATCTGCATGGAGCTTCTGCCTCTCATCACCTGTCCAACCCTCATCGTTCACGGGGAGAAAGACCCCATGGTGCCGAGCGTCCACCCACAGTACCTCCTCAAACACATCAAGGGATCACGGTGAGGGTGCTCACACAAACACACATTTAAACAACAAGCACACTGCAACGATCTCAGATTCAAACATGTGTGACGTGTGTGTGTGTGTGTACTCTTCTGTATCGTCCCAAATCTAGACTGCACCTGATGCCGGAGGGTAAACACAACCTCCACCTGAGGTACGCTGACGAGTTCAACAAACTGGTTGAAGACTTTCTGGAAGGTTGACTGGACTGATGCAGGGAAACAAACCATAATTTCATTCATCAGCACGTTCACAATTAGTTCATCGCAAATATTTACAACAGAGAACTTAATTTTGTTGATCATTTCACCCTCTTCTTTTGAGGTTCACATGGTGCATTAATTGTTACATTAAAATTAAATGTTAAAATGTGTATTTTCAGATATTTTTCTATTTCAGTGTCAATTTCTTCTCTGATTAAAACTTTCTCAAAGAGAATGAGTGACTTCTTTCTCATGTGATGAAACGGTAAAATATATTTTTGTTGTGGCAATTGAAAGTAGAGAGTAAATGTTAATTATCAACAAAAAATGTCAAATGATTGTTAGTTTGTTTTCTGAACATAATCTTGTTCAAGCTCTTTAAAACTCAGAATTAGTGCGTTTCCCTCCTCCAAGTGACACTAATCTTTTATTGTGTTACTCGAATAACAACAGGGACTGGGATAATTTTTATTTTTATTATTAGTTGTAGTAGTAACCTATTTTATAAATTAAACCCTAAACCAAATAATCCAAATAAATGAGTAGATTAAAACCAAAATAAATCACTAATTGTAGCTGTAAAATTGAAATTACTTTTTTTTTTTTTTTTAAGTAACAGATTTTTCATTATTTTATTTTACATGTCGATAATATAACTTCTTAATTTGAAAAAAAATAAGAGTTAAAAGTAATATAAATAGTTTATTTTGTTCTATTTTGCGTAAAACAAATCCAATCAGTTGTGCTGCTGGTGCCGCGCTCTGTTTGATTGCTCTGGCTTGCCGTACTCGTACTTTCGAACAACCCGGAAGTCACCATCACTGACTGCGCCACTGTTTACAGTCAGCACGTTTCTGTCGGCCAGCAGCAGCTTGAGCTCAAAACAAACACAAACCCACACACACACACAAAATGACGGCGGCCACGCAGAACGGAGCGGAGTTTGACGGCATCTCGGTGCACAACTTCTCGGAGAAGATCCTGGAGCAGACGGTGCACTTCCACGTGATGAAGATGAGCGGCGGCTTCTTCCTCTGGGTCGGTTCAACACCGGTGCTGAACAACCTGGCCGTGTCGATTAGCAGCAAATATGTGAGTAAAACACACTTATGGAGAAAAAACAAACATGTATAGGCCTACACATCGATAATATTTAAAAACACATGTATCAAGACTTTTATTTTGTAGTAAACTTGAGCTTTTAAAGGTTTCTGTTTAAACTAGATGCTGTAAGATGACGTCAAATGTTTCCTATTTCTTAGGCTACTTATGAAGAAATGTAGATTATTTTACAATATTAACCATGAGATTATCTAAATAAAGGTTTTTATACTCGTATTTACCCCCTGTGATGTATCTAGGAGTGTAAATAATGAGTAATGGCACCAGGCACTCATGTTTGATTAGTTTCACTATCGATAGTTGCTGCTATAATAGACCCAGGCTGCCCCTAAAATTGGAGACAGTGTAAGTAAAATGTTCATCTACTTGTGTGCAACCAATAAGTTTGCTGTTTTGTTTTTTTACGCTCAAAGAATCTGGAGGTCTCTCATCACAGGTGTCAGGCCAAGGTGTTTGAGGATCATGAATGAAAAGGAAATGTGAATATTTGCTTTGCCTGTCGATTTGAGACCCTAAATGTTCTGTGTGCGCTCCTAAAATTTTAAGTTAGGGGCCACTTTGCTACTCGTGAAAAAAGTAGATCTGGAGTCCTGAGATCAATCCTGTGATATAAAGTCATATTTCCAGTGATTGAGCATTTTAGCTGCAGTTTTATCTCACTGTCTCTGTTGTGTAGTAAACCTAATGATCTATGATGGAGAGCTCCTCCAGCAGCACAGGGCCACTTGTTGGTCAATGGGTCCTTAGAAAGCAAAATCTAATAAATCTATTGAGCTGTATTTCTCCTTCACATCCTCAAACTGTGCCCCCAAACCATAGACAACCATGATGTCATCAGTCTGGGATCTATGACCTTCAGTTTGTGTAAATCTGGACGACGTGATTCATTTCTGTTTTTAAATGCTCCTAACAACTGATGTGCTTTGTTTTCTGTCTGCAGGATTCAATGCCATTATCCTCATTATTGATGGGGGACCCGTCTAATACTGCTCCAAATTCCCTGTCACAGAGATTAGGTAAGGATGAATGACTTTGTATTTGAGTTGATTTGTCTAATTACTGTGTTTTCCAATGCAGAAACTAGTTACACTTTTCCAATCTCTTATTTATATTTTGCGGATATGTAAATAACATTATCACTATTATTACTTCTTCAAATCCCATATGAAGTATTTACATGTGTGTTTTTCCTGCTCTCCAGGCAACAAACAGCCTCCATTCACTTCAGTGCAATGTGAAAGTCGACACGCAGAGACTTGAAACTTGTTTGAGTTTCATTATCATTCACAGCTAACATCACTTCTGCTTTTAGTGCTGCCAGAGAGAGAGAGAGTGGGTTTTAATTCAGCTGCAGCAGCAGATTGATTTCAAAAGTGTTGTTGCCATGAACCGATAACACCAGTCTGACAAAAATAAAAGTGACAATGATGTTGATTAGATTCACACGGATCTCAGGTCTCCACAAGTCGACAGTGATGCCACAGCAGATTAATATTGAACCAGTTGCTGCTTGTTTGGTGTGAAAAACTCAGCATAAAAATTACATGGTGAATTAATGAAAGGCAGTTTTGTTCATAATGCACTATGTGACGAAATGAGTCAAAATATTGTGTATTTGACCCTGAAATGGTGAAAAATAGATGAATTATTTTGAGTTTTCACAGCTTCCATGACTTTGGTTTGATTTATATTTAGGAAATAAAACAATCATATAAGAATTCAACAGCAAAAAAAATGCATTTATTCAAATTAGAAGTAAATTAAATGTCTATTTTCTGTGTGTTTTGCAGCAAAGAGGACCAAAAAACAAGTATTTGTGAGCTACAGCCTCCCGATGACGGACTCAAACCTCGGCCTGTTGATCGAGAACAGGATCAAAAAGGAGCTGGAGCTTCACCCTGAACACTTCTGAGCGTTCAGTTGCCCTTTTTTTTTTCTACTGAACCAAGGACAATTAGGACAAGGCAGGTTGTCTTTCTGTTTGGACTTATCCACTTCACATACTGTACCCACACTCCCCCCGACACAAAAACCACAAGCAGCCACATCAAGTGTTCTTTTATTGACATAATAAATTAAGTGGTTTATTATCAAAACATGTAGGCCTATGGCTTTTTGTACAAATGCATCATATTAAAAAAATAACACTTAGAAAACAGCATTAGTGGTTTGACTTCTTTTTCTTTTTTCTTGTATCTTTTCTTCTCCGAGTGTTGAAAACTGTTGAAAACATATTACAAACTACCAAACCATACGTTGTGTTCAAAATACGTGCTGTGTCATTATTATTACTAAACATGGTTTTAAAAACGGAGGATGAACCTGTTCGATCTGTGGATTCAGGTATATTTGGACAAAAATGTTCGATGGCATGGTTTTAACTATTCAATGTGCTTATATCCTATAAAAGTAAGGTCGATGGCCCATACATTATGAACGGATGGCACATGTACAGAATACATACCTTATATTTTTATCCAGTCCTAAAGGATACTTACATAGTAAAGTGTATAAATGTACACTAATCACAACTAGGCCAGGATCTACGCAGGCTACGCTGCTCTAGTCTAATCTCCACAAACGTTTATGTCAAAAAACTGTAAAATATTGTGCTTTCTGGCTAGAGTTACACATCCTAGGAGCAGGATTACGACATTATAGAATCACAGTACAGAGAACAAGGAGTGAGAGTCGGAGTGGAAATATTGGCTAATTATAAGGAGGTATTTCAAGCGACAGAATTGCCCTTGGCAGCATGACAAAATAAATACTGGTTTTCTTAAATTACATTCTCTGTTTTTTTTGTGTTAAAAAGAAACAGAGCCATCGCGATAAAGCCATTTAAAATGCTGAGATGCATCATAAGACATACAGTAGTACGCTGACTGGCCACTCTCATGTCCGCTCAACTCTCAGATTTGTTTTAGCGTTCAGCCACAGTCTCTATATAGGCTACACTTACAGTCTGCCAAGGTCTCCGGCTGTTCGTCAGCATCCGACAACCATCATACACCCACAACAACAGCAGTAATGCTTCTTTAAAAAAACTAAAACATCAGTGTCTACACTGACCTCACCTCTGAGGATAAAGTGCCACTTCAGACTTCTTGTAGAGGGACCACAAATAAAGATAGCGAGAGAGAGAGAGAACGTGTAAAATCATTTGTGCCCTTTCATGCAAAAAGGAGTGGTAGTGGTTTAGCCAATCCCTGGGTCTCCAACGCGTTGGCTGAAAATCACAAACACTTGATTGTGTCTCTGACATTTAGTGCAAAAGAACTTATAAAGAATTATAAGATGCGGTGAAATCCTCTTTCAACGAGTCAAAACTACAAACAGGAAACTCACAGAGCACACTCTGCACGTCGGTCTGCTCTTCTCTGTCTCTCCTCTCTAGACCTTATTATTATTATTCAACACACTGACGTCAGATAAACTTTTCTCCTGGACAATTTTTTTTTGGCAACTCCTGAATGAATCATAATCACTACAAACTACACAAAATAACTATCGCCACCGTCTCAAACCAACAAGAGTCCGTCTGGTTCAATTTTTTTTTTTTTTTAATTTCCCTTAAAAGTCAGTTTTGTTTATTTCAAGTGACCATTGAGTCGTGTTAATGCTCGAGCAATTAATAGCACAGTAGTGGACTATTGCTACGATGCTCACACCCCATTGGCTATGGCACGGTTTCCAATCACCTCCCCGCCGGTGGCCAGGGCGTACGAGGCGGGCACCGCTGCCAGGGCGGTGGCCGCTGCCACCGTGGCGCTGCCGGTGGTGGAGAGGTGCAGAGGCGTGTCGTGGACTCGGGAGTAGTCCCTGTCGGTCTTGGCGAGCAGGAGGTGCTGCTCCCCCGGGTGGAGCAGGGTCTGGCGGGTGAAGGTCTCTCCGTCGGCCAGGCTCTCGGGCAGCGGCTGCCCCCGCGGCTCGGGCAGCAGCAGCAGGCAGATGATGCACAGCAGCGTGCAGCAGGCGAAGATCACGTGGTGCAGGAAGTAGCCCTTCTGGTTGTGGAGCTCCATGATGGGAGCGGTGAGCATCCCGAAGCCGGCGCTCGCCAGGACCAGACCCAGACCTCCACCCCTGCACAGGGACACACAACACAAACAGTCTGTCCAGGCTGCAGCTCACAAACTTTGCAACTTCTGAACGTCAACAAAGCGACTGTTTTTTTTATTTTTTTACTGTCTTTGTCCCACCTCTTTTTTCCCCTTTATTATTGTTATTATTATTATTATTTAAAGCAGAAGTAAGCGATCCGGTGGTTTTGGCTAACTTCCTGTCAGCCGATGGAGTTAGCAGTTCCCGCCCTCGTCCCTACGTCACCACATTCACGCGCATCCCTTGGCTGCACACACAGAGAGGACCGCCCCTTTATGCCGTTCTCTCTCCTCATTGGATAAAGGTTGTAGGATACAAGGAAAGTTTTCTCCTCGGCTTACAGCAGAGCAGAGTGACTGACAGACCCGTGTTTCACACCAAACACTCTATGTAAGTGATTGCTGTCAGAAGATATAACAATTTAAGACTTATATTAACACAAAAATTCTGCTTACTTCTGCTTTAAATGTATTTATTTATTTCGTTTTTTTCTGATTTTTTCTGAACTTTTTCATTTCTTTGATGTTTCTCACTACAAATTGTAGGAACGCTCCAATGGCTAAATAGATGTGTATTGGAACATGAACTAACAACTTGTGCAATCCTGCAATAAAGTGTAAAAAAAACAAGAGCAAAGCGACTGTTCAAGGTGTGTGGATGTGTGACAACAGGAAACAGAGTGAGTGTTACTTCACACAGCAAGCTCTGACCCCGCTGTGCTTCAACAGCTACTGGACAGTGTGTGTAATTAAAAATCAGGCAGGACAGGACGCTCCTCTACGTGTTATTGTTGCTCTCTTTTTTCAGTGTCTATGCTCACCTGATGACAGTGGGAGTGATTTCAGCACAGAAGAAGATGCTGAGGATGCTGACGGCATGTGAGGAGAACATCCCGATGATGGAGAAGGCCACCGAGAATTTCCTGTTCAGGGTGTCGCGCAGAACTGTCCAGGAGAGGGCGACAAAATGTAAGTATTCAAACTCCCAACTACAGGCCAGGGGCACAAATTAGAGCGCTTATATATGAACACGTGGAGTGACCTTGAAGTGAAACGTGAATAGACATTACAGCTCAGTGATTTACTGTTTCAAGGAATCATTATATGATGTAAATTAACTGCAGTGTAAACGTACCTATGTCATGGCGAAGGCTGTACTTCCCAATCACTGGAGTCCGTCAGCGAGCATTGGAAAATAAAGGAGAGGAGAACATGTCATTAGTAAGCACAAAGGGCAGCAGAGTCAGTGCTGACTCAAAACAAGCAAAAACAAAAAGCCTTCAGGATGATTTCTGAACAGTTTTACCACTGGAGCTTGAAATAATGACTCCATACTGCAGATGTAGGTCAAAAAAAGGAGGGAATCAGCAGAGGCTCCCATTAGACTCCGACTTAAACTGTGGGCTTTAGTGATTTAATGACAAAAGGAAGTGAAGCGTTGAGTACAAATCAGGCTGAACCTCGATTTAAAATCTTTGCCTAAACTTTTTCCCCTGTGCAGCGTTTGCCCAATCACAGCAGCAGGTCAGTCAGTGTTTGGAATATCCCATCATTAGCTGGGTACTTGAAGTGCACAGGGGCAGCAGTAAGAATAAAACCCTATAATATCCACGTCCAACTTGGAAAAAGACAAGAAATGTAAAAATCTAAAGAATGAAGAGTTTTCTTTTTAGCTACGAGCCAAGATGCCTGGCTAACTAGCAACTAGCTACTATTTACATTTGTACCCTATATCTAAATAGAGTTACATAAACTCAGTGATTATTTTGTGCAGTTGCGTGACTGACAAACCCACTGGGAGCCTGTGCTGGATTGTGCTAACGTTACACAAGAGTTTAGGGTTGGGCTGCACAATAAATCCAAATATATAACCACAAGTTTGACATGCAAATCACATAAAATCATAGTAAAAATGTTTTACAACGTTGTTGTGCAGTTGCAGCACCATAGGTGTTTGAGGAAGGATATAATCTCCTCACAGGTTTGATGTTTGTTTTTTTTGTCTGTCTGTCTCTTTCATCTCATCACTTTCAGCTTCAATGGACATTTAAGTCAAGAGTCATGATTTATTCACCATGGGTCTGTTTCCATTGCACTTTCGCTTTTATCAATACACCAATCCATTCAGCCCAGACGAGCATTTCAAAAACTCTGATGTCGTATCTCAAGAGCGTTTTGACATTTTTGGTGTCAATCTGTTATTTTTTATGTGCCAGGATAAAATCCAAAGTTTAAAGGGATAGTTCAACATTTTGACAACTCCGTCTCGTAACGTTCTGTTATCTCATAGTGTGGTGAATGTGCAGGTCACAACTTGTCCATGAGAGCGTTTTGGAGTTGTTGGATTGTGTATTTGATGAGTTTGATGAGGGAAACCAAGAAATCCCATGAGCCTCCATAGCGTAGCTCTGAGCAGCTTGCGGCTCTGCTCCACCGTTCTAAAAACAGCTTGCACCGACAATTAAAGATAACGAATCTACTGCTAAAACTATAGGGATTATGGCAATGGGCCAATTTGCCAAAATGTTGAACTATCCCTTTAAGAGTCTTAGCAACAGGAACGGGTGAGAACTAGTTGGTTTAACAGCCTGTGTGTGTGTGTGTGTGTGTGTGTTGTTACTCACAGTTGAGTAAACCCAGCTGCAGCAGCGATGCCAGAGCCGTTATGATCATGAAGGTGAGCAGCCCTCCCCGACGTCCCATCAGCCCCACCGCGGGACACAGCGCCAGGCAGGTTGCCATGGCGATGCCAGCCATGGTGTAATAGTCTGCGTGGCACAGCGCCGTGGGCTGGGCCTCGGGGTCCATCATGCTGCGGGCGAAGCAGTGGTGGATGCCGTAACCTGTCAGGCTGCACAAAGACACACACAAAGACAAGAAGAGGATGAGACGAGCGCGAGGTGTTACCTGAGACATGCGCCGACCGCCACGGGGCGAGTGAGGGTTTAAAGGGATAGTTCAACATTTTGGCAAATTGGCCCATTGCCATAATCCCTATAGTCATAGCAGTAGGTTCGTTACCTTTATTTGTCGGTGTAAGCTATTTTTAGAACGGAGGAGCGGAGCAGCAGGCTGTTCAGAGCTACACTATGGAGGCTAATGGAATTTCTTGGTTTCCCTCATCAAACTCATCAAATACAAAATCCCAAAACTCCAAAACGCTTTCGTGGACAAGTTGTGAGCTGCACAATCACCACGCTATGAGATAATAATAGAACGTTACGAGACAGAGTTGTTTTAGAGGTAAATTCATGCAAAACCGCTGATGCGCGTTGCGTTCAGGGACAGTTTTTCAGCAAGCAGACTCTGTATTTACCTCGAAAACGGCTCCGTTTAGTAACGTTCCATTATTATCTCATAGCATGGTGATTGTGCAGGTCACAACTTGTCCACGAAAGCGTTTTGGAGTTTTGGGATTTTGTATTTGATGAGTTTGATGAGGGAAACCAAGAAATTCCATTAGCCTCCATAGTGTAGCTCTGAACAGCCTGCCGCTCCGCTCCTCCGTTCTAAAAATAGCTTACACCGACAAATAAAGGTAACGAACCTACTGCTATGACTATAGGGATTATGGCAATGGGCCAATTTGCCAAAATGTTGAACTATCCCTTTAACGCTCACACACATGTCTTCGTTTCATCTCATGTTGGAGTGGGGTGGTGGGAAGGTGGGTTGGGTGGGGGGTGGGAAGGGACGAGCTCATGTGTAAATTCATGCTCTTTCTCGACACAACGGATGTAGGCTTTGATTAGCAAAGGAACTTGTACACAGCCCAGCCACAGACGCAGCGACACACTTACGAGTTGACACACAGCACCACAATGTTTTTCCACAGGTTCCTGGTGCTCATCATCTTGACAATGCAGCTCCTCTGGGGTTTCTTGTGCAGCTCCTGCTCCAGCTCTGGTAGGAAACATGAAACGCACACCTTGTGAGACCTTTTTCTTTCAGAAGGTAATGAGAGACCGGCCGCTAAGGGACCTTTAGCACGGTGAAGCTAATGTGCTGTGGGGCTCTTAAGACTGATACAGGACTTCCCTCTGCCCCCTCTCATCAGCAGCTATCTGTCTGCTCGGCCACAGGAGAGGCAGGAACAATGAATCACACGCCGAGGCAGGGGAGGAGGAAGTGTTGGTGGCGCGGAGAGGAAGGATGTGTCTTTGCTACACAACCGCTCATTAATAACTTGAAGGCCAACTGCCATGATAGTCCTAGGAGTAGGTTCGTTACCTTTAATTGTCGGTGCAAGCTATTTTTAGAACGGTGGAGCAGAGCCGCGAGCTGCTCAGAGCTACGCTACGGAGGCTATAGGATTTCTTGGTTTTCCTCATCAAACTCATCAAATACACAATCCAACAACTCCAAAACGCTCTGGTGGACAAGTTGTGACCTGCACATTCACCACGCTATGAGACAATAACAGAACATTACCAGACAGAGTTGTTTTTGAGGAAAATGCAGAGACTGCTTGCTGAAAAACTGTCCCTGACGGGAACACACATCAGTGATTTTGCATGAATTTACCTCTAAAACAACACTGTCTGGTAACGTTCTGTTATTATCTCATAGCGTGGTGAATGTGCAGATCAGTTTTGGAGTTGTTGGATTGTGCATTTGATGAGGGAAACAAAAAATCCCATGCACCTCCGTAGTGTATCTCTGAGCAGCTCGTGGCTCTGCTCTGCCGTTCTAAAAATAGCTTGCACCAACAATTAAAGGTAACAAACCTACAGTATACTGCTATGACTATAGGGATTATGGCAATGGGCCAATTTGCCAAAATGTTGAACTATCCCTTTAAAGCATCTCAATGTGCTGCTAAGTGTCATTATATATTGAACATTTGTTTGGGTTTCTGTTTAAATTTGAAGCGGCCACCTGGATCTGAATTGTAAAAGTATTTGGCACATTAATTCCCAATGAAAACAGCCGTTAGCATCAGCGGCTACATACTGAAGTCCCACTTTATGGACCTGCCAGTGAGACTTTGCTCCTGGAGGTTTCTGAAGGGGAAGATGTGCTTCTGATTGCTGTTGCATTTCATCATGTGGACGGTGGGAAACGCTTGTGAACACATCACATGAACAGAAGCATCTTTTGTAGTCTTTTTTTGCATGTGAGTCGGTTGTGTTTGTGTTTGTTGCATGTTCGTTTCATCACACACCAAGAAGCAGCTGCAGCAGCACAGCACAGACGATGAATTCAAAATAATGTTGCATAATGAAGCGAATAAAGCGACAGAAAGTAGAAAAATTTGCAGCGAAATGGACTTTTCTCTCTCCTTTTTTTTTTTTCGTCCTCACCTGCGAGAACTCCACTGGGCTCGGTTGTCATGTCAACCTGATTCTTCTTGGAGATGTGCAGCATCATGGCTTTGGACCGCCTGTAGTGCTGGGTGGCCAGCAACCAGCGCAAAGACTCGGGAAAAATCCTGCAGAGAGAGAGAAAGAGGAATGATAAAAATGTACAGAGAGAGCGGACAAAGAAGGATGAGAACAGAATGTGTTGCAAGAGCAAGAAGAAGGAGAAACGGAGGGAAGAAGAAAAACAAGAGGAGAAAGAGAGTATTGTTTGTCCGCTGAAGAGGAGTGTGTTCAGTACTGTGCGGAGCAGTGTGTACTGTACAAGCCGTCGCCTGGTTCAGTGCGTGGAGAATCTGCCCCCTCCCTCCTCCTCCTCCTCCTCCTCCTCCTCCTCCTCCTCCCTCTCCCTCCTCCTCCTCTTCTCCTTCTCCTCATTGCTATGGATTTCCTCCGAGGGCGGGACTCACCAGACGTAGGGCAGCATCAGAACGAACGGGCTGATTATGACGATCTGCAGGACCTGCCAGTCATCGCGGTCCGGCCAATTACGGCACAGCGCGGCCACCCCTGGCATCAGGAGCTGCCCGCCCACCATCAGAAAACTGGCCACCATGGTCATGGAGAAGCGCCAGCCTGGCAAACAAAGCTCGATCCCTAAAATAAGAAGAGATAGAGAGAAAAGGAGATGGAGAGAGAAGGGAGAGGAAGATTCAGTTTCACACAGATATATGGTAGATTTGTGCGGTGTTGATGCACGCAGATAAATAATGTATGAGCTGTTGTTTGTGTCCGTGGATGTGATTACCATCATAAACCAAACAGCAGCTTTAACGGCCTTGGACGAGTGTGATGTGATGTGATGTGTGTGTTTGTTTAATGGTGAAGCCGGTATTGAATTTCTTCTCTGAATTATTGAGCACTCCTATTACTGATCCCCCCCCTGAGAGAGAGAAAGAGAGAGAAAGAGAGCACCAGTTTAACACCACACCACCTCTTTATGAACTTAGGATGGACTACAAGGCGAGCCGTGAGTGAGAGAGGGTTTCTTAATGCCTCACCCGTCCCTGACCGGGCTCCCCCTCCTCTCCCCTCCTCTCCCCTCCTCTCCCCTCCCCTCCCCTCCCCTACTGCGTGTAACATGGTACAGTCCAGATGGTCTGGTCCATATGGCAAGGTCTTTTTGAAGGTGACCATTGTCGGTGGGTGAGGAAGGCGGCGGTAGCGGCGGGGGTGTCGGGGGGGTGTGTGTGTGTGTCTGCTAACCTGGCTTCATGTACTGTCACTTCTTATTGTGGAGAAGAAGAGAAAGAGGAGGGGAGGAAATAGGGGAATGGGGGAGAAAAAGGGGGAGTAAGAGGGGGGCAAAGTGGGAAGAGTATAGGGGTAGAATACAAATTACTTTTCCCTCCGAAGGACATGGAGAAGTCCCTCCATTCATCGGTGGAGTCACCGCAGGAATGATAATAAAGACGGGAGAGAGAAGAAAGGTGGAGGGAGAGAACAACAAAGACAAACTGAAAAAAGACTTTCAGATAAGAGGACGATGAGAAAACGATTCAGTCAGTCAGAGGGAGGCCGGGAAGAAGGAGAAAAAATGTTGGTATTAATATAAATCCCCTCATCTCTCTCCTCTTCTGTCGCAGACTTAGAGTTTTCAGAGTTAGTCTCCTAAAGCCTCACTGCCCCCCCCCTCGCAGGAACCAAAACACATGGAGGAAATTACATTGACCCATAATCCTGAACTCTCTCTTCTTCCCTTCCTCTCTTTAGGCGTCGCAGCAAAAAACTGTCGATCTTTTTACATGTGAGTGACAAAACACGACATCTGGTGCGGTTTGAATACTTTTTGTGAAGTTGTTTATGAATTAACATGATAAAAGCCGTCTTGTGTTAACATTTCTGCACCATTTTGGTTCTTAATTAGTCTGATTTTATTTATTTTTCTTTTAAATTAACATTTTATTCTCTCTCTGTGCCAGTGTGGGTTCTCTCTCCAGGTCCCCCCCCCCCCCCCCCCCCCCCCCCCCCCCCCCCCCCGGCTTCACAGTCCGTCGGCTGAATGGTGACTCTTAACTGTCTGAATGTGAATGTTGGCTGGGACTGGCATGGATAAGCAGCTTGGCCAACGGACGGATATAGTCCTTAAAGTTGTAGGTGAGATCTCAGAACACAGCAACATTGGCTTATTTACCGGTTGTAAACATCTTACATGTCAAACTTTGGGACAAAAGTATATTGTCACATTTGTCAAGTGTGATTGACATTAAGCAACTATTTTACTCTTCAGCTTCATTTTCAAGTTGTAATAAAGTAAATGTATCATTTAAGGCAGCACGTATCACTTTTTTTTAATGTAACAGCTGAGTCTGAGCATTTTACCGTCTTTCAGCTCAGTGTTTTGGTTTTGCAGCACAGACAGATGTTTTTCTAGCAGCTGAAGAGCCAGATGTTTGTCTCACAAGCTAAAAACAGAGTGAATACTGAACTTACATTCACTGTTGTGTAAATAGGCAACAGTGTGCTATCACATTACACAACTTTCTGAGGTCATAACATGTTAGTGTTGGATGCAGTGAAGTACTATTATGTTATTATATGTTCTCTATTGTTGCATCTAAATGATGACAATGAGCTGGTTTCTGTAGTTTCATGTTTTCTATGATCCTGTCAGACAGTTTGATACGTAACGATCCAACGTTCATGTTTTATAAAGTGGATTAAAAGGGACTACGAGTTTTGGAAATCAAAGTGTTTTCACACTACATTTCCCATGAGCCTCCGCGTGCACGGTGAAATTCTTGGACCGGTGCAAGACGGACGAAAGCGAAAACATTTGCCAAGAATGTTTTCACTCATCAAGAACGAAAGTCGGAGGTTTGAAGACGATCAGATACCGTCGTAGTTCCGACCATAAACGATGCCAACTAGCGAATATGGACCCATTAACAAGTGTGGGTAATGTAGATTCATCCACATTTATATGAGTATCTTTAATAACCAAATACAAACTCCTCAGGGTCTCTTTAAGTAACTAGGTAAGGCAAGGCCATTTTATTTGTATAGCCCATTTTTAAAGACAGTTTGTCTCAAAGGGCTTTACATGGCATCATAACAACATCCTCTGCCCTTAGACCCTCACATCGACTGAGGAGAAACTCCATAGAAAACCCTTTTAACAGGGAAACATTGGAGAAACCTCAGGGTGAGAAACAGAGGAGGGATCCTTCACCCAGGACGGACAGACGTGCAATAGATGCTGTTACAGACCAGAAAACAGTTTAATGTGGAAAACATAATGTTAACAAGAGCTGAACTAGGTGGTAGAAGAAGAAGAGGAGGAGGAGGGAGATCTGAGTGTAAAGTAGCATAAAACTAAAGTGCAGTCAGACAATGTCAGGGTCAAATCGATACCTAAGTGCAGAGCTTGTTTACACGTCGTCCTGTGTTTAGTTACTTTCCACCACTGCTGTCACCCCGTCTGTCTGTTCTGGCAAACAACAACAACACAGCGCCGCCACGTCTCTGTCTCTGTGGTACTTCAGTCCACACCGGTCAATAGGAATGGATCACACACACACACACACAGACACACACACACACAAACTAAAGAAATCAACTGTACCTTGGCAAACCCTCTGCCTCCCTAAACCAACCTCACAAAACAAAAAGCACTCCCCAACTCTCTGGGGAGGTGTCTGATCCCACTGACTCTACTGGGATATAAAAAACACACACTCTCTCTCTCTCACACACACACACACACACACACACACACACACACACACACACACACACACACACACACACACATACACTCTCACTCACAAACACTCACACTGGCAGGGACCTTTTGTTCCAGCCGAGTGGAGAATGGTTCTCCTTGTGCTGATTATCTCACTGCTCCCCCTGTGGGCTGATCCTCCCTCACCCTCACCCTCACCCCCTCCCTCCTCCCTCCCTCTGCCCACTCTTGCTCATCTGGGCTGAAGTGGCTCTCTCACCCTCTGTGAAGCCACCATCCCCCCACCTCAACTTACCCTCCTTACCCCCCCTCTTCCTCCCTCCTCTCACCAAGCAGCTTCTCCTCAGTCTTTACATCTCAAAGTGAGTGAACAGTTGCAAAACAAAACAGAAAAAAAGCCCAGACTGGCATAAAGGGAACGCAACAAATAAAACAAAAGAGGTGGCAACACAAAAAAAAGCAGCCAATCTGGTAGCCAAACAAAACTCAAATGACAAATGGCTGACAGCACCGTCACTCACACACACACACACACACACACACACACACACACACACACACACACACACACACACACACACACACACTGTGTTGTCTGCTGCTCCCTCGCTAACCTTGCCTGGGGCATGAGAACGGAGTGTAGAGACAATTGGCTTCCTAACAGCATGAGTTCACACTGAGAGCTACAGTATGCCTGTGTGTGTGTGTGTGTGTGTGTGTGTGTGTGTGTGTGTGTGTGTGTGTGTGTGTGTGTGTGTGTGTGTGTGTGTGTGTGTGTGTGTGTGTGTGTGTGTAATGGAAATGTATAGGGAGGTGGCAGCTACTGTATGGGGTTAGATTGATGGGATGCAGTCGATCGGTTCCAGTGATGGGAATAACGGCGTTAAAATAAACGGCGTTACTAACGGCGTTATCTTTTTCAGTAACGAGTAATCTAACTAATTACTATTTCCACCGTTACAACGCCGTTACCGTTTCCGACAATTAAATGAGGCGCGTTACAAACTACTCAGTGAAGCCGATGTCCTCCGACTTGGCTCATCTCATCTCAGACACAGAAGCTGCTAAACTGTTGTTGTTTTTTCCCTCCTCTCCTTTGGTGAGGGGAGGGGGGAGGAGGGAGGGACGAGACAACCGCATAAGTGATGATGATTGGTTGAGGCAGAGTAAGGTTTCATGCTAAGCCAATCAGAGGCAGTGTTCAGTTTGTACACAAACCACACACGCACGCAGTTTAGCCTCACACACACAAACTAGCAGAGGGAAGCTGCCGAGATCGGAGGGAAAGTGGAAACAGACACTACTTTAATCTCCCTGAGGTAAAAGACAAGAACATGTGAGGTGTAGCTACATTATGTCCCGGAGCGAAGTGTTTGTCCTGAGCTTCTGCTCACCTGACTCTGTGCAGCTTCTTCATTAAATCCAAACAGTCCGACACAGCGACGCACTGCTCCTTTAGACTCTAAAGTCTCTGTAGCTCATCAGCTGGAACTCTTCCAGAGCAGCTACAGCAGCATTGTGACCTCAACCATGGTTGGTGAGAGCAGAAATGTTGTTGTTGTAGTGAAAATGGGCGGGCTCGTGAAGACGCGAATTTACACAAAGTCAAAACGAGCGATAAATCGCATTTCTCGCGTATCTCGCGTTTGGTTGCGCGTAAAAGCTCGCGCGAAAAAAAAGCGTTCCTCGTGTTTGTCGATGAAATAGACGAAGACGCGAAGGTCCCGTCGCCATAAAAGAATCGCGTGTAGCGTCGCAAAAAAAAAAAAGTCGCGTATACCGCGTCTCGCGCCTAATCGCGTCTCGCGCCTAATCGCGTCTTTGCGTCACGGCCTTTTACACCGCGGACGTAACGAATAAACGGTGACGGTGTGAAAGAACAACATAGAACAGGACCAGACGTGGCGTTGTTTCCTCTTTTCACCTACAGCTCCACTCTCCCTTACTTACACTAACTACTGTTATTGTTGAGAGCAGAGAATTGTGGGATTTGTAGTTTTTGACCAATCGTGTGCTCTTTCTTTTTGTGATTTTCCCGGTTCACACATGTATTTTTTTTTTTTAGGGGCAAATGCGAGTGAAATGCTCGCCCATGGTGGGCATAAGAAAATGTAAGACCCATCTAAAATTATTTAAGACTTGAACACAATAATTCAACAAATTTAAGACATTTTAAGACCTTAAATTTAGATTTTCACATTTTAGACTTTTTAAGACCCTGCACGCATACCCTGTTATTTCATATAAAAGTTTAAGTGCATATTTTATGATGCTATGTATTATATATTTAAGACCATCTTAGAATTTTCTAATAAATTTAATACTTTTTAAGGCCTTAATTTTAGATACATGAATTTAAGACTTTTTAAGGATCCGCAGATACCCTGTTGTGCGCTCGCAGCAGGACAGATAATCAGATGGATAATCGGTAAAGTTAATAATTTCACTTAATGTGGCCATGAATAAATTAATTTCGATGTTTCGCCTGTTATTAAACGCAAATCTTGAATAGGTCTCCGCTCCGCTGCTCCTTTAGACTCTAAAGTCTCTGTAGCTCATCAGCTGGAACTCTTCCAGAGCAGCTACAGCAGCATTGTGACCTCAACCATGGTTGGTGAGAGCAGAAATGTTGTTGTTGTAGTGAAAATGGGCGGGCTCGTGAAGACGCGAATTTACACAAAGTCAAAACGAGCGATAAATCGCATTTCTCGCGTATCTCGCGTTTGGTTGCGCGTAAAAGCTCGCGCGAAAAAAAAGCGTTCCTCGTGTTTGACACGATGAAATAGACGAAGACGCGAAGGTCCCGTCGCCATAAAAGAATCGCGTGTAGCGTCGCAAAAAAAAAAAGTTGCGTATACCGCGTCTCGCGCCTAATCGCGTCTTTGCGTCACGGCCTTTTACACCGCGGACGTAACGAATAAACGGTGACGGTGTGAAAGAACAACATAGAACAGGACCAGACGTGGCGTTGTTTCCTCTTTTCACCGACAGCTCCACTCTCCCTTACTTACACTAACTACTGGTATTGTTGAGAGCAGAGAATTGTGGGATTTGTAGTTTTTGACCAATCGTGTGCTCTTTCTTTTTGTGATTTTCCCGGTTCACACATGTATTTTTTTTTTTTAGGGGCAAATGCGAGTGAAATGCTCGCCCATGGTGGGCATAAGAAAATGTAAGACCCATCTAAAATTATTTAAGACTTGAGCACAATAATTCAACAAATTTAAGACATTTTAAGACCTTAAAGCAGATATCAGTGGAATGTTTTTGTTAATATAAGTCCTAAATAGTCCTATTTTCCGTCAGCAATCACTTACATGAAGTATTTCAGCCTAAACACGAGTCTCTCCGTCACTCTGCTCTGCTGTAACCCGAGGAGAAAATTTTCCTTGTGGGATACAAGTGTTATCCAATGAGGAGAGAGAACGGCATGAAGGGCTGTGTGTGCAGCCAAGGGATGCGTGTGAATGTGGTGACGTAGCACGAGGACCAATTGATGCCTGACAAGGGCGGGGGCTGCTAACTCATGGTGCGTTCAAAGAAACTCGTACTTTGTGTTTTTCCTCCCTGTGAAGTCATACCAGTTCGATCTGGTACGAGTTCACGGGTCGGAAGTTACGAGTGGCCGTTATAGGGAACTTTCACAGACAACAGGATGGTAAAAACACGAGCTACGGGTTACCTGGAACGCTACCAAGTCGTAGTTGTGACTTGAAGCTGTAACTTACGGTTTCAAAAGCCTGCCTTGAACGCAGCATTAGCCGAAACGGCCGTGAAGCTGATATCTGCTTTAAATTTAGATTTTCACATTTTAGACTTTTTAAGACCCTGCACGCATACCCTGTTATTTCATATAAAAGTTTAAGTGCATACATATTTTATGATGCTATGTATTATATATTTAAGACCATCTTAGAATTTTCTAATAAATTTAATACTTTTTAAGGCCTTAATTTTAGATACATGAATTTAAGACTTTTTAAGGATCCGCAGATACCCTGTTGTGCGCTCGCAGCAGGACAGATAATCAGATGGATAATCGGTAAAGTTAATAATTTCACTTAATGTGGCCATGAATAAATTAATTTCGATGTTTCGCCTGTTATTAAACGCAAATCTTGAATAGGTCTCCGCTGTTTTCACATTTAAAAAGGTCTTTGTTGTCTTTGTACAGAGACAATATGAGATTTGCTTGTAGCCACAGCACTTAAAAAACCCACTGTAACCTATTTTCATAGGCACACCAGCCTCGCTTTCAATAAAACACACACTCGCATTCCATAATTGCGATCAGTGAAATATATGAAAACAATAAAATACAATTTAAAAATGAGAGAAAAAAAATCCAAATTCTTCGACATATTTAAACAAAAAAAAGAAAGAAAAACTAACGCAATAGTTACTTTCCCTGGTAACTAGTTACTGTTATAGTGAAGTAGTGGAGTTACTAACTCAGTTACTTTTTGGGAGAAGTAATTAGTAATAACTAGGGATGGGACGAAATATCGTTTGGCGAAATTTCGCGATACAGAATGTGACGAAATGCATCGTGCTGCAAAAAAACGTATCGCGAAATAAACACAGGCAGGCCGCGGCATAATAATTGGCACGCTGGCACCTCCACCGCTAAATTTCTCACTGCCACCAGCTCACGAGTCACTGTTTTGTTTTCCGGGCTTTCTGCGCTCTTATTTTGAAAGGACAGCTGGAGAGAAGGAGGAGGGAGAGAGAGAGAGAGATAGAGATATGATTTGATTTGACACGCAGCAAAGGCGGAACCCAGGGTCGCTGGCGCTGCACACCCCGACACTCGCGGCTCAGCGTATTTAATTCTGAGATCAAGTGACGGTGAGCGGCCTGACGCTGCGTCATTATTACCGCCGTGGCCGAGTCAGGGCAGACGAACGGTCACCGGGGATCTCCGCGGGTCCGTCAGCGCAGCCGAACGGCCGTGCCGTGGTTTAGCTCCGTCCGCTGCCCGGCGTCGACAACGTCGAGCTAACGTGTCCTTTTTCACTCTCCACTCCTTCAGCCTCACGTTCTCACGTCCTCACAGCAGCTTCTGTTATTATGAATTAACCTGGCGATGATGTTGTAACCCACCTACACAGCTGTTAAATGATTGGCTGTTTGTCTGGCTGTTTGTCTGTCGGGTCTTTGAGATGTTGTGACTGTTACATTCTGATATGATTTTTTTTCTGGATGCACTGCAGTCTGTTTTGGCATTTTCCTCCCAGTGCAATATGTTTTACATGTAGGCTAAGTTTCTGATAGGATCCAGGTCCCTGTTGTGAAAAATGGGGAAATATCTTCAAAACTGGATGTGGCTATATGGATAGATTAAAATCCCTGTTGTTTGTATATGTCACATTGCTTTATTGTAGTAGCACCCTCAATGACAAGAACATTTCAAACTGGCACTTGCACTGCTATTTTTTATTTTTAAGAAAAACTCCTAGGCCAGGCTAACCTAGAGAGGGAGGCTGATATAGAAATAGGAAAGCAGTGTGTGTGTAAAATAATTATTGATTATTTTAGAGAAATTAACAACCTAGAGACTAAACACAGAGAAAAGGTCTGAAATAGAAACAGAAAGCAGTTTCCCTGTTTGTGTGCAACTGGAGCAAAATAAATATGTTATAATTTATTATATTTTTCATCCTTTTTTTTGATATCGTATCGTGGCATATCGTATCGTGACCCTGGCATATCGAAGTGCATCGTTTCGTGAGTTTAGGTGTATCGTCCCATCCCTAGTAATAACTAATTACTTTTTAAAAGTAACGTTCCCAACACTGATCGGTTCACACAGAGACACAGTGTCCTCCGCCACGAAAGTGATTCATGCTCAGGAAAACATAAATATTTAAATGTAATTTCAGGGGAATAAATTGCAGAAATTGTTGAATGACCAATGTGATCGTCCCTTTATCGTTTTAGTATTACAGTAAAGATATTTGGGTTTTAGGTTAAAGGTACATTGTGTAGGAGGAATTACTCCCATCTAGCGTTGCGGTTGTATATCGCAAGCAACTCAATCGTATTTTTCATGCTGCATTCACGTGAAATTGGGCAGACGGACGATGCACGTAACAGCATAAACAAGCCTCTATGTAAACAAGTGGTCCGTCAGCACGAGGCAAATAAACAACACACGTGACAATATGTTGTCATGGCGATGTCGTATTGTTTACCTGACCCACGTTCTACCGGCTTTCTCTCGTCTTCTGTGACTAAAATGACATCTGGTTTGTTAGCGACGGCCGTCTGTCCGACTGCAGGTGAATGCAGCATCAGTGTAACGCTCCATTCCTCCTCACTGCGTTACCGCGGTGACTTTTCACAGACGCCACCTCGACCTGAGCTGAGTTTCCGTGGTTTCCTACCGTCACGCTGTGCGCTGTCACGTAAAAACATGGCGACACGACATGGCAGCAGCACCGAGCTTACCCGCTCCATGGAGATATGAACGATATGAACGGCTCATTCAGAGCTGAAAGGAACACTTCAGTTTGTTGATGGGGGGGATTACTGAGTAATGAAAAACAGACTTTTGAACCAAATAATCGATTTTCGTGAATAGATAACACGAGAAGTTACACAATGTCCCTTTAATGGTGAAACAAAACAAGCTGTTTAGTGAGAGATATCTTTTCTTCTTGCAGCCTAAGGCCAATGACTTCATAGAGAGGCAGCGATAGGAAACAGACAGCAGGCTTGACAAGGGCACGACATGACAGTAGTTTTCCCCAGCTGAGTCAGCAGTAGTCATCCTCCCAGCTCATGAGAGCACACACACACACACACACGCAGGCATATACTGTGTCTCTGACTGTCATTACTTAAAAGTCTCTAAGGATCAGTGAACAACGATATTAACCTTGACTCACTGGTGTAAAAGTAACTGCAACCTAATTCCTCTGCGTGCATGCACAAGAAGTAGCCTAATAATTAAAAAAAAACAATCACTGAACGTTTCTCCTTTGAGCAGCGAAACAGCTGTAGTCAGCTCGGATTCACAGCGAGTACCGAGGATTCAAACGCTGACCCAGTTTTCACGAAGGAGAGAAACGCACCTCATCAAACGAGTCCTGCAGCACAACCCACTCCTCTGTCACCGAACCATCCAAACTGTCCGCTGCTGCTTTCTGAGACGAGACAAATATTTTACCAGGTGTGACTGATATATATATATTTTTTTTCTCTTTTCTCTCACAAAATCAAATATTGAAAATGTAAAGTCTCATGCAGCTTTTTGAGAATCACCAAACTAATCAGGCTCAAAGTCAAGTCTCAGAACAAGGAGCTCTTGACACTGACGTTTTATCACCTTTTATGTTGTTGTGATGAACAAGTGCCTGATGAGTCACATGTGTGAACATATGGAGATTATGCATCAATAATCCAGGAGTTGTTTGATCTGTAACTATGGACATTTATCTGTGTGTTTTCACAGGCAAACTGTGTCTCTATTGGAGAAAACCCAAGCCGACAGAGGATGAGGACCACTTATCCTTCGAAAGACAGATTTCCAGCATCTCACAGCAGGTGCATCTTACAAAAAAGAAACACGAGAGTATTTTTGAGAGGAGTGTGCATACATAAATCCATAATTACACATTTTTCTGTACTAAAATTAAAAGAAAAGGCAGGAGCAGGAAGAAGCTCTTTCTCCAACGGCTCCCAGAGGAAGGTGCTAAATTACAAACTAATAAACCCACGTAGAATTGCTGCAACAACCAAAAATACTCACAAAACACACACAGAGAGACACACACTCACACACATCAACACTTTTACATTGGCAGAGCCAGGGAAAGCTCCAATAAGGTTTATTATGCGCTGCGTGTTGCAGCGAGATAACCGGACGATGAGAGATTTCAAATGAGCCTCAAGAAAATGAGCAAGCGAGGGCGTGTGACCGCTGGTGGTAATGAAATGGTAGTAAGGAAAAGAGAGAGAGGGAGAGAGAGAGAAAAGAGGAGCAGGATGGGATGAATGGAGCAGAGGAGAGTCGAGGAGTGGAAATTGAAAAGACCGGAGAGCTGCTGGGTTCAGAAATAGAAAAATCAGCTTCGCATTTACAGTGACAGAGGGAGAGAGAAAGAAAAGAGAAAAGGGGAGGGGGGTAGAAATATGGATAATATGGATGCAGCAGCTCACACACATGCATATGTACTGTACAATCATCCATAATACAGTGTTTGCATGTTGCATATGTTGTAGAGCTTCTCTCTCTCTCTCTGCTGCAACATATTTAGCACACAGCAGTGGAGCTGAGCACTGTATCTCTACATGTTGTGACTCTGATGTTAAATTGCTGGTTTTCAGCTTTTTTTTACGTCCATAATGGGTGTAAACATCTGCCCCCCCTTTTTAAGCTGCACACTGCTGCAGGATGGATAATGATCCCTAAACATAGAGACAGAGCAGCCAATCGGTGTTTTTGCGACTGGGAGGGAATGATCCTGATTCGCCAGGGTTAGTCACATGACCAGCTGAGCATGTGTTTCACCTGCAGAAGATTCAGGGGGATCTCTACTGTAGCTAGAAAAAAAAACATCACCAGGGATGATCAAGTCAAGAGTCTGTCAGTCAAAGCTTTCATAAAGTCAGAGAGCAAAGACTTGAACTCCAGTTTATAACAGCTTAAGACATATTTTTGGCAGTTTTTTTAAACCTAAAAAACACAAATCCCCACTTTATCTGCAGGAAAAACTGAAAGTGGGCAGTGCATGCTACAATATGTCAGTTAATATCACAGGAAAACTTTAAAACAGACAGTTGTGGGTTGATGTTTTAATGTTAGCTCTGGTTTCTTCTCCTCCAGATCCAGCTGGTCAAACATCTGGCCGGTCTGACTTCCTGTCTGTTTGTCTTTCTCACCTTCCTACTCCCAGATCTCAGCCTCGATTTTACAACCGCACCACGCTGAGCTCACCTGACCTTGCTGCGAGCTTTGGTGAGTAGTGTCTTATTTATTATTCATCATTATTAGAAAGGAATGAGACCAGAACTAGGATCTATGATAATTTTATTTAAATTGATCCCACATGTCCAATTACCTTTGTCACATTAAACTAAAGAGAATGAAAGAACAAACCCCCCACACTGTTCATCTGATATGGATGTAAACACCTTGGTGTGATTACAGCTGTGTTACATCACTCTCCTCTACATGGTTGAAAACTTAGAGAGCTACCGATCCTCCGCTGTGGATGTAAACACCAAAGCAGAGTAAAGCTGAAGGTCAGAACTTCAACCTCACGGCCGTTTTTTTGTTTTTTTTCCCCACTTCTAATCCAAAGTAATGGAGAATCAGAGCCAACACAACAAAACAAAACAATGTGTTCCTGCCAAAAAACACTCATCGACTGCAGTGCTTCTAGTCCTGCAGGACGGACGGAGAAGAGACACTACAGTTCCTCTCCTGGCAAACAAGGGGAAGGAGGAACTGACGAGGTAATGAGGATTTTCATATCTGTCTGTTTTAGCGGTGTAATGAAAATGTGTAGCCTGACTCTCGCCAGACCCTTGTAGTTCCGCAAAGCTACGCTGAGCTCCACACAAGGGTCTGGGACTGCTCCATAGGCGATTCATTTCAGAAGGCGGGGCCTTGTAAAAAAAATCTTGTATGTGATTGGATAAACCACTTGTCCGTTATCTTGAATGACGTGCTACTTCAGCCACTCACTGCGAGCCGCCATTGTTGTTTGACTCAAACAGTCGCTTCAGCGCTACGTCACACCTCAGAAAGTCCCGCCCGGCGATCCTGATTGGTTCATTATTTTTTGCTCCGGGGAAGAAGTTTGCATTGGCCTCGAGTCCAGACCCTTGTGTGAAGCTGAGCGTAGCGCCTCTGGTGGAGCTTTGCGGAACTACAAGGGTCTGGAGAGAGCCAGGCTAGAAAATGTGCTCGTTGGGTTTCATTGCCTCGCAGCTCCTGTGTCGGTGCAGTTGGGTTTATTTGAAGCTTCATATGTCATCATGATTTTTCCAGCACGCTGTTACTCTACATGTGCTTTACTGTTAATGGGATGGCCGGGTCTGTTATCAGCTGTCAGAGAGTGAGCTCACTTTAAAGCTCAGATCAGTGTGTGGCAGGCAGCGGGCCGACTGTTCCTCCTACTGTATGCACCGCCTCACACTACCAGCAAACACCTCATGCAAACACCTTTTTTCTTTGTTGCACTTCAAAGTGCATGCCTGCAATCTGTTCTCTCACACCAAACACACACACACATAGAGACACACACGGTTACTAATCCATCATTGTCCACACTGAGCGCAACAATAGGTGAATAGAAAATAGAAAAATTGCCTCCCATTACAGGTATTTGTGTTTGGCAAACCGACTGTAATAACAGGAGACAAATTACTAAATTGTGTGTGCACTGTGTGTGTCTGTGATGAACGAACAATCTGCAGTACAGAGGGAGAGGAGGAGACGTGCACTGGGTGTGTAATAATGTTCAGAACCAATGAGAAAAAGATAAATTGGCCAAACACTCTCTTTTAGAGAGTAATTGACTTTTCTCTGATTAGATCGTTTCTCAAGTTCGTGCATGATTTGATCTGAATCAATAAACGCAGAAGCTTGTTCCAAGTGCATCTCACATACTAGGCCGCCTGGGATTATACACTAGGACCAGTTTAAATTACAATCATAGTAATAATAAATCAGTTATTTATGGCATTTATAGCATTCAAGCGTTAACTTTTTTCAGCCATTTGTTTTTATCCAGACAAATGAAATGTCTCAACAGCTCTGGACATTCATGACCCACAGAGGTTGAACCGCAGCAGCCAAATTACTGATAAGCAAATGCAAGCACTAACATGTGTTTAGCCAAGCCTGTTAAACATGAGCATGTAAAGCATATAACTTAGTCTAAATTAAGAATTTCTTGCTTTATCTTTGTGTTATTTTTTTTACTATTTTTCAAGGCTGTCAATTGATTAAAATATTTAGTCTCAATTAATTAGGGGTCCATAGTTAATCCCCATTCATTTCTTATTAATGGCACATTTTTTTACTTTTTAAAAATGTAACTAGGAGCAATGCTTTTTCGGTGTTTAATAATGGACAAATGTTGCTTTATACAAATGTACCCTTATTAAACATTAATGAAGAAGCGCTCAAAGGCCTCACTCCATTTGGCATAAAAAATATGCTTGAATAAAAACATGACGGCTCCATTCGAGCGGTGACTGTTATAGCAGAAATGGTCTAGCTTGTGATTCATTTCCAGAACTAAGTGTCAGGTCAAAGGCCAAAAAGACATAACGTGTTAAAAAATAGTGCCATTGAAAGGAATTTGCATTTATACATTTGCATTGACAGCCCTAAATTTGCCTTTTCACTCAGTGAATGCACAGCAGTAAACCTCATCTTGATCTCAACCCTAACTCCCCCATCACTTTCCATTGTCTTCATCTTCCTCAAAACAAACTTAGAGACTGAAAGCATCGAAAGGAAATGCAAACTACAACATTATTTGTGTGTTGTCTGCCTTTGTCTACATCACAGATTAAATTCAACTCTCAGGAGCCGCTCGGCAGCAGACGGCTCCGAGGCGTACATTTTGTTTGTTTGTTTTTAGAAAAGCAGTTCAGCAGAGATTTATCTGGAGCCCCCGCTGAGGGGGGAACAAACCCGCCCCACTGCTGGAGCTCAAAGTCTGCCCTCGCTCCACGCATAACGTATGACTAATCTCTGACCGGCCTGAAAGAGACAGGGGGCGAGAGGGGGCGAGAGGGGGGGGGGGGGGCAGTGGGGGATACAGCGGCAGTGGGTGAGGGTTGACGGCTCTTCAGGGGAATGAAAACACTATCAGCCAGTGGTGTCATTTTGATCACCTTGGCTGCTACGGAGGCCCAGAGGGGACATGGAGGGAAACATTTCACATGTGGAGGAGGGAATCTACTTCTGTGGTCTGTCACAAAATATCTCAGCTTCAATTTACCGCACAGATCTTAAAGGGATAGTTCAACATTTTGCCTTAATCCCTATAGTTTTAGGAGTAGGTTTGTTAACTTTAATTGTCGGTGCAAGCTGTTTTTAGCTGAGCGAGCTGCTCAGAGCTACGCTACGGAGGCTAATGGGATTTCTTGGTTTCCCTCATCAAACTCATCAAATACACAATCCAACAACTCCAAAACGCTCTGGTGGACAAGTTGTGACCTTCACCACGTTATGAGATAATAACAGAACGTTACGAGACAGAGTTGTTTTAGAGGTAAATTCATGCAAAACCACTGATGCGCGTTCCCGTTGGGAGCAGTTTTTCAGCAAGCAGTCTCTGTATTTGCCTCGAAAACAACTCTGTCTCGTAACGTTCTGTTATTATCTCATAGCGTGGTGAATGCGCAGGTCACAACTTGTCCACCAGAGCGTTTTGGAGTTGTTGGATTGTGTATTTGATGAGTTTGATGAGGGAAACCAAGAAATCCCATCAACCTCTATAGCGTAGCTCTGAGCAGCTCGCAGCTCTGCTCCGCTGTTCTAAAAACAGCTTGCACCAACAATTTAAGGTAACGAACCTACTGCTAAAACTATAGGGATTATGGCAATGGGCCAGTTTGCCAAAATTTTGAACTATCCCTTTAAGTATACAGTATAACGTTATATAGTTGTTCTTGCTTACTATGAGCAATGATTAGGCTACAACAAAGGAAACCAACAGTTACGTAGCTTGTTAACACAGAGAAATCTACAGCTCCCGTTCAGTTCAAGCACATACGTCTTTATAACTGCTGGTTTGCTCTTTTCAAAAACCAAATATTCAACTTCTGAGCTGCTGAAAAAATGTAAATACCACACTCCCCCCGCCCCCCTTCCCTTCCCTTCCCTCCCTTCCTCGCTCCTGCTTTGCTTACAGCTAACTCAGATTTAGCTCCTCTAATCGAGCTGCTGACATTTAACCAACAAAGGTCGTGGCCTTCAGGGGAATGGTGTTTGCTAAAAACAGACATATTAGGCAATAATATTATTTTCTTTTTCTCTAACAGAGCATCCCTGTCTATCTACTTGGAGTGCACTGCATGACTTTACTGTTGTTGATGATCATATTACAAGCTTAGATGATGTCTAAACTGGCATGAGGATAATAATATGTGTCATTTTGAACCGCTCTGACATCCACATGACGAAGCACATCATTAGAGCATCGTTTTCTGGCTTGTTTTTTGTACACTGGCCACTTTCTTTCTATTATATAGGATATTATAGTGTTCTATTATGTTCATTTAAGGGGTCAGTGCCCAACACATTTACTGCACCAACTAAAAAGTAATAGTAGTGAACTCTAGTGCCTGAGTCTTTATCATGTTGAAGACAGACATTACACGCCCAAACAAACAAATATTGATAACCAATAATAACTAAAAAAAACTGCAAAAGTGAATCAGAAAAAGCTATAATAAAACCTAGAAGCAGAAGGAGGTGGGCATAGAAACTTCAGGGGGCAACAGTAGTAGTCAGGTCTATGTTTTCCTCTACATCACCTCCAAGGCTCAATGCTGCTCAGGCGTTAGTGGTTTGAGATTAAACACAACAAAGAGCAGAGCAGGAATGGGGAAATACAGGTGCAGGTACAGAGAGAGAAAGCACAGAGAATAAAAAAAGGAGCCGACAGGTACGAGGAGGAGGAGAAAGCACTGCAGTTATACTTACTGAGCACGTAGAGGGAGAGAGCGAGGCCCGCCAAGCAGAAACCCTCAAAGAAGCGCAAGGTGCTGAACATGGTGACGTTTACAGAGAAGGCAACACTCAGACCAAACACCAGCATGAAGAGCACCGAGAGGATCAACACCGGGTGTCGACCAAACCTTGGAAACAAGAACAAGAGGGGAGGAGGGGGGGGGAGAAGACAGATGGAGAAAGAAAAAGAAAGAAAGATGCAGCAGAGTGTTTAGAAACTGTCACAAACTATAGAGAAGAAGCAGCTTTTGATGTGCAGTCGGGTGAAAGGGGATCATGCCACTCATTGTTTCCTCTCAGAGTCTCTGGACTTCCTGTATGGGAGGAGGTTTGGGGGTGGGAGGGTATTGGGGGGGCATTGAGGGGGCATTGGGGGGGTCAGTAGATCAGTGGGTCAGGTCAGAGCGGAGGCCTCAGTGCCCCTGCGCATTTCTTTACATTGTTTCCATGGTCACTGATCCCAGACACAATGCTGGGACTTTTTTTCCCACGATGCAGCTCAGGTGGTTCCACAATGAACTCAACGGACAACAAGCCGAGATTTAAAGGGTCATTCCACCACGTTACATAAAGACAGTCGTATAGTTTGAGGTTTTTAATTGTTCATTTTGGACTACACAGCCACTGAATAGATAAAGTTTTCTTTCTGGTTGCTTTAGTAAAAACTTTATGAAAAGAATCAATCTCCTGCAGACTGAAGACCTTCTCTGAACTAAAACTGCTGACAGTGAGGTGGAGTGACAGGGACTTTTTGTCTTGTAATGGATCTTATTGTTGAATTTTTAAGCCACGCTAGCTCTATAGACTCAATTATTTCAGAGTACAATATCACCTGGATTGCCTTGGATTCATCACTCCTACAAGATGAATTTTATAGATTTTGGCGATACCCTGACATTTATTCTAGCAGCACCAGCCGGTCAAAGCTCTACCTTATTTTGTGAAATACCAACATGTATTGGATGGATTAGCACTAACTCTGGGTGGTTTTCAATGACATTTGGTTCAGATATTTGTTTATTAAAGTGAATGTGCCCTCAAATGACAGTGGTAATGTCCTACTGGGCAAAGCTGAAGCAAGATGTTTTCGATGGACAGTTTGGATAATACTGCACATTTACTTTTCTTTCAGATGTGTATCCTGACACACAGGACGTCTTTGTAGCAGTGTTGCAAGATCGAGGCTGTTGTTATGGTGAGTACAATGTTATCTTTTAAAGGTCTCATACAGTATAAAGAAAAGATTTACATTCAATCTTTTTTGATTATAAAGCAGCTCGAGGTTCTTCTATCAATACTGTGACAGTATCAAAGCCTCAGTCCACAGAGAAATGCACACAGCCTGTATTCAGAAACTGAAACCTTAAAACCAGTCGTTAGGACTTTCTGTGACTTTGTGATGTCACAATAAAACAGTCCTCAATCCCCGCCCACTTAGACCCACTGTCTAACACTTGCAGGATTTGGTTTCTCTGAGTGTTTGGTCTGAAATCTGCTTTACTTTTATTTGATTACTTAGAAAACCTTCAGCGAATCAGAGGCGGGTTTCAGAGCCTCCTCTCTCTTGTGATTGGCTGCGACTGACCTGTTGTTACTAGAGCTCCGGAGAGAAGCTAAGAGAGAGGAGATGTAAAACTATATTTAGATGATCTTTGCTGCTCTAGCTCTTATGGATCAACACTTCAAATAAAGAACATGAGAACTGTGAAATAAGGGACCTTTAAAGCCGACTAAAACACACACACAGACACACACACAGTAGAAAGGCAAAAAAAAAAAACAGAAGTGAAGGAGGCAACGTACCAGTCGGCCATGACACCCATCACTAGATAGCCAAATATGGAGCCCACCAGCAAAGAGAACTTGGCAATGTGCACCTTCCAGGCAGAGTCGCACACCAGGTTCCACTGAAACGGAGACAAAGAGAAACAGAGGAACATTAGCCAACTTCTCTCTGAGAACCACCCACAACAAGATAAAAGGGAATTAAACATCAGCAGCCAAGCATTTTCTTTTTTAATCTGAAAGCTGCACAGAAACAAAAAAAAAAGAGGGAAATGTGGGCTTCTCTCATCACAAGTCTGTCAAAGTCTTTTCGCTCTCTGACTCACTGTTTTGATAATTCATGAAGGCTGATGAGTGTGCAAACATGGTGCGGAGTCGGACGCTTCTGAAATATTCAAATGTACGTCTTGAAAGGAAAAGAAAACACACAAGAATATATGTGTATATATATGTTTGTGTGTGTGCAAATGTGGGCGCGTGTCTATAATAACAGAAATCAATAGTTTTCCACTCTTTCCTCCAAACCCATGGGTCAGTGAACACAACACTGCAGCTCTCAGCATCTGAAACTCAGCCAAGGACACATGTGGGAGCGCGATGTGCTGCCTGCCTGCGTGCGGTACGTGTGTGTGTGTGCACTGCACTCTATATTTGTGCACTAACCCTGAAAAAGTATCTGCAAGAGCTCATCGGACCCGACTCAGCAGTGTGTGAAAGTAGTTTCTGGTATTTAACAATGATTTACAGAAGTCCCCTCCTGCTGCTGAGCCTCTGACTGTGCAGAGGAGCGGGCATGAAGGAGATGATCACTGCACTGGTTATGACTGATGATTCTGGTTGTAAAAAAAAAATGGAAGGTGAAGACACACAAGACAGTGTGCGTTCATTATGCACGGGCTATTTAGCAGCAGTGCTACCTAGGGAAAATACATGCAGGGTTCGATGATATTAATTAGGGCGAAACAATTAGATCGTGTCATTGTTTTGTAAAGTTTTGCATCCAAACTGGATCCCAGAGAAATTGCAATGAAAAAACTGAGTTATTAACTATTAGCTGGACCTTTAAGTATCTTCTGCACCAACAGTGATCAGATTGGATACAGGCCAACGTGACTAATCCACATTGAAAACAGTTTATTTGTGTAAATTAAGATTATGCTGTGTCAGATTAAGGGGGTCGCTGAATCAGATACCAGCATCACTGTGTCACAATCTGTGTGTGCACATGTATTGATCTCCACACACTGAGTGTTTTTCTTTTTTTTTGTGGATTGGTTAATGGGAAGTCAGCATAAATCAGATATCAGAGTCAATACCAGGAGGGAAACAGTGCATCCACAGTTCATGCCCACTTTTCCTCCCCAGATGGGAATCCAACCATGTAATTAAGTGTTTTTTTCGTGTTGCATTTGTGTGTGTGTGTGTGTGTGTGTGTGTGTGTGTGTGTGTGTGTGTGTGTGTGTGTGTGTGTGTGTGTGTGTGTGTGTGTGTGTGTGTGTGTGTGTGTGTGTGTGTGTGTGTTGTGGCCTATAATGCATCGACATTGAGGAGCAGTGGTGGTGATATAAAGACTGTAAATGGAGAGACGTCTTATTAATATTGCAGCACTGATCCTACACACACACACAGCCTACTGTACATGCTATACAGTAGTAGCTATGTAACACTCAGCTATGTCAGCTGCTGTCTTATCTGAACTGCACACACACACACACACACACACACAGACACACACACAGACACACACACACACACACACACACACACACACACACACACACACACACACTCTGTCATATTGAGGTCAGTGGGTAACTTGTTAGTCAGCTGTGTCGGATCATCTTTACACTGCGACTGGCGCTGGTGATGAAGACACACGGTGGTGAGGATGAGGATGATGGAGAACAGAGTGTTTTTTTTTTTTCTTCTATCAGAGAGAGATATCACTGTGGGTCTATGTGCTCAGTCGTTACCTTGGTAACCACATTCTGACTAAGTCCTGTCTGCAGCTCCAGCCTCCACTCCTTGCAGGCGCACAGTTGCACACCGTCGCTGCCGTAGCCGAAGCCGTATCCGTACCCCTCCCCGGTGCCGGTGCCGGTGCCGTTGAGCTGCAGCCCCGGCGCCCCCCCGGTGACGGAGACCGGCGGGGATGCCACGGTCCAGTTACTCCCGTTATTGAGGGGCTGCACGCACGTGCCATTGGGTTGCGCCAGGAGGAAATAATCCGAAAACTGGCTAAAGCCGATGAACAATGCCGGTATCCAGGTCAGGACCACGAGCTGCTTCTGGTGTTTCCCGAAGCCCCCCAGAGACGGCAGAACCGAGCCGTCGATGTGCGGTAGCAGCCGGGGCGCCGGGTGCTCCAGCGGGGTGAAGCCGTTCTCGGGCGGGTGGTCCTGCGCCTCCGGCCGGCCGGCTGCCATCACGGCGCGGCCACAAAGACAGAGAGCAGCTGGGCGCAACAGCGGGTGAAGCGAAGCCCCCGCTCTGCTGCCACTCGCGCACTCTGCGTTAAGCCCTTTGACACAAAGAAAGCCCCACAGCGCAGATAAATCCTGTGTGTAGCCAGCAAAAGCAAAAGCGCGATCCAAAAAAAGATAAAGACAAAAAAAAGAAAAGAAAGAAAAAAAAAAGAGCTGATGTCCAGTCCGCTCAGGCGCGAATCACCGTGCGGTCGTCCTCATGGCGAGGGGGGCTGGAAGCGACCAGGGGATGTCCGAGTGGAGAGGCAGTGTCAGGGGGAGAAGCTCCCGGAGCGGAGTGCACTCGGACAGGCGGCGGGCATGCTCGTACGCGCGGGCGTCACATCCCATAAGCACCGCTGCTGCTGCGGGATCCATCCATGTGGGGGCTGAACCGGACCAGGCCTGCTGCTGAAACAGTGAAACATGGAGCTACATCCAGAACTGGGATCCACTTAAACATTCGCTGCTCCTTCTTCATCCACGAGCGCCACAGGTCTCATACCTGCCCGGACCGGGACCTCCTGGAGGTGCGCATCACTTATAGCTATAGGTCCTCACGTGCACATCAGCCGCGCGCCCACTCCATCATCACCACCGGTCCACTTTGACGGTGTAGAGTTCAGGGACGCGGTGGAGGAGGAATATGCTCCCCGGTTTGTCGCTGTCTAGTCAATGGGACGCGGTGCCAACGCTGGAGCTTGGAGCAGGAGATTGGGGAGAGGAGGGGGTGGGAGGAGGAGGAGGAGGAGGAGGAGGAGGGGGAGGAAAACCCCGCCCTCAGTCGGTGGCGCTATGAGCTGCGATTGGAGATCCTTCAAAGGGCGACTGCACCACTGACGGGCATCTGCAGGCAACAATGATCCTCTTTGTGCAGCCTCTCCACCTTCTCCACTCAATATAAAGCTTGTTAGAATCACTAATCAGTCACGTTTCATCGATGCAGGATGATTTATGATGTGAGGATCAAGTGTAGATTATTATTATTATTTTCTTCTTTCAATGTGGGTGGTTTGTAGCCTATTGATGCGTTCACTGAACATCCTACGGGGGCTGTTTTGCGTCATATGATTTTTTTTCTTTTTTTCCATAACCGTCATATAAATAGACAGTATTAGTTCAGCTACTGGTTTAGGGAGAGAGAGGGAGAGCGAGAGAGAGACAATGGGGAGGACAGCAGGGTTTTTGGATGATGTGCTGCCTGTTGACCGCAAGGGGGCGTCAAACGATCACAGTCCTCTAGCATCAGTTTTTCTTTTTTTTTTCTGCTTAAATGTGACTCTCAGCAAAAAAAGAAAAAGGAAAACAAGACAGAAAATAAACCATATGTCACACTGCAGGGTTATCAGAGGTGCACTAAAGCAGGAAGAAGTGAAATTTAAATGCCCTTAAACGGAAATAAACGCTGTGGGTGTTTTATGAAGCTGCAGCTGCTCCTCCCTAATGACTGATGAGACATAACAGTGACCTTGAGATTTAAGTGAGTGGCAGATTTTTCTCTCCGTAGTGAAGGAGCCTGCAGGAGATAGAGAGCGAGAGAGCGTGTGCATGTGTGTGCGCGTGCATGTGTATGTGTCTGTGTGTATGAGTGTGACAGGAGCTGTGGGGCTTTGGGTTGTATGTGTGTGGCAAACATCTCATTCCTGATGTGTCTGAGTGAGTGACATGGAGCTGGTATTCAGGGCGCGGCTGACAGTGCAGCAGGGAGGTGACAACTTGTGCTCAGCTCTCACTCATCTCTCACCTCCACCCACCTTCCTCCTCCTCCTCAGAGACTTATTAAGGTTTGAGATAGAGGAGGAGAATAAAATGAGGAGGTATGAATGTGTGTCTGTGTGTGATTGATTGAATGTGTGTGTCTGAGTGAGTGCCATCTGTTACGGTTTGACTGCCACACCCATTTCATGCCACATACCAGAGCTGGCTCACTCATTCTCGGGGCCCTAACTAGAGTGCGGCGGCCCTGTCCACATACCACATACCAGTTAAAGAGACTAACATGAATTGCTGTTGGCAATTATTTAAATAATTTATGATCATTTTTTTATTAAACATATCCAAATGAACACGGTAATGATGATTTATTGATGTTTAACTATGACACAGAGCTCGTTCCATTCGGATCCATTCAGCGTTTTAGGAGATAGGCTTATAAGAGATGAGAGCCTAGCTTAGCATAGCTTTGCACAAAGGCTGGAAAAACATACGCGTAAGATTTTAAACCACATCAATTAAAAGGTTATGTCTCATTTGTTTAATCTGAACGCAAAATGAAATATAGAAATGAGATATTATGGGTTTTTTTTAATGCGCTTTAGCCCACATGTTGCTAACATAGAGGTGTCGGAGCTTCAGCACCACCTGTTGGACATTTGTAACAGGCAGAGCTGCTGCACATGATCCATTCAGTTAAAAGGGGAGAATAAAAAGAGGACACCTTTTAATTTATCCATTGGCTATATGTTTCCAGTCTTTATGCTGCTAAGCTATCGGCTAAACGACCTCAAGCTCCAGCGATAAAAACCTCCTAGAGCTGTTCAGCTGTGGTGAGATCTGACAGTGATTTGAGTGTTTTGTTTTTTTTCAGACCATTTTCATGCCGTTTTACTTTGCTCCATGTTTTGACCAAGGCCACTCAGACTGCAGACAGAGGATCTCGTTTTGTTATGACTCACGCTGCTGTGAATTTATCCAACCTGACTGAAAACCCCGAAGCGCTCACACAAAATATGAACAAGGGTTTATTTCCATAAGTGTCGCAGCAGTTGCAGTTCCCCTATATCGATGCATGTGATGTCATCCTGTCATCCTTACAGATATTAACCACAGTGACTTTCATATCTGCCTTTACATCTCTTTAAATTATTTTATTTTCCTGCACAGCTCCAACTGCTTTTCTGATTGCAATGACATTATGAATTTGAGGAAACCAAAACCTAACTAGAAGTCTCTAATGTAATTGTCCACCACATATAATTAACGCTGCCATGGCCCTTTAAGTTCCCTAAATGAAGTTACAGTTCCTCCGTCAGGCCCGGGGTGAAAGACTTCCTCTGTGTACGAGGAGGTGGAGCTGCATCATTTGTCTCCAGGAGACCATTGACCCAGATTGGTTCAGGTGTAACATGACAGTTCTCCAATGGCCCCTCCCTCCCTCCCATCCACCCCCCACCCCCTACCCCCTTCCCCTACTCCCTGGCTCTGTCTCCAAACCCCCAAGGGACGTATCCATGTCAGCCTGCTGCACAGGTAAACCACTATCTGTGGATCAGTGAGCCACAGCAGCCTGCAGCCTGCTCCCCTGTCTCACGCCGACTTCACCCTGACAGCCAGATGCACCGTTTGCACAATATTCACATTTATTAGATACATCACCTGTGGCTTTACAGTATATATATTTACAAACACTTCACATGTGCAGCTTCATGCTAATATCACACAAACCTGAACAGAAACAGTGGAGACAGAGAGAGGAGGCAGCCATGTTTGAACTCAGCACAGCACAGGTCGTCTCTCTCTCTCTCTCTCTCTTTCTCACCGTTTCCCTGCACAATCATCTCTTTTTTCATCTCTGATGCAAACGGCCCGAGGCGGTGAATGAATCTTGTCTTTGTCTTACATCCCCTCTTACACGCTCACCTGCACAGGTGCAAAGTCATGACAGGAATAAAAGCCTCTCTTTCTTTCTTTCTTTCTTTTCTTCCTTCCTTTCTCTTTCTCTATCCTCGATTCAGCTCTGAATTAATAATTCACAGCCGTCAAAGCCTCCAGAATAAATGTCCCTACTCTTCCCTTTTATATGACTGTGTGTGTGTGTGTGTGTGTGTGTGTGTGTGTGTGCATGTGTGTGTGCATGTGTGTGTCTTCTTTTGGTATCTAGTTGCTACGTACCCAGCTCCACCCACTCCTCCACCACAGCGTCAGTATCAGTACATTTAAAGTGTGTGCAAATAGTGTATACAAAACAAATATAGATGACACATGGAGGACGGAGGATGGAGGATATTTACAGGCCCATAAAAAAAGAAAAAACATACATGAAAAACAAACAAAAAAACTCATTTTAGCTTTTTTCTTTTAATCATTTTTATGGCATTAATTTTGTTGATATTCATTGAACTCAAACTGAAACACATCTATTATTACGGGTAATACTTACTTTCTTTCATTAAGATTAAGATGCTTTATTGTCATTGTATATCATACAACGAAATTTCCATTTGAGGGCATTCCCAGATACCCATAGCAGTATTTAAAATAATGGGGATAAGACACACAGGCAGAGAGATGAGTTGTAATGAAGGTCAAAAACAAACGAGTTTCACATAAATTATTATAAAAACAGTAAAAATAGGTAAGTCAAAGGTCAGTCACTTTGATTTAATCATCTCACACAGAGAGGCAGTTCAAAGGGTTGTACATGACATTTGACTGACATTAAAAATTGTAAATAATGTAATAAAATATTATAAGAATTCAATAATATGACACAAAACACATGTGAAAGTTAAACCTGATAAGAGATCAGAAAAAATGTAGATTAAATAAAGAGATTCAACACTGTTGCATCAATCACCTTGTGTGTTGTCGTCTGTCTGAGCTACCGAATCTCAGTTGTGAACCGACTTGAGACTTATATTATATTTGTTTAAGAGCTGAATCACCTGTCACTCACCAAATCCACGCTTAACCAGGATCTGTACAGGTGAGGTGTGTCATGGGCGTGAGAACAGTAGAGAGCAGCAAGTGCAAAACGCTCCTCAGCCTGCACAGATTGTTTAAATCAATACAAAAGCATTTTAAAGAAATAGTAATTAGGATTTTTTGGGGATACAGTTGTCAAGAGTTTAGATAAGAAGACTGATACCACACCATGCTCATGTGCCACAACATAAAGTATAAAGCTACAGACAGTAGTCAATTAGCTTTCCAAAATGTACTGTATACGCCCCGTTTTCATTTACAGTTCTTCGTGCTTGGCATAAATAAAAACTAACATTTTTATTTATGACAATTAGTCTGTGCTAAACATCTAAACATTTCTTAGGTAAACTAAAGAATCTTCTTTATTCACAAATGTAGGAGGATATTCACAGGCCCATTAAAAAAATAGAAATTAAAAGAAAAAACATAAATGAAACACAAATAAAACACTTGTTTTTTCCTCTTTACTACTTACACTAAAGGAAAGGAAAGAAACTTCTTAACTTTACTTCCTTATAAATGGAAATCTTTATCCTTGCACCACCTACATATGCTGGTGCACACATGGATGATAACCATGACCTGTCATTAGTCCTGGGCAGACAGGAGACACCCAGGGGCCCCACCCAGTGCACCAGTACAAGTACATAACCTGTTCTGTCCTTTCATCTGCATGTGAACTTATATTAACCACACAGTAATTAACCTGGCAGATATTAGTTGTTGTTTTTTGCCTATGTGTATGTGTGTGTGAACCACAACAACCAAGTCTTAATTTATCTGATTCATTAAGTCGTGATCAAGCCAAGATTACGCAGCACACATAAGTTTAATGATCAACAGATAAAAATGTCTTCAATTTAATTATATCATATCTCAGTGAGCTGCTAGTTGTAAATAAAATAAAACAATAAAAAAAAGTGTTTTATGGACATGTTCTACATTTCCAGTCATATAGTGCTGAGAACAATGACAGATGAGCCGCCACACCCTGAGCACCAAGACGTATCTTCGTTCCTACTCATCAAGACTTTAATCCTTGTGCAGAGCGGCTGAAAACTTTCCCTTGACGCACACACACACATGCAGACTGACAATGCCAAGTACCTGACAAGACGAGACAGCCCCTCAGACGGTAGAAAAAAACAAAACAAAACAATTAAAACGCTCCTCCTCCTCCTACAGGCCTGTCGGAGTGAAAGGTGATGAGCTGTCTGTACTTGCAGCGAGGCCGCCTGAGTCAGCACAACACCGCTAACATCAGCAGATATTCCAGATGTGCTTTTGTCTATGTGTGTGTTTGTGTCTAGGTGTGTGTATATTGGGGGGAGGGGAGGGGGGGGGGGGTCATTTGATAGTGGCATTAATTCCCGGCACTCCTCCCTTGATTCCTTCAGTCCTTGGGTGTGTCTGTGGGTGTGGACCTGTCTTCTTCCCCTTTAGCTCACAGGTGGAATGAGGCCAAACTCAAGATGATCACAGGGCGTTGAAAATGATCAACGCTGACTTGAATTGGTCTGACGACTCCACCAGAACAAATCCAGGTGTTTCGGTCTTTGTAATTTGAGAATTTTTAAATCATGCACAGACACAGACTGAAGCAGATGTTAATTCACAGGAGTGGTGACAGTTGACATGTTTTAGCCTATAGCGAAACCTCCTCGGGGCTTTTAGCTTGTGACCCTTCAAAATGAAGAAACACCCATTTATAACCCTATAGTACCTGTGATTCAAAATCAATTCATTTATCAACATAAGCAGTTTTGGAGGTAAATTATCAAGTATTTCAGCAAAAATACTGGATGTTAGAACTTGCTTCTGTCCTGGTTTGGTCTCCACTATTTAAAGAGGAACTATTCTATAGATAAGGTAGAGTCTGGAGTTTTGTTCATTGCAATTTGTAAACAAAACATTCAAACTGGGCCCCTCCTCTCGGGCTCAACTGTGTAGCCTCCTGCCCCTGACAGCAACAGTTGTCAGGACCGTAAGGGCCGAGATAAACTTGCTGTTAAGCTTATGCAAGCGCATCATGGCTGCCACGCGTATCCTGCGTCGCGTCACCTCGCGTCGATATGTGCGTTCAGTCGCAGCCGACGCATCAAACGGACGCAGATTACGTGTGGCAGCCATGATGCGCTCGCGTATGCGTAGTTTACAGCAAGTATAACGAGGGCTTAAAGGAAAGGAAATACAGTCTGAGTGAAGCGCTGGAGCCGTGGGCCGATAGCTGCCCATCACCAACAACGGAAGCCTCCGTGTTATGTTGTTATGCCGTTGTGGTGAGCTGGGAAGACGGTGTTAGCGGCGGATGCTAACTGCTACCGCTAGCCGAAGTTAATATCGAGCTAGCTCCCCACAACTGTCCTCATACTTGTTACCAGTCGAGGCTTTAGTTGTCGGTGACGGTCAGGAATCGGTCCGTGGCTCCAGTGCTTCACTCAGACTGTATTTCTTTTTCTTTACGGTCCTGACTGCTGCTGCTGAGAGACAGACATGTGCTAGCACTGGCTAACATCCGGGACAGCTAGCGGGGCTAGCAGCCCTGAGCCCTCCTACTCTGCTGCATGTAGCTTCACCTGAGCTCCGTCATTGGCTGGAGAGAAAACACAGACTCTCTCACTCTCCACCCAGAAACGACCCTGTGCACAACAAAACAAAGCAAAAGACCAAAATACAGGCAGGGGGAGGGGGCGCTGCAGACACAGCCACCACCACACAGGACTAGAAGCCCAAAGGTGATGATTAAGACGGATTTCATTTGTATAAGTCTAGCGTTTATTTTTGGTTACAAAACTCCAGACTCAACCTTTAAGCAGTTTCAGAGTAATTGTGATGGTTAAATGACTTATTACAGGGAGAATAGAGGCTCTCTGTCTTCCACCTATAGCATCTCTTGGCCCGAAAACCAACCTTGCAAGATCAGTGCATCCCTCGGCGCCACCGCAACATAAACATGCCCCGTAACCCATAATCTCTTACGATAAGACTACACAAATACACACATTGTAATATATAGCGTTATCCACCACTCCATGGATTGTCTTCTCGCCAGCTCCATTGAAAACAAACAGCCAAAAGGCGACCGGACTGGCATAGCTGTCCTTTTAGCAGTTAGTGCACAGATCTGATCAACTCTTTGAAGAGATTATAACCTGATATCCAGCTCCTTATAGCTGGTGCAGAAAGATTTGAGATTACACAGACCAGTGAGTCTTGTTGTATTGGTCTCCCTGAGTGATAAAACACCCAAAAAGCAGCCGAGACATTAAGATATTAAAGAATAAATGACTTTCTTAGATATGAGACTTGAAGTAAAGGGCCTGATGTTGGAATTGATCCAGATTTAAAGCACTTTATTTGCTTATTTCAATTAGATTTTAGCCCTGGATCAGATTCTACGTCAAGATTTTTAATGCTAATGCTCCACCATATTTTCATTTCCTGCCTCTGAGCCTGACAAATAAGAGAGAGCTACTGCGCACACACACTGTGTAAAATATCTCAGGCAGCCTTTGAAACTCATTAAAATGTGCAAGCCTTATCCTGTCTCCCAAAATCAGGAATGAAAGGAGTTGAGAGAGGGTGGGAACAGATGGGACTACGCCTCAGATACACACCCTGAAAAAATTATTTAACTCATTCAACGAGAGGGAGGATTAAAAAAAGAGAGACTCATACAAACTCAGCTCATGTGGTGAATTCAGTGGTTTATCAGGAGTTATGTAAGGCCTCCATGCAGCAGGTTATACCCATAACAACCCTCACACCCTGAGTTCAAGTTCAATGCTTCATCATAGTAGGTGACACCCTAATCTTCAGAGCGAGTACTTCAAAAAATGCTTTTGGCATTAGTGTGTAGCTGTGTGGGTAAACGCACAAGCAAAGGCGTGTTCTTGAATGTCATCGCCACAGGGAAAAACACAAAGGTGAGGTGGGACTTTTTTCTTCTCTCTCTCTCTTTCTCTGAGAAAAATGTTGGAGCAGTTTATTACCAACCTGAGTGCATGACTCATATAAAGGCGAGCATTCAGGAGCTCCGATACTAAAGTCAGTACTAATAAAAGAGTATCAGTGAGCAGAGCGCCTGGATTCACCACTGTATCCCATAATATGAGCGTTCCCCTGCACCCAGTCACACCGCACCACCAGATCTGCAATTATACTGACTGATGGAAAACAACTGTTGGCAGTAAATCACATAGAAAACACTCCATAATAAGTCCGTTCCCTGCTATTTTTTGTAGCTGCACTCGTGCATGCTCGTACAAATAACTCACAATTGCACACACACATGCTACATTCCTCAATATCTGCAGAGTTTATTAGGTGGCACGGTGGTGCAGGGAGACCATCCGTGAATTGTCTGCATGCAGGGTCTGCGCTCAAGCTCTTGGCAAACACAGTTATTGTTTTTTTGGTTTTTTTAAATACTGTCACTCTTTAAGCCTGTGGTGTCGTGTTGCATCAAAGTCAATAGTACAAACTGCACAACCGGTGAGCTGTGCAAAGGCATGTTCCTTATGTAAGACAAGATCAGTCTTGATACATAAACAGCCAAAAACACCAACAGGATGTGTTGCTGCTGGGATTTCATCTTTGTCCTCTGACTTCTTCTCGTCTTGCTTTGAGATTTTTTTTTTTTTTTTTTTTTTTAATCACGTTGCTGTTCTGGCCACAGAAAAAAAAAAAATTAGATAAAAAAAAATTCCCATGACAGCATCTTGATCAAATGTAGGTCATGCCAAATGACATTATGCAAATTTTGTACGAGGTCACCCAAGAACACTGACACTTTGAGCCAAGTGCATTGGGAATGTTTACAAGCTCATTTAATATTTACCATGCATATTAGCATGCTGCTAACATTTGCTAATCATCAGTTAACACAAGGGGTAACTAAAGATCACAATGAGTTTTTACAGGTATCAAAAATAGAAGAATGCCCGTGCACAGCAGAAGTCAATGTGCTGTGGCAAAAGTATATCCATGTAAAGAAAAACTACACACAAGACAGGATTTTGAAAGAGGATCAAGATTTAAATGAGCAATGCGTTTCACTTACAGCTTCAGGCTCATACTGAGCACAGGAAGGCAGTGGCTTAAACAGGAAACAGCACATATATAATTGAACAAACAAAGAAAATGCATACAATATTTGTTTCAATGGAAAAATTAGTAGTGAATAGTTATTACAGGTATTTGATCATAAACCAAAATATTATTTTGACATAGCTTCACTGTCTCATGTTGTCTAATGCTATAACATGGATAAAGACAAGGATAGTGCATGTATTGTGATGCTGCTCACTTCTTTACTCGGCAGATACAAGATACAAAACTTTGCATTTGCTGCAAAGACCATGAAAACAGGAGCTTGTGAATTTGCATACGAATCGTCCTACAAGCTCCTGAAGTCTGTGGTGGTTTCATATTTGACATCTCATCAATTCTCAGCACTGGATATTAAGTGAAAGTTTCCTCAGTGCCAGTTTATTTCTGTCTGTGCAACAAGGTCACGGAGGTTGCAGAAAGACAAACAATGATCCCTGTTGAAAGTGGTCAAGGACACTGCATGTTGTTGTGTGTGCATGCTCAAAGTCAGAAAAAAAGAGACTTTACACATATGAAACATGCTGCAATGAACCAACTCATAACCCATAACAATGAACGTGATTGATTTATATAAAACAAAATTACCTCAAGGCACTTTTCATGGAAAGCAGGTCCAGGCAGTAGCTACTACTGCTACTACTACTACTACTCTTTAGTACCATTGAGGTAAATGTGCCACAAAATGAATATAAGGTAAAACAAATGATTTAAATGAGTCAAACAGTCTGAATGAAGCATAATCAGGGCTGTTTGCATAAGTTTATCTTGGTCCATTGACGGCGTGTGAACAGGGAAATTGTGGTTTTCAATCATCTCAGAAAAGTGATTAAAAATGCAACCATAGCTGCTGCCGTTCAAACGCGACTGTCAAACTAGTTTTTCCTGTATGTTCCACCCATTGGCTGCAGGCAAGCATTCAAATTGTGTGAATGTGCATGTGTGTGTGTGTGTGTGTGTGTGTGTGTGTGTGTGTAGCCTGCATGTAGAAGAGACAGAAAGGTCAGAGGGTGTGTAAGGAGAAAATTAAAGATTTGAAAAATGCTTATGAAGGAGAGACTGAGATGCAGCTCGGTGGCTGTTTCCAAATAAAACGAAACCTAACTGCAGGTGGATGTTTCACCTCTGTCCAGCTGTTTTCCTCGAAGCTACTTCACAACTGTCAGCTGCAATTCTGCCTAACACTGCAGGAGTTAATTTGTGTTTCAAGCAAAAGCAAGTAATAAGAAAAAGCAATATACCCTATCTTAAGGCATGTTACATTAAAAAAGCAACTTATTTCCAAAAATGTATTTAAAATAGTTTTAGTTAGATATTTTCAAATTATAAGACATTTGATGCATTAACTATATGTTGTGTATTTCTGTTCTGCTATCAGTTAATATTTATATTTTTCCTATCTGCAAATATATGTTGTGCACTCCAGCTCTTGACCCAGTCTAGTTTCTTATGGTTCAAAAACGTCCTCGGTTTTAAAAATTATTTGCTTTTTTAAAATGTCCAGAAAAAGTTTTCACTTCTAAAGAATATCCCACATCTGCTTTACATTTCCAAAATAACACCTCACTGTCCTGCAACATACAAGTCCCCAAAAATGTAGAGAAAGTTACATCAGTCCCCACAAAGATAGAAACACAAGGTGACACACACACACTGGGTCTGGACCGTGGGGAGTGGTTTGTGTTTGTAGGCGCAGCAGGTTTGGGAGAGACGCGGAGGTGTGGTCTCCACGCTCCAAAAACGATCCTCCTCCCGCGGCTCGGTGCAGTCTGCAGCGGAGAGGCCGAGGGACCGGGGGTGGACAGGTGCAAACTGAGTCGCCCGGTGACTTCTTCTTCCATCCACACTGTCGCTTTAAGCTGCTGCCGCCGCTCGAGGAGCCAGGATGAGTTACTTCGGGTCGCAGCAGGGCCTGAACATGGCGCGCAGGGTCGGGTCCAGGACCGACCTGACCGGCGGCGGCTCTCAGTACGCACGGAGCGAGGTGTTTCAAGGAGGCGGTAACGGATACGAGCCCTTTATGGACGGATACAGAACCGTGTCCTACTCCACTAAGTCCGCCAAAGGCGGAATGTCAGGAGGAATGGGAGGAGGAATGAGGTAGGGGTCTGTTCTCTGGGGTTAGTTTTGTTTTGAGTTAGTTTTGTTGCTTCCACCTGTTGAGTCTGAACCAGGACGCGTTGTGTTGATGTTGCCTCGGACTCTCCTCGGTCTCAACAACTGCTCCGTATAAAATATTCATCACGAGACGTCTGTTTTATCCCGGTATTCATTTTGGCCGTGCAAACCCTGAGTGGACACATTTGCCCCTGAGCCAAAAACAAAACAAGCTCTTGCACTTTCAGCTTAACGCTTAATTTACCAAGTTAATGCACGTCAGTGTTTGCAGGGGAATGTTTCTGTCTCTGCATTAACTAGATATTCACAGCGGTCTGTCAGTGTCATTTATGATTTGTTTGATGAAGGAGTTCCCACATTACTTTCCCTCAAATTACACAAATGATAAAAAACAATGACATAGTGACTGTGAAACAAAACTGCACTGTAATTAATGTCTTTATCATGACTCATATATGTGGCACTTTGTAGATTAAAGAAAGCCCAGCAGCAGCTTCTCTCCCTGCAGAGAAAACACTCAAGACTGTGATTTATAACTCTCACTCAGATGTGAAGTTCCCACTGCTGCAGCGGCTTAACACTCAGCCTCTACACAGAGACCTTCACACAGATGAATTATGTCACTGTGCCAGTTAAAGACAGAGCAGAGAGCATCTGGTCCACAAGATTATAGAGACAGTAAAGACAGAGAAGAGGTAACAGAAATGTTACAGGTCCAGTGAAAAACCATAAAAGGGTAAAAAAAAAAAGTGAAGTTGTTGTTGTTGAGTTTTAAAATGAGCAGCCTGTTATAGATCAATAACTGCACTGGGCCAATCAGCTGATATGAGAGAGATGCAGACATCATCATCCTCAAAAGTGTTTTTATCTTTGGAAATAAAAACATGTATGCATCTTTATCACTTTCTATGAACCCTCTTCCCCGTTTACAGATATAATCTTATATAAACACAGTCACGGTCAGAATAAATTTCATACATTGTATAATTTACAAAAATGCTAATTATCTAAAACTTATTCCAAATCTACTAATAAGGCATGTGCTCATCAATCCTGTTGTACAGAGCGTAAACAGTCCACCATATCTTCCTTATATTTGATTTTATGGCTGGAGGAGGCACTCAACAGGTGTTGCCAGGTGTGTTTTTATCCACCCTACAGCATTATTAATGCATAGCTACATGTTGATCTAATGCAAACAGCCAGTAAGCTACATGTACACATATATCTCGGATTAACCGGAGTGTCTTTTAGGCAGCGATCCTCACCTCAGGATTTTAACCTGAATCAAAAATGTCCCACGATGATTAAAATTAGATGAAAAAAAAGAAACATACACATGATATGTGAAATTGAGTTTAGCTTTTCAGACCAAACACATTCAAATTAAACCGTTTAGTAAACTGGCCACAGTCGAGGCAAGGGTGGAGCCACAGGTCTGAAGTGTGTGATACTGTGTTGGTGGTGGTGATGTCTGTGATGCCAATACAATTAATGAGGTGAAGATTTGTAACAGTGATGATCTCATTGGTGATGCGTTCCCTCTGCTGCCCCCTGCAGTAGCTCCGGTCTCGGTGCCATCCACCAGAGGGCCATGGCTCTGCAGGGCCAGTGCCAGGAGTACCTGAAGAAAGCCGAATACGCCCTCCAGACCGTGAGTCATGATTTATCCCCCTGCTGTTCCACACTTGACTCCTTTCCCTCTGCGGTGCAAGTTAAAGCCTGTCAGGGTCAGAGCTTTTAGAGCTTTTATTATTTCACAAGAGGGAGAAGAGTCGAGTCGCAGTGCAGTTTCTCTTCTGTTAGAAAAGAGAAAACAGAAAGAACGAGAGAAATGTTGCTCTGGTATAAATTGAGTTTGTGAACACAGAGCAGCAAACAGAAACCAGGCTCTGTTCCAATTGCCTTTGGGACCAACTCTAGTATTTCAACTGTCAATCAATGCACTGATGACACACACACACACACATCACACATGCATCACAACGTGGCTTCGTGTTGAGAAACTTTGTTTTCTTGCGAAGTTGCAAAACTCATCTTCATACTGTTGGAAGACGTGGGTGTGTGATTTATTAGCCTGGTGTGTGTCTGTGTGTGTGTGTGTGTGTGTGAGTGTTGTTGACTCGTGTCGTCATCTTCGACCAAACATAACAACTGTGTGTGGATGAAATGTGTGAAACGCTGAACGTCACTTTAGCTTCATCGTTTACAAAGTCATGAAATCATCCAGTTTCACGTTCTTTCCTCTGGGTAAAATGGACTAATTGAGCGTGAAGTGAAAGTGCTACACCTGCTAAATGAAGCAAAGATAAGTGACCTCGCTCGCTGGGCTCAGCAGGTAAAAATAAAAAACCGCCAACAGCGTTTTTTTCCACATAAAAGAAAAGATAATAATTCATTAATAACAAAAGTGAAACCAGCAACGAACCAGAAAAGCTTCATACCGCAGTGATAATCATCTCCAAACCAAACAAACAAGCAAACCAGGACGGTGTGAAGGACACATAAACAGCACCTGTATAAATTATGCACATTTAAAGGGATAGTTCAACGTTTTGGCAAATTGGTCCATTGCCATAATCCCTATAGTTTTAGGAGTAGGTTTTGTTGGTGCAAGCTATTTTTAGAACAGTGGAGCAGAGCGGCGAGCTGCTCAGAGCTACGCTATGGAGGCTAATGGGATTTCTTGGTTTCCCTCATCAAACTCATCAAATACACAATCCAACAACTCCAAAACACTCTGGTGGACAAGTTGTGACCTGCACATTCACCACGCTATGAGAGACGGAGTTGTTTTCGAGGTAAATACAGAGACTGCTTGCCCAAAAACTGCCCCCGACGGGAACACACATCAGCGGTTTTGCATGAATTTACAACTCTGTCTCGTAACTCGTAACTTGTGTATTTGAGTTTGATGAGGGAAACCAAGAAATCCCATGAGCCTCTGTAGCGTAGCTCTGAGCAGCTCGCGGCTCTGCTCTGCCGTTCTAAAAACAGCTTGCACCGACAATCAAAGGTAACAAACCTACTAACGATAGGGATTATTATGGCAATAGGCCAATTTGCCAAAATGTTGAACTATCCCTTAACTTAGACATATATCAGACGCATGTTTTACTTTTCTCCACAGAGCAGTTTGTGTGCAGCTCTGGAGCTTCAATATTTGTATTGAGGCTCTGGTTGTTTGAAATTAGTGTGTGTTTAGTCAGTCCGAATATTTCCTCTTAACAAACTTTAAAAAATCAACCTAAAGTTCATGTGTAGGTTAATATCTGCAAACACCTGCTCCTGTTAACCTTCTCCCTGTGCCGCTCCTCACATGCTGTGTTTGTGTTCGCAGGGCGGAGCTCCAGGTGATGCAGAGCGCTACATGGCGATGGCCAAAGAGACGATCGAGCACCTGAAAGGCTGCGCCATCGACCTGAAGCAGATGGGACAGCCCAACGACAACGTGGTCAGGACGTAAGGAAACCGCCACTCGTCCCCTTTTCTCCTCTAGTGTTCGATTCCTCTCTGTGATACAAACTCCATACATGTCCTGTCTGTCCTCTGGACCTGCAGGTTGGAGATGTGCAGGGACCAGCTGAAGGGCGTCCACATGGCCATGTCAGGCAGCATGCAGAGGAGAAGGAGCACCAGAGGGGGGAGCACCGGAGGAGGATGGGAGGAGGCTGGAAGGAGCTTCCAAGACGCCATCGGCTGGATCGCTCAACAGAAGGTCTGTGGATTAGTTTAGTTTAGTTTAGTGGAGTTTATTTTATCTTTTGCACAAATTATTTACAGTCAAGCATCAATCACAATCAATCGACCTTCAATAATCCATTCCTTAGTTCAAACTTAGTTCATAAATATTACATTGATCGAAAAGGTGTAGGCTGAAGCTATCCAGCTTATGAGTGCCTAGCCTTTAATTCATCATTTCAGTTAAACCATTACAGCTCTTCATGGTTTCAGTGTAACAGAAAGAAGCAGATACGTATCTTATAATTAACAAATGAAGCCAAAATAAATAAACAGTATTACAGTTGGAGTCAAAACCCAATTGATCGACCCTGTTTATAGCTTTATATCATACTATACATTTAATTTCTTTTTAAATTGTGTTAGGTTTTTGCTTTGTTTGAGATCCTCTGGCAAACACAATGAAGTGATGAAGTAATGTTGTGGTTTGTTCAGCCTCCTGGTTGCCTGTTAATGTGACATTTTGTGATATTTTTGATAGATTAAATTGTTTTTTTTGTTTTTTTTTATTGCACCAAAGAGCAAAAACGTGCTTGTGACAAGAAGAAGATGTGTAGTAGCTTAATTCAGAGCCAACAACTGGATTTTCCCTGGTGTGTGTGGGTGTTAGTGAACTGCCAGATCTCATTAACGCAGAATACTGTGTAGACACGAGGACATTCCTCTGCTCTGTGTCGGTGCAGACACTGGACTGAGCTGGCAACGCTGGCAGCAGCCGAGTTTCACACTGGCAACAACACATTTATTAGGAACTGACTAAAAGGAGAAACACAGTGAAACACACTGCTGCACTGCAGAGATTTAAAAGAAGCTCTCGGTTTGTTTCAGGTCATAAAATCCGACTTTCCTCTGGTTCACTCAGTTGTTTGTCCTGAAGATTCAGAGAGAGACGACTTGTTGTTTCTCTGCCTCCACCTGCTGGTGTTGTTACGTGCACATCAGACACAGGCACATCAGAGTGAATCCCAGTGTGCTGAACATTTTGTGTTTTAGCGTCTGGTTGAAACTGCTCCCTGGGCGGACGACACCGAAGCCATCGAGCAGCAGCTCATCAACCACCAGAGGTTTCACAGCTCCATCCAGAGGAGCACGGAGGTGGACCGGGCCAAGGACGACCTGGTGGGTTCAGGCTGCACTTTTCTCCCATATGAGATGAAAGATCTTTGCTGCTCAGTGGTTTTAACAATTTAACAAGGCTGTAGAAAATGGTATTATAGTGTGAATCTGCACAAAGATGCAGCAGTTTATAAGGAAATAACAACTGCGCATCTGCACAGTTTCTTCCAAATTTAAGTGTATGTGGAAAAACTAAATATAATTATAATTACCCTGGTGAAAGAGAATTACTTCAAGGTTTCATAAAATATACTCATTATGAAAAGCAACAAAATTAGACAGGAGCCTGAAACCAGTATTTGATATTTTACCTCATTTTAGTGATGTTAAAGGGACAGTATGTGAGATTTACCCCCATCTAGCGGTGCGGTTGCATGTCGGCACGTATTCTTGCTGTTGCGTTTACGTAAACTCGGGCAGAAGTCAGAAAAACAACACACGCTGCATGTATCAGGATAAACAAGCCTCTATGTAAACAAACGGTCCGCCAGCACGAGGCAAAACAATACAGGCGTGACAATATGTTGTCATGGTGATGTCGTATTGTTTACCTGACCCACGTTTTACCGGCTTTCTCTCGTCGAGTAAAATAACATCCAGTTGGTTTGCCGACGGCGTCACTCACGGCGTCATTCAGGTGTCTGACTGAACCTGAAGGCAACACCAGTGCCTCCGTCCTTCCTCACACTAGCTACACGGTGGTGACAGTTTTAACAGGCGCTGTCTGGAAAACTTTCTCCCCGAGCCGAGAAGCTCCGGCGGCCCGAGTTTGAGGTTACTTACAGCCACGGTGACACTGAACGTAAAACATGGCGATTCAACATGGCAGAGAAGGTTCGGTGAACCCCCCCCTGTATGTTTGTAACCACTTGTAACATCTCATTCTAAGGTACGAGAAAGCGCTCGTTTGTATGCGGGCGCGATTCCACTTCAGTGAAATACGTATTTATGAAAGCGATATTTGATTTTTGTCAATAAAAAGCCAATAAAGTCCCATACTGTCCCTTTAATCTAATACATCTGCAGCCAGAGGCTACTATGGAAATGTATTAAAGGCTTTTGAAATGGAGGGTTTAGTTTTGATGTTTTTATTAGTTATATTGAGTCATTTGTGTGTCAAAAATATTTTGATTGAAAAAGGAAAGTAATGGATTCTGTAAATTCAACTTTTTGGAGCACAAATCTTTGCTCGTTGTACAAATCCACCCTAATTTAGATCGTAATAGTTATAATAATAAGCTATTATAAGGAATAGCAGATTGCATTTGAAGAGGTTTATGTTTCATAGTGTTTCTTATGGCTTTGTATTTTTAAGATGAGACCAAATCAGTTTGATTCTCCTCCCACAGATTAAAAAAGGAGACAAAGCAAACCTCCACGCTCTGGACCAGGAGTGGGACAGTCTGCAGGTGAGCGGAGCTGAACTCCTCATCACTCATCTGCTCTTGTGTTTTCAGGTGAACTGTCGACTTTGTGTATGAACTCAGTTTTTCTTTTTCTTTTCCAGCAATTGTCGTTTAGTCGGACGCAGCAGCTCAACGAGCTGAAGCAGATCATTCAGCAAATCTCCAAGGAGATCATGTGGGTGAACGACAGAGAGGAGGAAGAGCTGGTGTTCGACTGGGGAGACAAGAACATCGACCAGTACATCCCCAAGAAGCAGGAGAGCTACTCGGTTAGTAACACACACACACACACACACACACACACACACACACACACACACACACACACACACACACACACACACACACACACACACACACACACACACACACACACACACACACACACAAGATGAGGGAGAATTAGGCTCATGTGATGCTACAGAAATCCATGTTGTAATTTGAATATTTTTTAAAGCTTCATTCAAGTCGATTAACATTCTTGGAAAAAATCCCATGAGCCTAAATGGCACTAATTCCTTTTTATGACAATAATCTGCATCTCATAAGGAAGCAATCATCTGTGCTAGATTAGATTTTGGCAGCTGCAGTCAGAGCAAAGCGCCGCTCCAGCTGCATCCCTGTCATTACCAAACCTCTTCTCCTCCAACAGAGGCTGATGAGCGCCCTGGAGGAGAAAGAGAAGGACCTGAACAAACTGAAGAACAAAGTGGATGCTCTCCTGAAGAACAACCACCCGGCCTCAGACAAGATCGAGGTTCGTGTTGAACTGTGTGAAAGAAAAACAATGTGCAGTGATTACATTCATTTATGAATGTTAAGTCAGAGAAAGCAGGAGCCTGGCTCTTTTCCATCATTTCACTTTTTTTTCCCTCCCTCGTGTTTTCCAGGCCTATCAGGACACCCTGCAGACTCAGTGGAGCTGGCTGCTGCAGATAACGAAATGCATCGATGTTCATCTGAAGGAAAACGCAGCTTATAGCCAGGTGACATCACAAAACACACAACTGGGAAGCTTTACAACTTTTTTTTTTTTTTTTTTTTTGGCCCATAACCTCACTCACTGGGTTTCTCTTCGCTGTTAAACTCCATGATGCAGGCTACATCCACACTGCAGCATTTTAGTTATTGAACGACTCGTTTGCCAGATGTGTGACTACTATCTGCACTATTCAAGCTCCTGAAAAAGAGACTTTTGAAAACACAGCTGACTCTATTTTACTTTGCAGCTGCATGAATCAAATTTTGCATTTTGGCGCTACAACTACAGTAATAGATTTTTTGTGCAACTCATCACCTGCAGAGTTGACAGTCTTCTTCCTGTTAATGTCCACTGGTCATTTCCAGTTGTGATAGTATGAAAAGAGCTCATGAGCTACATTTAAGAGACTTATTCAGTGTATGATGTGTAGCTGCTGCAGCGTCTTTGAGGGAGGAACAGACGGAGGCTGTGGCTCTGTCAGTGATGCAGACGAGACAACATGCTGACATTTTAAATGGCTCCAGCTGGTCAATAATATCTAACTTTAAACCATCATCATATTAACACTCCTGCATGTTTTTTGTTATAGTTCTTCAAAGAGGCCAATGACACGTACAGCGCTCTGCAGAAGGAACACGAGGGCGTCCGTAAGAAGTTCACCTGTGACAAGAACACGTCCCTGGATAATCTCCTGGACCTGCTCAAGGGCCTGGAGGTAAGTGTGATGACTCGTGACCTTCTGCCCCTTAGCGCTGTAAAACTAAATGACTGCTCCGCCAATGGATTAGTCAGCTCATGTTACTGCTAATGATAATTGGCCTGCGGATAATTGATCACTTCACTTCATGCAGAATGAGCTGTGATAATGTCACCAGAGAGTTCACACACAGCTCGATATGTAACAAGCAGGAACAGAGCATTTATTTGAATTCACGCAGATACTTGATACTACTGGAATTTTTTGTATTATCATTACGTTAAATATCCAACCTTGGAGACTAAAGTCAGCTCTTACGTTTTGCTCAGTTGTATTTTTTCATTATTTTCTAGTATCTTCTGCCTTTTTCATTCATATTGTTTTAATGTTTATTGGATTATTCCACATATTCCTTCTTTTTTTCTATTTAAAGAGCCACAGAACGGCTACAGTTTGATAATATGTTTTGGCCCTTTTGCATTTTGCATTAGTATTATATCATTTTTAAATGATGTATTGCACTCAAATTATGTAGCACAGTATTGAACCTATGTCTAGGTTGCTTCCTTTGCACTTGTAGCGTATATTCTATTGTTTTAGACCTATCTATCTATCTATCTATCTATCTATCTATCTATCTATCTATCTATCTATCTATCTATCTATCTATCTATCTATCTATCTATCTATCTATCTATCTATCTATCTAATGTTATTTTGTCTTTATGCATCTCCAGAGGGAGAAGGAGAAGATTATGGAACACAAGAGGCAGGTTCAGCATCTGGTCAACAAGTCAAGGAGCATCGTGAGACTGAAACCCAGAAACCCGGAGGAGAAGAGCAGCAGCAGCCCCGTCATCGTCAAGGCTCTGTGTGACTTCAAACAGGACCAGGTGAGTTGTTTTATACTAATGCTCACGAGTTCACAAGGGATTTATCTGCAGGAAGTTATTGTCCCGTCTCAAACTCAAACATTTTTTTTGTGCGCTACAGAAAGTGATCTGTAAGGGCAACGAGGCCATCCTGAAGGACAACGGCCAGCGCAGTAAGTGGGAGGTGACTGGCCCCGGAGGACTTGATATGCTGGTGCCATCTGTGTGTCTGATCATACCGCCACCCAACCCGCTCAGCATCAGCCTCGCCAACAAGTAAGAGCTGTTTGTTCAGGAGGAAGAAGGAGATAAAACTCCGGGAACAGTCAGTTCTTGGCTGAAAAAAAAGAAAATATCTGTGCCGTGATTAAAGGTTTTTTAATTGTGTCCGAAGGAACGAGCAGTACTACGAGGCCATCCTGACCATCTGGAACCAGCTCTACATCAACGTGAAGAGCCTCATCGCCTGGCAGTACTGTCTCCTGGACATCAACCACATCAACTCCCTCACCGTCTCTATGGTGAGTAATCAGCTACCTGACTATCTGAAAAAAAAAATTATTTAACATCATTTAGAACGGCTCTTAAAACAGGGTATCCGCGGGGTAAGTATTAAAAGGTGATAAATCAATTTTGGGAAAATTAAGACCCTTAAAAAGTATTAAAAAGTCTTTTCATGACTTTATAAAGTCTTAAATTTTGAAGGTATTTTTTTCCTGAATTAGCTGTCCAGACGTTTGAGTCCTAAAAAACACTGTGAAAGTGTGTGAATTTATTTGTTGTATTAATAAACAAAGATGAACCGTAAAACTGTTACCTTAAAAGTGTCACTGATGTAAATGGTTACAGCTTGAAGTGGCGGTGAGGTATTGAAAAATATTGAGAAGGTCTTGAAAAAGTCTTCAAAAGGTATTAAAATTAACTTAAAGATTCCTGTATATACCCTGTAAAAAGTACCTCGTCAGTCAAACCATGTACCATGTTTATTTATTGTCATGTTTTTTTTTTCTTCTCATTATTACATTTATCATTATTGTTTTGCATTATTCATTCTTGTATTTTTTTTCCTTTTTTCCCTATATTCACTGTATAATCACTAACTTTTTTCTACTTATTTTTCGTTATCATCTTATCAATTAATTATTCCTTATTTTCTTGTCTTTACTTGTAACAAATTTGGTTTTTGAATAGATGATATGATATGAAAAAAAACAAATCTCTGTTGTCTAAGAGATGAGTCCATTCATGCAATATGTGAATCTGCCAAATCGATAAAAGCAGACCGTGGAAGCAGTGAAGCAGTCGCACATCTCAGAAGGTCTGAGGTCATCATGCCCCATGGACATAAACAGAGTCCCGTCTGAATTAGCAGTGCAACATTCAAGACAAATAATGTCAACTTCTATATACTATGTTACATAAAAGGCAGAATCAAAAGTTCACTGGAAAATAAATCCCATACAGATACATAAATATTATGTTCAAATAGATGCTGTTTTACTTCCTGCATGTAGCAGTTAGATTCTTATGTTGTTTTCACCTCAGTCTAACATGATCTGTGTGTGTGTGTGTTCAGCTGTCCAACATGCGTCCTGAAGAGTATCGCCAGCTCATCAAGAACATGGAGGCTCACTACGACGAGTTCAAGATGGTCTCCCACGGCTCCCAGATGTTTGCTGACGAGGACAAGAGGAGCATCGAGAACCAGTTCAGCGGGGCGCAGAACCACTATGAAGAGCTGGTGGTGCAGCTGCCTGCTTACAGTCAGTATTACACTAAACAACGTTGAATTACATCAGAAATATTTGTTTAGAATTTCCTTTTGACGATTTCTAACATATTCTTGCGTCTCTCCCTCAGTTGGTCAGATGAGACAAATGGAACAGCAGCAGATCCTTTTGGTTCAGCAGCAGGAACAGCAAGAGGCGGAGGTCAGGAGGCGCGAGGAAGAGCTACGGCAAACTATCGAGGTGAAGAAACAGACGGTGAAGAAAGTGCAGGCGGCCAAGAAGGAAGTAGTGGTGAAGAAGAAGGTGACGACGTCTCGCAGCCTGTTGGAGCTGCACGCGCTCAGACTCAGGCTGGAGACGGCTGAGAGTCTGCTGAGTCAGCACATCTGCCTCATCTGCCTCGGAGAAGACGGGGTGCACGAGTGTGGCGTCAGGATCATGCAGTTGGAGGTATAGTCACACACAAACACGGAAATAAAAGACAAACAGACAAGCACGTAGCGTTAAAAACAGACCTTATACCAACTACCTGCTCCCCACATTCATTCATTACTGTGTTTGTGTGCATGTTTTCTTGTAGTCCGTGCAGCATGACATAGACTCTGTGCGCCAGGACTACCTGCGTCTGAATGAGGTTATCAAGAAGGAGCTGGAGGGCATGACTGATGCAGATAAAGCCCAGTTCCTCCGCAGCGAGAGTGAAATCATCAGCCAAAGACTGAGCAGTCTGGACAGCAGCTCCTCGTCTTACCTACAGAGGTACAGCACACACACACGCACACACACACACACACACACACACACACACACACACACACACACACACACACACACACACACACACACACACACACACACACACACACACACACACACACACACACACACACACACACACACACACACACAAATCACAGCAAAGCCTCATAAATAAAACAGATTATGATTTATGGGATGTATGGGAGAGACATTGTGAGCCCTCTTTTGATTTTGGAACAACTTTCAACTTATAATAGAGTTTCAGATGTACGACGTAGTATCATCAGAGTAGGAATACACACAATGTATACAGTAACTAAAGCAAAGCAGGGGACCCAGTATTGATCCCTGTGGGACACCTCTGGCAACATTTTAATTGGATGGAGCTGAAACTACTGGAAGAAAGATATTGAATTCTTCAAAGATTTGAGTTAAAACAGCTGTGATTAAAGAAAATCAGTTGATTGAAATAGTAATTGTATTTATGTATTGTTTTAATGCATTTACAGACAGGACATAATGAACCTCCAGAGGGGGTTATAGTTGTGTTTAATAATGAGTTTACTGTAGATACATTTTGAAAGTGATTTAAGGTCAATCAAAATACTGTATATAAAGGTGATATTCTAACTGTAAGCTTAGATTTTAAAATGTTTAAGTTTTGTTTTGTGAGTTTAAGTATCCCTCATTTCACAAAACAACAAACATTTAGCTGAGCCATGTCATCTTGAAAAATAAATGTACCTCATCTCTCTCGTAATGACTTTCTCCACCTCTTTGTCTTTGTCAGGCTGCAGGCTCTAAAGGACATGCTGGAGAGTCTGGCGCGAGCAGAGGATATAGTGAAAGTTCATGAAGCGAGACTCACGGAGAAAGAGACCACTTCTCTGTCACCCAGTAAAGTGGAGGATTATATATCGACCTTGGAGGTTATTTGATTTTTTTTAACACATTTTGCATTTTCATGCACGTCTATCAAAACTAAATCAATGTGCAGTGAAGATATCAGAGTTATCACCTAATGTAGAAACTGTCCTGCTCTGATGTCTGACTGTTGTTTCCTGTGTTGTTGATGTGTAGAGTATTAAAGCAGAGCTGGAGCAGAAGGACGCTCTGGCCTCCATGGAGACAGAGCTGACCAGAGCGTGCGAGTGCAGCAGCCACGTGGGCGGGGCTTTCCACAGCTGTCACACTATGCTGTCAAAATACACAGAGCAGGTGGGAGTGCTGTCAGACCGCTGGAGACGGATCCTGGGACAGATTGACACCAGGTATGTCTCTCTGTCTCTCCCTCAGCCTGTTTATACCAAGAGCTGTGCACGTTTCACCAACACAAAGATCGGCTGCAACACCTCCTGGTGAAGAAGGTGCAGGCATGGATCTGTTATTCTGTTAATCACCCGTCCAATGTTATAAATATTTACTATTAGACTGTTGTTACACATATGCATCAGATGCAGATTGTGTCACATTTCATAAATTACTGAGTCTTGCATCACTGGCTCGTTTTCATGTATTGATCAGATTGATCTCATGTTGCAGGTTGTAACAAGCTCCAAACACTGACATTGTATTTTGGACTCAAGCAAAAAACAAATATTATTTGTAGATGGCTCTTGGATCTTGAGATGGACTTTTTATGGATTCTTGACATTTCAAAGATTCAACATTTTATTGATTGATTCAAAGAACAATGAGGAGATTTATCTGTAGTGCAGATTACTAATTTCCACTTTTTGTATCAACCCTCATCAGTTTAGAGTTATCAAAGTGTCTCTTGAAGAAATGCTGACGCTATGTTGTTCTCTTTATCTGTTGCTCAGGGTCCAGGATCTGAGGCTGTATCAGCCTCAGCTGCAGCACTACAAGATAACCAGCTCCTCCCTTTCTGATTGGATCGATGCCACGCGCAAAAAACAGGACGTCCTGCAGGCCACCAAGATCGACAGCGTCCAAGCGCTGAAGGACCATATCCTAACCCAGAAGGTCTTCTTCTTCTTAATTCACTTGCTGGCTGTGTTTAGGGTCTGTATGCATGTCTGTTAAGCAAACTGACTTTACTTTATACTGTTGTTTTTTTCAAGGCCTTGAACACAGAAATCAAAGGAAAGAGGGATGTACTGGAGAGCGTGCTGAGGGACAATGAGGCCTGTGTGATCTCCATCAAGGTAAGGAGGTCTATATGCACCACACAGATCATTTCAGTGTAATTTCCTGCTTTTACGACTGTGCATCTTTACAGGACTATGAAACGGACCTCGCCGCTTACACATCTGGATTAGAGACTTTGCTCAACATCCCCATCAAGAGGACAATGCTGAGGTCCCCCTCGATGGATCTAAACCAGGAGGTAGCTGCATTCCAGTTGAAGGAGGAGTAGGAGGGTTTGGAGGAAAACTCAGCGCCTTTTATTAATATATATCCATGATATTCACATGAGATGATTCATGAATTAATCCTTGAGTTTGCTCTATCTTTGCTTCAGGCTATTGATCTACAGACCCGCTACATGGAGCTGTTAACCATGTCTGGAGACTACTACAAATTCCTGGGAGATTTGCTCATAAGAATGGAGGAGCTCAAGGTACGCTTCTTCTTCTTTTTTATGTTGAATGACAAATGAGTTTGCACTTTTATTATTAATTGTAATGACTATTCTACTTTATTAGGATGATTTCATGAAGAGGTCAAACCCAGTTAATTATGGATTAATGTACAATTTGGTGAAGTGATGTGTTTTAATGACATGTCAAGATGTACTTGATTCCTGAAACTACCTCTTGGTTTGTCCCGCTCCCAGATTTGTAAGACCAGGATCGACCTGTTGGAGGAGGAACTTCGCCAGCTAAGAGAAGAAAACGGAGACCATAGCGCAAAGAACAAAGCTCTGGAAGATGCTCTGGCCCGCTTACGGCTGGAGCTGTCCCAGGCCAACGAACAGCTGGTGTTAACAGAGGAGGTGAAGTGCAACACGGCGATCCAGTGCAACACCACCCAGGCAAGCCTGGACAGTACTCAGGGCCAGCTGTCAGACCTCAACGACCAAGTGGCACGACTCACCTACCTGCTTGAGGAGGAAAAGAGGAAGAAGAGGCTGGCGGAGGAGCGCTACACTCAGCAGCAGGAGGAGTATGAATCTGTGCTGGGTAGGAGGCAGAAGGAGCTGGAGACGGTCAGCTGGGCCAAGGTGGAGGTGGAGAAGACTCTGGCCACTAAGGAACACGAGCTGGAGATGCTGCGGCGGCAGCTGGATGACGCATCGGCGAGAATTAAGGAGCTGCAGAGGGAGATTTCAAAGGTAAGGAGCCAATGCAGTACGGAGATCAATGAAATAAAGCTGAGCTACGAATCCCAGATCCACGTGAGTCGCACAGACGCCCAGAGACTGGCGGCCCAGAGGGAGGACGATATGGCTGAGCTCCAGCTGCAGTTTGACAGGATGGAGTCAGAGAGGAGGGATTTGGAGGAGGAGCTGAGGAGGCTCAGGTTGTCTATCAGCCAGGTTGAGGAGCAAAAACAGAGGGCAGAGGAGGAAGCTCACAGTCAGCGTGCTGTCATCACAGAGGAAGGGCGCAGGAGGAGAGAGCTGGAGAGTCAGGTGGAGGTGCTGATCAGGCAGAGAGACCAGGGAGACCAGGAGAGCAGCAGGTATAGAGAGGAATTGTCTGAGGCCTTGAAGGAGCTGCAGGAGAAGAACGAACGGCTGGTCTACTTCACGCACAGTCTGGAGGAGGAAACCCGCAGGAGGAAAACCACAGAGGAAGGACAGGCTGTGTTGGAGCAGACTGTGGCTAAGCTGAAGGTGAAGCTGACTAATTCGTCCATGGCTGCGACCCAGCTGAGGGACTGTGAGGAGGAGCTTGAGAAGACACGTTTAGACTTGGAGAGGCAGACCAAGGAGCGAAGCAGATTAGAGCAAAACGTTAGCAGGTTACAGGGACGCATCAAAGACATCCAGGCTGTGAGAGACGAGAGGGAGGGCCAGGTGGAGAGGCTGAGGCAGGCTAACCAAGAGGAGGTGGCCAGAAGAAGGAAGTTAGAGATGGAGCTGGAGAAGTCTACCAAGACCATCACAGAGTACAAGAGCACCATCTCTACACTTCATCAGAGCTTGGAGCAAACCAGCATGTCAGGAAAGAGAGATGAAGGGGAGCGCCTTAAGTTGCAGGAGGAGCTGGAGAGAAGTTTGAGACTAAACAAAACCTCTGCAGAAAACACAACGAAGCTAAGCGCAGAGCTAAAGGCTCTGCAGAAGCTACTGCTGGAGGAGCAGGCCCGGGTCAAAGAGGCCAACCTCAGGAATGAGAGTCTTCAAAAAACTATGGAGGAGAAGAGTAAAGTACTGAATGAGAACGCCACTGAGCTTGACAGACTGAAGGTGTTGACAGAAACCCAGACCAGAGAGAGGCTTAAGCTGGAGGAGGTGTTGAGAATGTCAAAGCAACAACACGAGGAACTGTTGAAGTCCAAGCAGGAAGCCGATGATGAGCTCTCCTCCCAGATAACGGCCCTGCAGCTGCAGCTAGAGACCACTGAGCGCAGCAATGTAGAGTACCACGACCTGGTGTCAGAGCTCTCCTATGAGAGGGAAAAACTCAAGCGGGAGGCTGAAAGAATACAAAAGCAGGCCACCGAGGTACATGGAAGTTTGCCACTGGACTGTTCTCCGTCTTTCAAATCAGAGTCCTATCCAGTCCAGTCTCTGTCTGTAGCCAAACTTTTGCTTGCATGTTGTAGATGTCCTGTAGATGCATCACTTTGTAGCTCTGATTCAAACACATACAGCTGCAGTATGTGTTTGAAAAAAGTTGCATGGAAGCATGCAATCATCTGTGCCCCTCCAGCTTCCCTCAAATCCTCAACCCTCTGTCTCCCTTTATGCCCATGTTGAGCAAAGATGTGTGCATGCTTTCGCCTTTGCTTGTTTTTCCTCCCAGAATAATCAACATCGTCAACGATCCGGTCTTCTACTGTTTGAATGTTGCTACATCTCAATGGAAACATTCTGCAAATTAGTAAAAGCACTAATTTGAAGTACCACCTTTTGTCATTTGACTCCTGTCTTATCTCTTTGTGCCGGATGTAACTATTCCAAGATTATGACTATTTTTTTCCTTTAACAATCAACCACTAATAGAGTTTGTGATAAGTGTGCTTTCCATCTCTGGTGATTATATGAATGTGTGCTGTGATGTGAAATGCAAAAACATTTTACAGTTTGTGGTACAAGATAGATAGATAGATAGATAGATAGATAGATAGATAGATAGATAGATAGATAGATAGATAGATAGATGGGAGGGGGGGCAAGAGGAGGGGGGAGGAGAAAAAAAACATATATATATATCATAAGTGTGTATTTCCATGAAAACTGACCTTTTTTTTCTCTGCTTTTCCCCCTTCTCTTTTCCTGCAGATAACATCCACGCTGCAGTCCACTCAGTCCCAGTACAATGAGATTGTAGAGGAGAGAGATACTCTGTTGCTGAAATTGAAATTGTCAGCAAAGGATAAAGATCGCCTCCAAACATTGGAGGACGAACTCAGTCGCATTAAACTGTCCCTGGATACAGAGCTTCGCAACAAACTACGTCTGCAGGAGGAGATTGACAGGATAAAGAAGGATGTGAATTACTGGAAGGACCAGTATGAAAGTCAGCAGAGCCTGATTAAGGAAGGTGACGCAGACAAGGAGCGTCTGGAGAGGGAAAGGAACACGTTGAAGAGTGAGATAGAGAGACTGACGAGGCAACTCAAGGAGCTCGATGAGACATATAAAGTCAGGCTGGCGACCGTCCAGAAAGAGCTGCAGGATATGACCAGTGTCAGAAAAACCGTGGAGTCTGAGCTGAAAAGTCTTCGAGAGCCCCCACCTTTGGATGCATCCAATGTCATTTTTGATGGAGTTCGCAAACCAGTCTCAGCAGATCAGTTGCTTGAGTGTGACGTATTGGACAAACCAACATTCGCCCAGCTTGCAAAGGGACAAAGAAGTGTCCCTGAAGTGTCTGCTGACAAAAAAGTCAATCTAAAAGGAACAGGCCCAATTGCTGGTGTGGTAGTTGAAAGTCCAAGAGGCCCAGGGTCAACATCTGAATTCTTGTGCAAATTGTCTTTAACTGAAGCCAAGAAGGAGAAGCTCCTGCCACAAGACTGCGCTGACCTGCTACTGGATGCTCAGGCTGCCACAGGCCACATCATTGATCCCAGAACCAATCAGAAGTTGACAGTTCCAGAGGCATATGGTCAAGGTGTAATTAATTTGCAGGACAAAGAGAGGTTGCTGGCGGCAGAGGCTGCAGCTGTAGGATATACGAGTCGTAGCTCAACCAAACCCCTGTCAGCGTTCCAGGCCATGAAGAAGGGACTGATTGACAAGAACACAACACTGCGTCTGCTACAAGCCCAGGAGTCTGTTGGAGGTATTCTGGATCCTGCATTCAGTGTGTTCCTTCCCAAAGACACCGCCATTGAGCGTGATCTAATCGATGATGACATATATCGTGCTCTGAACAAGAAGCCTGAGCTCTACATGGACCCAGAAAGTGAGCAGGGTGCAACTTATATGTCACTGAAGAGGAGATGTAAGGTTGAGCTAAACACAGGCCTTCTGCTTCTTCCGGTCTCTAAGAAGATGGACCCATCCCAACTCGTCTTTGAAGGTGTTCGCAAGCCTGTCACAGCACAGCAGCTGCTTGATTGTGGGGTTCTGGACAAAGCAACATTCGACGACCTAATAAGTGGTGAGAAGACAGTCCCAGACGTGTCTGTTGACAAGAAGGTCTTTCTTAAGGGGACTGGGTCAATTGCTGGTGTTGCACCTGGAGCTTCAACTAAAATGTCCTTCACAGAGGCAAAGAAACAAAAGATCATACCTTCTGACGCAGCTGACCTGCTACTGGATGCTCAGGCTGCCACAGGACACATCATTGACCCCAGAACCAATCAGAAGTTGACAGTTGAAGAGGCGTGTGGTCAAGGTGTAATTAGTTTGCAGGACAAAGATAGGTTGCTGGCGGCAGAGGCTGCAGCTGTAGGATATACGAGTCGTAGCTCAACCAAACCCCTGTCAGCGTTCCAGGCCATGAAGAAGGGACTGATTGACAAGAACACAGCACTGCGTCTTCTACAAGCCCAGGAGTCTGCTGGGGGTATTTTAGATCCCATACTCAGTGTGTTCCTTCCCAAAGACACCGCCATTGAGCGTGATCTAATTGATGATAACATGTATCGTACGCTGAACAAGAAGCCAGAGCTCTACAAGGACCCAGAAAATGGGAAGGATGCAACTTATATGTCACTGAAGACGAGAAGTGAGGTTGAGATAAACACAGGCCTTCTGCTTCTTCCGGTCTCTGAGAAGATGGACCCATCCCAACTTGTCTTTGATGGTGTTCGCAAGCCTGTCACAGCACAGCAGCTGCTTGATTGCGGGGTCCTGGACAAAGCAACGTTTGACGACCTAGTAAGTGGTGCGAAAACTGTCCCAGACGTGTCTGTTGACAAGAAGGTCTTTCTTAAGGGGACTGGGTCAATTGCTGGTGTTGCACCTGGAGCTTCAACTAAAATGTCCTTCACAGAGGCAAAGAAACAAAAGATCATACCTTCTGATGCAGCTGACCTGCTACTGGATGCTCAGGCTGCCACAGGACACATCATTGACCCCAGAACCAATCAGAAGTTGACAGTTGAAGAGGCGTGTGGTCAAGGTGTAATTAATTTGCAGGACAAAGAGAGGTTGCTGGCGGCAGAGGCTGCAGCTGTAGGATATACGAGTCGTAGCTCAACCAAACCCCTGTCAGCGTTCCAGGCCATGAAGAAGGGACTGATTGACAAGAACACAGCACTGCGTCTTCTACAAGCCCAGGAGTCTGCTGGGGGTATTTTAGATCCCACACTCAGTGTGTTCCTTCCCAAAGACACCGCCATTGAGCGTGATCTAATTGATGATGACATGTATCGTACACTGAGCAAGAAGCCTGAGCTCTACAAGGACCCAGAAAATGGGAAGGATGCAACTTATATGTCACTTAAGACGAGAAGTGAGGTTGAGCTAAACACAGGCCTTCTGCTTCTTCCGGTCTCTGAGAAGATGGACCCATCCCAACTTGTCTTTGATGGTGTTCGCAAGCCTGTCACAGCACAGCAGCTGCTTGATTGTGGGGTCCTGGACAAAGCAACGTTTGACGACCTCAGAAGTGGTGAGAAGACGGTCCCAGACGTGTCTGTTGACAAGAAGGTCTTTCTTAAGGGGACTGGGTCAATTGCTGGTGTTGCACCTGGAGCTTCAACTAAAATGTCCTTCACAGAGGCAAAGAAACAAAAGATCATACTTTCTGATGCAGCTGATTTGCTACTGGATGCTCAGGCTGCCACAGGACACATCATTGACCCCAGAACCAATCAGAAGTTGACAGTTGAAGAGGCGTGTGGTCAAGGTGTAATTAGTTTGCAGGACAAAGATAGGTTGCTGGCGGCAGAGGCTGCAGCTGTAGGATATACGAGTCGTAGCTCAACCAAACCCCTGTCAGCGTTCCAGGCCATGAAGAAGGGACTGATTGACAAGAACACAGCACTGCGTCTTCTACAAGCCCAGGAGTCTGCTGGGGGTATTTTAGATCCCATACTCAGTGTGTTCCTTCCCAAAGACACCGCGATTGAGCGTGATCTAATTGATGATGACATGTATCGTACACTGAGCAAGAAGCCTGAGCTCTACAAGGACCCAAAAAATGGGAAGGATGCAACTTATATGTCACTGAAGACAAGAAGTGAGGTTGAGCTAAACACAGGCCTTCTGCTTCTTCCGGTCTCTGAGAAGATGGACCCATCCCAACTTGTCTTTGATGGTGTTCGCAAGCCTGTCACAGCACAGCAGCTGCTTGATTGTGGGGTCCTGGACAAAGCAACGTTTGACGACCTCAGAAGTGGTGAGAAAACCGTCCCAGAAGTGTCTGTTGACAAGAAGGTCTTTCTTAAGGGGACTGGGTCAATTGCTGGTGTTGCACCTGGAGCTTCAACTAAAATGTCCTTCACAGAGGCAAAGAAACAAAAGATCATACTTTCTGATGCAGCTGACCTGCTACTGGATGCTCAGGCTGCCACAGGACACATCATTGACCCCAGAACCAATCAGAAGTTGACAGTTGAAGAGGCGTGTGGTCAAGGTGTAATTAGTTTGCAGGACAAAGATAGGTTGCTGGCGGCAGAGGCTGCAGCTGTAGGATATACGAGTCGTAGCTCAACCAAACCCCTGTCAGCGTTCCAGGCCATGAAGAAGGGACTGATTGACAAGAACACAGCACTGCGTCTTCTACAAGCCCAGGAGTCTGCTGGGGGTATTTTAGATCCCATACTCAGTGTGTTCCTTCCCAAAGACACCGCGATTGAGCGTGATCTAATTGATGATGACATGTATCGTACACTGAGCAAGAAGCCTGAGCTCTACAAGGACCCAAAAAATGGGAAGGATGCAACTTATATGTCACTGAAGACAAGAAGTGAGGTTGAGCTAAACACAGGCCTTCTGCTTCTTCCGGTCTCTGAGAAGATGGACCCATCCCAACTTGTCTTTGATGGTGTTCGCAAGCCTGTCACAGCACAGCAGCTGCTTGATTGTGGGGTCCTGGACAAAGCAACGTTTGACGACCTCAGAAGTGGTGAGAAGACCGTCCCAGAAGTGTCTGTTGACAAGAAGGTCTTTCTTAAGGGGACTGGGTCAATTGCTGGTGTTGCACCTGGAGCGTCAACTAAAATGTCCTTCACAGAGGCAAAGAAACAAAAGATCATACTTTCTGATGCAGCTGACCTGCTACTGGATGCTCAGGCTGCCACAGGACACATCATTGACCCCAGAACCAATCAGAAGTTGACAGTTGAAGAGGCATATGGTCAAGGTGTAATTAGTTTGCAGGACAAAGAGAGGTTGTTGGCAGCAGAGGCTGCAGCTGTAGGATATACGAGTCGTAGCTCATCCAAACCCCTGTCAGCGTTCCAGGCCATGAAGAAGGGACTGATTGACAAGAACACAGCACTGCGTCTTCTACAAGCCCAGGAGTCTGCTGGGGGTATTTTAGATCCCACACTCAGTGTGTTCCTTCCCAAAGACACCGCCATTGAGCGTGATCTAATTGATGATGACATGTATCGTACACTGAGCAAGAAGCCTGAGCTCTACAAGGACCCAGAAAATGGGAAGGGTGCAACTTATATGTCACTGAAGACGAGATGTGCGGTTGAGCTAAACACAGGCCTTCTGCTTCTTCCGGTCTCTGAGAAGATGGACCCATCCCAACTCATCTTTGATGGTGTTCGCAAGCCTGTCACAGCACAGCAGCTGCTTGATTGTGGGGTCCTGGACAAAGCAACGTTTGACGACCTCAGAAGTGGTGAGAAAACGGTCCCAGACGTGTCTGTTGACAAGAAGGTCTTTCTTAAGGGGACTGGGTCAGTTGCTGGTGTTGCAGCTGGAGCTTCAACTAAAATGTCCTTCACAGAGGCAAAGAAACAGAAGATCATACCTTCTGATGCAGCTGACCTGCTACTGGATGCTCAGGCTGCCACAGGACACATCATTGACCCCAGAACCAATCAGAAGTTGACAGTTGTAGAGGCATACGGTCAAGGTGTAATTAATTTGCAGGACAAAGATAGGTTGCTGGCGGCAGAGGCTGCAGCTGTAGGATATACGAGTCGTAGCTCAACCAAACCCCTGTCAGCGTTCCAGGCCATGAAGAAGGGACTGATTGACAAGAACACAGCACTGCGTCTTCTACAAGCCCAGGAGTCTGCTGGGGGTATTTTAGATCCCACACTCAGTGTGTTCCTTCCCAAAGACACCGCCATTGAGCGTGATCTAATTGATGATGACATGTATCGTACACTGAGCAAGAAGCCTGAGCTCTACAAGGACCCAGAAAATGGGAAGGGTGCAACTTATATGTCACTGAAGACGAGATGTGCGGTTGAGCTAAACACAGGCCTTCTGCTTCTTCCGGTCTCTGAGAAGATGGACCCATCCCAACTTGTCTTTGATGGTGTTCGCAAGCCTGTCACAGCACAGCAGCTGCTTGATTGCGGGGTCCTGGACAAAGCAACGTTTGACGACCTAGTAAGTGGTGCGAAAACTGTCCCAGACGTGTCTGTTGACAAGAAGGTCTTCCTTAAGGGGACTGGGTCAGTTGCTGGTGTTGCAGCTGGAGCTTCAACTAAAATGTCCTTCACAGAGGCAAAGAAACAGAAGATCATACCTTCTGATGCAGCTGACATGCTACTGGATGCTCAGGCTGCCACAGGACACATCATTGACCCCAGAACCAATCAGAAGCTGACAGTTGTAGAGGCATATGGTCAAGGTGTAATTAATTTGCAGGACAAAGATAGGTTGCTGGCGGCAGAGGCTGCAGCTGTAGGATATACGAGTCGTAGCTCAACCAAACCCCTGTCAGCGTTCCAGGCCATGAAGAAGGGACTGATTGACAAGAACACAGCACTGCGTCTTCTACAAGCCCAGGAGTCTGCTGGGGGTATTTTAGATCCCACACTCAGTGTGTTCCTTCCCAAAGACACCGCCATTGAGCGTGATCTAATTGATGATGACATGTATCGTACACTGAGCAAGAAGCCTGAGCTCTACAAGGACCCAGAAAATGGGAAGGGTGCAACTTATATGTCACTGAAGACGAGATGTGAGGTTGAGCTAAACACAGGCCTTCTGCTTCTTCCGGTCTCTGAGAAGATGGACCCATCCCAACTTATCTTTGATGGTGTTCGCAAGCCTGTCACAGCACAGCAGCTGCTTGATTGCGGGGTCCTGGACAAAGCAACGTTTGACGACCTAGTAAGTGGTGCGAAAACTGTCCCAGACGTGTATGTTGACAAGAAGGTCTTCCTTAAGGGGACCGGGTCAGTTGCTGGTGTTGCAGCTGGACCTTCAGGCAAAATGTCCTTTACAGAGGCAAAGAAACAGAAGATCATGCCTTCTGACGCAGCTGACCTGCTACTGGATGCTCAGGCAGCTACAGGCCACATCATTGACCCCAGAACCAATCAGAAACTGACAGTACAAGAAGCATTTGACAGAGGAGTAGTGGATCAACAGGATGTATCAAAGTTGGTTGCAGCTGAGGCCGCCGCTGTAGGTTACAGAGATCCTAGTACTGGCAAGCTCCTATCAGCAAGCCAGGCCATGAGGAAGGGTATAATTGACAGGGACACAGCTCTACGTTTACTTCAGGCTCAAGAGTCTGCAGGGGGAATTTTGGACCCTATCCTTAGTGTATTTCTACCCAAAGATGTTGCTATGGATAGGGGTCTCATCGACAATGACCTGTACCGAGCCCTGAATCAGTCTCCTGAGTGCTATGAAGACCCAGACACCCAACTACCAACTACCTACGTGTCCCTGAAGAAAAAATGTAAAGTTGATCCAAGCACAGGTGTTTTGCTCCTCCCTGAACCTAAAAAGCCAGTAACTGTTCAGGGAATCAGGGACGAGGTGTCAGTCATAGATCTGATGGATGCAGACCTGCTGCAACGGTGCGATGTTGACCAACTAAGCAAGGGTAGATTGACAAAACATGACATTGAGGACAGACTGCGTCCCTATCTCAGAGATTCCACCTGTATAGCAGGAGTTTATGACGAGGCCAACGAGAAGGTGATAACCATCTACCAGGCCATGAAAGATAGTCTGTTGCGTCAAGGGACAACTCTGGAACTGCTTGAGGCCCAGGCTGCCTCAGGTTTTATAGTCGATCCCATCAACAAACTGTACCTGACTGTTAGTGATGCCTATAATAGACGACTGTTTGGGCCAGAGTTGAAAGACAACCTGCTAGCAGCAGAGAGGGCTGTGACTGGTTACAAACTGCCTGGCACAGACAAGACAGTCTCCCTCTTTCAGGCCATAGAGAGAGGTCTCGTGGAGAGGGGCCATGGTATCCGTCTACTTGAGGCCCAGATTGCCAGCGGTGGCATCATTGATCCTGAGCACAGCCACCGTATTGACGTCAATGTTGCCTACAAGAAGGGTTACCTAGATGAAAAGATGAACAGGATCTTGAACAGTCAAGGTGCTGAAACTAAGGGCTTCTTCGACCCCAACACAGAGGAAAACCTAACATATATGGAGCTCAAGAAACGTTGCATCACAGATAAAAAGACTGGCCTAATTCTTTTGTCCATTGCGGACAAGACAAAGTTAGCGTCGACTTCGAGAAAGAGGCGAGTGGTAATTGTCGACCCAGAAACTAACAAAGAGATGACAGTGCGTGAAGCATATGACAAAGGGTATATTGACTATGACACCTTTGTGGAGCTGTCCCAGCAGGAGTGTGAGTGGGAGGAGATCACTATCACGCATCCAGATGGCTCTGTGCAGTTTATTATCAACGATAAGAAGACAGGAAGAGAGTATGACATCACTGACCTCCTTGCAAAGAGATTAATTAATCAGTCGGATCTAGATCGGTACCGTTCACGTGCTATCACGCTGAATGACTTTGCAGATCTCATCACTAAAAAGACCCGGCATCTTGGAGCATTATCAATGTCATCAACCCCAAAGCCATCGGCAGCCTCAGCTGCATCCTCAGTGACATCAACATTGTCGTCATCATCAGTCTCAAGTCAGTCACAAAGATCCTCGTCACCCACTCTAACCAAGATGACAACAACAAGAACCACCTTCACAGAGCGAAGCAGCACATTCAGCAGTAGTAGTTCTCAAGACTCCACTGACGCCTTTAAGCACGCATCCAGCCTGTCTGTCTCGCTAGCCTCCCCTATTGAGGCTGTGGGTGAACAGGAACCCGTGGGTGCCATCTTTGACACAGAGACTTTGGAGAAGATAACCGTCACAGAGGCTCTGAATTGTGGTCTGCTGGACTCCATCACTGCCCAGAGACTTCTGGAGGCCCAAGCCTCAACAGGAGGAATCGTCAATCCCGCTAATGGCCGTAGGCTCGGCATCAAAGAGGCCTCCCGCCTGGGCATAATAACTGATGACATGTCCTCCAAGCTGAAGTCTGCACAGAAAGCCTTTATGGGCTTTGAGGATGTAAAACTCAGGAGGAAGATGTCTCTTGCTGAGGCCATGAAGGAGATGTGGGTGCCATATGAGGCAGGGCACAGGTTCATGGAGTTTCAGTACGTAACAGGGGGGCTTCATGACCCAGCAGTGGGCTGTAGAAGATCAATTGAAGATGCTTTGAAACTGGGCTGGCTGGATGGGAGAACAGCCCAGAAGCTCCAGGACGTAAGAAACCACACAAAGAATCTGACCTGTCCCAAGACCAAGCTCAAGATCTCTTACAAGGAGGCTCTGGATAATTCCATGGTGGAGGAAAGCACTGGGGTGAGGATGCTCCAGGCATCGTCTATGTCTTCCAGAGGGATCAGCAGTCCATACAATATCGCCTCTGCTCCAGGATCCACCACAGGCTCCAGGAGTGGCTCCCGAAGAAGCTCCCGTAGGGGCAGTCTGGACCTAGGCTCCCCTATGTCACGCTATGGTCATACTATCTTCAACTAGCTTCACACTACTGTAGCTTGTCTCATGCACAAATCAGGTCCTGTACATGCATTCTTGCAAATGGGTCTGATATTTCTTTGAGTATTTCCACTATAAAACAAATGTGTGCCTTGTTTATGAGAAGAAAATGCAAAAATTCAAGGTTTACCATTTTAAATCTCAAGGTTTTTTTGCAAAATTTTAGGTTTTAGGTTTGGTGTTTTTATGCTTTTAAAATGCTTGTTGAATTGATCATGAGAATGAACACTACCAAGATACAGTATGCTTTGTTAATGGATTTAAGTATTAATGGATGTCATCTGAAGGTATTTGGATTGAAAATGAAACATATGTTAATACAATGGTTGATGACCCTAAAATCAGTGGGGGGGAAAAAAGATGGCCAAATTATTGCATAGATATATTTTAAATACATATTTTTAATATCTTCAAAGAATGTATTTTCTTTTTACATTTTGCATTGGTAAATGCAGGGGTGGTATACAAAACAAAAACCTGTCTCAATCAAATGAGCACCTGTTGGATCAGCAGGAGCCATGCACTGCTTCCCTACATCTTTGTGGACTGTAAGGGTGGTATGTTTACATGTATTTAACACCAGAATATCCTATGTGCCTATTATGTGCAGGGAGGGATGCATGGGTGGGTTGCATATATTTGCTTAACCACAATATTTTTATGGAATCAGTTGTTAATCATTTGCAATTTAGTGCTTCCACTTTTGTAACTGTTTCTTAGTATCTCACAATAAAAACTAACCTTTTGCTCATGTGGATTTATGACTCGTCTTATTCATGGTCAGTTTCATGCAGATTAAAAACACAGTAAGACATAATATCCTGAGTTTAGGAACACAAGATTTATTCTAGTAGTGCAACACTCATTCATGATACAGCACACTATATTAAAGTATTTCAGAAAACCACCTTTTTAAATGTCTATGACCATTTTACAACGTAATTGTTATTTATCAATATAGACATATTAATGCTACTATATAGAAAATATGGCTGCTAAAATACATTTTGATGTGCCTTGGTATGACAATAAATTGGGTTATGTAAGTTTTGTAAATAATAAATTTTGGATATATGTAGCACATGTCTCTATTTAAATGAAATTATCTAATGAATAGAGACTCTGATAACTGTTACCTGAGATTTAGTGTCTGTATTATAAACAACGCTAAAGTTATTACTAAGGTCTAGGGTGGTTGGACATGGCACCGGAAAACATCCTTCAAAATAAAAGCATATGCATGCATGCGCAATTGTACAGAGCAGATTCTCTTCCATAGAGGAAAAAAAATACTTGTTCTTCTCTAATGATAATAATAATAATAATAACTACACAGCCTTCAAAATTAGTGTAGATAAATAAAACAATTTACCATCATTATCTCCTATTTTTTATGACCCATTAAGATTTTTTTTTTTTAATTAAATAAATGATGAACGAAATCAATCAATAGAATGCTTAATTTCAGTAGGCTACTAGGGGAGCATATCCATAGATATTTATCTATTTTGTGTGAGTAGGCCTACGTATTCCTATTTTTTGATTATTTTAAAGAGACTATTTACAGATTATCATATGAGTATCAAGAGGCACCTGGGAACTGTATGACTTTACTCTGCTATGCGGCTAGTTTGATGTCGGCAGTTATCAGGTAAACATCAAATAAAAATAATAATCATTTAGACATTTTGTCTACATTTATGTCTGTAACTGTTTTCAACAACTCTTGAGGGCGAAACATTTTTGTCAATCCGCTGTATGAGTTTTTTCCTCCGGGATTTTATTTTGACACGCCGTGCACCCGGAAGTGTTTGATAATAACAACAGCTAACTGTAGCTCGCATGTAACTTAGCAATCAGCACCACCGATTTGTTTTTGGAAATGTAGCACCAGCACCTCTTCAATGGCGTCTGGCTGAACGTCAAGTCGTAGTTTTAATAGAGAAAGTCAAAGTTACAACACAGAAAGTTGCGGAAGTTTTTGTTTTTGCGTGTTTAAAATTAACTTGACGTTGTCTTGTAGGAAGCTAATCGTTAGCACCAGCTGACGAGAGGCTGGAGGAGAGGAGAGAGGCAAACACCAAGGTACTGTCAGTCCAATTCTGCTAGGACATATGTTTTATAATATAAATATGAATGCATATTGTAAGTTCTGCTTCTTACGGGGGTTTTGGAAATGATGAAACGTGCAGGTGTCGCTGTCCAGGTGTCACGATGGCTGACGACCCTCAGAGAAACTTCCGCTCTGCGTATTATGAGAAGGTGGGCTTCAGGGGAGTGGAGGAGAAGAAATCACTGGAAATACTGCTCAAGGATCATCCTCTGGGTGGGTAACAGACAGTTCATACACAATAACAGTCTGGTGTTACTGAGGTGACACTGGTGGTTACTGAAGAATATTTACAGTCATTTTCATGCAGTGACAGCATCATATTTGGTATTTGAGCTGGTTTGAAGATGACACATTGAGCTTTAAGAGAACTGGGATGGACATTATTACATTTTTCTGACATATAAATTGTCAAAATGAATGAAAAAGTAACGGATGATAAAGAGGAAATCATAAGCTGCAGCCTTAAATCGCATTAAACTTCCCATTACAGTTTTACACATTACAGTTCATATATTTTCAGTTTCTTTCTTCTTAAAATGCAGACATACAGATGCTCAGGAGGACTTTCTTGAGGATTTAGATAGATGGATAGATAGATAGATAGATAGATAGATAGATAGATAGATAGATAGATAGATAGATAGATAGATATACTTTATTGATCCCAAGCTGGGAAATTATAGTGCAGCAGCAGCATTACACAAACACACAGACACACAGTGACGATAACAACATATAGTATAAGAGACTATAAAGAATAAGAATATAAACTATACATAATAAAATAGTAAAATATAAAGAACAAACTATACATAATAAAATAGCAATAGCAAATAAAATAAAATGTGATGTACAAAAGTATATACAACAACAAATTGGCAGCGTTGATTTTAGTGCAAGAAGAAAATGTGCAATGTGTGTAACTGTGTAGATAAATAAGGTGCGTAGTGACTGTAAGTTATGACCAGAGTTTTTCAGCTGTTATTATACAGTGTGATGGCATGTGGCAGGAAAGATTTCCTGTATCTGTCCCTTCGACAGCGGAGCTGAAGCAGCCTGTGTGAGAAGGTGCTCCGCTGTCTGACCACTGTGTGATGGAGAGGGTGATGGTCATTGTCCATGATGGAGAACAGTTTATTCAGTGTCCTCTGTTGTTATCTTATTCTATTTACATAGACATTTAGACACAGTATCACTGCCTCATGTGTGGCACAGGAATGGAGAAGACTAACATCTCTTACAGCATTGTTTTAGCATTAAAAATGACTATTTTTTGTAGTTTTCCCAGGGTTTATCCTTTTAGAAAAACTAATTTATACATTATTGCCTCATGCTTCAGCACATGTAATTAACTTACATTGTCCTCCGATGTGATTTTTCTTCACTGACTTGTGGTTGAGTTTTGGTGAATTGAACAGACGTGTTTCTACTCTCTTACAGATCTAGAGAAGCTGAGCACCTTCAGTCAGAGGTTCCCCCTCCCCTCCATGTACAGGATCCATGTGTGGAAGGTGCTGTTAGGTAAGAAACAAGTGCAGTCTTAAGGTGCAGGAACTGCGCATATTAGGAGGACAAGATGGTTTGGGATAAATCTGCAGTAGATCATGTACAACAGTGTTTTCCTTAAAGGGATAGTTCAACATTTTGGTAAACTGGCCCATTGCCATAATCCCTATAGTCATAGCAGTAGGTTCGTTACCTTTAATTGTCGGTGCAAGCTGTTTTTAGAACGGGGGAGCAGAGCTGTGAGCTGCTCAGAGCTACGCTACAGGGGCTCATGGGATTTCTTGGTTTCCCTCATCAAACTCATCAAATACACAAACCAACAACTCCAAAATGCTCTGGTGGACAAGTTGTGACCTGCACATTCACCACGCTATGAGATAATAACAGAACGTTACCAGACAGAGTTGTTTTAGAGGTAAATTCATGCGAAACCGCTGATGCACGTTCTCATTGTGGGGCAGTTTATCAGTAAGCAGTCTCTGCATTTGCCTCGAAAACAACTCCATCTGTGCAGGTCACAACTTTCACAAACAAACCAAGAAATCCCATGAGTCTCCGTAGCGTAGCTCTGAGCAGCTCGCGGCTCTGCTCCGCCGTTCTAAAAATAGCTTGCACCGACATTTAAAGGTAACAAACCTACTGCTATGACTATAGGGATTATGGCAATGGGCCAATTTGCCAAAATGTTGAACTATCCCTTTACAATGTTATGTGCAGAGTTTAAAAATATGCAGCTATTTTGAGTGCACATGGCTACGGGGCCTTATTCTCCACAGTAATATCTGTAAAACATTTAAATGCAGAAAAAAACGCTATTTAGTGAAACCTTCCGTCTCCACAGGCATCCTGCCGCCGCACAGTGACTCTCACGCCCTGGTTGGAGGCTACAGGAAGGAGCAGTACCAGGACATCCTGGAGGCTCTGGAGGTCATGAGATACATCAACTCCTCCACACCCTCCACCCACGTCTACCTACGCATGTTCCAGCTGGAGAGCCAGGTGCTCCCACGCTGCTCCGAGACAGCAGCCCCGGTAAGAGGAACAAGTTCAGGACCGTTTTTTTTATTTTTTTTTTATAGAAAGTGGGAGCATAACATTGTGGCCTGGCTGCAGCAGTAATTTTAATTTGTCAAAGAATCGATTGTCAGATGTGGTGCTTCTTAATAACCCGTTATTGTTTCTGTGTCCCTTGGAGTGTTTTTACTTATAATGAGAGCAGAGACTGAAACCATCGCCTGAGAACAGTTGTTGTTGTAGTTTGTGTGTCTTGTGGCTGCATTTAGTCAAATCTGTATCTGTAACATCTCCCTGGTTTCAACCTCTTTGAATGCATCTATGAGCATTTTTGCTGCACATTACATAATAACTGTGTGTTTGTGTGTGTGAGAGAGATTGCAGATGTGTTTTGTTTTTAGGAGCTGGTAACAATTTGAGCTCAGTCCTCTGGTCGATGGTTATTGGTTTGGCTGCTTCTGTGGCTCGTTACTGTAATTAACGAAAGCCTCACTGTTGAAGCAGCCGCAGATATTTAACGTTCGCTCCGAGCTTTTCATTATGAGTTATTAATCATAACTGGAGCCATAAGTGGAAAATGATTGGTTACTGCTTTTAAGATTTATGTTCAAACATCACTCATTGTTATTACCACAAAAACAACTCTTTGTATTTTCACTGAAACAGAAGAAAACAGTTTATTCCATTTATTTAGCTCCAGGGAAACTACAGAGTTACAGGTAGTGGGAATGTATCAAATCAGCTTAAATATGTCTATTTATAATAACAGATAGGTGAGATTTCTGAAATGTTTCAAGTCAGAATTTGTTTTGATATCTGTCAGTCACAATCATTATTATTTTCTGCATATAAATAATAAAATAGCCGTATTTTTCTCTATTTTTATCTCTGAGTGCCACAGTTTTTATTGTGTGGATACTTAGATGGATCTCAGGGTATAACACAAATCTGTTAAGATGGTTAAATCTCAAAAATAAGTCAAAATGTGATCCGTTTGATAAATGTGATCACATTAACTCAATACGACAAGATGTTTTTTAGCTTTTGCAGGTCAGTGCTGAACATGAACTCTGTCATTTTCTTTTACAGGCTTCAGATACTTCAACACTTCCTTTACTCTCTGCTGCTATAACATGTTATGTTGTGTTTTTTTCCCCCAGGATGAAGAAAACGAGGACTTCCTGTCCATCAGCAGAGCCATGGAGGAGATCGTAGACGATCCCATCGACTGCTACTGGCTGATCAAGTGTTTCGTCAATCAGTTCCACACAAAGTTCGGAGACTCGATCCCTCATCTGGTAAAGACGTCTATTAACAACAGCGGAGAATTGAAACCTTGTGTTAAATTGTTGCTGCTTCCTATAAAAGGTTGTGTTGTTGTTTTCTGAGGCAACGGCTGCAAAACTGAGCGTTGACGTGTTTTTAATACTCACAACAGTCGCGTTATTGTTCACTGGTTCTATATTTATAAGGCCAAATGAATCCAAGTCCTTGTCCTTGGTTTTTCAGGAGTTTTACTCTACGTTAAAGTATTTCCTTTATAGCCCTGGTGTAGTTTTTTTTTTTAGTTTTGAACATGCGTCATTACGAAGAGATCATGGTGTAAATTTAGTAAATGAAATGCCAGAAGTGATGTGACAAAGTTCTCATGACTCAGGACGTTTTTTTTTGAATGTGCGTCACCATGAATAAGAACTTTGTTGTCGTCGTTGTGTGTGCAGCCGAAGAGCCTGGAACATTATCTGAGTCAGGAGGAGCCGCGGCTGCTGAACCACCTGAAGAGCACCGGGGCGCTGGCTCAGCTGCCCCACGGCCTCTGGTTCAGACGCTGCTTCGCCGGCTGCCTGCCCGAGTCCAGCCTGCAGAGGTCCGTTTACTCTCCACTGTCCTGGGAATGTGTTTTTTTGTTTTGTTTTGTAGCAGCCCAGAGATGTTATTTAACAAACTCTTTCACACTGATTCTCTCCTGGATCTGTGCTGCAGGCCAAAAAACAAAGAGTTTAGTGTTGACCCTGTAATTTATATACTTGGCTCTGACTGGGCTGTGGGTGTCATTATGTGGCCACCACACCACTGCACCACTGAGTGATAGTTTATTTCCAGATGAGTTCTGTTTGACAGCTCGTTTAGTTTAATCACACGGTTTTCACCAATGTTGTTTAAAATCCTTTTATCCAGATTCATTCATACATTTTATTGCCTCTGTTTTCCTGAGATAACTTCTGAGATCTCTGGAAAACAAATCAACAGTCTGTCTCTGCCAAACATCCTTCAGTGTAGCGATGTCAGACCAGCAGGAAAATACTCAGCAGATCTTATATCTCTTCAATCAAAGCTTGAAACAGGCTGAAACAGCTTCAGGTTTTGCTATAGACGATAAAAATTACTGTAATGAGACCTACTGTGGTGTGGTGTGATGGTAACTCAGATAGATCTCTAATCAATTATGTCATCTCTGGAAAAAAAGTTTTGTTTTCTTAAGAAAATTATCCTGTTATCTCGGGAAAGCAGACGTAATGAAATGTATCCATGTTTGTCCTCCAAGGGCTTCCATAGAAAATTACTCTTCTTACTTCTGAAGAATCAAAACAAGAACCAGCCTGTGCATATTCTCATTCATCCAGGTCATAGTATCTCAAAGGAGGTTAAATCGAAAGCAACTGGACTTAGTTATTTGTCTGGGAAGACGTTTCACCTCTCATCCAAGAGGCTTCATCAGTTCATGTAGGATCTGACCAGGCTGGGACTGGTCCAACTATCTGGTGTGGAGACTCACTATTTAACCTCTTGTGTGGGCGTTCACAAGGCTGATGATGTCACTGGTTCCCTTTTGTGCTCCAAGTGCCAACGACAGTCGATTTAACCTCCTTTGAGACAAAACAAGAACGAACGGTTGTCTCAGAGACATAGAAACCTGCAGCAGCTCTCTGCACGTTGTGCTTCACTGAGTCATGGCGGTGCCAGGAGTCAGGATGTTCTCTGGAAGCTCAGTTTACAGCGAACGGCACAACTACAGGTCTCTGCCTGAGTCCTGATGTGAGAGAGAGGGGTCAGTGAAACAGTTGATGAACCAGGAACAACTCACGACATGAAGTCCAAAGCTGCCGAGACTTAAAGGAGTGGTGTGACGGCATCTCAGTGTTGATTTCCACAGAAAAGAAAGAAACACAAAGAGCTGAATATGCAAATCAGTGTAAACACGACTCAAAGCTGGAGACTCAATCTGGCTTCTCAGTTGACCTCCACTTTGTCTCTCTCTCATGGTCCTGTTACATCATTTAGAGAAACTCTTTCTGTTTTTTTCCTTCTTTTTCAGGGTTTGGGACAAAGTGATCAGCGGCTCCTGTAAGATCCTGGTGTTTGTTGCCTTGGAGATCCTGCTGAGCTACAAGATCATATTGATGGGCATCGCTAGGTCCGAGGGCATCGTCAGGTTCTTGCGCAATGTGAGTAAATCAGAGCAAAGAACAACAGAACAACAGAGCAGCAGCAGAAATGCAGCGTGTGTGTGTGTTTATAAAAACTTCTCTGTGACCTGTTCCCTTCAGATTCCTCAGGAAAACACGGACGCCATCGTGACTAAAGCCATCGACCTGTGGCACAAGTACTGCGGCACACCGATGCACGCCGTGTAGACGCTGGAGGGGAGGTGAGAAGTTTTCCCAGAATCCCCCAGGACTTCTTATAGCTCCACCGAGACTAACAGACTGTGGCGTTCACCGTCTGTGGGGCTTTGTCTCTGCATGACTGAACTGAAAACTCATCACAGGCTTCTTTTGATTAAGCTGAAGGAACTTTGGAAGCACTTTCTGACTTTGAGCTTTCCCCCAAAGACTGAGGCAAACTGCAGAGACGGACACAAAGGAGTGAGACTGCAAGAAGACAAAGAAGCGTAAACTTATTATTTTTTTAATAAGTTTCTTTCTTTAAGAAACTGCATACATCATAGAAGACTCACAATAAATTAATACCCACATGCAGTTTTTCTGCTTTACAAAAAGAAACATTTGAAAAGTCTTGTTTACTTTCTTTGCTATGTACACGTCTTAGATTTCTGAGAATAGTTTCCTCTCAAAACATTTTAATGTACAAGCCATAGGAATATTACTGACTCTTGTACACACACACATACACACACACACTCAGTCATAACACACACACACACACACACACACACACATAACAGAGCAACAAGTTCTCCCATTAAAATGGTCAAATCTGCAAATTCATGGACCGAGTACAGACTGTAAACAATAAAAACAACTAAACGTAAGGTGGCAGGGTTTCTGTAGTTTGTACCGCACAATGAATAAAAATAATAATTAAAAAAAACAAACTTTATTTCTCAGCAGAGAGTTCGGCAACATTTTACTGTGTCTACAGATAATAATAATAATCTGTATTAAATGAAACTAGTGAATTTGGCAACTTTTTAAAAATCCCTGTAAACAAAACTGTAGGCACAGCGAGACAGTGGGTTACTGAACTCTCGACAGAAGTCGCTCTGGGATGCATTCAAGGTCACAACTTCCACAGCAATTCAAGTTGCTTTGGTTTAAATTGGAGGGGGGTGGGATTTGACGTTTGAAATCCAGGAGCTCTTGAATGCAGCCCGATCAACAGCTCATGCACCGATACGGAGAGAGAATCTGAAAATTATTGCTCAGTTGCTCAGATTGATGTGAATTGTGAACGATTTTTTGGAGATTATCATTTTCTAGTGTTACCGCCGGCTTTTAAGAAGCGTTTTGGGATGTCGATCAGGATTTCAGGACATTTTGGCTTCAGGTTGGAGCTGCCGACAACAGCACACGCTGCGGTGAATATTTTCATTCCCGTGGCTAAATGTGATGAACGGCCGTTGGGATGCCGTCGTCCGTGGAATAAAACTGTGCCAACAACACAAGTAAGGACAGAGTGAGTCCGGTTGAGAGAGAGAGAGAGAGAGAGGAGAGTGAGAACATGGTTAAAGGCAGAAAACATCCCTGTGTTTAAAAATGAAACAACAAAAAGAAAGAGAACAGTCCCGTCTTCACCTCCTGCCGTTCCCTCTCCTGGTTTAATTGGCACAGATTCTGTGTTTTGACGTCCAGAAGCTTTGTTAAAAAAAAAAAAAAGTGCTGCAAAGGAAACGTATCGCTGCCTCTTCATCATAAAAAAATGACAATTAAAAGCTTTTGAATATCAAGAAGCCTCTAAAATCTCCACCGAGGGGGGGGGGGCAGGGAGACGACAGCCCAGAGTTTAATCCATCCAACAGTTCCTGTGATGGCTCCAACTCACGTCGTGTCGAGTCCGGTCCGTCAGGCTGAGGTCGACACGAGGAGGGGAAGGGAGGGGTGGGAGTCAGGATCAGGAGGAGGGGGGGCAGGTAGCAGTCTGAACTCTTGAGTAGGAGTACAAAAAGCATGGCTGAGGTCTGACTGAGTCTTTATGGCCGATGGAACCTGCAGGAGAAAAGAGAAGAGGTGAGAAGCTGCTCAACATGCAAAAAACATCATATTGAGATTCTATGTGCTAATGTAGTGATTCCAGTGTGAGTGATTATTTCCATTTTACTTTTTCACCTCAAAAATCTCTGGGTCATGTACCAAACAAACACGTGCCTTAATGTTTTGAGGATTTGATTGATCTGCTACAAATGCGAAGAATGTTTTTACCTACACTATGGAGGCTAATGGGATTTCTTGGTTTCCCTCATCAAACTCATCAAATACACAATCCAACAACTCCAAAACACTCTGGTGGACAAGTTGTGACCTGCACATTCACCACGCTATGAGATAATAACAGAATGTTACCAGACAGAGTTGTTTTGGAGGTAAATTCAGAGACTGCTTGCCGAAAAACTGCCCCCGACGGAGAGGCGCATCAGCGGTTCTGCATGAATTTACCTCAAAAACAACTCTGTCTGGTAACGTTCTGTTATTATCTCATAGCGTGGTGAATGTGCAGGTCACAACTTGTCCACCAGAGTGTTTTGGAGTTGTTGGACTGTGTATTGATGAGGAAAACTAGGAAATCCCATGAGCCTCCGTAGCGTAGCTCTGAGCAGCTCATGGCTCTGCTCCGCCGTTCTAAAAATAGCTTGCACTGAGAATTAAAGGTACCTACTCTTAAAACTATAGGGATTACGGCAATGGGGCCAATTTGCCAAAATGTTGAACTATCCCTTTAACTGAGTTTTCAGACGAGTGGACATCAGTAATAACAGTAGTTAAAAGCAGCTGTGGCTGTGGCCCATGGATCATTAAGGTGGTGATCAGGTCGTCTCACCTGGTCAGATGGCGGCTCGACTCGTGCACTTCCATCTCTGTGCTTTTGAACTCGTTCAACTCCTTTCTGATGGCAGCCTGAGCGACACACACACACACACACACACACACACACACACACACACATTATTAACACAGAGCTCAGGGGCCTCATTTATCATTGTGGATACACCTTTTTTTACGCCATTTTCCCCTCGTTTTGTGCGTACACACTTTTCTCCGTCAAATTTGGGATCTATCAAGCCAAAACCTGACGGGGAGAAGTGCGGACATTTACACCTATTTTGACCCTGGTGTACGCCTTTTTTGAGGAACAGGAGGAATTGGCGACACCGTTGCTGAGTCAGAGAACTGCAGTGTGAGAGGGAGAGAGGAGCGGAGCGGAGTAGGCTACATTTAGAAGAGCACAGTAGGATTTTTTGAAGTAATTGTGGTAGTGGTGGGCCGTTGATGCTGGCAATCCAACCCGCTCTATAATAACACTAGGCTTTATGTTAATTGATAAACAGAGCGGATTGTGGATTTTGCTTTTTTGATTAGGCTATGTGTGACGTCCGACAAGGATCAAACCATCCAAGTTCAAAAACACATCGGCAGCAGCGCACACTGATCTGCAGCCTAGACTGTTATTATTCTGTCACCTGAGTTAACGAGGTGCACGTGTGTTTGGAGCTGACGAGAGGAGAGACAGAGTGAGACAACGCGGCCTGAGGAGGAACTGTGAAGGACTCAGCTGTAGCCTAATGGAAAATGACCTAAACCAAGTCCAGTAGAGCTGTAACTGTGTAGTGGAACGGCGTGAAAAGTAATGGTAACTATCGTCCTGCTTCCTACATTGTTTTAACATCTAGGTAAAAAAAAAAAAAAAAAAAGATTTTCTGGGATAAACGGGCAGATTACATAAGATTCTTATTCTTTCTGCTCCCTTTTGTTGAGATTTGGGAGGTTTTTGTTTTTATTGTAGCTTATTAAAATGCAAGATCATTTTTCTGACTGATTTATTGCCCGTGTATCTGCTTTCGGAGAAGCGGAGAAGTTCCGCTTCTTTCCCCCGTCCTCCGCCCGTTGTCTCCGTTGTCACTTTGTTGTCACAAAAGTTGCTGCGCCACAGAGAGCACATGGCTAATTAAATATGCACGTGCTGACCATATATAGTTGTATACAGGCGTTCCGGGGGCGGAGTAAGAGGTGTGTTCACGTGTGCACCATTCTTGAGTCCTGTGTGATTTATTGCGGAGAGTTGTGCGTACGCACAGTTTGATTGATCTGAAAAAGGTGTAAATATTTAGGGTGTACGCCATTTTCATCTTTTGGCCGTACGCAAATATTTAGTAGCAGTTTTACACCCTCTTTGATAAATGAGGCCCCAGGTCGTGTGCACAGATGCTTTAAACCCAGAGCGATGTTCAGTGGTTTATCAACCTTATCAACAGCTGTGAGCCGAGTCCACGGCTTGTCTGCCCTCCTGTCGTAGTCCTGAGCCTCGGCCACCTCCACGTAGTCGTTGAAGCGGATCAGGATCTTGGCCTCTCGCAGCTCCTCCACCGTCGGCCTCTGGCTGAGCTGCAGGAGGCAGGAGAAGAGGAGGAGGTTAAACACTGAGTCATGATTAACAAGCTGAGGGAGATCAGTCTGTGCAAATAAGATGACTAATGTCACTGCAGAAGGTCGAGTTTGTTTAGGATCCTCATCAGAGCTGGTTTATGACTCCAAAGTGTTTAGAGAAGAAAAAAAACAACCTTTCATTTCCACTTTTTATTGGATCACTGACTTTCTGGTTATAAAACTTAATGTTTCCTTCCCAGACAAGACTAGTTACACTATTCATGATTCATAATATATTGTTATTTTTTGCACAAAAAACATAATCAATCAATCAATCAATCAATCAATCAATCAATCAATCAATCAATCAATCAATCAATCAATCAATCAATCAATCAGTCAATCAGTCAAATTGTATTTATATAGCACCTTTCAAAGCAAATAAATGCCGTTCAAAGTGCTTTACATTTTAATGGTCTTACCTTGTGGAAAAATGTGACATAATGCTTTTCTTCTATGTGCAATAATTAAAAAATCTAAATACTAATGAAATACATTTTAATGACAAAATCTTTGTTTTTGAAAGACATACATTTACTGTATATGATCATTTATGTCTGAAAAAGTATTAAATCACAACATGTACTGTAGTTGTTTTTTAACACAAACACAATATGTATTTTTGATTTTAACTCATTTATCTTTTATTTACGTTTTCAGACAGAACTAGGAAACATTAGAAACCCTACAGTAATAGAGACTCTATTAAAATGTAAAAAGGACAAAATCTTCCTGAATAAAAAAGACACAGAGCAGTAGACGCTGCAGTGGTTTTAGCTTCGCTCTGTATCAATACACATAATCAAATATCATCCATTATTACTGTGGCAGCTGTTGTTTGCCAAGAACAGACGTTCCCTCAGGTCACACACACACACACACACACACACACACACACACACACACACACACACACACACACACACACACAGAGTCTTGTTTTACTATATTCATCAGGAAAAATCATTCATCATGTGATCTCAACAACACCGTCATCGTCACCTCAACCACCACAGCCGGACCCCGACGCTGACCCCGAGACCCCACGACCCCGAGACCCACAAAACTGTCGGACCCCACAAGTATAGCAGGCTACACACTCAGACACTCACACACACACACACATACACACATACAAGGAATAAGAGGATGATGTAACGGATAATACCATCATCTTTTCTAAAAGGGGGGGCTGTAATATGAGGAATGGTAGTTCGGTCACCGTGGCAACCGTGCTGCTCATATCTCCATCTCTGCTCTGATCAAAGGCCTCCTGTCCCGTCTTACCTTTTTGGACAAATGTCTCTTGATCTCCCTCTTCTCCTCCTGCTCCTCCAGATCGTTCCGAGCTGCAGGGAGAAAAAAGAAAAAAAAAGAAAAAAAAAGAAACATGATCACACACACTGAAGATTAATGTCTCTCTCTCTCTTTCTTTCTCTCCATGCAAAGAGACTTACGTTTGAGGATGTTCCTCTGCTCCAGCTCCTCCGCCGTCGGCCTTTGACTCAACCGCCTGAGAACAAAAAAAAAAAAAAACACACACACACATCTATTTCAGGAAAACTATTTTTATGATGATTTTAACATTTGTGCGTTTTCACATTGACACTCGAATCCTCTGCAGAGGTTTTACAGCTGTGGTCGACACACAAACACACACGCAGAGCTGACTGTGCACCTCATGTCGTATTTTACGAGGCTGTAATGTTGTGATTTACATCGGTGTCTGTGGAGGGTCACAGTGATTCACACGGTGATGGATGGTCGAGGGAGAGACCGAGGACCGAGCCGCTCAGAGACGACGACGACGGTTAAACATTTTGCTTTTCACAGTGACAGAGATTTACATTTCACTGGGAGAGGTATAAAAATAAAAATCAACATATTTCTAGGAGATAAAACACAATGTGATAAAGAAATAATAGATGGCGCAGAGAGAGGAAAGAGTTGTTTTTATGTGTCACTTAATGTTTGATGTATATACAGTGTGCAGCATCAAGTGGTGACAGAAAGTCAAATATTAATTACATTTTAATCAATTTTCTGCTTCAGTGTCGAGGCATTATGTTGTCCAGGTTCAAACATGGTAAAGTGAGATTGTTTTGTTCGTTAAATCTCCTCCTTCAGGGTGAGGATTTGTTGATTTTCTGTCTCCATTATCATTGAAATCTTTATCTTTTTATCTGCTGGGAAACAAAAACAAAAAATCTGACGAGTTGCACCAGGTCGTCTCTACTGTTTTATAATCTGAATTATATCAGAAAGTAAAAAGCATATTTAGAAATGTGCAACTAAGTGGGTTTTTATTTTAAGATCTTAATAGGATCAATACAGAAATAAAACATCAGGGCCTGTAAAGTCAAGTGAAACTAAAAATGATTGTACGAACGAAGCACGGTGATTAATCTGTGGAGAAAACGACTGTAATTAAAAATCATTGGCTGTGATATGAACAGTTAAGTAGAATTAGCAGCTTGTGGTTTAATGGCCCCGTCGTCCAGAGTTATAGTTACAGTGTTGAGTGATGGCCAGAAGTGTTTGGCAGAACATTATGATGTCACAGTGAAGCTGACCTTCGACCATCTGGATATAAAACATCATCGCTTCATTTTATCTTTACAAATGAAAGAGAGAGAGATGTTTTATCTAATTGATTCATTTTTTAAAGTAGTTTAAGTTTTAATTATTCTACATTGGGGGGGGATGAGACATAATGTTTGTGTATCTGCTTCCTTCACTGTCCTGCTCCTTCATCTTTAATCCCCTTCCCCTTCCCTCCTCCTCCTCCTCCATCTCCCTCCATTATGACTCATCGTCCATCATCTGCTCCTTCACAGCTCACGTGGGTTAGAGCACTGTGCAGGTGACTGGGTCTGCAGGTGGAGGAGGTGTGTGTGTGTGTGTGTGTGTGTGTGTGTGTGTGTGTGTGTGTGTGTGTGTGTGTGTGTGTGTGTGTGTGTGTGTGTGTGTGTGTGTGTGTGTGTGTGTGTGTGTGTGTATCTCACCTGGTCAGTTTGGTGGCCGTCTGTTGTCGTGACTCCAGTCTCTCCTGGTCCGACTGCAGCGGCAGGATGTTCTTCTCCTCCAGCTCCCTCTTCGATGGACGGTTACTCAGCTTGATGGCCAGAGAGTCTTTCCTTAACACCTTCATGGCCAGTGAGCCTGCAGACACACACACACACACACACACACACACACACACACACACACACACACACACACACACACACACACACACACACACACACACACACACACACACACACACACAAACACACAGATGTGTCAGTATCAAGTGTCATTTTAGATGTGCTAAGAGTTTTGTTGGGTTATTTCTGACCATTATATCTGATTCTGTTCTTTTTTGTAGTTTTTATTTCAGGTTTTAGATCCAGATTCATCTTGTCTGAAGTAACGCATCTCCACTGTCTTAAAGGGATAGTTCAACATTTCATTTTCGAGGCAAATACAGAGACTGCTTGCCGAAAAACTGCCCTCCACAGGAACACACATCAGCGGTTTTGCATGAATTTATCTCTAAAACAACTCTGTCTGGTAACGTTCTGTTATTATCTCATAGCGTGGTGAATGTGCAGGTCACAACTTGTCCACCAGAGCGTTGTGGAGTTGTTGGATTGTGTATTTGATGAGTTTGATGAGGGAAACCAAGAAATCCCATCAGCCTCCGTAGCGTAGCTCTGAGCAGCTCGCGGCTCTGCTCCACCGTTCTTAAAATAGCTTGCACCAACAATTAAAGGTAACGAACCTACTCCTAAGACTATAGCGATTATGGCAATGGGCCAGTTTGCCAAAATGTTGAACTATCCCTTCAATGTTTCAGCTGACTGTATTTGACAGGGTTGGGGGTTAGACAGACTTTCACACAGAACCAGGGTTTCTCCTCTTTAGAGAATCAGGAAGCAGAAGCCTCCTTCACCTCCCGAAAAACAAACTCAAACATCATCATTTCCTGACCAGCACTGAACTCTGAGGATTTAACGTTTATACTGTTAATAGTAGTGCTCTGTTGTGATTTGTGCATGTTCATCTGTCATCCTGCAACACCTCAAAGGAGGCGATTATTATCTTTTTTTACTGTCAAACACACTAAGCTTCTTGAAAAGTTTCACCATGTACAGTATGGTTTTTTTGTTTGCAGACATGTCACATGAAATCACAGATTATTTTTAAGGCGGAGAAATGCGAGAACAGGTGAAACAGATGCAGAAAAAAAAGGGAAAAAAATGTTAATTCATGTCACTGATGAGAGGAAGTTAATTCGTCAGGACGTTGAGTTCACCGGTGCTGATGGAGGAGAGGATCAGAGCTGAGAGAGAGATGGAAAAACACTCACATGGTTCATTTGTATTTGACTGTTTTGACTGATCTAATATAAAACTAGTCCCAGTGGTGGAGGGATATGACCTTGTAGCGGTGAATCTAGTTTTTCTTTTGCTGATTGTCTGACTTTTTCTTTTTTTTTAAACACACATTAACCCATCTGCATTTAGAAGACGTCTCTTTCCTCATACATTATTCATAATGTGTACGTTTCTGCTGCAGAGTTAAATAAATAAATACATTATATACATAATGTTTCTGAGATGAATTATTCACATCTCTCAATGCGACCTGCAGCTCTGAGCGCCACACTACACACACACACACACACACACACGAACGCACACGTGTTCATACATGTAATAGAAATGACACGTATGTATAATTTATGCATGTGTGTTATGTTACGATTAACAGCTACAGTTGGGTAAACACCTACTTGTAAACAGTGCTTCATCTTCTTCCTCGTCGTCTTCCTCTTCCTCCTCGTCCTCGTCGTCCTCTTCTTCATCTTCCTCGTCCTCGTCGTCGTCCTCCTCCTCCTCCTCTTCCTCCTGGTCCTTGTACATCCCCGGCAGGTCCTCGTAGTCCGCCTCGTTGGGGAGGTTCTCCTTGTCGTCGTCGCACTCGATCATCACCGTGGGAACGCCGTGCATCATGGAGCTGCAGGTCGGTGGGAAAGGTCAAGAGGTCAGAGGCGTGTGGTGCGTGCGCTCGCTGTAGTGTAGCGTGAGCCGAGGGTTTAGGTTGTGAAATAACAAAGAGGAGCAAAGTTTCTGTACAGAGGTTTGTAAAAAAAAAAAAAAAAAAAAAAAAACATGAAGAGAAACAAAAATCACATCAGAGAGTTTTTCAGCTGCAGGAAACGATTCCTCCACCAGCAGCCAATCACAGTGATGGATGAGGAGGCGGGACCTCGTGGAAAAGACGGGGTAGAACCCATTTACCTTCATTAGCAGGACAGATGAAAACACTTTTTCTTCCATGTGGTGTATTTCTGTCACTAACAATACTTATCTCCCATCATGCATTTCTGCAGAGGATTTACAAACAGGCAGGGGGACGATAAACGGAACAAACAGTGACTTCAAGACGCACAAAAACAAGTTTAAAGTAGAGAGAGAAGATGTGTAACAGGATGAATGCTACACACTGTTTACTTCATTGATCGATTTTAATATTAAAATTTAAATGGCAAACAAATATAAGAGTTTGCTACCGTTCTGAGTTTTATATATTTTATATTATTCTTTGTACATATTGCCACTACACACCTCTGGAATGTGCATATTATTCTTACAGATATTGTTTTCTATTGCTTTATATTTATCACCTGTGCTTTTTATTCCTCTCACTTCTGCAACACTGTAAATGTCCCCATCATGGGATGAATAAAGGCATATCTTATCTTGTCTTATATAAGTAAGAGGATCTCTTTTACTAAGTAAAATGTTGAGTTGTGCAGAAATTTACATAAATCACTGAGGTTAAATGATCAACTGCAAAAATAATGTATCACTGGTGAGCTGCTGCTTTTGAATCCTACAGGATGACAGTGTGAAGACTTCCATCAGTCACATCTCGCAGTGGTGCCACTGAACATTACAGATGTCATTACAGATGAGAAGTAAAGGTAAAACTGGTCGTGTTCTCCTGTGAGTCACAAATCAGTCAGATCAGGCCATTTAAGTTTAATATCTCACAGTCTGATCCTGTCATCACAATGATCTAGATATGAAAACAACACCCTGGTTAGAAGAAAAAAACATTTAAAGGCTGAAACAAGTGATTCATCAGATTTTCCTACATTGAAAACCATTAAAATCCATTAAAATTCAACACACTGTGAGCCTCTCACCTCTCAAACCTCTGCATGGTGAGGGCCAGGGTCTTGTTGAGCTCCTCGATGATGCGGCTGGGCGGGTGCATGGCGACGGGCAGCGTCCCGTACTGCAGCGAGTGCCCGCCCATCGAAACGTGGCCGGGGGGGGCGGGGCACTTCTGGAAGGCGAGCGAAGACGGCTCCATGCTCCCCGCAGGGACGGAGATCATGAGCTTCTTTGGAGGTAGAGGTGGAGACAACTTCCCCGACATGCACGGCAGCTTCACCGGGGCTCCGTCTGCACACAGAGGGAGGAGGACGAAACGTGAGCGTGCATAGATTTGTAAAAACACGCCTTATGTGTGTGAGAGAAAACGCACCTGTAATGTGATTGGGCAGCCTGGTGAAGGGTTTGGGCGGCAGCGCAGGAGGTTGTTTGTGTAGCGTTGGAGGTCTGGAGAGTGTCGACTCAGCGCCGTCAGACGGATACACAGTGGACTTCTTCGTGGGCGGAGCCAGGATGGATTTCTGGGCGTGGTCCTGACATGTTCCATCGGTCGGCATCTGAAACTGCAGAGAACCTGAGAAAGAAAGGGAAACAAATGAAACGGTCAGAGGCGACAGTAGCTGCGTTTACATGCAGCGTTTTCCTCAACCTGTCTGAATAGAGACGTCCTTCGGCTCCCTTCTTCTTCTTTTTTGCCGTCAATGACCAGCGTGATCGAACTCGAACGTCAGTCATGTGACCAAAGCAGCTAAACATATTTGCCTCTTTGGAAGCTGTCTTGTCAAAGCGCATCCTCGCTTTTGGTGTGAACACAGTTATGGCAGCACTTGCTGGTCCTTGAAGACAGCAGTGATACGTGTCTTTAACAACACCGGGGAAAGTCGCTAGATTGTCGCTAGTTGCTTTTGACAAAAAAAAGTCACCAGATTTAGCGAGAAAGTCGTCAAGTTGGCAACACTGCTTTGACTTTCCTATTTCCTGTTTCCTATTTCCCGTGAACGTCAATATGTGATTCCTACATATAATAACCCACTCTACCAACCAAATCCACTCTATTATATGCAGCATCAAGCTGATTATCAATCGGCGTAGACTACCTCTTTCAATCCAATCGGAAATGTAATCAGATCCGGGTGAATCAGATCAGCTAAGGTGTTTACATGAGACATTTGGAATCTGATTGACCCATTAATCTGATTATAAATAGCCAATAATTTTGGACCCATGTAAAAGCAGCTAGTCTGAGGTGAGAGGATGAGAGGGCGGCGGCGCTGCGGCTCTGGTTCCTACCTACACCCGCTGCTGCTGCTCCCTCCATCAGCTCTGCACCGTCAGACTCTGACAGGCCGGAGCCGAGCACCGGGGAGCGCCCGTTCTCCATCTTCACCTCCTCCCGCACAGCTGGAGACGAGCCGTCTGCACAGGAAGGAGAAGAAGGTGGAAAAGAGAGTTTATACTTAAGACCTGTCAAATATCGACGAGCCGGTTTGACATCTCAGATTTTATTGATCGCCTGTTTCCTGATCGCTCACCTTTCTCGTACACCTCCTTCAGGACTCCCTTCTTGATGAGCTCCTCTCGGCTCTGCCGTGTGGACATCTTCCTCTCCAGCACTGAGGGACACAGAGGACACGTCACAGTGAGGACATGGTGTGAGGACGCCTGTGTTAGTGTGAGACGCAGCGAGGACACGTCTGGCACCGAGGAACGTGTGAGGAGCAGCCGACGCTCGTTTGGACATCGACACTGTCGTTTGGGGTGTTGAACTCTGCTGCTGATGGTGGCTGCCCTTTCAAAATAAAAGCTCACTAAAGCCACATTTCAGTCGTGTATAAAAATGCCGCAATGATTTTGTATAATAGTGAGATTTGAGCTGTAACAAGATGTTTCATTTTAATTTTAAACCAATTTTAAATCAGCTCAGTGGGGCCTTTAACAGACGCAGCTGACAGGTCAACATGAAGCAAAAAAACATTGCTTTGAAATAAACAAACAAAACCTGCTCATATAAAAAACAAAACAAAGTAAAAGACGTTATAATTTAATCTAATCAATGAAATGTTTGTGTTTCATCTGCTCAGTCAAATATTTCACCAATGAAGCTCTGAATCAAACCACAACAATGATAACACACACCCTGCCTGAACGATGGCAACGGCCCAGTAACGACACATGGTGAACACAACATGAGCGCCCTGTGTGGTAAACAGTGCACAGTCAGATGTACAGTATCTGTGTGTATCTGTGTGTGTGTGTGTGTGTGTGTGTGTGTGTGTGTGTGTGTGTGTGTGTGTGTGTGTGTGTGTGTGTGTGTGTGTGTGTGTGTGTGTGTGTGTGTGGATGCAGGTTTGAGCAGAAAACGCGGGTCGTGCTGCGACAGCTGGGAGAACAGCTTGGCTGCAGGAAGCCTCTCGTCACCTCGGCTCCGTGTTCGCGTCTCTCAGCGCGAAACAGGAAGTGGAACGACTGAGCCAGCGGAGAAACAACGACAACAACAACAACAATAACAGCAACAATAAAAACAACGACAACATCTTCCCTCTCTCCGTCCGGGTCCAGCTCTGTCCTCTGACTCGCTGGTCCAGAGGCGGCGCAGTGCAACGCTGACAAATCTCCATTTAGAGCTAATTTGTTGCCGTGGTGAGCGTTAATTATCGACTCCTCCTCTGCCGTTGTTGTGTTTGTGTCTCTGATGAAGACTGTAATTAACTGCTCTTCGCCTTAATGTTCGAACAGAGTCAAATAAATCTGCCTCGTTTTCACACAGCATCTCTCTGCTCAGACTATTTCTTATTAGTTCCTTCTCTTTTTTTATGTGGCTTCAAAAATCTTTACAAACCCACAAGAATAGAAGTTTTGTGAAATGTATGATGAGCTCATAAAATCCAAAGCTGACAGGATCATTAAAGGGGACATATTATGGAAATGTCACTTTTTGAAGGCTCTTTAACATATATTTGGGTGTTTGTCTTGACTTCCGGCCCCCAAAATGTGAGAATTGACAAGAAAAATCTGTAATGTTCAGGCTCCCTATAGATGGAAATTCATGTGGTTTTACGAGCTGTTCCCTCAGTGTAACTAGATTTAGAATTTGCATAATACCACCTCTACCTAGGACCGGTAGAAGGGCGGGACAAGCAGTAGTTCATTTGCATTTAAAGGGGCAGGAACTGAAACCAGCCGTTCTGAACAGGGCTGTTTTGAGAGTATGAAAAGAGCTGTGATGTTTGATCCTTGGGGTATTTTGACCAAAGCATATTACAGACATGTCTTTAAGACACCGGGGAACTATTTTAATTTGTGGAAAAGGGGCAGAATATGCCTCGTTTAATGACCTGTCCCACACACTACAGAGAATTTCAACAGCATAGACTAAAAAAAGGCGAATAAATATATTTATAAGAATCTTTTACAGCTTTAAATGAGTTCAGGTACTGTGATATTAGAGTCATAGACTTTGTTGTGTGCGTTGTATTTTTATTGCATAATGTATGTGTTGTGTTGTGGTGGAGCTTTCTATTCTATTCTCCTTTTTGTAAGTGTTTTTTGGGGCTTTTATGCTTTTAACTGATAGGACATAGCCTCTGCATATGCGGCGCCTGCTCTACCCACTGAGCTAAACGACGCCTCTCTACTCTGTTTTATTCTATTAAATTATCTCAGTGATATTTTCTTTTATTCTTCTGATTTTATTTGTCACGTCTCTGGTCAGAAACACGTGCGGCGCGGTGGCCCAGTGGTTCGCCTTGTCACCTCGCATCATGCCTGGAGTCTATCTCTGGCTGCTTCGTCCTCCCTGACTGATGTGGTGGTTTGACAGCAGCTGACCTGAGGTCTGCCGGTGCTTTACCAGCCTTACATAACCACAATTACACACTTTGCTCCTGTATCCCCTCGTCCTCCTCCCTCCTCCTCCTCCTCCTTGCTCTCATTCATCATCGTTACTGTTGCTAGGTGTCGCGGGGAGATGTGTATCAAGCTGTGGGTGAGGTAGATTACTACAGGCGCAGGTGTTAATAGTGTTTCTGTTCCCACCTGCAGATGTCTGCTTGAACTTCTCGCTCTTCTTCTTCCTCCATTTCCAGGGTTTGAACAGGCGTCCCAAGGTGGCGAATTTGCTGCGGCGGCGGATGGGAGGCGTGTGCGTGCCGGGAACCAGCGAATCCGAGCGCATGGCTGCCAACCTCTCCACCTCCTCAGCTGGAACGACAACAGAAAACAACAACAACAGGGTCATTACTGTAACAAATGTGCAACTGCCGTTTTCTTCTTTTCCCATCCCATCATAACAGAGCGATTTAAACATCAGAGAGGAAATATCAAAGAGTCAGAGTTTAACCCTGCTCCTCGACATATAAATTACACCATATTAATGAAAGGCCTCGAAATTCACTCTGATTTAAGTTGATTTCATCTTTTTTTTATATAATTAATAATTTCTCCAGATGTTTTTCTAAGTTCAAATGTTATATAGTTACATGTGTGGCTTATATAACACAGCACTGACATAAATATGAGTTACTCAAGGAAGAAAAGCTCAAGATTTATTACATTTATTATTTATTGCCTTTGCAGTTGCTGCTCAAATTATGGAAGCAGTTTCCATTTGAAGTCGGATGCGTCTCCTCAGTCGCCATTATTTTCCATCCAAGCTAACGACACACTTACCCTATACATTCGTTTTACTTCCTTTTATTTATTTCTATTCCCATTTAATCGACTCAAGCTGAGATATCATGTTATCATCATGAGCAGGATCTGAAGGTTTATTAAATCCACAGTTAAGGAAAACAGACGACTGTCTGTGATTTAAATGTCAGGGAACAAGATCTCCCAGGGGGCTTCGCGTAATCGAGTCAGGTAGAGCTCATTTGGATTGTTCTTCACCACAGAGAGAGAGATTCAGGTGGCTCCAACAGAAGAACAGAAGAGGGAGGACGTGCACACATGCAACAACCGAGCGTAAACATGAAGTGTTTACTATTACTACGACTTTCTCGCCTCCAGTTTTTCCGTTCTGCATCTGACTGAGTCGTTCCCACAGGGAGGGAGGAGAGTGGAGGTGCTGCTGCTGCTGGGGGCCGCGCTCTGCAGCAGCATGCTTTTTAATTTACACTCTTCCCATCACACACACAGTAACACACAGACACGCAACACACACACACAACAACAACAACATCCTGCTGTAGGAGGAAGAGTCAACAACCAGAGCATGGAGCAGCAGCAGCAGCCGGCGGCCATGGACGAGGGAGAAACACAGGAAGCAGCAGTGTCAGCAACAAACACACACACACACACACACACACACACACACACACACACACACACACACACACACACACACACACACACACACACACACACACACACACACACACACACACACACACACACACACACACACACACAGAGGAAAAGCAGACACAACTGGACAGATCAGACCTGCTCACTTTCATGTGACAGAAACGCTGAAGGTTCAACTCCCTCAGTAACAGTGACCAGTCACACAAACCAACATGGAGACGCTGCAGGTCTGGTACAATATTTACTGTAATGTGTGTTTCTGTTTCAGATGAGTGAAATAAATGATAACAGGGTCACATCTGTTATTTTATATGTTGTTTTGTTGGCTAAGATCACTATAGCCTGGTAAATCTATTAAATTAACCCTCCTGTCATCCTCTTGGGTCAAGGAAGGAAGGAAGGATGAAAGGATAGAAGGGAGGACAAAGGGAAAGATGGGAGGAAAGAATGTAGGGAAAAAGGAAGGAAAGATAGAAGGAGGGAGGGAACAGATTGGGTCAAAAAGGAAGGAAGGAAGGGAGGGAAAAAGGATTGTGGAAAGAAGGAATGGAAAAAGGAAGGAAAGAAAGATGTAGGAAGGGAACAGATTCGTTCAAGGGAGGAAGAAGGAGGAAGGAACAAGGGAAAAGGGAAGGAAAGAAAGATGGAGTGAGGGAACAAATCAGGTCAATTGGATCAAAAGAGGAAGGAAGAAGAAGTGAGGATGAAGGGAAGGAAGGAAGGAAGCAAAGAAGGAAAGGAAAAAGGATTGTGGAAAGAAGGAAGTGAGAAAGGAAGGAAAGAAGGAAGGATGGAGGAAGGGAACAGATTGGGTCAATTTGACCCAGAAGGACAACAGGAGGGTTAAATCTCTATCTGCCAGCTTTCTTTGTCTTTTTTCTTTGAAGCTCATCAGTCGACTGGGAGCTGAACTGACCTGTGTGGAAAAATGATAAATAAAATATAAAACAGAGTTGGACTGAGTGGTGAAAATGCAGCAAAAGACAGATTTTTGATCTTCTGAAAAAGCCTTGTGTTACTGATGTTAACACACGTTCAGTCAGAGCTGAGAGACGATACGTTTGAAGTCATCCTGATCTCTAGAAAACTCTGGCAGTTGTATGAAACTTTATAAAAAATGAACGGCTTTTGGTCTCATACAGATAAAAAACATATTTTTGTTAAACCAAGGATGATGAAAGACATGAGCCAAAAAGAAAAGAGTCTTATAAAAAGGCCACACAGCTGCACTACAGGCCTACTAGACCTCACTTAAACCTGATCCAAACTTCCATCAGCACTCAGTGAAATCTGTAAAGCTTCTTTTTGAACATCCTGCAAACTGAAAGACCAATAAACACACGGCAACAACAGCAATTCGACCAAAACCTGACTGCAGACTGACGCCCAACAAGCAGCAGGTACTGAAATCTGACCTTGAATCGCCCGTCCAGTTTCTGATCTTGACCTCCATATTAAAATCCATCTAATTTTAGACTCTTTCATTTGGACCAGAACCAACAGACCAGAACTAAACCTGTGAAGGTCGACGGCAGAAAAAATGAACTAACAGTGAGACGGGAACCAGTGAAACCAGCAGCAGCAGCAGGAGGAGGAGGAGGAGGAGGAGGAGGAGGAGAGCTGGTTACAGGAGGGTTATCAGTTCAGATCTGTCACAGCTCAGCAGAGAAACCTTTCAACAACAACTTTTAACAACGGCCCAGTGGCCCTGAACGCACCCCAAACCCCCACCCCCGTCCCCACCGGCCCTGTGGCCAACAGTCGGACCGAGACGATGTCGAGTGTAACACTCAGGTGTGAAGGTCAGAGCTCAGGGAAAAACATCTGTGCAAAGGAGAAAGAAAAGTTTCTCTGAGCAGAAACACTTCAGTACAAATACGACTGAACTGACCCTGAAAAGATGTTATACTTTTACTCCTCAACCAGTCAGAGGGAAAGTTACTGAGTCCAGCTCGGATTCCATTAACTGATCAGTTTTGATTGATTTTGAATCATTTTCATGCAAAAATAAAAAACAAAAAAACATTCAATTGATCCAGCTGCTTTTGCCTCCAGTCACTTACATCTGATTGATTTTAAATCACTTTCCAGTTGGCACAACTTGGACATTTCTCTGATTTCTAGGAACGAATCAATCACTGAATTCTGTTAATTGGGGAAATGATCAGCAGATTAATCAATAATTAAACAGAACTTGCTCCACTTCTGCCAGCTACAATGAAAAACTATGTCATTATCTAATGAGAGAGACTGATATAAGAGCGAAGCGGTCACAAACGCCACCTTCCTGATTTTATCTTAAAGGGATAGTTCAACATTTTGGCAAATTGGTCAATTGCCATAATCCCTATAGTAAGTTCGTTACCTTTAATTGTCGGTGCAAGCTATTTTTAGAACGGCGGAGCAGAGCCACAAGCTGCTCAGAGTTACGCGGAGGCTCATGGGATTTCTTGGTTTCCCTCATCAAACTCATCAAATACACAATCCAACAACTCCAAAACGCTCTGGTGGACAAGTTGTGACCTGCACATTCACCACACTATGAGATAATAACAGAACGTTACAAGACAGAGTTGTTTTAGAGGTGAATTCATGCAAAACCGCTGATGCACGTTCCCGTCAGGAACAGTTTTTCGGCAAGCAGTCTCTGCATTTACCTTGTTCCGTTATTATCTCATAGTGTGGTGAATGTGCAGTTTTGGAGTTGTTGGATTGTGTATTTGATGAGTTTGATGAGGGAAACCAAGAAATCCCATTAGCCTCCGTAGCGTAGCTCTGGGCAGCTCGCGGCTCTGCTCCGCCGTTCTAAAAACAGCTTGCACCGACAATTAAAGGTAACAAACCTACTGCTATGACTATAGGGATTATGGCAATGGGCCAATTTGCCAAAATGTTGAACTATCACTTTAATATTTTCACTGAAATTTTACTTCAACTTTTCTTCTTCTTCACTGCTTCCTGTCACACATGCATCTGACTGTAAACACTTTAATCATGCAGCCTGAGCGGATCTGGACCCGGAGAGGAGGAGGACTCTTCTCTTCCCTCTCGGTTCATCTGTGTCTCTGTCAAAACAACATGTAAAGAGTCTTGCCCCTGATGGTGTTGACGGACCCCCCCCCACCCCCCCACCCCAGCAGTGCAGTGTGAGTCAGAGGGCTCAGTCTCACACTGGAGGGCCACATTCCTTCAGCCTGACCCCAGGTCTGTTATCTGACTACAGCCTCAAAACAGTGACTCACTCCACAGCAGCAGAGCAACAACAGCAGCAGTGATATGAAGCATCTGGCTCTGAGAAGCCACTGGTCCAGGTTCTTGGACTTGGATCAGTTGTTTTTAATTGTTTTATCAACTTTAAAAGGATAGTTCACCCAAAATTCAAATTGCACTCATTATCTACTCACCCTCATGTGGACTAAGGGCTGGGAGAAGTTTCAGAGTCCTCCGTGGCTTCTCTGAGTTACAGGGGGTCTCGGCGTAGCAGTGCATGTCCATATAATGGTTGCAAATGGATACCAACTGTCTTCGTAACAAAAAGACACACCAAAAAACATCCAAATACCTCCATGCTGCTCGTATGTAATGTCCGTCTTGTATTGAAGCCCCGAAATGCGAAATTGTTCCGAAAAAAATTAAATAAGTCTATATTTCAAGCTTGTTTTGTAGCGGAAGGTGGACGGACCAGGAAGAGGACCAGGAATTTTGCATTTCAGGGCTTCAATACAAGAGGGACATTACATACGAGCAGCATGGAGGTATTTGGATGTTTTTTGGTGTGTCTTTTTGTTACGAAGAAAGGTGGTATCCATTTGCAACCATTATGGACATGCACTGCTACGCCGAGACCCCCTGTAACTCAGAGAAGCCACGGATAACTCTGAAACTTCTCCCAGCCCTTAGTCGACATGAGGGTGAGTAGATAATGAGTGCAATTTGAATTTTTGGTGAACTATCCCTTTAACTGATCAATAGAGTCCAGTTCACAGATATGCTCTGGGTTTTTTCCTGAGCCGTGACACTAGAGAGACGGTGTTTACAGTCAGCAGCAGCAGATTACTGAGTGAATCACAACATGAGCGGCTGAAGATTAACGGCCGACAGGAAATTAATGGAAAAACTCTTCTGAGTATTGATTTGTTTTAGATTGTTTATCGAGTGAAAACGTCAAACATCATCTGGTTTCAGCTTCTTGAACGTGAACATCGTAGCTCAGTAAACTGATCATCTCTGGAGACTGGTCAGAGAAAACAAACAGTGTCACATCACATTATCTGCTCTTTCATTCAACAAAATCAATAAAAGAATCATAACTAGGAATGAAAACTAGTGATTACCTTCCAAATTGATCAATCTGCCAATTAATGTCTTGATTAACCGTCAACAAAATGACCTAAAGTGCAACTTTTCCCCCATTTTCTTGGGGGAAAAAATGAAGAAAAAATATATTTAATTAAACTATCTATCTGTCAATCAATTAATCAATTATTTGACTTATCACTGCAGCTCTGAACAAGACATTTTGTTACACTTTATAATAAGTACACACTATTAAGCATTAGTTAAGCATGAATAAACACTGAATTCTTCATTTATAACGCATGAATACTCATTAGTATGTAGTTTATAAATACAGTTAGTGCTTATCAATGATGAGTACAACATTTTAAACTGTTTTCAACTAAATACTAATGAGTATTCATGCGTTATAAATGATGAATTCAGTATTTATTATAAAGTGTTACCAGACATTTATATCAGGTGGTTGAATGAATTTACGCTAAATGAGTTTATGAATATATGACTATAAGAATCAAATCTCCCACTCTGAGACTTATGGAAGCAGTGTGTTATATAATCATTATAATCAATCAATCCTCTCCGTGTCAGTATTGATCTGTGGACAGGAAAGAAACCTGGAGAGAGAGATTTTCAAATTAAACCAGCAGGTTGATAAATAACTGGCTCTCGGTCTGATGTTACTTAAGTCAAGGTGCTGAGATGAGCGTGATGACTGCAACACTCAGTCAGTCAATACAATGATCAGCCAGTTGATAGATCAGCATCAATATTAATATACTGTGTTTTTAGTCATTTTTCATGTACTAAATCCTCCACATGCTCCGTCACAGCTTCTTCCTCTGTGACTCTCAGGGGGAAACTAACCAGATAGTGATTGATTTTTAAAACGGCAGAGAGACGAATAAAGAGTTAGTCATCACTGTCTTTAGCTGCAACTCTGATTGAGATCTTGGTTGATAATAAAGTTATTCAAAGCGATGAGTTATTAAATAGTTTAAGTCTTGCAGTCAAACATTTACGTAACTGAAAGGGCCAAAACTGAAAAGTCCTCATCCTGCAGATTTCGCCCATTTCAACATCATTTACATCTGGGTGCATTTATGTGTGAGCAATGAGCATCCATTTATTGCTGCTGCTGGTGAAACATGGTGGTCAGTCTGTGTTGATTATTAATGCAGCTGGGTCAGATTATCTTTAGTGTTGGACAGATTTTTGCACTAATAATTGGAATTAGTGAAGAAACCATGTAGCAAAACGTGGAGAATTTGAAGTGTAGCTATAAAGCTGCATGAAATGGAAATAATAATTAATAAGTGATTTTCCACATGGTCTGTGGGACTGGAGACTAGGGAACTGTTTTAGGAATTAAATAAACCAGATCATTAAATAAAATAAAAAAAACTGTGACCTGCTTTTTTTATATGAAAAGGGAAACACAGTGAAAAGAAAAGCACCGCTCAGTGTTTCCAGAAGCAAAACCGAGGAACCAGTCAAGTCAAAACAGGGAGGGGGGGGGGGTAAAAGAAAACTGACCCACTTAGCTGCAAACTGGATGTGAAAATCACGCAACTCCACTTACATCACACACACAGAGACACCACAGGATGGACACGTTACACCAGCAGCTGCTTTAAAGCCTCTAAATGTATGACAGGGATGCAAACGGGTCAGGACCAGTAGATGGACATAGTTTTCAGAAGGCCAACATTTCTATATTAAAAATGCTTTAAAAAAATAAAAACCATTGCAATATTTCAATTTTGGAGATACTGATTTTTAGGTCTTCGCTGAATGTTAGTCATAATTATTACTATTAAAATAAACTGAATAGATAAAGACATGGGATTTAACATCCCATTCAGTGTGTAATGGACATATAGGCCGATATAATGTGTTAGTTTCACTTTAATTGAACACATTCTACATCGCGGAGGCGACGTCTCTCCTTCACCTCTGAAACGGGGCAGAGCTCCGTGGAGACACCTGCCTGACACAGCAACGGACATGCACGGGGGGAAAACGGCGGCGCCGTCGCACCGACTGCACGCGGATACGCGCCGCTTTGGGTAACGAGCGCGCACGTCGCGTCTACATTGGAGGTGAATAGGAAGGCTGTTACCAGTATAATCAGAGACCATGAATGAGTTGTCGCACACACTGAGGTGACCAGCAGAGCGGCCGCACCGTGACCACGGTCCGCTCCAGCTGCCTGGTGTCCCCATTGCGCACCACGCGTCTTTTCAGTCACTTGTCCAAGTTCTCCTTTACTTTTTTTTTTACGAGACAACACTCATTCTCTCTGTCTCTTTTACCGGCGGTGTCAGCTGATGTGCACATCTGCAGCAACCCAAACAAATGCACATGTTACTGTTGACTGGCTCTATTCCAGCCACATGATTGGTTCGGCGCGGTGGAAATCTCATTATCATTGGTTATTTGTATTGTCTGCCAAAACATGGATGAATGAAACCTGTCGACCACGTCTCATATTTCTATCGAGGAAAAGTTATTTCACAATTTAGACACAACACCGACAAGCACTGAGAGCCGCGTGTTGCAGTGACGTTATATAGGCTATTAAAAAAAAAAAATCCGCAAATAATAAACCGACGAAAAGGTGCAACTTGCCACTTAACTTCTTGTCGATGTATTATTTGCGGGGGCTTTCGGGGGATCTGGTGACGGTGGAGGATCTGGGACTGATTGACTGTGGACCACCACCAGTCTGATCAGGTCCATCACAGCACAGCAGCTGCAGCACTGCCCCGCTGTCACATGACGCATATCAGCGCAATCTGTTTACATTAAACCGACATCAGGAGAATAATGAGAATTATGATTAAAAATATATATATATTTGTTTCGAATTTTGGCCCCTGGATCATGATTTTTTTGGGCGCATTCTTGGTAAAAAAAAAAAAAAAAATCCTCTAAAAAAAAGACAGTTGGGATGCATAATGTGTCTCATAACAGTATACTGTGCGTCACGTTATCGTTATTGGCCTCAGACGTGTCTCGGACTTCCAGAGCAGCTACAGCAGCGTTGTGACCTCAACCATGGTTGGTGAGAGCAGAAATGTTGTTGTAGGCCGGTGCATATTCTCATTTGTCCAGGTCATAGTATTTCAAAGGAGGTTAAATCGTAAGCAACTGGACTTATACTGAGTCTCCACACCAGTTAGTTGGACCAGTCCCAGCCTGGTCAGATGCTACATGAACTGATGAAGCCTCTTGGATGAGAGGTGAAACGTCTTCCTAGACAAATAACTAAGTCCAGTTGAACCTCCTTTGAAAAAAAAAAAAAGTTGTTGGCGGGCTCGTGAATTTTTTTTTTGACACGTGTCAAAAGGAGCGATAAATCGCGTATCTCGCGTTTGGTCGCGCGTCACAACTCGAGCGAAAAAAAAGCGTTCCTCGTGTTTGGTGGGAAGCCCCTTGTGGGCGAAAAAGTCGCGTATACCGCGTCTCGCGCCTAATTGCGTCTCGCGCCTAATCGCGTCTTTGCGTCACGGCCTTTTACACCGCGGACGTAACGAATACATGTTGTGAAAACCCAAACAAACATGTTTATACTATAAACATGTTTGTTTGGGGGTTTTTTTATTTTTTTTATTAGGAGCATAAAGGAGGGGGGATGTGCGCGCTGCTCCCGGCGCAGGAGCGCACATCCCCCGGCAGCCAGGGAGCGGCCACCGCCGGCTGACAGAAACCATTTACTACTACAGCCAGAGGAGTAAAACCTCCTCCTCTTCATCCTCCTCCTCCTCCTCATCTGGCTGCTGCTCTAGTGAAGTGAAGTGAACCGTGCATGTCTTCTCACCGTCCAGCGGCTCCGCTCCTCGGCAGTTGCTGCAGATGTGTTTGATCTCCTTGCCGATCTGGCAGTGGATCATGAACGGCATGTTGTTGTTGTTGGCGGCCGGTTGATGCTGCTGCTGCTGCTGCGGCCGCCGCTGCTGCTGCTGCTGCTGATCCCCGGAGCTCGAGCCGCTGCGGGACTTGATCCTGGACAGGCAGAAGGCTCTCCTCCTCTTCCTCGGTTTGCGCTCCTCGGACGCGGCCACCACTAGACATTTGGGGTCGGCTGCAGCAGACACAGACCCAGACCCAGACCCGGTCCAAGACCCGGACCCGAACCCCGGCTCGTACCATGAACACATCACCTCTCCTCCTCCTCCTCCTCCTCCTCCGCGACCCGCCATGTTAGAGCTGGTCTGCAGGGCTGGACCCTCTCCTCTCCTCGCACTCTGCTCCGGTCGGTAGAGGGGGTTTTCAAACGGTTTGCAGCCTCGGACCACTACTGATGAAGCTGCCATAATAAAAGCGCGTATTTCCGGTCACAACTTACAAAATAAAAGCTGACTGAACTTGAAGCATGCGGAAAAACAAACTGTGGTGTCCTGCTCACAACAATAGGCCTACTAGACTTGATATATCAATGCAAGTTGTGAATCCATAGCAAAGTATGAATCCAAGATAGCAAAATAAATCTGCCCCACACAGGAATGTTTTCTGGCCTATAGCCTAGCTACATTACACACCAGATGCTGCTTCCACATCTGGATCAACTCTGCTGCACATACCTACTTGAAGCTGTCCAACAGTACCTACAGGGAGATGACAGCTGTAGAGGTAGGCTATAGGCTATGTCATTTAAAATTTGTCCATCCTGAGATATAAATAGAATATAAAAGAAGAGAAATTTACTTTTCCTCAACTTAAATTATACTGTGTTCTCACTGGCAAAGATAATTTTAAGAACTGTATACAGTAGGATAATAAATTTGAGCAAGAAACAACCCAAAAGCTCACATTAAATAGGCTACAATAAACACAAAGTGTTGGGTTGGAAACCACAAAAATGTATCAGTTGAATAATAATTAACTATATTTATACGATGTATTCTAATAATATTTTTTATTTATTTATTTCACGTCAATGGTTTTTAGTTTGAAGGGGAATTCAACTTCCGGTCATCGTCTCGCTGTTTCACGGTACCTTGACACCTCGCGGCTCCTCCTCACATTCAGCCAATCACGGCTCTCCGCTGCGTGTTGGGCTCTCGGCTTCAGCCAATCAGATCGAAGCACCGCGAGATTTAGAATTGAGAAAATATTTAAATGTCAGAGGGACACGAGATTTAAACATCCACGGTTTAAAACAGAAGATGAGGGATTTAACACAGAAATAAATCCCTAGCTGCTCTAATTGTTTCTCTGTCTGACCTAATAATGACTGATTATAACCACAATTTATTTTAACGTTTTATATAGCTAACTGTTCTGTATTAGTTTCAACTGTTATGTTATCTTATAGCTATGTTTATGTGCTATGCAAATAGCATACACTGCCTATTTTTAATTTCTATTGCCTACATTTTTCGTCCTTCTTATGAAAAGCACATTTAATGAATAATAATGAATCACAACAACATTCATTATTATTCTCAACAACAAAACAGCATGGAACATTTTTACTACATTCTGCTTTCTGGTTCTAAAAAATCCCTACATTTATTTTCAAAATAAAGTTAGAACAATGACACAGATAAGATTTTACAAAGGAAGTGAGTTAAAAATAACTCCCTTTGATATTTAGGCTAATGCAACCTTCACCTCTTGGTGGATGTGATGAGGATTGTAGTCAGACTTAATGTGAGGTTAGAAGTGATAGAACAAAGTGGTAAGGCTATAAGGATCTTAAAATCAATGGTGAGTCTGACAGCCGCGTGGCATCCTCACTGACATGTGGAACCAAGAAGATAAGAGACGACAAGAAAAAAGAAACTACGAGATTCAAAAGATAAAAACTGGGCTAAATATGGAAAGAGTCTGAAGCTGGAAAAGGCAAGAGAGAGACAGAGGGATGGATGGTTATGTTGTGCTGTGTATATCACAACATGCAGTTACACACCTCCGCCAGCAGGTGGAGCTCCCTCACAAGAGATGTGCGTGTGTGTGTGTGTGTGTGTGTGTGAGCTGAATTAATCTGTGTCAGACTCAGAACAGTGACAGACTCTGAGCTGCAGGGTGCAGACTATAATCACAGCCACCCCTCACTGTTATCTGCCTCTTGTTACAGCCCTGGGCCCGAGCTGCGAGGCCAAACAACGACTCAGAGGGAGTGTGTTTCAGGCGACTGGCCGTGTGCTGCGGGTTATTTTTCCTTCGTCCTATACACGTTGTCTTGTCTCACAGCACCATATTTGTTGTGTGTTGTTGACGACGTTGATGCATCTTATTTAACGCCGAGATCAAAAGCACCCGGCTGCATTTTCCCTTTTCCCTCCTGCACACTGATGATGACTCATGGAGGCTTTTCAAATTCAAACTACAAGGTGGTGTGTGACAGGATGAAAGGGGAACAGTTTAGAGAACAAGGCTTCGTCTGGAACGAGGCGTCGAGTATCAGGCCTCCAGGTCTCCAGATCTCAGTTGCAAGCAAAGACGTCTTCATAAACTCAGAGATGTGACACAACGACGATGGTTAAACTAACTCTCAGCTGAACAAGGTAAAGCAAACCAGGACGGATCTGTCTCTTCTCCTTTATCTTATCTGATCTCATTGTGATGACTCACCGTGACCACTGCTACCTCTAACGAGAAGCAGATCAGAGCAGCGCTGATCAATAAATCCATGCTCTCACTCTCTCTCACACATAAGCCCAGACTTACAATAAGTCTCATGTGACTGGAGGACAAGATGGAGGGACTGGCACGTAGAGGAGGAGACCAGCACAGACTGGTCTTCTCATGTAGTTAACCACAAGATGATCTACTAACTGGGATGAGATGTGGTGAATATATTCATGGTTCTACAAGGATGATTAATGAAAACACTGGTGAACCTCTGACTTTCACTAGTATGGCGCCAACATTTTACTTTGTTTAAGGACAAAAACCTATTACAAAGACTTGTCCCCCTTTAGCAGACGTTAGCACTCTATACTAAGAGAGTGGGCAGAGAAATATTATCTATCCTAAACATCAGCGTGTCAGCAGTAGCAGTAGAGGCCCAGGCTCCATACTTTTATTTTAAGATGAAAAAAACCCAACAAAAAAACAAAACAAAAGTGCTGAATCCTACATTTACACTCCTGCAGCATCTATTTGCATCAGACTTCCTGAGTCTGGTGAACCACCCACACACACTTTGTGTTTGTAACACTGCTGTTCTGTTGTAAATATATCCGGCTTCCAAACTTCAACATTTCGACAAAGGCGTTTTTTTCAGAGCCTGTGTGTCGTCGTCTTCATGAGATTTCAATCCTCAATGTGACGGCAAACTGAAACTATAAAAAAATGAATGATATGTAGTGTATATATACTGTGTATATACATATATAAAAAACTACAATTTGTTGTTAAAGGGTTAGTTCAGGTGTGTGAGGTGTGTCACATGCAGTAGATTAGGATAGGTTAGGAGAGGACGGGGGTGATGTGCTGCTGCTAGTCATAGCAGTAGGTTCGTTACCTTTAATTGTTGGTGCAAGCTATTTTTAGATCAGCGGAGCAGAGCCGCGAGCTGCTCAGAGCTACGCTACGGAGGCTAATGGGATTTCTTGGTTTCCCTCATCAAAGTTGTGACCTGCACATTGACCACGCTATGAGATAATAACAGAACGTTATGAGACAGAGTTGTTTTAGAGGCAAATTCATGCAAAACCGCTGATGCGCGTTCCCGTCTGAGGCAGTTTTCCGGCAAGCAGTCTCTGCATTTGCCTCGAAAACAACTCCATCTGGTAATGTTCTGTTATTATCTCATATAGCGTGGTGAATGTGCAGGTCACAACTTGTCCACCAGAGCGTTTTGGAGTTGTTGGATTGCTTATTTGATGAGTGTGATGAAATGTTGATCTATCCCTTTAACAAGAGATTATGGATTACAGGGCGTGTTCGTGTCGTAGTGCCGTAAAACAGTCCATGTTTCTCGCCAGATGAGATCTGGGACACCGGGTCGGAGGCGCTGATCGTCCAAGGTAAAAATCTTGCATAGTTTTATCCTTTAAAAGACGTCACTGAAACAATTAAATATCCATTTAAATGTAGAATATTTTCACCTCATTATCAGCTCTTTTCTCCATTCTCCATTCTCTTCATGCCCAAACTTAAAAAAGGCATTGATTGCCCTAAGGATAACTCCCTTTTCTTTCTTCTCTTCTGTATTTATTCGTTTTCAGTTCTCTGAAGTTTATAACCTTCAACAAAGACCACAAAGAAGAACTATACACAAGATTACTAAATTACTAAGTATGTTAATTAAATCACAATCTCAACTAATAATCAAATAAATGTATTTAATGATTAATACAAATTCTCAAATGAAGTCTAACCACACCACTCAAGGCTTACAGAATCATAGTAATCACAATAAACTATAGTTAACTGTCACACACTATGTCCCTTATCAATTTTCCACATGATCAAACAACCATTCATTGATTATCGTACCGAAGTGTCTTTGACAAACAATCGACAAGCGCCTCCCCCTCCCTCTCAGCTCAGTGCTGCCCTCCTCAGACCTGCACTGACTGGACAGTGGACACACTTTTGTCTCAACAACCTGGGAAAGGTCAGCCATCTATCACACGGAGCCGAGCAACACCTACACGCTCGTATTCACACATTTAGAGTCGCCAGTTAACCAACTGTGAGAGTTTTAGTCACTGGACTGCAGGGAAGAAGCCGGAGAACCCGGCGGAGAGAACTGAACCGGCGCAGGAACCGGGAGAACACGCAAACTAAGAACTGATAAGGTGGAAATGCATAACAAAAAATGCGGAAAAAGTTACGTTTGAGTAAATGTATTACTGTAAGTAGTTACTGTTAATTTAATTTTTGTAGTTTTGTCTTTCTTTTAGTAGTTTTGTCTTTCTGTTTTTACTTTTCTGTCCTGTTTTGGTTTGTTCTGTCTGTTTTCTGTGTGTCAGTGTATTGTCAGTTTATACATTGTGTATGTTATTGCCTGTTTCCATTAAAGAAAAAACAGAAAAAAAAGTGAGAAAGAGCTTCCTACTGTGAGCTGACAGAGCTGAGTGAATCAGAAAGAGCTTAAAACAAAGAGAGGGAGAAGGAAAGGGACGACGTGTAACTCTTTTAAAACACACTGATCTGGAATCTGCTGCAGGTAGTAACAACACACCGACTGTACATGACGACCTCACATGATGTAACCTGAAGTAACCTGAAGTGAAGCCTTTAAACAAAGGAGCTGATGACTATGGAGACGGCCTCTCCTGAACACACAGATGGTAGGTTACTGTTACTGCAGTGCCACCTACCAAACCAAACCACAGTGGGTTTATTCTCCATCCATTAACACGCAGCTCACAATATGGTTCAACACACCAGAGCGATTTCCTCTCGCGCCTCATGAAGCAGCAACGTGTCACATACTCACAGTCTATGGAAGATTTACTTCAGAGAGCTCAGAGCTCGTTTAAAAAATAAAGTGGTGCAAGATCCAGTTTTATTTAACTGCTGCTGTTCTCCTGGGTCAAGGAGGGAAGGATGAAAGGGAAGTTAGGAAGGCAGGAAGGAAGGAAGGAAGGAAGGAAGGAAGGAAGGAAGGAAGGAAGGAAGGAAGGAAGGAAGGAAGGAAGGAGGGAAGTTAGGAAGGAAAGAAGGAAGGACAAAGGGAAAGAAGGAAGGAAGGAAGGAAGGATAAAGGGATAGACGGAAGGAAGGCAAGAAGGACGAAGGGAAAGAAGGAAGGAAGGACGAAAGGAAGGAAGGAAGTTAGGAAGGAAGGAAGGACAAAGGGAAGGAAGTTAGAAAGGAAGTTAGGAAGGACAAAAGGAAAGAAGGAAGGAAGGAAGGAAGGATAAAGGGATAGATGGAAGGAAGGCAAGAAGGACGAAGGGAAAGAAGGAAGGAAGGAAGGAAGGAAGGAAGGAAGGAAGGAAGGAAGGAAGGAAGGAAGGAAGGAAGGAAGGAAGGAAGGATAAAGGGACAGACGGAAGGAAGGCAAGAAGGACGAAGGGAAAGAAGGAAGGAAGTTAGGAAGGAAGGAAGGACAAAGGGAAGGAAGGAAGGATAAAGAGAGACGGAAGGAAGGATGAAGGGAAAGAAGGAAGGAAGGAAGGAAGGAAGGAAGGAAGGAAGGAAGGAAGGAAGGACTAAGGGAACAATGGGAGGAAAGAAGGAAGGGAAAAGGGAAGGAAAGAGAGAAGGAGGGAGGGAACAGATTGGGTCAAAAAAGAAGGAAGAAATGAGGACGTAGGGAAGGAAGGGAGGGAGGCAAAAAGGATTGTGGAAAGAAGGAAGGGGAAATGGAAGGAAAGAAAGATGGAGGTATGTGGTCAACTGGATCAAAAGAGGAAGGAAGAAGAAGTAAGGACGAAGTAAGGAAGGAAGGAAGGAAGGAAGGAAGGAAGGAAGGAAGGAAGGGAAAAAGGATTGTGGAAAGAAGGAAGGGAGAAAGGAAGGAAAGAAGGAAGGATGGAAGAAGTGAACAGAAGGACAACAGGAGGGGTAAATGCTGCAGCCTTCACCGAGGTAACATCCTGCTTTGTTTACCTGCAACCTGACAAAAAAAAAAAAATCAAAAATCAATACACCAGTGTTTTCAGCTATTTTAAATAAAGACGACCTCTGAACCGGTCTTTTATTACGGCGATGCCTCATCACCGTCCACAGTCTGCTCTCTGTGTGGATCCAGATAAAAAAAGAAAATGAATCAGAGGAAGCAGAAGCACAACGAGGGGCTGGTGGGTGGGTGGGCGAGTGGGAGTTTTGGTCCAGGCCTCACACACACACACACACACACACACACACACACACACACACACACACACACACACACACACACACACACACACACACACACACACACACACACACACACACACACACACACACAGACACACACACACGAGCCTCCTTCACCCTGCACAGATGAGGGACTCAGTGGGGCACAAAGGCTTTGGCAGGTTACAGCTCAATGTGCTGCTGACAGTAATGGACTTCATGCCTCAGTGTGTCTGACAAGGCGGAGGAGCGGCTCTCGGCCTCTGACTGCAACATGCCAGCACACACTCGCTCGCTCCAAACACACACACAAGTAGCTACAGCTGGAAACAGACAGACATGTTATGTGGATGCGGATGCGGATGTGCACACACAGGAGCAGCAGCACAGGTGTTCTTGTCACATCAGAGACAGAGACAGCGTGTCCCTGCTGTGGACCGTACAGCTGTCAGATTATTTTCTATCTTGCGAGACACTGAGCTCCGTAGTACATCTGTCTCGCCGTAAAAACCGCCCTGTCCAATGGCGTCTATTTTACTGTGTCCATGCAATGTGTTTTTTTTTTTGATCATGAACCGCTTATACTCCGCCCCCCTCCAGCTGTCAGTCACCGCCACATCTGCAGAAAGCCTCCTCCTCCTCCTTCTCCTCCGCCAGGCTCCATATATACAGCTTCATATCTCTGTCTGTTCCTTTGTGCTGCGATGGAGATCCACACACACACACGTGCCGCCGCTGAATCGATCTCACCTTGACCTGCCTGAGCGGTGATTCACATCTCCATGGTGCAGAGTCTGCCTGACGACTCTAATGAGACTTCAGCCTGCAGCCGACACACACTCACACACACGCACACAGTCACTCACAGACCGACTTGGAGAGCTTGTTAACCAACTCCCCGAGCATTAGAGGGATGTTAAAATCAAACTCAGAGTTGTTGAACTTCAGTGTTTACAGTAAATGTTACTGCAGCTCAGGTTTCTGACCTTTGTTTTGAATGTTTCTCTCGTGAATTTATGTATTTATGAGACATTTAGCCGGATTATCCACAGAGGTGTCCTCCTCCCAACTACAAATGGACGAGGCTAGGGATTGAAATAGGTAAAAACACACACTTTAAAAATCTGTGATGGACACAGGACGTCATGAAGCAGCCAGGTTTAGTCAGCTCTTTTCTCTGAGAACTTAAAATCCTGACATCCAGTGACTAAAATCTTTCATCACACATTCAATTATATATAGTATATTCAAGGTGTTGATGGACTAAAACTAGATTATGAGCTTCTGACAGAAACCACAACACTAACATAAGGTAATAGAGTATACAACGTCATTCACAGGCGACCAAATAAAGGCAACCATGGATTTAAAGGGAAATATTATAACATTTATGTGAAAATTAAAGGTTCTTATTAACTCAAACAGCCTGTAAAGTCTCAGAGACCAAACTTTGCACGTCAACACCTTTAAAGGGATAGTTCAACATTTTGGCAAATTGGCCCATTGCCATAATCCCTATAGTCATAGCAGTAGGTTCGTTACCTTTAACTGTCGGTGCAAGCTATTTTTAGAATGGCAGAGCAGAGCCGCGAGCTGCTCAGAGGCTACGCTACAGAGGCTAATGGGATTTCTTGGTTTCCCTCATCAAACTCATCAAATACACAATCCAACAACTCCAAAACGCTCTGGTGGACAAGTTGTGACCTGCACATTCACCACGCTATGAGATAATAATGTAACGTTACCAGACAGAGTTGTTTTCAAGGCAAATGCAGAGACTGCTTGCAGAAAAACTGCCCCCAACAGGAACGTGCATCAGCGGTTTTGCATGAATTTACCTCTAAAACAAATCTGTCTTGTAACGTTACATTATTATCTCATAGCGTGATGAATGTGCAGGTCACAGCTTGTCCACCAGAGCATATTAGAGTTTTTTCTACATAGCATGACAATTTTAACAGTGTTATCATTGATTGTTGCCTATTGATCAGTATTCTTTTCATTTTCCTCACAGTTTTTTGTTTTGTTTCATTTTAGGGAGCCTTGGTAAAAGCCTGTCAGATTTAATTTAAAAACAAAAAAGGAAAGATAAACCACCTGATGTCACACATTTAATCATGTGGGTTTCTAATCTCTCTTCCTCTTCCTGGTTTGTTTTTTCTAGTCTGAAAAAATCAGTAAAAACTAAATAAACTGCTCATCGATCGGGGTGACAAGGTCATGTGTCTGGGTCTCCACAGCTCTGCACTAACTGCCAAATGAAAACAGCATGATCAATAGCAGCACTGTGGCTGCTGCCCAGACTGACGCTGACCCACCGTTAACAGGTCAAACTTGCTTTTAAACCGTGGCTTCGGGCTAAAAACGCTGCTGACTTTAACTGACAGACCGAGCTGTTGTCACACCACCGCCGCTGCTGCTGCTCCACTTGTACGAAGTGTTCGGAAACAGGAGAACAATCACTAAGCTGCACTTATCACCAGCGCCGCACTGGGTTAATGTGCTGAAGCTCTGAGGGAAAACCTGTTTAAAACTTTAAAACTTACATAAAGTTCACAAAAAACCTACAGACTCTGCAGCAGATTCACTGAATGTGACTGTCATTACTGTTATTGATTAATCTGTTCATCATTTATTCAGTATTAATTGTTATCACTTGTTCTAATCTTTTAATCTATACACGTAAAAGTTATAAAATGCGCAAAAAATGTGTCTTTAATTTGTAATTGATCTGTTTATTTATGGCACATTTGTATTTTATTGCACTTTACTTCTGCATTTTATTGTATTTTAATGATGGTATGTTTTTACTGACTTGCACAGGATTTGGCCAACTTTGTATTTGGTGCTCTGTGTATAAGGTTTGAGTTCAATTGAGCTGAAGAAAGTATCTAAAAACAATTTTCAAAGTTAAAATATTGAAAACATTGGTCTTGTTTTTTATGAGTTCTTGTTTTTCCATTTTTTGCTAATTTTGCTTTGTATTTTACCTGTTTATTTATGACACATTTGTATTTTATTGCACCTGCATTTTATTCTATTTTAATGATGGTATGTTTTTACTGACTTGTATACAGGACTTTGGTCAACTTTGCTTTTTGGTCTTTTAAGTTTTTAAATGCTATGTGTAAAGTTTGAGTTGAATTGAGTTGAAAAAAGTCTAAAAAAAATCTAAAAAACAACTTTCAAAGTTAAAATATTGAAAACATTGGTCTAAATATATATCTAAAATTGATTCTTTTTGTTTTTTATGAGTTCTTGTTTCTCCGTTTTTTTGCTCATCCAGGCCAAAAGGTCAAAAAGGAAAAGCTGCAGATTGTAAAACAAACTTATGACAAATGATAAAACATGTTTCTGTATCATGTGGGTGAACGGACTCTTTAACTGAGCTCATTATACTGTCTCGTCATGATCTCTCTCTGTCTGGAGAAACAAACACCCTCCTCCTCCTCCTCCTCCTCCTCCTCCTCCTCCTCCTCCTCCTCCTCCTCCTCTCTCCACTGACCTCTTGTCTATTTCTGAATGACGATCCATTACCACCACACATCACCTTCTCTTCCCATCTGGCCTTCTGTCTCCGTCAGGGCTGAAAAATATTAATCATCCTCCGGCCTTTGATGATGATGATGCTGCTGCTGCTGCTAATTTGGGCCCCGGACTGAGCCGCGATCCTGACAGAGATTTAGTTCACAGAAATTAATGTGGCACTGAGACAGTGAGGTGGAGACCTAGGGAGTCTAAAAACTGACCCTGTATCCATGCAGCTCCCCACCACCTCCTCTGCTGCTGCTGCTGCTCTGATCAAGATGCTGACTGGGTGGCAGAAGTTAATTGTTTTGATTTGGGGGGAGCTTCCTAAACATGCAGTGTTTTGCAGGTAATTAGCTGCACAGCGGGAACTTTCCCCCGGTTCACGACTCCGCTCGACTTCCCAGCACCGCTCTGCAGGACACACACACAGACAAGTCGGTTTGTCCTCCTGTGGATAAATCATCACACACACCTGCTGCACGCTGGGACGGGTCACAGAGACATCAACAACACAACACACACTGAAAGTCTGAGGGGTGACGACAACAAGCTGTCACACTGAGATACAGTATGACGGGTCGCAGGTTTCACGCCTGACTGATGATGGGATGTTAGTTTTTAACAGGAGAAGACTGTGCATTCGTCTGGGACTATTTTAAGTGGCGTAGTAATCTACATTTGGTGCTCTACTGAGTATTTGGGGCAGCAGGATGGTGTGTGTGTGTGGGACTGAGTCAAATTAAACTACAGTGTGTGTGTGTGTGTGTGTTCGTAGTGATGAAGGAACATGTCGCCCAATGAAACACTGTGTTTTTTTCATAGATAGCGGAGGCAGTGCAGCTCTGGGCTCAGACGTTAAAGCTGATCAAGCCTCTTCTACACAGATAATAACTTTTAGTGAGAGACTTTCTGCTTATTTTGTGTTTCTCAGTGTGTTTTCTCACAAAAGAAGATGCGACGACAGTCTGTCCGGCTTCTCTTAAAGTCTCCAAACAGCAGGAGGCGGCGCAGCGTGAGCTACACTAAATTAATCTAGTCACACTTTTTTTTTTTTTTTTTGTTACAATATCCCTTTAATCTGTTCCCCAGAAATTTTTGGCTGCTCTGTCCCCATCTGAAGTGTTTATTGATAATTTATACTGAATATAGACAGTATAGATAAAGATTTCTGATGCAAAGTCTCATGACTGGGGTTAGATATTAGATTAGATTAGATAAAACTTTATTCATCCCGAAGGAAATTATTCTATATGAAGTGCATGTGGGAAATATAGATTTGTATATCAATAAAAAAGGACTATATATTAAATCAAAAACTATATATTCAAGGTTTTCTTTTTTTTTGGTTTGTTCTATTTTTTCTTTCTCTGTGTCTGAATGTGTTTTGCATCAACACGGCAGCAACCGTGTGCGATGTCGTGGCGACAAAAGGAAGTGTTACGAGTTCAGAGGCGACAACCAAGTTCAGTGTTTTGTCGTCTTTGTACAGTTTCTTCTTTATCTCCTTCTCTCTCACTGCCACTCACTGTTCAAAAACCTCAACAACACCCCCCATCCCTCCCCCCCTCCGTCTCTCCCTCTCTCCCACCCTCCATCCATCCCACCCTCCCTCACTTCTGGCTGGATCCACTGTGCATTGAATTAATACAAAGTGACAGTACAGCAGAGTCTGTGGGAGAGTGTTTGTGTGTCTGTATATGTGTGTGTGTGTGTACTTCCCTGTGGATGTGTGAATGTGAGACTTCACATCACAGGGGTATGAGTCACCCCCCCCCTCCCTCTCTCTGTCTCCTGTGCGCGGCTCATCTGTTTTGATAGGTGGCCTTCACCAGTACAGGCAGCATATTCAGACAAACACTCAGGCCCCAGTTAAAGAAGCAGCCTGTGCGCGATGATGTGTCTGCTGCATTTTGAGGCTTGGTTGTGTAATTTTTCTTTGCCTGAGGATGAGAACTCGAGCAGCACCCCCCCCCCCCCCCCCCCCCCCCCCCCCCACCCCCGGCTCAACCATCAGGGGCCACACTTAAAACAACCACAGGGGGTGACGAGTATCAAAGAGAGGCTCAGAGACGGGCTACGAGTACAAGGAGGAGTACGACACAGCACGCAGCCAACAATAAGAGCCACGGGTGATATAACACACCTAACACACCTGCACAGCAAGAAATAGATCCACACAACACACCACTGGATTTGTCAGGCTGCTACAGCTATTCATATATATTCAAGTATGTAATATAAAAAAAAGGTATCAAGACAAACAGTTGCATTTGTTTTGTTCATAAATACATAACAACTATTTCTATGGCTGCAACTAACTTTTTATTACTGTTTATTGGCTCCCTTAAAGGGATAGTTTTTCATTTTGGCAAATTGGCCTATTGCCATAACCCTTATACCGTAGTTTTAGGAGTAGGTACATTACCTTTAATTTTCTGTGCAAGCTATTTTTAGAACGGCCGAGCAGAGACGCAAGCTGCTCAGCTAACGCAACGGAAGCAAATGGTACTTTCACCTTTCCCTCATCAAACTCATCAAATACACAATCCAACAACTCCAAAACGCTCTGGTGGACAAGTTGTGACCTGCACATTCACCACGCTATGAGATAATAATAGAACATTACGATACAGAGTTGTTTTTGAGGCAAATACATAGCCGCAACCACATTCCAGACACGGCTGCTGGGCGTAGTGATTTCAAAGTTTCGAGTATTTGCTTCATGTGTCGTAATGTTACATAATAATACATGATTATTAGCGTTGTGAATGTGCAGGTCACAACTTGTCCATGAGAGCCTTTCGGAGTTGTTGGATTGTGTATTTGATGAGTTTGATGAGGAAAAGGCGAAAGTACCATTTACCTCCGTTGTGTTAGCTGAGCAGCTCACGTCTCTGCCCCGCCGATCTAAAAACAGCTTGCACTGACAATTATAGGTAATGAACCTACTGCTATGACTATAGCGATTATGGCAATAGGCCATTTTGCCAAAATGTTGAACTATTCCTTTAATCAAAATGCCCATGGCGGTGCGTTCAAGTGTCTAGTTTTACTCCTAACAGAAGTGAAAACTCTCCATGCATTTAGTTTGACAGTGATGTAAATAGAGAAAAAGCAGGAAACTCTTATATATGAGAAACTGGAGCCAGTGAAGGTTTTTCTGTTTTCTGCTGAGTCAGGATGATTTACTGCTGCTCGATGCACTTCACAATCGAAGACGACAGAACTATACAACAGCAAACATGAGACAAAAGTAAGTTTGGAAGAGAAATACGAGGGTCAAAGACACATTTGCAATCTGTCAGCATATACGCTGATGTGATATCAGCTGTTATTACGACCTCATACATCCGCTGGTCAGGACATTTCCTCAAAGTCTCTCAGGGAAAACAAACCTATAGGAGACATTAGGGTTAACCAGTGTCTCCATGGACGTGACGCTTCAGTCTATAAACACTCTGCTGTGGTTCCTGCCAGACTAAACAGACCTTAATGAGACTCTGTGGCAGATACAACACTGTTACAATGCAGAGCAGCAGCAAACACACACACACACACAATCCCATCAACACCTCATGCAGACCTCTGACAGCCGCCCCGGGAGCGAGACATCTGCATTCGCAAATCCTCCAGTGACAGTTAAACTCCAAAGCCCATGATGCAATGCAGCCACACACACACATACACACAAACTAACACACATGCTGTAGTTTGGTAACTCTCTGCTTAATCTCCACTGGACATTTGCCCTTTCTTTTGCCTCCGTGACATATGGGCGCTGAAATCAACACGTTCAGACGCGCTGTCAGAAGAAACGAAAATCACTGAGATTGTGTCCCACACACTGTTCTTAGAAACTGATCCAGGGCAAGTTCTTAAAGGGATACTTCACCCAAAATCGATAATTCACCAATTTTCTACTCACCGTCATGCCAAGGAAGGGTTCAGAGAACTTTCAGAGTCATCAAAACGCTTTTGGAGTTCCGGGGGGGGGGGGGGGGGGGGGGGGTCCGGCTGGCAACGGATTTTCATACAGTACAATGGCGGTGGATAGAGTTCACTTTTGAATCGTCCAAAACACACACTATGAAACATCCAGATACCTCCATACTGCTCGTCCGTACTGACCCAAGTGTCCTGAAGCCGCAACATGAAAAAGTTGTTCGGAAAAAAATAATTTGATGAGATCTCTGTTTTTATCCTTGTTGTAGCAGTAGCTCCCAGTGGCTGCGCAAGATGTCTGAGATTGCTGCAAGATGTTCTTCCGTGTTTACATCAAACATCCAATGGTTTACAACGACAAACGAATGTGCACAAACATCAACAGAGCCACTAGGAGCTACTGCTACAACAAGGCTAAAAACAGAGATCAAATTCAATTTTTTTCCGAACAACTTTTTCATGTGGCGGCTTCAGGACACTTGGGTCAGTACAGACGAGCAGTATGGAGGTATCTGGATGTTTGATAGTGTGTGTTTTGGACGATTCAAAAGTGAGCTCTATCTGCCGCCATTATATGAAAACCCGTTGCCAGCTGGACCCCCCCCCCCCCCGGAACTCAAAAAGCGTTTTGATGACTCTGAAAGTTCTCCAAACCCTTCCTTGGCATGACGTTGAGTAGAAAATTGGTGAATTATTGATTTTGGGTGAAGTATCTCTTTAATATGCAGCATGTTCCAATAAAAAAGTAAAATAAACAGTGTTCATGTATGATTTTTAACATTATGAGTGAATTCCTAAACCACTGTTAAAGCCAAGGATATCAACTTATACAGCAAATAGTTTTGGTGGAAAAAGTCAGGAGGATACATTGAAGTATGCATCAGCTGTTTGACACAACATTTAACTCCATAGAGGTTAAGTAGCAATACAGCGATAGTAAATAACCATTCAGTGCTGTGCAGTGGCGTCTCGTGACCCAGCTGCTGAACAGGACATCGTGTCTGTACAGAGGCCTCCACACTGTCATCACATCCTTTATTCATCCATCGGCTTTTTATCCATCAGCTAAATACTGATGACTCCTCCTATTATGTCTCAGCACAAACCAGACAGTTATGTTTAAAGCACAGCCCCCCCCCCCTCATCCTCCCTCCCTCAGAGGCCCATTAACTAATGGTCATATACAGTAAGTATACGTATATATGGACCGTTGTTTGACTTGGCTATTGACATATGTAAAAGAGAGAGAGCTGATGATACAACCAAAGGATAAATGACAACACTTCCTCACAACATAATCATACGACTGCACTGAACCAAGATCATCAAATTACACTTCACTAACTCTTATTGTTATTTTCAGTAAACACATAGTTTTGAATCCCATAAAAAATGAACTAAATTTGTCAACCAACCAATAGGAACAAGATCCAGTCTGGAGACTATTTTTTGGATGCATTTTTTTCCCCCCCAGTTATATATTTGCTCCATAAATTGACAAAAAAATCTGAAAATGTCCACTATTATTTGTTAAACTGCGGTGTTATGTCCACCTGTTCACCTGAAACTGAAGGACGATGAAACAAATCTTCATAAATGAGAAGCTGCAACAAGGGGGGTGTTAGATTTTGACTTGAACAATGATTAAAATAAATTGGTTTGCAATTATCTTTCAGTCAACTGGACTAATCAATTTATCATCCAGTCAGATTTCAGCTCTTTATCGAATGATACTGTAACCGTTGGTGGTCCAGATAAAAAAAAAAAAAACATAACACTCCCATGACATGACAGTGTACAAACTTCCCTGGGTGAGGTCATCCCAGCAGCTGAGGAGGGACCTTCCCACTGTCTTGATTGTCATCTTCAGTCTGAGTCATGGGCCTTCCTCCTCGCCTCAGCTCTTCTCTCTCCTTCCCTGCACAATGGCGAGCTTGTCCGGGGCTGAAAGGAACGGATCCCACGTGCCATAGCGGGTGAAGAAGTGAGGGGCTTTTTGTGTGTGTTCGGTGGAAGTATACTTCTCTTGCATCATAAAGCCTTCACCCTTCCTCCCCTGTGCTTTTTGTATTCTGCCCAGGTGATAGTGTCACTCTGCTGTTTTCGACGGGCCTGGCTTATGTACAGATGGCGGCGCTGCTGACGTCTGAGCAAACCAGAGAGAGACTAAAAAGAGTCTTACTCAGATAGTGGGAGGTAGTTTCTATGTGTGTGTGCAACCGTTTCCCACCATATTCTGTGGACGGCGGCCAGCACTGTTTCTTTTTCACTGTGCCAGTCTTCACGGTGCTACAATTTAAAAAGCCTCCATCCTGTCCTCCTCCTCCTCCTCCTCCTCCTCCTCCTTGGACTCTTCCTGCTCCTCCACCTCCTCTCATTTAAGCCTTCTCTGTCTCTGTCTTTCATTCAGGTCCGTATTAGTGCTCTCGCTCTTTGAATGAGAGCGTGGTAATGCCCTGCGTATTGGTCTTTGTGCGAGGGGGCTAAGCTCTAACCAAGCTGACCTGGATTTACATTTCTGGAGCAGAGCTTGCGCTGCCTGGGATCTGGACTGGCTCGAGACGATCGAGCGCAACAAGCGATGCCAAAATACAGGCTTTGAAACCAATCCAGTCTAATAAATAGGAATATAAATAAACCACGTATGCTCTGCAGTTTGTTGGGTTATTCTCGTCGACTTCCCTAAACGAGCCAGACCCACTGGTACTGCGGTGCGACCATCAATACAAATCTATTATTGCTCAAGTCCACAGAAATGTACTTTAAAGCAACATTAATCAGCAGTTACATTAATTGTCTAGTATTACTGTTGTCGTGCATGGCTTTTAATGTGTTTAGTGTCTATGTTCTGTTTGTGTGTGACCTGCTAGTTTGTTATTGTGTCTTGTGTAATTCATTTTTGTGTTGCTGCATAACGTTGCTTCTGTTTTGTCTGTAGCAATCGGCTGTTGTTTGAGCTGAGTTTATGTTAGCTTATGTGTGTATGTATGCACTTTTGCATAGTTTTCTGCCTTTTAATCTTTATTTAGATTTAGCCTTCTAATCCTTTAATGTATTATTTGTATGTCTATAACTAAATCATTTTATTCTCTTTTAGTGTGACTACTTAACATCAGTCCAGGGACAGCAGATGTAAAATGGCCTTTTGGCTAATTCTGGCATGTTTACTTTGTTAAAATGTTTTATTAATGTGCATTGTCCCTGATTATTAAACCTTTAAATAAATAAATAAATACATACATTTAGTCAGTTTAATGGCAGAAAGTGTTTTTACTGATTATATAACGCCCTGCACTGATGAGCCCACAGGGAACTAACACAGACGCTGCAGTTATAAAGAGCTTTTCAGCCGCTTGTAGCTCATTGTTTTGGTTTTTACAGCACAGACACTGTTTGGTTCAGTCCCATCAACAGCGTTTCTAACAACTTGTGTCCACAAACAAGCTCTGATAAGACCGCTGTCCACTACCAGGCTGCCACTAAACACAGGACACACAATGTTAGTTAACAGGAGGCGTCAGATATTTCTTCAGGAGAGAAGCTTGAGTCAAAAGTAGAGCCTTTCTTTGATTTAAAAGTCGTCCGGTGGACACGTAGAGACGACTGAGGATCGATACTCGTGTTGCTGAGTTTCTGCTGGAAGCGTATAGGGCAAATGTTTATCCACTGCAGCACCCAAAGGCCGCGATGCATCAGAGCTCTGTGTGTTTGTTGAATTGTTCTGGAGTTCATCTGCCTCCCAGTGTAAACAAGCAAGCAGCTTTTTAATTCTCCTCCAGACTGAATGATGACTGAGCGTGTGATTTGTCGTCGCCTCCTCCAACAACAACAACAACAAACAGTGTTTTCTGATCTGACTGATCTGCCGTCTCCCAAAGCCGTTTACTGTTCGCTGTTTCAGACACCGAGATGTGATGTGACTGGCTCAGTTTTGGTAATAGCTCCGGCACAACAGCAACAACGATGATGTTAAAGTTCAGGAAGGTTCAATATAAAGCACAGAAACATCCAGATTAAACTGAAAACACTGAGCGTGGTCTGTCTGCCATGACTTAATCAAACTCTTTGTTGACCCGCGATCTCATATCCATATAGGTGTACTAAACTTCTAGTTACTTTGCTCACAGGCTCTTCCTTAATGTTGTATCTTGGTATTTTATCACGTACCTCTGTTTACTTTAGCTTCTTGGGTAGACCTTACTAGTCGACTGTCGAGCTTGGGGCTGTTTCCATCAACAAAGACTAAAACGTGAGGAAAACATGGATTTAGGAGGAAAAAAAACATCAATATGAATATAACAGCTTTTTTCCACATCCAAAATCTTTTTTTTCCCTCCTAAATCCATGTTTTCCTCGCATTTTTGTCTTTGTTGATATGGAAAAAGACCAGAGCTCGACAGTCGACTAGTAAGGTCTACCCAGGAAGCTAGAATAAACAGAGGTGCATGATAAAAACACACGTTAGCACTGCTCTCTCATATTAACAGAGTTATACACACTCAGTGTTGTGTGGTAAGGAACTGGTGGATGTTGCAAAGCATGTGTAGTGATATTTCTGAGCATTATATAGAGGCTAAAGTCGTGGTTAGAAGAACTGCCCCCATTACTTCGCTGTTCAACTGCAGTGTAGCGCGGCTAGCAGGAGGAGATCTAGGTCCTGGCTGCACATATTTTCTCAGATTTTTTTCCTATGGTCGCACTCAGGGACCCAGAGCTGTAGAGCGTTACTTGGAAAATGACCGGATTCTCCTTTAATGTTCATACCTCTGATGTGTGGAGGGATTTGTTTGCTCAGATCTCTGAATCAGACAGGACAGTGTCGACCCAACTACACACCTGAATCTGCTGCTGCCATATGCCGTGGTGCTACAGCTACAGTGATGGCAAATCTCTCTTCTAGCTATTGCTGTAATCTTAAAAGCGGCTATTTATAAGTTTCTCCGCAGCAGAACGTGACTTCTTGTGGCCGTTGTTGTCTTTCAAGGTTATAATACGTCCCCTGAGCAGTGCTGCGTCTTCAGGGCAGTTTCAAGGCTATTGGAAAGTGATGTGATGAGCTCAACTTACAGCGCCTCTTCTACACGAGTGAGTAAACCGCTAGTGATGCTAACACAACTGTAAAACAACAAATCTTGAGAAGCTCCTTCATATCACTCCAGTGAAGGAGAAAGTGTACGTTTCTAACAATAAAAAGCTTCTTATGAGGAAATCTAAAGAACAAATCTGGATTCAAGAAGTAAATAATGGCAGCTATTAGCAGTTTACCCAGGACAAAGACATCCAATAATGATAAAGAGGTGGTTTTATCTTGATAGCGCTGGCAGACAGCAGAGCAGCATGCATCTCTACAGTGTGATAATGTGAGTGTAGTTCAGCGGTGAACGTGGCTGGAGGAGGCCACAGCCAGACGTCTGGCAAAAGCCTCCGTGATAAACTCTTGTTTACTAAACTCCAAAACTCATGTGGACCCGGCGGCCTCCCACACACACATGTACCGGGCAGGCATGCACATGCAAACACACACACACACATATATGCAAACATACACAGATGCACACTGAGAAAGGCATGGATATTTGTCACATGTGAATGGTGACACACATTAAAGACAAGAGTGGGCTGGATTTATGCAAAACAGCAGCGGATAAACACACAAACATGAAATGTAAAAGGGAATTTGGGGAGTGGGTGGCTTCAGTGGTGACAGGAAAAATGAGATTATACCAAAACAAATTTAAGGTGAAGGGGGGGAGGGTTGGAGAGAAAAAGGAAGGAGGGGAAACAGGAATGCTTCATGGATGGGGAAGAGAGGGAGGGGGGGGGGAGTGTGATGGAAAATAAAAAATAAAACATCTTCCTCCTGATAGAGCTGGCAGTGCCCGCTGGATTGTGTATGATGCCACGCCAGCCTCATGCAGCTGCAGCGTGCCCGCTCTGTTTGCAGCTAATAGCCAGCAGCAGCAGCAGCAGCAGCAGCAGCAGCAAGACACAGCAGCCTTCCTTCAACAGCCTCCTTCAGATTCAAGCCATGTCTGATGGAGAGCCTGTCACAAAGCTCCAAGAAAGAAAGAAAGAAAGAAAGAAAGAAAGAAAGAAAGAGGAGTGCTGCTCATGCTGAGTGAGGAGGCTCGGCTAATCTGTCTGAGAGGAGGAGGAGGAGGAGGAGGAGGAGGAGGCGCTGCGTTTTGAATAGGAAACAAAATGGAGAGGAAGATTGTTGAGGGCCAGGGAGAGGGCAGCTGAGAGAAATTATGAGTAGGTGGGTCTGAACACCATGAGTCATAAAGGTCTAAGCAGGCTAAAAAGGAGGAGGGGGGGGTATTACAAAGCGAGCATGTGAGTAATTCCTGATCTCATTAAGATTTATGTAAGGCCGGTTTGTCACATACATTTGTCAACTTAGCTCGAGGCAAATAAAGAGGATAGCTGCACAGTAAAAAACAGATTGTAATAGATCTATGGCTATAGCTTTTATATCCTGGGTGGTTTTTGTTTTTTTTGGGTTGACAGTGTCTGTGCAACAACATGATTACTCATCACAGGCTGCATGTCAGAGCAGAGCAGCAGCAGCAGCAGCAGCAGCGGTGATGGTGGTGGTGGTGGAAAATTAAGACAAAGCAGAACAATAGGCAGGCAGGGGAATTTTCTAGAGTTGGCATCTGTCCGAAATGGAAAAATATAGGCTGGAGTGGAGTGGAGAGTGTAGCCGGGGCTGTAGCCTACACACACACACACACACACATACACACGTGACAGTGGGATTTTGTCACCTCAGTGCTGTTGTGTGAGGAGGGTCGACACAGCACGAGCTCTTCGGATGCAGCAGCTCATTTTTTATAAAAACACAACAACCAGAGCCGCCCCCCCTCCCCTCCCCCCTCATCCCCCCTTTCTCACGATTCCCTTGTCAGACAGCCCCCCCCCCCCCCCCCCCCCGGCCGGGGGCTGTGATTTCGCCTGCTCTCTGCTCGGTGGTGGCATTTTCAGCACCGAGGGGCAGTGGACAGCTCCGCAGCTCTGATGTGATATTAAAGCATCCTCCTCCTCCTCCTCCGAGTGGGGGGGTGGGAGTGGGGGGTGAGGAGAAAGTGGCTCTTCTTCTCAGGTCTAACAAATGCATTGAAAAATAAATGAGCACAGATCTGTCTGTAACCACCACCGACCCCCCCTCCCTTCCTCTCCTCTCCTCTCCTCAAATCAAGATGCTCATGATCCAGGCTTGTTGACAGCAGTATAGGCTGCTACATCCATCGTGGCCATGGCAACAAAGGAAACAATAACTTATCTCCCTGCAGACAAACCAGGCTTTAAGACCCCCAACCCCACCCCCCACCTCTCCCTTACACATTTGGCCAGGATGTGGCATGCCACAGCATCCATCCAGTCCTCAGCAGCCCGAGTCTGCAAATGCGATATAATAATAACAAGTGCATTTTAAATGAGCCGAGCCCGAGGCGGCCAAGTTCACACCAACATCTCACTGCAGCCGACAGTCAAGGCGGAGTCTGGTCGGAGAAATAGCACTCAATCCGTCTTATATAGGGGGGGTAATTAGGTCCCCCTCCCCTCCACATACCTAGCTAGCCGTGCCCTGGCTGCACACACACACACACACACACCGCATATCACATGGATAGCTGGAATTAAAAAAAAAATAAAAAAGAGGCAGACTACAGCCTGTGTGAGAATCGCTTCCCCGGGCATGAGTCACTGTGAGCGACCACCGAGCTGCAGCTGAGCACCGTGGGCTCCGTCAGACCTGCACAATGAAAGCCCAGAGTCATGCTGCTGCGTGGGAACTGTCACTGGACGATGAAGCAATTTTCTCCTTTCTCAGCGAGAACCGATTCACTACAATATCCCCTCACCCACCCACCAACCAACACCACCACCAACCAACCCACCCAGCCCCGTGGAGAGCTGCTAATGTGCGCCCAGACACGGAGCATCATCCGCGTCGTCGCACCGGCCGGTCGGTCGGTCGGCTGAGCCTACCTGTCTCCAGGTGCAGAGAGATCCTCGCCTCGTTGATGTAAGGCGTGTCGCTCTTGGACCGGACCCTCCGGATCGGTCTGCGGTCTACCTCCTCCTCCGGGGCCGCCGCCATGTTCGGCCAGCCGGGCAGCGTCCACTGGCGACCGGCGCGACTGGAGAGACTCGGCGCCGCAGCAGCAGCAGCAGCAGCAGCAGCCACTCGTGCACCCGCCCGGGCAGACGGTGTGGGAGGGGGGCGGGCTATTGTAGTGGTGGTTGTGGTGATGGAGGAGGGTGGGAGAGGAGAAGAGGAGAGAGAGAGGGAGACGGAGAGAGAGACAGAGGGGGGGAGAGAGGGGGGAGGTTTGATGAGCCACTGATCCTTTCTTTTCCTGCAAGTCAGCTCCACCTGCTCAGGTTCCAGCTCCAAGATAAGAAGCAGGAGCCAATGGGAAACAACACAGCACTGTCATATAGCTACAGGCCTACATGCATACAGCAGAGCTGAATGGATTATTAGCTTTTGACATATAATATTAATCAACAACAAATCTGTAGATTGATTAAAATGCAAACACAGATAAATATTCTCAAAATGTAGAGGCCTATTTGTTATTTTTCTTTTGGTCTAATTGGATTAAAGCAGAAGTAAGCAGAATATTTGTGTTAATAAGTCTTAAATAGTTAGCCTATATCTTCCAACAGCAATCACTTGTATAGTGTTTGGTCCGAAACATGGGTTTGTCAGTCACTCTGCTCTGCTGTAAGCCGAGGAGAAAACTTTCCTTGTATCCTACAACCTTTATCCAATGAGGAGAGAGAACGGCATAAAGGGGCGGTCCTCTCTGTGTGTGCAGCCAAGGGACACGCGTGAATGTGGTGACGTAGGGACGAGGGCGGGGACTGCTAACTCCATCGGCTGACAAGAAGTTAGCCAAAAAGACCGGATCGCTTACTTCTGCTTTAATTGGAGTATGATTAAAAAGATTAAACAAACATGTAGAGTTCAAATGATAGGCTACAGTCGATAGGCAAAGAGTTGATCCAAAGCTACAGTATTCTGGTAATCATAAACCAAAACAGTGGCTTCAGGCTCTCAGATATGTAAATGGTGTATATTTATAGTCTTTTATGACTGGAAATGTTTATGATTGTAAACTGTTCTGATGAAACAGGTGTCGCCTTCAGTTCTGGGAAACTGTTTTCTTTTTTCCTTCTTTTTGTGACTGTGACATTTCTGAGACCAATTGATTTTAAATTGATAAATCAGGCAAAAAACCGCCCACAGTGATGAGAATAATCAATAACTGCTGCTACAGTTTATAGGTTCACCACTCAATTGCATCACTAGGCCTTGAGAGCTGTCAGCCACCTCTGATTCTTGGAAATACAAAGATGATAATGAAAATACATTAATGATGTGATGTTGTAGATCATATTCCAGCTCTCAGGAGTCCAGTCTTTGTGGATGCAGTTAGCTCCTCATGATGAAACACTGATGAAGCCCTTTATGATACGTTTTCTGATGACTAATGTTTTGACAACACGTAGCAGACTGGCCAATAGAAACACAGTCAGAGTGGAATAAAGTGGAAGCAACATCAGAGGTGACTGTGCTCATGCTGCAGAAACAATCACCAAAAGTTCTCTAATAATTCATGATGAAAAATATTGGCCAAAATAAATGTATGTCCTGGAGAAGTCCTTTGCATTTTGACCACTGAACTGTCAATATCACATAGAGCCTGCACTGTGTTGTTTGTATTTTATTTTTTACAACAATCACACCTTTTCTTACAAAGAGAAAGACATATACTATATAGAAAACCCTAAAGCTAATATGGTTTCAGCACATAAAGACATTAGCTTAATCACATCATATGAAGTCATTTTATGTAATGGAGAACAAAATGCTGAGGCAATGCACAGTCAACTAACACATCAATATCAGTATGTATTTTTTTTATTTTTTTTACAGTGGTACTAACAAGTAGGCCTAACTATACTATTTACAAACCACACAATCAATTGACCTACTAATAGATCTCTAAATCAATAGTAGAGGTTGTATTTACCCTTCTTTTTACTTAAAAAATCTACAAAATGTGTATAAACTTTATTTAACTGTGCCACAAACAGAATGTAGTGCGTGGTACCAAAGCGCCCTCTGCTGGTGCTCCTCCGTGTTTTGAACGTGTTTGTTGGTTTGTTTTTACCTCGCTGTTCCCGTTGACAGGCTCATCGCCTCACCGCCGCTCACTGTGATTGGCTCATCGCCTCACCGCTCCTCACTGTGATTGGCTCATCTCCTAGCCGCTGCAATGCGCTGCTCCGCTGTGGTCAATAACAAACACTCTTCCTGGTTGCGAACAGCTGATGGTCCTGCTGCTGGCTTCTGTCTGACAGGTAGTTAAAGTTAATAAACTACATATTAATAACATAAGGCATCTCTCTCTCTTCCTTTCGGAGATACACAGCCTCTGGGGACCGTGGGGTTACGGACTCTTCACGCCGTGACGTGACGCAGCTGTGGCCGTTTCCTTCGGGTACCTGCGCCTGTTCGCATGTTAGCATGTAGCTAGCTGAACGACTAAGTTAACGACAGGCTTTGTGGGCGTGTGTCGAGGAAATTCCACACTTAACTTGTTAATGTGAAAGTGACATGAATGTTTTAGTACATAAATCACACTTAACCCCCTGGTTCATGTTATAACAAGTGAATACAGTGATGTTAGCAGGCTAACTTTGCGCTAACTGACCTCTTGACCGCTTGGCTTTATATTAGCACAGTGAGTGACCTCAATCATGGCTGTCTCATTGTGTGACTGTGGCAAACCAAACTCTTCTTAAAAGCTTCAACAAACAACAACAGTTTTCACCACGTGATTTTCCATCCATTTTAGGAACTTTATAAGTTTACACTCTTGCAAACTACCTGGCAAACACCTGAGCAGGTGAACTGAGGAATGAGGAAACAAAACAAAAAAAGGATTGTACTTCCTCCTGCATGTTTAGTATTACTAACTTACTATTCTAAACCATCTTCATAATTATTAGTGTGCAAAATTATAAAATAAATAGTGTTGTCAGCTCTGTTTTCATTGCAAGGTGTATTTTTCTTTCTCAGTTGCTATAACTAGATGATTGTGCGGCAGCTCACCTGTAGAGCCGTAGCAAACACTCATCTATATGCCCACCTGAGAAAACCCTGGGGCTGCCAAGGCATGGCCAGACCCAGTTCAGGTAGACACTTCCTTTTTCCGCATTCATATCCTCTTTCTGAAAGAGAACAGAAATCAATAGGGATCATATCAACAAGTGTTTTTATGTATTTGTGTTTGCTTTCAGATTTGGCAGCGTTCAGGGAGATTTTCTCCAGAGCCAAGAGCATAGCCATCATCACTGGAGCAGGGGTGAGTGCGGAGAGTGGAGTCCCCACCTTCAGAGGAGCAGGAGGCTTCTGGAGGAAATGGCAAGCACAGGTAGGAACATACCTGTCTGTGATTTTAGTGCAGAGCCATAATGTCATCCATTTATATACAGTAAGAGAGCTTAGTAACTTTTAAAGTCACATGCTGTGAAGATGGAAGCATAAGTTTCTTTTTCTTTAAAAAAAAATCACTTTAACTTAACTATGTAAGTATTGTAGCTGTGCAGAAAAGATGAACCACTGAATAAAATCTGCAAGACAGCGTATTAAAAAATTAATTGCATCGTTCTGAAAGTTATAAAACAGCAATAATCTTTTATAAAGGAGAAGTTTTTACTAAGATATGAGTCTGTAGTCATCAAGACACTTAATAAATCACGGGAAGTGCACAGAAAGTTTGAATAAGAGAGGAAACCATATGCATGTGCTCTGCAGACAACTTGAGAAACATTTTCTGTCGTCTTGTCTGCTTAGCTTATGTTTCCACTGAGCATAACTATCATGAAAAAGCCGCATATACATTGGATTTGACATCTGACCACCTTGTTCTGCTGCTGCTGTTGTGTGTTAGGAACTTGCCACCCCGGAGGCCTTCTCCAGAAACCCGTCCCGTGTCTGGGAGTTTTATCACTACCGCCGCGAGGTCATGCTCACAAAAAACCCCAACCCCGCCCACCTGGCCATCGCTGAGTGCGAGGAGCGGCTCGCCAAACAAGGGCGCGAGGTCACTGTCGTCACCCAGAACATCGACGAGCTCCATCGCCGCGCCGGATCCGAAAACATCCTGGAGATCCACGGTGAGCAGGAAACTATGAGATATCACTGGAATAATTACTATGGACTATTTGTGAAACCAATCATTATCAGGTTCCAGCTTCTGCACTTTGAAGATGAATGTTTATTGAATGTTTATTTTCCACTATATTCTGATCATTTAAAGTCAATCAAAATGAAAATGATCATTAGTTGGAGCTATAATCTGAATATACCTGTTATCTCTTTTAATCTTAATACTTAAATTTCTCCCCATGTCTCTGATTACTTTCAATAGATTATTTATAATGAATGATAATCTGTCTATTCTGGATCAGTGGTTTATTCCATAACATGTCATTAAGTCATGAATTTTGTAAACTTAATTAAAAGGTTTTGACGATAAAAAGATGCAAATCCTCAAAGTGCAGAAGCTGGAATAAACTCAGTGATTGTTGATTCATTTTCCTTATTTCAGTGCTCACTAATCTTTTCTTCATGTCAGGGAGTCTGTTTAGAACTCGCTGCATGAGCTGTGGTCATGAAGCGTCCAATTACAACAGCCCCATCTGTGCCGCTCTGGAGGGTAAAGGGTAAGAGATTCGTGGCGTTTGCTGGTTTGCCGACTTTCCCTCAATAATATGAAAAATGTGTCATGATACTGATACCGATCGTATTCATCTGAGCACAAAATGCCAACAGAGACTCAGTTTGTCAGGGAGCTGAATGACACGTGGACGAAACCGTGACTCACATGAATGAAATGTCAGTTTAAAAGCCACTTTGTCATTTATCTGACATTTAGATTTGATGTTTTTGATAAGTGACAAATGTTTCAACCATCTCACCTGCAAGAATAAAAATGAAAGAAATCATGATCTGGATTTAAAAATGAACATCACAGAGTTAAAGAATGTGATCAAAGGAGGAAGAAATATATATATAAAAAATACATGTAGAAATTAATAAATAAGTGAAACTACTCTAGTGGTGAGACGGCCTGTAATAAATGAGTTAGGTGACCTCTAATGGTCGTATTAATAATGACAGGATCCATCAGTTAAATCAAATACTTCAAAGTGTTGAAGCTGTTGGAGATAGAAACTTATCAGACAGTAACATCTGTATTAAATCAAATCCCTGCTGTTTCCTTTGTTAAAGGGATAGTTCAACATTTTGGCAAACTGGCCCATTGCCATATAGTTTTAGCAGTAGGTTTGTTATCTTTAATTGTCGGTGCAAGCTATTTTTAGCACTGCTCAGAGCTACGCTACGGAGGCTCATGGGATTTCTTGGTTTCCCTCATCAAACTCATCAAATACACAATCCAACAACTCCAAAACGCTCTGGTGGACAAGTTGTGACCTGCACATTCACCACGCTATGAGATAATAACAGAACGTTACCAGACAGAGGTGTTTTAGAGGCAAATACAGAGACTGCTTGATGAAAAACTGCTCCTGAAGGCAACGCTCACCATCGGTTTTGCATGAATTTACCTCGAAAACAACTCTGTCTGGTAACGTTCGGTTATTATCTCATAGTGTGGTGAATGTGCAGGTCACAACTTGTCCACCAGAGCGTTTTGGAGTTTGGATTGTGTATTTGATGAGTTTGATGAGGGAAGCAGGCTGGTGAATCTACTTTGAGACCTCTGGAGTCTTTATACAAACAAACTTTAAAAACACTGGACAAAAAGCCAATTCGTTATCATCATTGTAGGATACTTGAGAAACATGAGTTATTCAGCTTTGAGAATTTTAGGTTATTCGCCAATTTGTGTATGGTCTATAAAATTTTAAATGGTTTGGCCCCACAGCCATTATGTGCTTTTGTCCACGCTCGCTCGTCAAATTCCATCAGATCCACTAGAATATCCTCCATACGAGATTGTACCATACCATTTCGCCGCACTGTAGCTGGGCAATCTGCTTTTTCTGTAAGAGCCACAAACCAGTGGAATACCTTACCTGAAGCTGTCAGGAGCAGTAGCTCTCTCAGAGTCTTCAAATCTAACCTAAAAAATCTGTTAAAAGCTGCTCAGCTCTGCAACCACTAAGTTGGTCCTTAGACTTCTTTTTCTGTGTGTGTGGGTATGGGTGTGGGCGTGGGTGGGATGAGAGGGGGGGGTGGGGGGGGGTTGCACGCAGACGTGTGTAGCCATGTTGTTGTGGTGTTTTATCCCTGTATACTGTTTAATTTGTCTTGTACTGTGATGTATTTTTGTGACCTGCCAAGGGACTGCAGATGCAAATTAGCTTAAAGCTATAATCTGGTATAGTGCATCAAATGGCAACATTTATGTTTTAACTGTACATTGTCCCTTTTAAATAAATTAAATTGAATTGAATTGAAACCAAGAAATCCCATGAGCCTCCGTAGCGTAGCTCTGAGCAGCTCACGGCTCTGCCCCGCCGTTCTAAAAATAGCTTGCACCGCCAAATAAAGGTAATGAACCTACTCCTAAAACTATAGGGATTATGGCAATGGGCCAATTTGCCAAATGTTGAACTATCCCTTTAACATGGTTTGAGCAGGTTGGGCGTATTTCTGTAATTAATTGCCTCTTCCCCCCCCCCATCTCCTCTTCATCAACCTGCCTCCTCAGAGCTCCAGACCCAGACACACATGACGCCCAGATCTCAGCCCAGCAGCTGCCCAGGTACAAAACACCTGTGCTCTCTTTTAGTGCTCTGCTCTTTTCAAATTAGCTTATTTGTTTTGACATAGTGTGTGTGTGTGTGTGTGTGTGTGTGTGTGTGTGCATGTGTGTTTGTGTGTTTCAGGTGTGAGCAGACAGGCTGTCACGGTCTCCTGAGACCAGCTGTGGTTTGGTTTGGAGAGACTCTGGACTCCAACATCCTCAAACAGGCAGAGAAAGCGTTGGACAACTGTGACCTCTGCCTCGTGGTGTGTGTCTGTGTGTCTGTGTTTGTGTTAATCAGGGATAACTGTGACAATTTTCTTTTCTGTCAAAATTTTTCTTATATTAGATTATTGATATTAAAGGAATCTTTCAACTTTCCATCTGGCCTTCAAATGTCTTGTTTTGTCTGAACAACGAGACTGTTTATGACGATTAAAACATTTCAGATGCTGCAATCTGACAGTTTTTTTTTCCGTAGCAAATCACCCAAATATACTGATTAGTTTCAAATATTGAACTCTTGTTCATGAGTTTTCAATAGTATGATAGATGTGTAATCTCTCGCAAAACTCGGAATTAAAATCGTTGTCAGTGTTACTTCTTGAAAACAGAAATGAACTTTCTTTGCTCTCTCACTATAGTTTGTCATGATTTGGAACAATTTACTGAATAACTCTGATGTCTGCAGGTCGGTACGTCATCAGTCGTGTATCCAGCGGCCATGTTTGCTCCTGAGGTTGCAGCCAGAGGCGTCCCCGTGGCCGAATTCAACATGGAGGACACGCCGGCCACCATGCGCTTCAAGTACGTTACATTCTCTGTCACGTGCAGGAAACATTTTCATACACACACTCAGGCCACATTACTGCAGCATTACCGGCAGAGATGGTATTTATTTTCGTGTTTGTGTTTTCAGGTTCCACTTTCACGGCCCCTGTGGGGCGACGCTACCCGCCGCCCTGGCTCGCCACGAGACGGAAGAAAACTGATGATGAGCTAAACTAAACTCAGAGCAGAGAGTGTAACACTGGAGGACTACAAATACCAAGAATAATGGGTTTAATGTGCAATGTGGAAAATGTGGAAATGGACGAAGAGTTCATGAAAAATAAGAAGAGGTCAAAAAGTTACAACCTAAGAGGTACAATGAAGGATCAATATGACGTATCATAGCTACACATACAGAATTTTACAGATTAAAATTGGTGTTGTAGCTTTAGATGTCCATAGTTTCTTTTCTCTTTGGGGTATGATAAGAAAAAACTGATTTAATAATGCAATTCAAAGGTTTTACATGCAAACTACATGCAGCAAATACAGTTTTTCTGTGGTGCCAAATCACACTAATCATCTGTGCTTTCTTATAACAAAACTGTGCAACTGAATCAGCAGAAAACCTTAAAAAAAATCACTCCCACAGGCTCGAGACAAGTAAAGTTGTATCACTTCTTTTTGCACTAAATGAAAAGCGACTGTGAGACAGTAGGGGGCAGTGTTGAGCTGCTGCTGTTGTTGGAGCTGCAGCTAAAAACAAAGATCCCTTCTGGAGGATCTGTGGCCTCTGTTGAGGATGTGTGTGTGTGTGGTGTGTTTGTGTCAACTCAGTGTCGTCTGACTTTATGGGCCGTGATGATGAACACACTGAGGTTCATGATGCCGGGTCTCAAACCAGAGACACCAGTGACTGTGCATGCTCCAGTTACATGTATGTTAAAAAGGTGTGGACGCGATTGGAACGGTTTATAACAAGAAATAAATGAAAACCGATTTAAACCGAGGGGTGTTGTGTATTTGTATATCTAAAATATACAACATAAGATGCAACACACTGCTATGTGTGTGTGTAGCTTCTCTGTTACAATGTTCTGCTTTAGCTGGAGAAAAGATCGTGTCTGACACTTCCCTGCTTGGCCACAACCAACCAACCCCCCCTTCACCCCGCCAACTCCCATCACCTCAGTATAAACACACACAGCGTGCAAAGGTTCAGTCCAGAGCTGTTTGATGCACAAAGACTTGAGCTTCACATTAGAAAATAAACAAATAAGCCAGTTATTGGAGAGATGAGAGAAAGGATCTTCATCAGGATTAGAAGACGATACATGAACCTGTGATGTTGGAACTTTTGTATTTAAAACAATCATGTGACAGCGAGTAAACTGAGGAAGTTATTGGTCGATGTGAGCTTGGCTGTGGAGAAAATCCCATGTGAATGATGTGGGAAAATAGTTTATTTAAATAGTACTTTAACTACTGTTGATACAGGAAAATTGTATCTATGTGCACTGACTCTTTGGAAATTTGTGGTGACATTCATGTTGTGTTTTCTTGCCAAATTGTATAATCACTTTGTGAGTAAAGTAGGAGGCCACCGTCACTTTGCCGACGAGAGGACTGAGCGCTGCAAACTAGAATCTGAACGCTAGATATCACGGTTTTACCTCCATATTACACACTGGACCTTTAAAATGCTACCACACATACCCTAATAACAAATGAGCCAAAGACCGTAAAATGAGCATAAAGTAGAATATGCACTGGCACCTAGAATCCTATTTATTGTAGGTGGTAGTTAACTTCATGTGCTGATAACTGTCACAAAGCTACCACTCAGGACGGGTTATTATAGTGGTTGAGTGGTGCCTTATTCTGGTCTGGCCCATGTGAAATGCTGCTCTGCAGACGATGTTCTGCTTTAGCTGAAGACAGGATTGGGCCTGACACTTCCCTGCTTGGCCACAACCAGCCCAACCCCCCCTTCACCTAACTTCCATCATCTCAGCACAAACACACACTGCACACCGGCCAAGTCCAGATCTGTTGACGCTCATTTGCACGAGTGGAGGATGACAACAGAGGTTATTCATATTTCGGTGGATATGATAGCGATATTCATATAATCATATCGGCTTTAAGAAGATGCACCGTCTCCTTCCCTCTTTTCTCCCTCTCAGCTCTCATCTGTACATCTGCCATGTGTGTGGCGTTTGAGACGCCATGCATCCCTCCCTCCCCGGCTACGCCTCCATCACCTGCTCATTAGAGAGAGGATGATGGTCCGACGGTCCCCCATGACTCTGCTCCAAAAATAACAGAGCCAATTTCCCGCCTGTTAGGCGGCGATTTCACACCAATCTGAGTTGTACTGCCCAGCTAGGCCCGTCAGAGAGACGGAGAGAGAGAGAGGCAGGAATAAGGTGGAATAAAGAGCAAAAGAAAAAAGAGAGAGGAAAATGTAGGTCAGAGTGTAATGTGTCTGAAAATACAAGTTCTTTATCCTGTAAACACCCTGCCCTCATCAGTCAGCAGATACAGAGAGCAACTCAGGAAATTCAACATCTGTGCACAGATACTATTCTGAGCTGAGCTGACAGAGATAGTTTTGCATTTTAAAGAAATAGTTTGACATAAAATAAAAATACTTTCAAGGAAAAATCTGGATTTTAGAACATTGATGGCACTCTCATATAGTGTATAAAGCGACAGCCACTAGATAGTTAGCTTAGCTTAGTTTAGCACAATCTGGACAGAGCCACTACCAGTCACTACCAGTCACCTTAAAATCTCATTGATCAATTCTTTGTTTGAATAAAAATGAGACACTATGACTGTAAATAAAGATGGAGGTAACCTCTGTGACACCATCCACAGATTTCTGAAGCTCAGAGTGGGCTGCTCCACTGCTGCCATCTTGGCAGTGCCTGACTCCGCCCCCCAACTCCATACACACCCATAAAAAGTCAAAGAGGTGGAGCTTTGTGAACATAATGCTCACCTACTGTACCTGTAAGTGTCATAATGTAAATGTGGAGTATATAATACTTGAACACCCGTACAGTCGTCATGAAGGAGTAAATTATCTGTAGCAACCAAAACCGTTTTTCCTACCAGGCAGGTGTAAAGCTAAACATTTTAACATGGGAGTCTATGGGGACTGACTCACTGTTGGGGTAAAACTCCAGCAGCCATTTGAGGAACTACAACACTTGTGTAAAAATGACAATTTAGATGTTTTTTGTTCCCTTCATATGGAGCTAGCCTAACTATGCTAATGCTATGCTAAGCTCCTGGCTGCAGCTAGCTAAATGTACAGGTGGTATCTTCTCATCGGACCGAACGTGTAACTGTTCCTTTGAAGCTAATTTATGCAGCTGAACCAAGTCTAAACTGCCAAAGCAGGCAACAGCTCCAGAGCCCCGAGGAATCCCAGCACTCCAGATTCACTTGAAATCGCTTTAATCGAATCAATTATTTTAATTTACTTTAATTAATTCGAGTGATTATAAATTTGTTAGGGCATTTAATTAAGGTTGCACGGTGCTCACTCGGTGGATACTCTTAAGGTAAGTTTTGTCCAGAGACTCTCTGCTCTTTCACAGGTCAAACCCGGCCGCATAACTTCACCACATATTAGACAATTACATTTCATTGGCAGCTCGTTATCATGCAGATTAAGATTTTACTCAAGAAACATATTAGTCGCTTTTAAACTTTGATATTTTGTTGCAGATTTAACCATACCAGCCACATTAAACCACCATACAGTATGTGTCCATGTATCTCTGTCACTCTGCCTTCATTCACAGATTATGTAAAGATAATACTGTATCTGTGTACAACTGTCATCCAGTTCACTGAAGAGCCACTCACAATTAAATCATCATATTTAATTTCTTCACATCAGAAAGTTGGCAAAGCAGTGAGAGGTGCTCAACGGCACTTTAATGACATTTTTACTGTGCATAATCAATATCATTTTTTTTAGCTCATAACACATTACAGTCCATTTAATTTACAGGGACCATTATAGTAGTGTGATGCTATTTATTTGCTGGAAAAACAGTGTGTAAACCAGTGTGAGATTAAAAATGAAGCACAAAATGATGATTTTCTTGGCTGCAGTCTTAAAAACACTAAGGTCAGGGGTCCTTGTCCCCAACACAAGCCCCCGCCCATCCCCACCCTCAGACCTCAATAATAAAATCTCGCAATGTTCTCAGTTGATCAGTAATGGAGACATACTGAATTATCTCTATCTTTACCTACAAGGAGTCACAATTAAATTCATGAAATCAAAATACAGTAGGGTCAGCTACTCACACCTCCTCATATGGTGTTATTTAAGTTTAATGAAGTCAAATTTCCAGAGACCCTCGGAGTGGTCAGTGATTGCCGCAGCCCCCTGATTGGTTGGACTCGGTTACACCTTTCAGTGCAGCACAAGGTCACTAATGAAGGTTACAAAGTACTAAATGCCAACCCCGTCCCTTAGAAATGAGCTTTATATACAGCTAATTCACTTTAAAAAAAAAAAAAAAAAATTGCAACCAGATCATGTGCTTTATTAATTAAATGTTATTATTAATTTACATATTCACGAGTTGCAAATGGGTTGATACTAGCAAAGGAAAGTGTTCACAGATCAATATCAGTGTGTGAATGTGTGTGTATGGCAGAAAAAAGCTCTATACTGTATGTAGGGAAAAGCTGTGTGTGAATGTGGTCGTTGAGGTTCATTAAATGCATTTATTACCACATAATTGGAAAACGATTTAGTATGTGAGGATAATTTCGAGGAGACAGGGTTTTAAATGCAGAACGTTTACTAAACGTGTGACTAAAAAACATTTTTACGTCGTGGTTTTCAGACATTTTCCCTGTCGGGGGGGCCTTTAGGGTTCAGGATTTAAAGATGTCTGACAGTGAAAGGGATTCAACAGTTATCACCAGGATTATTTAACTTTTCTGCAAACACAAGCTTCTGACATCAACACGCCTTTAAAGATGCTAATCACATATAAATGTTTCTCATAGGATTTTATAAGCAGAGCATCTATATACCCTCAACCTACAACCTACAACCCCCCATCCCCCTGTCAGTCAGACAGTCAGTGATGGAAACCAGAGTGACTTCCTTTATAACATGATGGCGGGTGGTCGCTCAGACTAGAACAAGTGTTGCAATGAAGAGAAGAATTACAGCCCCCCCCACACACACCATCCAACCCCCGTTCAGCCAAGGCCGGAGCGAGGTTACGGTAAATATCTCCGTCAATGTCAGTGTGTCACCGACACCCACGTCAGTACGGTTACACCCCCCCCGCGTCCACCTCTCGCCACCACTTTTATGAGCTGTGCGCCCACATGTGACCTCTAATGGACGGGGAGGGGGCTTGTTGTTTGTCTGTGTGTGTCTGCCAGCGGCTGCGTGACTTGGGGGGGGAGCAGTGTAGGCGATTTCCCAGAAGTTTGTCGGCTTTATTTTATACAAACATTTTAAAATATTTAATGAATATTTGTTCAGAATTATCGCCTCGGGCCACATGTTTGACTTTCTGTATTTCTGTAGCCGTTAGCGTCGTTAAAAGGAGAGAAAATAAGATGCAAAGTAACAGTGGATAAATGAATAAAGTTGTGGAAATTAGTATATTTATAGAGTAATATTTTAAAAAGCAAATGGCTGCACAGGAGCATTTTTGTCCTAATTTCATGAGTGTAGTTGTTCACGTTCCCACATCCCCGAGGATGCAGCCGCATGCCAACACCTCGGGTTACCTGATGGACCGACTGATTAAACGCACAGTATGAGTGTGTGTGTGTGTGTGTGCATGAATAAGTTGTCTCCCCCACAACTTCTCATTCAGACGACAGAAGCTCCAATTAGAGAATACAACCCCACCCCCCCCTCATCCTCCTCACCCACTTTTCCCTTTGCAAACTGGAGCATCATATTTAATTCATTCGTTCGTTTGGAAAAATGTGGAAGTGAATTAACTTCGTCGTCCACCGATGTACCTGCATCGTTTTTTTCGTTTAAATTCTTCCTGAGGACGAAAAGAAAAACTTTGCTCAGTGGATCCTCGGTACAAGTGTGTGTGGGATGTTCAGGATGTGTGTGTACGAACGGTTTTGCAGATTTCTCTTCTTGTGAGGACCTCGTGTCCACTCTCTCTCTTTGGAAACTTTTATACAGTATATATTGTAAAAATGATTTGGCTCCAGGATCAGTGCATGTCCATGTCACTGTGTGAACCTTCACCGACCTAATGAACCTGAAGTCTAATCTAACACACTGTGTGATCCTCACATCTTCTCTTCCTCATAAATGTCCTCACTATTTAAAATCTGACATATCAAATAGTAACACTTTATAATAAGTACACACTATTAAGCATTAGCTAAGCATGAATAAATACTGATTTCTTCATTTATAAAACATGAATACTCATTAGTGTGTAGTTTCTAAATCAAGTTAGTGCTTATCAATGATGAGTAAAACATTTTATATGTGTTTATAAACTGCATACTAATGAGTATTCATGTGCTATAAATGATTAATTAATGCTTAACTAATGCTTAATAGTGTGTACTTACGATAAATTGTAGATTGTCAATCCAGATTTTAACCTTTATAACTGAAATGTATACATTACAGACAATCTAGTATCAGAAACTGTATTGCTTTAATGAATGAATTATGTATAGTATTAGTAATGATCAACTAATGCTTCATAGTGTGTGGTTATTATAAAAGTGTTACCTCACTAATGAAACGTCACAACTTTAGTTCAGAAACTTAAAATTTGTGTTTCCAAAAATGTCGTTGATACACACTTCAAACTGTCCCCAGTTCCCACACTGTCCTCACTTTCAACGTCTGATAATTAAATTGGGTCCCCATGAAGGTAGGAGTTCAGGACTACGTGTGCACACACACACACACACACACTTTGTTTACTGGCTCCACCATGGTAGAGTTGAGTGCTAATGTGTTGCTGTGGGAACTAAGATGTGTGCAGCGCCTCAGCAGAGGGAAGCCTGCAGCCACGCTACTGTACTGTACTGTACTATACTGTATATACACTCACACACAGAGCAGTAAAGGGGCATGTGCACTGCAAAAACTCAAAATCTTTCCAAGAATATTTGTCTTATTTCTTGTCAAAATGTCTCATTTCCAGTCAAAACTAATCTCATTCACTTAAAATAAGACTCATCACCTAAAAATTTACTTGTTTTTAGATCATTTTCACTTGTTTCAAACAAATTTTTACAATACACAAATAAGTAGAAAAATCTGCCAGTGAAAGCAAGTTTTTGTGCTTGTAATAAGAAATAAAAACTTGCTCCACTATCAGATTTTTCTACTTATTTCAAGTGAAAATAGGCTTGAAAGAAGTAAAAAAAAAAAAAAAAAAAAGTCTAAAAACGACTAGAAATGACATTTTGACTAGAAATAAGACGAATATTCTTGGTAAGATTTTGAGTTTTTGCAGTGTGGGGCCTCTGCATGTACACTCGAATACATTGACATTTATTTTGAAAATGTAAACTTTTTGTCGACATAGACACAAGACTGGTTTCAGCTGGTTTCATCAGCAGGTTTAAGAACGGAGCTTTTTTTTTAGCCCTGTTTAGTTTATTGTTTTGGCTCTATGGGATTTTTTATTGTTTGGTTCGGCTGTTTCCACCTGCTCAGCATCAAACACAACACAACTTCAACTTGGATTACAATACTGCTCTGTCTGTTGAATGTGAATATAAATAACTGTCCAGTAGCAGGTTAGCTGTAGCTGTTTGTACTTTCAAGTCAGGTCATGTGAAGTTTTACTGCCCTCGAGTGGCAGCTTAATCCTAATAACTGTCTCTGTCTGATCTGCTAACAAGTCATTATTCACCACTGTGCTGCACAAAAGGATCAGACAGTGCGCTGTTATTATTTCCTTTTGGTAAAGGCAGAGATGAAGCACTCCCATTATCACTGGCAACACGGCTGATTAGAAAGTAGCCTCAAACTCCCACCTTCACTTTTCCACTGAACAGAATCAACAAGAAGTTACGGCGGGTAATAAGTGAGTTTAAAGAGGAACTATGCAAGATTTTTAGCTCAACTATGCTACATTTCTACCTTAATTAAATAGCGTTGGAGTTATTGTGATGGTTAAATCAATGACTTCTAACTTGTTCCAGGGAGAATGGAGGCTCTCTACCTTCCACCTAGCGTCTCTTGCCCCATAACCCGTAATCTCTTGTTTATGACAGATAAGACTACACAGATATACACATCGTAACACGTATATGATACGCCGGCTTTGTTGAAAACAAATGCACATGGCTGAGATGAGGGTTAGCAAAACAGTGGAAAAGCGACCGGAGTTGCATAGTTCCCCTTTAACATTTCAGTGTTTTTATGTTGTGTTACGGCTCAATGTTTTAGTTTCTTTCATTTTGTGTTTCTGTATGTTTGAGTTTCATGACTGAATCTGTGTCTCTCTGCAGGGTCGTCTGCTTGGTGAGAATTTGAACTCGTGTGTTATGTGTAAGTTTTAAGTTTAATACAAGATTCATACCCACCAAGGTAAATACTAATACTACTAGTAATACCTCTTGTGATGCATTGCGAATTGTTGCACATTTTCTTCCACTTGAAACCAGAAGTGTTCTCATGTGTGTTCGCCGGGCCTCTCGGCTGTTGGTTCAGGTCATTGGGTTGATCCAGGCAGCGGTCATCATAACCGTGTCGGTCCAAGACATGATGGTGTATGTGTAGATTTGTCTCGAGGCATCTCTGCTCCCTAGTGTCCAAAAAACTGTGAACACAGCTTGAAACTTTTTTTTTTTTTACATTCAGATAGTTTTTTGTTTTTTTTCCATTGGAGGAAGATACCTAAATTGTTTTGTTTTGTTTGACAGTTATTCTTAGCACCTCACTCTGAGCGTGTGTGTGTGTGTGTGTGTGCTGCCGAACAGTGATGTTTAACAAGCTTAGCAGGATCAGGTGCTGAGTAATCTGCTGGTAATGATGCTCACAGAGATGTGTGTGTGGAGAGAGCGTGTGTGTGTGTGTGAGCACATCTGAGTCTACATCTTTCAATAATGACCAGGAACAGAAACACTCGGCTGCTTTTCATATAAACTCTCTCCGACACCTCGGCTCCTCCTGCTTCACCTTCTGTGTTCCTGTTTACCGTCTTTCTCTGAACGTGTTTGCGCGTTCGACACGTTTGCATCTATGTTTTCTATCCGTGTTGGGAAGGGTTTAACTGAATTAAGACGACTGAGGCTGGTGCTCTTCCCAATCGCCCCAGATTGGGCTTTTGGAGTGAAAATCCTCCAGGGAAGCACTAATCCCTGACTGTCGGGAGCAATTTTTATTCCGTAAGCAAAGCTTTCTCTCTCTATCTCTCTCCTGCTTGCTCCCTCTCTTGCTCTATCGCTCTATTTATAGCCCTCTTAAGCTGCTCTGTGTGCCACTGTTTACATTTAGAGCCCCCACTCTTTAGATTTAGAGGCCCCCCCTCTCCTCCTCTCGCTCCCGGTCGTCCCTTGGTTCCCAGGCAGGAGAATTAAATGCAGGAAATCTCTATTGACTAGCGTGCTCACATGAAGGGAGATGGGGACGAGATGGACGGATAGAGAGATTATGAGGAGGAGAGCTAGATGCAGAGAGGTGGAGAGGAGGAGAGGAGGAGAGGAGGAGAGGAGGAAAGACAAAGACGAGGGAGATGTGAAGTGACAAGCAGATCCGAATGTGTATTCCAGGCGGTCAGGCAAGCTGTCTGTGTTTGAGAAGACAGATTGTGATAGGGAGGAGGAGGAGGATGAGGAAGAAGAGGCAGTGTTTTCAGAGGAAAGACAGTCAGAGCATTTGTGTCTTGTTTAGAGGAACAGAGATATGGAGAGGGAGGAGAGATGATGCAGATATGAAAGCTCAAAGCAGAGTTCAACGTTTGAGAAAAACACACTTACATCATCTGAAGATGGATGGATACCACTTTGGTGTCTGCAGGGCAATCAGCTCGGCTCGGATCTAATTTGTTTCTGTTTAAGCACAAACACTGAAGCGTGAACACAACAGTCTGAGGTTCGTGAATGGTCGTCGTGTGTGAGGCTGTTTCTCAGCCTGGCATCAGGACCTAAACGTAGGATGAACTTGTCGAACAGCAGATCAAACATCAGTGAGGTTTTGAGGTGCTGGTTCACTAGGACGGGTCTTATTGAGGAAGTTACAGGATGCCAATTTCCCAAAAATCTCACAAAAATATCCAAAACCATCCCATCTGTTTCACCTGAGGATGTAAAACTTTAAAAGACCTCCACATACTGTATATGTGTACACAAAGTGTCGGTGCAAGCTATTTTTAGAACGGCGGAGCAGAGCCGCGAGCTGCTCAGAGCTACGCTATGGAGGCTCATGGGATTTCTTGGCTTCCCTCATCAAACTCATCAAATACACAATCCAACAACTCCAAAACGCTCTCATGGGCATTTACCTCTAAAACAACTCTGTCTCGTAACGTTCTGTTATTATCTCATAGCGTGGTGAATGTGCAGGTCACAACTTGTCCACCAGAGCGTTTTGGAGTTGTTGGATTGTGTATTTGATGAGTTTGATGAGGGAAACCAAGAAATCCCATTAGCCTCCATAGTGTAGCTCTGAGCAGCTCGCTGCTCTGCTCTGCCGTTCTAAAAATAGCTTGCACCGACAATTAAAGGTAACGAACCTACTGCTAAAACTATAGGGATTATGGCAATGGGCCAGTTTGCCAATTTTTTTTAACTATCCCTTTAAAATACAAACATTATGTGAACCTGTGTATTATCTGAATTGCTTAGTACTGAATGCACAATAACAGGGTACGTAACACTAGACCCAGTTTAATATAAAACTGTTTTGTACAACCTGTGTAGTGGGGGGTCCCTGCTCCATCTCTCCATCAGTTGAAGACCGATGCTCCACTGAGTATTTGGGGCAGCAGGACAGTGTCTGATAGTAAAAGATAAGCTTACAGTGTGTGTGTTGATGGTGATGCAGGGATGTGTCGTCCCCTAATGGAGCTCAATGGCCCAGAGAAATAAGATATGAGTTTATATGATGGTGGGATTTATTATCGTTAGTCTGGGTCTCCTCATGGGATTTGTCGACGAGAAGAAAAACACTGAATATCAAACGACTTAACCTTCTTCTAAAAATAGAATATACTCCAGTTTTGAACCTTGAAATTGTTCCACCTCCTCTCTCTCTGCTTGTGTCTGTGGAGGTCAGCTCGCCCCCTACAGCTGCGAAGTAGCAGTTTAAGGCGGCAGCTAACATTTAGCTCATTATGTAAATGCTAATCATCAGTTGTAGTAGCACAGACCCTGGGGGGTTTCACAGAGGCTCAGACACAACTAAAGGCTGGCAAACCGGCACACGCGGCTCGCATTAACAATTCTACTACATAAACAAACCGATTTATGGATCGCGAGGCTCCGCTGTGCTAATCTGTCAGTTTTGCTCCTTGCACGCAGTAAAGCAGCATCGATGTAAACTAGTTATGTAATTTAATGTGATGGAGCAGCGTCGTCCCTCTGTGTATTTTACACTCAGATGAGGCACGCTGCCACTTGTATTTCCTGCCCAGTGTCAATAACGTAATCAGATGTGGGGCTCACAGCTGCTCTACCTGTGTGTGTGTGTATATATGTGTGTGTGTGTTTAGGAAACAGAGGAATACAGTGCAGTGTGTGGACGGTGTGTGATACAGTCTGGTTGTGCCGGCTCATTGGGGTTTGAAATGAAACGGTGACTTAGAGGTGAAGCTGCTGACGTTGGGGGATTTTTTGGAGACTTGTTCTGATCACACCGAGTAAACAGCGGAGAAACTCCAGACCTGACTGCACTATTAAAATTTAATGAGGCTACAATGAGGGATACAAACCCCTTACAACATTACACCATTTGCATTTTTCAGCCTTTGCATCACAGCTCTAAACACAAAACACGAGGTCAAAGATTTGTTCGGCGATCAAACAAGACATTTAGTGCATAAATATGTTAATGGACGTTAATGTACTGTAGATTATTGCTTCTGCAGTAAACATTGCAGGAAGTTTATAGTGTGTTTTGTCTTTTATTGGGTCTGTAAGTTAATGTTATTATCACAGATCTGCTGTGTAGTTTTTCAAACAAGCTCAATAGACCAAAGAGTTTGTTTCTAGTGTTAACTTAGAGACATTCCAGCTTCGGAAACTGAAATTTCACTGAAATTCTGTGGTGAAGAAGGGATATTATATATGGGATATAATCTTTTTATGTGGACAGAATTTATTTATTTATTTTATTTTATAAATCATTGATCTACTCTATATGATTGTCTGGTTCAATAACCTGAGCATGACGGATAAAAACACATTGTGAAAGCATCTGCAGAGGAGGTAGGAACCAATAATCCTGGTCTTGGGGTTTCTATTGCATATTGTTGCAACTTCTACGTATATTTCCCACTTAGGACACAACAAATCTGATTCTAAATAATCCGACAAGCTTGTAAGCGACACACATACTGTACTGTACTGGGCACAATCATTGTTTGAGAGGAAATCGTCAGGGAAAAGGTCCAAAAGTGTAGCTACAACTGAGCTGTGTGTAGAGATCGATGCAGGATTGAAGAGACTAGAGAGCTTGGCTCAGATGAAACAGAGTGGTTAGTGGTGAAACTGGCTTATTTCTTACAGTTTGAACATTTCTTGGATCTAAAAAAAAAAAAAAGCATGAAAGCTCTTACAAATTGGATGGAAAGAAAAAAAAAGGCAGAGGAGGGCTGGCTGATTTTTACTTTAATTCTAAAAAATCAAGAAGAAAGAGACTAATACGCGCTGTGTGGAGTAAATCCGACCGACGCTCCTCATCATCTTGTGAAATATGAGCTGTCTTCATGAACGTCTGGGTTAAAGGTGTTTTTGTGACTCTGTGGCTCGACAGTGCTGCTCATCTATCCATTTAGCCCCCACTCATTAGCTCCCCCCTCTGCCAGCTGAGAGCTCTGATCTGCAAACATTGATTGAGATCAATAATTCACACCACGGCTTTAATATTTGATGTGTGGAGCTATAATCTGTTGGGGATAAGTGCCAGTGTTAAGTGTGAAGCACACGCACACACACACACACACACAGAGCTCATGGTGATAATGAGTATTTGTGATTATGTCCCTGCTCTGTGTCTGCGGTCGAGCCGTTTCAGAGTCACAGAGCCGCTGCTGAATATTTGATGCGTCAGGCTGATTGTGGAGTCGACCCCGGACCGCGGCCACCGAGGGTTTCTCTGTCTCCTGCATTGATCAGACCGGCCACCTGCTACTCCCCTCATATGAAAATAATGAAACTATCGAACCTGAAACTCGCAGAACAGGTAGTAGTACAAGAGAAAATATGCTCCACTCGTGTTCATGGCAGGACTGTGAGAGCTCTGAGACAACGTCATGTCTGCATCCGGCTGTTGTTGAGCTTGAGATCTGCTATGACAACATTTCGGCCACATTTGATAATCATAATTCCCAATCACTCAATTCTCGTTGCCTGTAAGTTGTTTGACTGGTTAAACTTTGACATTACAGTAGCTGATAATTGATCTACTTCCTGGTAATATCTGCCCTAGTTGCTCTGAAACATCTGATCAGTTGGACTGAGGTCATGTGACAAACGTGGCCACTGGCTACACTTTACTTTACTTGTACTGCTGTGCTGTAATTACAGTTGTCAGTAACAGGTAAAGTTGTCTATGTGAAAAAAGAAAAACAACTAACTACCTCAGTGTAAAGCAACAGCTCTAATATGTTTGATCTTATACTGTAGTCACCATGATGGAGTGAGTGTTTACCCATTCTGTTTAAACCTTGTTAACGTCCATGTAGAGTTTTAATATGATACAAGACACACCATGAGGGATAGTTATCTGTCAACACTATGATTGCATCTTTCAATCTTGGAGCTGCAGTGAACTAGTGATGTCACATTCACAAACCTAAGAAACCAAACTTGCTCATTTGTGGGGACAAGGTGTGGGCCTAAATAAACCTTGAAGCTTGTCAGTACTTAAAGGTAGGGTTGGAGATCTTATTCTGGAGCGTTCTTTGCTGAATTACTTGAAATCCTCTTCATACCCTGACTGCAACCAATTAATTAAATGCTTTTTCACAAAAAAAAAAAAAAATGATTTGCTGCATTTTGAAGTATTTTTAAAATGCAGCCTGCTCGAACCGTTTTTCCAGGATTTCCTACCCTACATTTAAAGAAGAACTATGCAAGTCCGCTCGCTTTTCCGCTGTTTTGGTTACGCTCCTCTCAGTTTGTTTTGTATCTATACTTTTATACTTTGTCTATTGTACTTGTTTTTAAAAGATCGAAATAAACCCACTAAATAAAAATAATAAAGAAAACATAAATATGGATTTTTTTAATTTTACAAAATGACAAACGTTGTTTTTTGCTGTTGAGGAAAATCTTTCAATGAATGTGAAGCTGACTGTTTTATCTCAGTCACTGTGTTGACGTTCATACTTAGAAAATGAGGTGTAGTTTATATGATGATCCGCATGAGCAGCCTCCAGATCTAGATTTAGCTTCTTCTTTTTTTTTTCTTCTTTTCTTTTTTTTTATCAACAGGCGACACTTTGAGATTTGCACAGAATCATTTGAGGAACCGTTTTTAATCTTCTCTCTGTGACTCACCTTTGGGATCCATCCCAAAAGTATAACAGCCTCGGAGGTGTGCTGGTGATACGTTGTGTGGCGCATCCAGAGAGAGGCTGGGAACCATATGTCTCAGCCTGAAGATGTCAAACACAAACAGAGATATTAAGATATTAAGAACCCAGAGTGAATCCACTTCACGTCCCAGCTGCACCATGATTGAAACAATTGTGTGTGTGTGTGTGTGTGTGTTTTTTCCCACAAGCTGCACTGAGAATAAGAGTGTGAGCAAAAATTCATTTACCTTTTACTTGAGAGAAATCCTGCGCCGTATTCCACCAGGATGACCCTAATCCCACTTTGCGGTCCACAGTGACTTTGCGTGCTCCTCCTAAAAGCAGTGGCATGGAAGAAAGTCATTAGGTCGGCGACAGCTGCTCTACAGGGAATTATTATTGTCATCATCTGCTGTGTGGTGAAGTATTATTGAGTCGCTGCGGCTCAGGAGGTGTCAGCAGAATTAAACGCTTCCCATTTTTCAATTCAAGTTGTTGATTCTATTTTTTTTTTTTTTTTTTGAGTGGCGAAGAGAAGTTAGTCTGTTTAATTTTTTATCACCTTCAGGTGTTTTTTTTTTAAATGTGTGTGTGGTGGTTTGACAGGCAGATTGTTATCTCTCATTTATCTTCATCTAGAATTGTTTCCAATCAGGATCACGTTCATATTTTAAAGGGATAGTTCAACATTTTGGCAAATTGGCCCATTGGCATAATCGCTATAGTCATAGCAGTAGGTTCGTTACCTTTAATTGTCGGTGCAAGCTATTTTTAGAACGGCGGAGCAGAGCCATGAGCTGCTCAGAGCTACGCTACGGAGGCTCATGGGATTTCTTGGTTTCCCTCAACAAATTCACCAAATACACAATCCAACAACTCCAAAACGCTCTGGTGGACAAGTTGTGACCTGCACATTCACCACGCTATGAGATAATAACAGAACGTTACCAGACAGAGTTGTTTTAGAGGTAAATACAGAGACTGCTTGATGAAAAACTGTCCCTGAAGGCAACGTGCATCAGCAGTTTTGCATGAATTTTCCTCGAAAACAACTCCGTCTCGTAACGGAGCTCGCGGCTCTGCTCCGCCGTTCTAAAAGTAGCTTGCACCGACAAATAAAGGTAACGAACCTACTGCTATGACTATAGGGATCATGGCAATGGGCCAATTTGCCAAAACGCTGAACTATCCCTTTAATCGTGTTCATGTTAAATTCCCTCACAAGCAACTCTGAGGGAAATTCATGAAAAAAAAGACACAGACAATCTGCTGCGCTTTTTTTATCTTTCAAAGACCCAACTGGTGTCATGTGAAAGAGTCCTGAAACTGTACATGTATGTGTGTGTGTGTGTGTGTGTGTGTGTGTGTGTGTGTGTGTGTGTGTGTGTGTGTGTGTGTGTGCATGCATGCAAGTGGGCACTGTGTGTACGAGTGTGTGTGTGTTTAAATGGTCGTTGCATTGGAAATGTTTTTCAGCTTTCCTCCGTCGTCTCTTGCTGAGGGAGATGAGGGGAGCTGACACACAGAATTAAAAATATCTCTCAATAACACTCCCACACACACACACACCACAACCCAAGAGGGGCCACACACACACACTTACACACACATACACACACAACCTACTGCTGAACACTCTTTTTCTGTGTCTCATCTTTTTCATTTCCCCTCATGCGCATATGGATGCATACATACATAAACCCTGCTGCTTGTTGTTGAGCCTTAAAAAGACATTAAAGCGGCGGCGCAGACGTGACGCTCGGAGCTGCTGGTGGTGGGTTCATTAGAACAATTTCAGCCTGTAAAGATTTGCAGACCGATAGGCCTGGGACGATAACAAATTTTGCTGGACGATATATTGTCCCACAAATTATTGACGATAAACGATATTATTGACACATTTTTTGAGAACAAATTAATAACCACTAATATAATAATAATAGCCTATGTCATAATAATGCAAGTAGACCCTTTTAAATGTGATAAACTTTTATTTATCTGAGTATTGTTTTTAAACATTGTAATTGGAATGACAAGAACTTATATAGCTACTATCCTAAATAAATAAAATAAACAAAAAATAAAAAAACAGTGCAGTGCAGCTCTTCTGTCATAACTTTACGTGAAGCTCCACTTTTCATTTCAACAAACTAATGTGACTTCCACACATGACATGTAAGATTTAATCAATGAGACTAGCATTTATCTCCTATAAAGTATTAAACCAGCCGGCGGTAAACCTCTAAAAACCTGCTGATAAGTTTTCTTAGTCGTTTTCTCCCCCAATGACGGAGGTTGACCGGCCCGTGAGCTGCTGCTGCAGACGGCTGCAGACTGTGGGAAGCCCCGCTCCTCCTGCTCGCTGCTACCACATTAGCTCCAAAAACGTCGGAGGAAAACTCCCAACAGGCGATATGTGGATAAACTGACCACAGACTGGGGCCTAAACTGTGACTTTCTCGCATGAAAAAATATTAAAACTGTAAAAAAGTGACGTGTTAACAGCCTGGCCGCAAGACGGTAAAATAATTAGCTGCTTAGCTTTACAGCTAGCGCTGCCGGTTGCTGCCATAGACTGTAAGGTTGCTGCCAAATGCATTCTGGGAAACAAAGATCCTGGATGACTGAAAAGAGGGTTCACTCCTTTCATTCTGCAAAACAAACGGCCCAGGTGCTGAGACCGATGCACAGAGTGAAGCCTCTTGTCCTCCAGCTGGTTGGAGGCCAGAGACCAGGAAAACAAATACGTGCATGCACATGGCGATTTATCGAGGCCGGAAAAACTATCGAGTTCATTTTCATTTATCGTGCGATTAATTGATTTATTGATTATCGTCCCAGGCCTACAGACCGATTATGTGGACAATGCGGTTCACGAGGTCATTACTTCCAGTGGTCGGATTCATTTCGGCGTTTGTGTGAGAGCTGGATCTATTCTGAGTGTTGCGCATGCAGGAGAAGCTACGGAGCTAATTGTGTTTGTGTGAATGGCAGCGAGCAGGTTTATTTATGAATGTAAACAACGCTGCAACAGAAGCGGCGGCAGCTTCCTCAGCCCCGGTGGAGGGCTTTTCTATTCATGAATGTGCTGAAGAGCCCAGTCTGCTGCTGCTCAGTTCCCATTTATCTGTCTCTGTGTCTCCGTGCCAGCTGGCTCCCATCACACACACACACACTCTGACACACACACACAGCTACACACACTGTGGGTCCATGACCAGGAAATCACCTGGCTGTGACGACAGGATCACAAATCAAAGCTGTAATCTCGGGGTCACCTGGTTTGAGGTGGCGCTAGACCTGCTCTGACATTTTCAAAGTTTATTATAAATGTATGACTTTACTCGCTGGACACATATGCACACACACCAACACACACACACACACACACACACTCTACTCCACCCACCCTGTGTTTGTTTTCGCCGTGGTCGCTCCGGTGGGAAGGGAAGGGTTTTTTCTTTTCTTTTTTTTTGTTGTGCGGTTCGGTCACCTCTGACGCTTTCATCTGCGCCGCCCCTGTCCTTCATGTCAGAGCCTCAATTTGGAGAAATGTCAGTGAGCACAATGAGCTGGCAGGGCAGGGCGCCGTGTCACCGCCGCCGCCACCACCGCCGCGCAGACGGATACAAACACATCAGCGGCACTCATCATCTCAAACCACCTGAAAGAGAGTCAGAGAGAGAAAGAGAGAGAGCAACAATTGAGAGACAAAAGGATGGAGGGGGGCGGGGAGGGGGGGGTGTCAGATTGGGAAACACCTCAGCAGCATATCAGTCACAACTGCTAGCCTTACTGCCTCTGTTGCCATGGCAACGGGATGGGGGGTGGGTGGGAGGGAGGGTGAGTGTAGTGGTGGTGGTAGTGGGGTGTGGGGGGGAGAAGGGGAGAAGGGGGAGGAGGGGGCTGTCAGGCATCCTGGAGGGAGGGATGGTCCAAAAAATCTGCAGCTGTCACTTACTTCAGGAGAGAGGGAAATGGATCCAGTGTGTGTGTGTGTGTGTGTGTGTGTGTGTGTGTGTGTGTGTGTGTGTGTGTGTGTGTGTGTGGCCCGGCTGCTGCTGCTGCTGCTGCTACTCTATCACTTCACTTCATGTGTAAGATGCTGAACAGGAGAGATGAGCCGGTGGGGATGCGGAGAGATGGAAAATAATGCAGCGTGTTGCATTCCAGGCCTGAAACTGAGAGCAGCTAAAGTGGACGGACGGATGTTTTCACAGAGAGACGGACGTCAGCTCGGTGTTTTACACACACAGGAGACAAATAACTCCACAGAGGAAGTAGACAAGTGATATGACTCAGTCAAAAAAAAAAAAAAAAATTAAATTTAAAGGACAATTCAATGAAGTAAATTCAACTCTGGGCTGTATGTTCCTAACATTTTAGGTCTAAAAGAAGGAATCTGAAGATTTTCTGTTTAATTGCTCCAGTTTTGCGGTAGTTGTGTCTGTCCCCGCATCACCAAGGCAGCGATGAATGGGAGTGGATGTAAGTTCCGCTGCTTAGGCTGTTTACATCCCTCAAAGACGTATTTTTTTCCAGAGACAGCTTCAGATGGCGACTCAAACATGCACCGAGAAGTTTGTTTACTTCAAGTAAGTCAAGAGTTGATATTCCTGTGTTAATGACACAAACGGGAGCTTCCGACTGCATGTGAACACACCGAGCGTCAACTTGGGTCTCGTGCGAGACTTTGAATTAGATCTAGTTTTTTTTATAAACTTCTCGGTGCATGTTTGAGGAGCCATCTGACGCTGTCTGTGGGAAAAAATTGCGGCTTTGAGGGAAGTAAACAGCCTAAGCAGCGGAACTTCAATCCGCTCCCATTCATCGCTGCCGTGGCGATGCAGGGCCAGACACAACTACCGCAAAACAGGAGCAATTAAACAGAAAATCTTCAGATTCCTTCTTTTAGATCTAAAATGTTAAGAAAATACAGCCCCGAGTTGAATTTACCCAGAATTGTCCTTTAAGTCCAAACATTTAAAAGGGACTACGAGGAGTTTCAGAAAGCGAAAGTGTTCTCACACTACATGAGAAAGTCGGAGGTTGGAAGACGGTCAGATACCGTCGTAGTTCCGACCATAAACGATACCAACTAGCGATCCGGCGGCGTTATTCCCATGACCCGCTGGGCAGCGTCAGGGAAACCGAAACTAGGAAATGCTGGGCGAGTCGACCACTAATTAATAATAACAAAATAACTATAAAGACAAAAGGATATATTTATGGAAAATGGACCCATTAACAAGTGGGTAACGTAGATTCATCCACATTAATATGAGACTCTTTTATAACCAAAAGCAAACTCCTCTGGGTCTCTTTAAGTGAAATTTAAAAGAGGAGGAAAAATCGACCTTAAACCTTTATTTAACAGTCAGTGGAACTCAGATCTTACTGTCCGTCACTTGACAAATTAGTTTTTTTTCTTTGATGCCCACAGGGAGATTTTTTTTCTTTTTTTTAATCTTTTAATCTTGTGTTACCAATTGGTGCTAATGAATGTTTCCTCTCCCCGTCCTCTGGGTGTGACGGGCAGCGGGGAGCGAGCGTCTCTATCTGGGACACATCTCTGCAGCACGTCAGCCATGAAAAGGTTTATAGACGAGTCTGGAGCTTAAAATCTTTAGAGGAACTGTACGACAGTGTGAGGCTCTTTCTGCCCTGTTAGCAGGAGCACTCCACAAAAGTCTTATTAGTGTCCCTTCAGATGGAGGGAGGATGGGAGGGGGGGTTAGATTGGTCTCTCTTCTTACTGTTGTGATCTCGATTCTGCAGCCTATTGATTTAAAGCACGCTGGACGATAGTGGCTATTGACCACACAGTAATTGAGTGTGTACATGTAGAGATGTTTTTTTTTGTTGGCAGGGCCCAAAGTGCTTCGCATTGACCTCTTCATTGATGAGCCAGTCCATTGACTTTCACGCAACATCTTAGCGATCTGAGAGGCAAATGAGCAAGGTCAGTGGTCAGTCAACACCTGCTTTTGTCCTCTGAAGACGCTTGTATTGTTGTGTGCTCTGACGAGGAGCCGGTTCAGACTCTGAAAGCCTGTTATTTTTGGCTTCCTGACTGATTGGACCCCCCACACAACACCAGCATCCCACTGGTAAAAACAGGATTTTATTAACACATTTCAGTTTAACTAACAGGTCTTTGTGTCCCTTGATTTGAACTGTTTCTGGATGACACATTGGGTGAAATCAGACCAGGTGAACTTTTATGTGGTTTGGAAACATCACTTGTTTCCAATACTAGGGAGTAAAACATCCCAATAACTAACTAATTCAACCTGTGTGTGTGTTTTTCAACCTTGGGGTCGGGACCCCACGTGGGGTCGCATGGAATTCAAATGGGGTCGCCTGATATGTTTTTTAAACTTCTTATTATTTTTTTTAAAATTATGATTAAAAACACTACACACAATCTTAAACAACTGTATTCTATACTTTCATTTTCTTGAACATAAATCGAGTTCAAATAAAATGCAGCATATAAAAATATCTGAGCTGGCGCATCTTGATTGACGGTTGCAGGGTCGCCAGAAAAATGTGATGTCAAAATGGGGTCAGGAGCCAAAAAAGGTTGGGAACCACTGAACTGATCGATATTCCCGCATGTATGGTTCAAACACTTGTGACAAATACGTATTGGAACTAAAATATTTAACTGTTTAATGACTAATCACTTATATTAGGCTACTCAAAATGGCCCCAGTGCAGCACTGCAGTAGAAAAAAAAAAAGTTGATTGGTCCTCAAGCCTCCATCAGTAGCAAACCTCCTCACAAACTGAATGAACACAACACTAAGCTTTATTTTTCTCCAATGGATCAACCAATGCAACAACATTATTTCTAAATCAAGCCCAAACTGTTTGCACAGTTCAAAGACATAAAAAAAGTCTCCACATCGGTTCTTATCAGACAACATGAACTCTGAGACCTATATGACTATATCATTTGGTCGAGTCATTTGTTTATTTCTCAGTTTTGCCTCTTGGCTTCAGCCGTAGCAGTTGCTAATCCTCCGGGGGTCGACACATTACAATTGCCCAAACACAACGTCAACACAGTGATGAAAGCAAAGACGGGTGGTTCTAGTTTTTACTTGACGAATGAAGATTCTGCTGCCTACATTAATGTATTTAAATCAGATTACCACACAGCTGAGGTCGTCTAATCCAGAAGAGGAACAAACACTGCAGTTCAATCTGGAGATTCAAGTTTCTGTCACATAGATAAAGATAATATTATTGTTATTACAGACACACAAAACAAAACCTCGGTGTTCAGCCTACACATGTTATAACTGTGACGGTGACACTGAGAGGAGTAAATGATGCACATGAACCACGGTGTTACTGTGGTAACGGTGCATCTATGTTAAATGTGGAGTTCTATGAAAAGACGAATAAACATAAAGCTCAGATACGTAAATGTCATTAATATGCATGTAAACGTGTCCTACAAACCTCAGTCCTGAGCTAAACTTGCACATTTTTATATAACGGACATGATTTTTCCTCCCTCTTAATCTTTAATTTCACTTCATGACACATTTTTACTTTAATATTATCTGTTCTTATTGCATTTTTGCTTCCATAAGTTATAATATTTTATATCCCCAAGTCCTTATTATAGTTTCTCAGATATATTGTTCTGCAATAACCAAATAATCTAATGTTAAATATTAGCTGAATCATAAAGGTGCAGGTTAACACATTTAAATTCCAGTACATTTTGATGGATATTGCCATGAGTGTCATGTTATAATCAGGTTTCCTCAGTTATTGTGACTGCATCTCTACAGTTGCAGCTGCTGCTGTTTTGCACCTTTCTCTTATTATCCCATATCTCACTTCACACTTCTAACCAACGACTCCTCTCAGGTGAAACTGAGACTTTTTTTCCTTTTTTCACTTTGATCTATAACGAGTTTATCCTGGTGGGTGTTTTAAGTTTGAATGTAATGCAAATGAAAAGAACTGAGATATAACTCACATTAAACGACCCCCTGTGTAATGAATGTAAATATATAGCCTATGCATGCATGCACAAAATAATATGCTAAATGTGCACACTGGGCGCATTAACCACAACAATGGTGCATCACATTTTAAGATGCGCGACATCATTCTCACGTTTTCACTGTTAATTCAGGGGGAGCGCGCGCTATTTTTATCTCCCTGCAGGACCATTCCTCTCTCTCTCTCCCTCCTTTATCTCTCCCTCTTTTTAACATTTCCTCTGTTAATTGTCAGTGTGAAACGAGCACTTGATTCTGCCATTATGTAAAAAAAAAAAAAAAGAGAGAAAAAAAGAAAAAAGAAATCTATGAGGGGAAGAGACGCGGGAAAAACCAAATTGTTGCTATATTGGAGCATCCACCGGTGCAGCTGCTCTATTTTTAGCCGGGAACTACATCAGCTCTGACTGCAGACACAGTGAGGGGAAATCACCAGCGCTGTTTTGCTGCTGTCTTCTTCACCCCGACCGCTGACATTTCACTGGAGCGAATTAAAGCAGGGAGAAGGACACGGAGCAGCACAATATGAGATCTACTGCGTGTGTGTGTGTGAGACTGAGAGATGTGTGTGTGCATGAGGGGAGATAGAGAGAGAGTGAGGGTGAGATAGTAGAAATATTTTGGTGGGTGATGATGAGCGCTGTTCACTGAGCCTCGTTGTGACTTGTTTTGATTATCAACATCACACACGAGCGAGAGGCTTCTGCACCGTGTGAGTCCTGCAGGAGCGCATGCAGGATCCCCGGTAACCCGGTCTGAGGCACCGCAGGTGGTCCGAGAGAGAGAGAGGGAGAGGGAGGGAGGGAGGGGGAGAGCGAGTTTCCTGACGACAGACCAACAATCGTCAACCTGTGGATAGAGCCGGCGTGCGCTCCACTGCTGCCACCCTCTCCCTTCATACGCCGAGTCTCCCCCCTCCTCCTGCCCGCCCGACCGACCCCCCTCTCTCGCCGACAGCCGGGAGGAGGAGGACGCATGTGCTGGGAGAGGGTGCCGAGGGTTCGACTCCCGAAAGGCGGCGGCGGAGGACAGGAGGAGGAAAAAAAAAAGTTGAGGGGTTTGTGCGCCATCCCCGCTTCATGAATGGCCGGAACATGGAGGAGCTGCCCTGCGAAGACAGAGTCAAGAAGACCCGGCGGAGGAGGAGGAAGGGTCACTGCCCGGCCATCAGCGGCGGCGGCGGAGGAGCGATCGCCTGCGAGGACGAGTTCAGCAGCCGGGAGCTGGAGTCGCTGTTCCAGAACTACAACCTGAAGCTGGAGCAGACCGCCACGCTCAAGGCGCTGGCGGTGCTGATCGTGGCCGCGTCGTCGCTGTCGCTGATGGAGCTGCTGTCCGGCCCGCGGCTCACCTTGTCCAAGGGCTCCTACCCGGTGCACTGCGTGGTCTTCCTGTCGCTCTTCATCGTCACCAACGTCAAGTACCTGCAGGTGACGCAGCTGCAGCAGATCGCCAAGCTGGCCCTGCTCTTCAGCTTCACCTTTGCGCTGCTCTGCTGCCCGTTCCCGCTGGCGCTGGGCGGCGCGGCGGCGTCCGAGGCGTCGGTGAGCGCCGCGGCCCCTGAGCAAGGCGTGTGGCAGCTCATGCTGGTCACCCTCGTGGCTTACGTGCTGCTGCCGGTGCGGACGCTGATGGCCGTGGTGTTCGGGGTGATGCTGGCCGCGTCGCACTTCATTGTCTTAGCGACGTCGATCACGGGGAGGAAACAGAAGCTGTGGAGACCGGTAAGTGCTGCACCTGCACCTGCACCCCCAGCACTTTAACGCATCGCGGCATCGAACAGGTATATAGCGGGGCTGCGGCGCCCTCTCACTCGGCCACTTTCGGTCCAGGTGCCCGCTGAGCTGAACTTGTGCCGTGGGTGTGTGTGTGGAGGGAAGCGACTTGTATGAATGTAAAGTGGTGTGTGTAGAGGCAGCGCTCTTACTCATGATCCCACTTCCCCTGGAGAAGCTTCAAACACCCTCGCTGATCGATTCCAGCCGCAGGAAACAACAACAACAGCAGCAGCAGCAGCAGAAAACTGGAGACGAGCTGCACAAAGTTTCACTTTAGCGCAGCGGAGTGATGAAGCAGAGGAGGAGCTGTCCAGCTGCCGGTGCTGAAACCGGAGCTCTGCAGAGCCTCAGTGCTGATCCCGGCCTGCTCCCTGAGCCCAGACTGAGAAAGGAGCTGTCACTTATTTTAGTTTTTCCCCCCCAAATGCATCCAAATATTTTAGTTAATCTTGTCCTCTGAGTTTTTACAACATCTTAATCTTTATAATAAGGTGGCTGCAAAACGTTTTGGCCTCTGAAAATGAAGCTGTGTCAAGTTGTGACTCCTCCACAGAGGTCACAAATCATCAGTTCTTCAAATGCTCTATTTGTTGTTGTTGTTTTTTTTTTAGGAGCCTTAAGATGAATCTGAAATAATCCCCAAGCAGAGGGAATTAGAAACAAAAAGTCTGCTGCTTCTCTGCTCTGTTCACTCTCAGCCTCTCTGATTTATCCCTTTTCAAGTTTGAAAGCACAGCTGTAGTCCAACAGCCACTGCAGCCCCACACAACAATGTAATGTCCATTTGTGAGCCTCAGTGAACGAGTGATCTTTTTCTTTGTTGTATTTTTTAGGGTAAAATGGACAAATGCAAATAATTAACCAAAAAGTCAAAGGTCAATCTGAGGGTAAAGTCTGAAAAAATGCACTGAATTATGTCTGTTTTCTTTTGTTTATTAGCTACAGTTTGAGTGTTGTTCTTTTATACTGGTGACATCCATTCATCCATCCATCCATGCTGGATTAGAGTGTTTTTCTGACCTCTCACCTCTGACCTTTCCTGGTTTGACCACACAGAGGGTCGTCCTCCAGATGAAGTGTCCGGCAGGATCGATAGTCTCTGATCACTGATCAGTAATGCGCTTTGTCTGTCGGCCGCCGCTCCGCTGCTGTATCGCTCCTCCTCACACCTCCAATCCATGTTGTAATCCACATGTTGACCTTGATGCCTGTCACTCAGTCCATCCTATGGATTAATCAAGGATTGCAAAGTCTAATCTAGCCAGTGGCCATGCAGGATGTATGATTGCACTTATACATGCACAGTGTGGACAAAGTGTGTGTGTGTGTGTGTGCTCCTTCAGTCCCATATGTACATACATGTGTGTAGACATCACCAGCCAGCTGTGTTTGACTTGACATGTCTGTTCTTGTTTGCGTGCAGCTGGTGGCCAACGCCGTGCTGTTCACCAGCGTCAACTTGTCGGGGGTGTTTGTGCGGATTCTCACCGAGCGCACCCAGAGGAAAGTCTTCCTGCAGGCCCGCAACTGCATCGAGGAGCGGCTGAGACTGGAGGACGAGAATGAGAAACAGGTGAGGTGTGAAAAAACACACACAAACAGTAACAGGTAAACACACAGGCTGATAGAAAACAGCAGTGTAAGACGCCACCGCCGCCGTCATGCATCCACATCATGTTGGTTTTTTTTTCCTCTTCATGAAAGCTTCACAGTCTCCTGAGAAGTTTTCCATTTTTTTTTTTTTTTTTTTTTTTTAAAGGTTTCAGGTGCCAATGTATTCTAACAACCTGCCCACAGGCACGCAGTAACTATGACAGCAGCTATTTAAGGAAAGAACAATTACTGTGGCACATGCACCAGCAGCGCCACACATTCCTCCCCCTCCGCACACACACACACACACACACACCTACATGCAGCGATTTAACTAAGCAACAATCAGCCAACTTCAACACACAGAAACACTTTGTTATGCGCCACACCCTCCTGCCTGCACACAAAAAAAGACGGCCACCTACACCGGTTGTTTAACAGAGAATTAATTATCCCATGTATGTAACGTAACGTGTGCTTCCTTCGTTCATACATGTGTCACCTTCATGCGCGGCACACGAGACCGAGGCGGGCGAGCGAGCGAGCGCACATGCACCTGTGCTTTGTAGATTAGATGATGATATGCTGTGTTTTCCCCGGCAGTAACAGGCTCCCTTCTGACAGGTAATTACACAAGCAGATTGCTTTCATGGCCTCCCTACTCCAGTAAAGGTCACAGTTTATCTGGGTGAGGGAAACACACACAGACCCCTGATTTGGATCTATCATCATCAGCAGCAGTCAGCCAGCATGATGTATCCACGAATCAAAAGTCTCAGATTTGAAATTCAGCAATCAAACACTAGTTACTAGTTAGTTACTGCTCTGTTGTTATTGTTATTTTCTCCGTTGAGCTGGATCCACTGGTTGTGTATTGATTGCCGAACATGTGTGCCGTATACTGTACGTCTGGGTGGGAAATTGACTTCTCAGTTCAATAGCAATCTCACAACCCAGAGGCAACGTGGCGTTTCCTCTTCGCTCGCGTGGAGTAGGAACAGTAATCAAAGACGGAAGGAAAAAACAAAAACTAAAAAATCTATTATGACATCTCTAAAAAAAAAGAAGAAAAAAAGAAAAGTCAGCAGATCTACAAAGACAAAACAGGAAGCCAGGATACCTGCAACAAAAATCGGAATTCAAGGTCGACCTTTAAACACTGTCACAGGGTCTTCATGGGCACAAAGATGCCACTAGTCTTTTGCACTTCCAGGACTTCTCCTCCATATTTTGCCTCATCAACATCTCCATGACAACTGAGCAAACTCCCACCTGTGTTGATGAAGACTGTGTCATATGGATAAAAAGCTGTGTTAATGGAGCTTAGGTCCAGAGTCAGTTGTCTCCATGAGCGCTCTCTGATCTGACATCTCTGTGGTTAAGAATGAGTTCTGGACAGAGATGAATGGAAGGTCAAAAGGTCACGCCACCCCTTCCCCTCCCCTATAGGTCTCTGTGGTGCTGTAACAATGTCATTACTGCATCTTTGGTTAAGGCATATGTTAAACATAGCTAATTTGCTGAAAAGGTTGACGACTTGCTTTCTTTTTTCCCCAGAGCTTTCAGCTGCATCTCACAGTTTCTGTTCTGCTCAGTTGTTATGATTCGATTTGGTTGAACTCGTCACAGCTTCTGTCCTTCAACTCCTATAATCAAATATACGAGTCCAATAACTGAACATGTGATGAAGACTATGAAGATGCAGTTGAAAGCTTTGTGGAAAACCACTGTAGTAAATGTATTTAAAGAATCAACTGTTGGTGACGTTTAGACAAAACCAACTTTCCTTCCAAAATGGTGAAACAAGGGTAAAATTATCAATATGATGAAGTTCTTTGAATACATTTAAGTTAAAGTGATGCTTCACCCAAAATCGTTAATTAACCAAGGAAGGGTTCGGAGAACTTTCAGAGTCATCAAAATGTTTTAGGAGTTCCAGGGGGGGTCCGGCTGGCAACAGATTTTCATATAATGGCGGTGGATAGAGTTCACTTTTGAATCGTCCAAAACACACACTATGAAACATCCAGATACCTCCATACTGCTCGTCTGTACTGACCCAAGTGTCCTGAAGCCGCCACATGAAAAAGTTGTTGGGAAAAAATGTGTGTGATCTCTGTTTTTAGCCTTGTTGTAGCAGTAGCTCCCAGTGGCTGCGTAAGATTTGCTGCGAGATGTTCTTCTGTGTTTACATCAAACATCCAATGGTTTACAAAGACGAACGAACAATCTCGCAGCATATCTCCCACATGCGCACAAACATCAACAGAGCCACTGGGAGCTACTGCTACAACAAGGATAAAAACTCAAACACATCAAATTCATTTTTTCCCCAACAACTTTTCCATGTGGCGGCTTCAGGACACTTGGGTCAGTACAGACGAGCAGTATGGAGGTATCTGGATGTTTCATAGTGTGTGTTTTGGACGATTCAAAAGTGAACTCTATCCGCCGCCATTATATGAAAATCCGTTGCCAGCCGGACCCCCCCTGGAACTCCTAAAGCGTTTTGATGACTCTGAAAGTTCTCCAAACCCTTCCTTGGCATGACGGTGAGTAGAAAATTGGTGAATTATCGATTTTGGGTGAAGTATCCCTTTAAGTTAATTAACTGGATTTTCTGAAAGCAGACTTCTTCTTCTACTAGTAGTAACATATCACACTACAGGTGTTTATGCCGAGCTCATCTCTTTTCGGTTTGGATTTCATGAACTAGTGTTAGATAAGATTAAATTGTCTGTTATTGTTGTCTCCTCATGATCGGAAACAGGTTCAAAGAAAAACAAACAGTTTCCTCCTTTTAAATGGCCGAGTGTCGGTTTCTCTGCAAAAAAGAAAAGTTGCTGAGTTCCTTCAGTTTCAAATTGTTAATGTTAAAGATGCAAAGTTTTAATGGGAATTTCGGCTTCTTGTTAAAAAAAACTGCAGGATGGAGGATCAGTGTGTTCATGTGAGGGAGGGGGGGGGGGGGGGATGAGCCAACGCTTCATTAATAAACCACCGCGGTTCAGACAAAAGCTCACAACTGAGCCCGGGACAGATCAGAGAAATAAGAACCATTTATGTGCGACGGCAACACGTTCATAGGTGAGATGAAGAACACGAATGCATGAATTATGTTACTGACACAAACACACCTTCACACTTTGGTTATCATGCTTTCCACACCCAGACACACACAGGTGTACGCATGCAAAATGTGCGACACAAGCACATATGGACACACACAAACACACACACACACACATACACACGTCCTCCGTCAGTAGGTGTGATGGCTCTTTCTGAAAGCTGCTCCGCACTTCAGCTTTTTTTCTGTGCAGGTGAGGCGCGGTTGTGTGAATGGATGTAGGAAGTGAAACCAGTGTTGAGGGAGACACAAGCAGGAGAAGCCCCGGCTGCCTCTCAGCAGCTGTTCAGCAGAGACGCCTGATGATTCATTGTGCATTCACAGCCATTTGACATCCTGCTGGAGTTTCATGCTCAATGTGCTGCTGCTGCTGCAACACACACACATACACACACACACACACCCACACACACTGATCAAAGTGGATACAACTTTAGACTCAAGCTGAAAAGGATTCACGTTTAAATGTTCGACTGAGAATTAATTGACAGCAATTCTGTTGAGTGATGAACTCATTTTCAGGCTTGTAATGATCCAGTCTGACGATTCTGCACCTAAAGCCAAAGAGAGTAACTTTATCCTTAACATACCATAATAGCATCATTTATTTTACACAACTGCAATCAGCTGACTTTAATGATCTTGGCTGCCATGAACATAGTCAGAATTTTATTAACAGTCACACTAGGAAAATTAATCTGGAGTTAGATTTTTCTCTGTTATATAATGTGATTCATTCAAGTTTTAGACTCACATTGTGATTCACAATTCAATATAGATAACACATATATATAATGATGTAGTATATTGATATGTTTATTTATGTAGTAGATAGATATACTGTATAAACCATGATGAGTAGAAAGGGGTGGGAATTAAACTTGTGCATATTATGATTTGATGATGCTTATATTATACAAATTTTTGTTTCTATATATATATATATATATATATATATATATATATATATATACACACACTTTAGAGAAGAAAAAGTGTGCATATATATATATTTCTTTATCTTCTTTTCTTTAGAGAAGAAAAAGTGTGCATATATATATATATATCTGATATACTGTATATGCACACTTTTTCTTCTCTATTTTAGACACGTTCATTTCAAATAAATTCATTCATTCATTCATTCATATATACAGTATATACAGTATGTACATATGTATGTAAGCTGAGGTCTTAATTCTTGGTGGTCTAAATATTAACAGGATCCAATACATAAGATTTCTCCAGCTTTAATTAAGGCTGCGAATAATGATTTTTCTCTTCATTGATCCGATTCTTTTAATTGATCAGTCACAGCAGATAATCAATAGCCAACCCTGTCCAAGCATTTAAGGTGACAACAGCATAATTCAGCAGCTAACAGTTATTTGTCCAGATTCCTAGAAGCATTTTCTTTATGGTTTGTTATAAAATGTGAAAAAAACTACAACTGTAAAAACAAAAAAAAGTGATGGAATCCAAAGTGACGTCAGGTTAGTGTCACAAAAGACAATCGTTAATTTTCTGCTGATAAATTAATCACTTATATTATTTATCTTCTTTTCCGTTCAGATTTAAAGCAGATATCAGTGGAATGTTTTTGTTAATATAAGTCCTAAATAGTCCTATTTTCCGTCAGCAATCACTTACATGAAGTATTTCAGCCTAAACACGAGTCTCTCCGTCACTCTGCTCTGCTGTAACCCGAGGAGAAAATTTTCCTTGTGGGATACAAGTGTTATCCAATGAGGAGAGAGAACGGCATGAAGGGCTGTGTGTGCAGCCAAGGGATGCGCGTGAATGTGGTGACGTAGCACGAGGACCAATTGATGCCTGACAAGGGCGGGGGCTGCTAACTCATGGTGCGTTCAAAGAAACTCGTACTTTGTGTTTTTCCTTCCTGTGAAGTCATACCAGTTCGATCTGGTACGAGTTCACGGGTCGGAAGTTACGAGTGGCCGTTATAGGGAACTTTCACAGACAACAGGATGGTAAAAACACGAGCTACGGGTTACCTGGAACGCTACCAAGTCGTAGTTGTGACTTGAAGCTGTAACTTACGGTTTCAAAAGCCTGCCTTGAACGCAGCATTAGCCGAAACGGCCGTGAAGCTGATATCTGCTTTAAATAAGCGCAACATTAAAAATTTTGTTTAAAAAAAATGTATTCCTTTCCAGCTTAGAGGCTTTAATCAGTTAATCTTTGACATGTGTGTTTAAAAATAAACTTCAATAATCCATGAAAATTGATTTTGACAGTGAAATTGATTTTAAAAGGTTCTGACCCGTTTGATTGATTGTTGTTTAAATTGAAGCATAGAGCAGTTTGGTTACATGTGCATGAAAACAAACTCACCGTTTGTCCACACATCTGTCCACATGTGTCCACGTCCTCCTGGCACAAACTTCTAACACCGTCCTTTAACCCTTTAACCCCTCCCTCCTCAGGAGCGTCTGCTAATGAGTCTGCTGCCCAGGAATGTTGCCATGGAGATGAAGGAGGACTTCCTGAAGCCGCCTGAGAGGATATTTCACAAGATCTACATCCAACGTCATGACAATGTCAGGTACGGTGGGGGTGGGGGGTGGGGAGTGGGGTGTCATGACAACTGTGGCGGGCAGACGTATGCGGAGGGGCTGGAGTGTTTTGATCCAGGTGTCACCTGCTGTGACGTCAAGGTCAGGAATAGAAGGAGAACAATTAAGATCGGCCATTAACGCCGATGCAATCAAACTATGTAAAGGTTAGAAGGAGAGCAGGGACGGAGCGGAGCGCCGTTACCAACCACCAACCATCGTCTCCTCTGGCTCGGCTCTCGATTGTTTTTGTTGTTTTGAAAAAGGATCTTTACCTCAAAGCAGAGAGGATGCAATAATATTCAATCATCAAAGATTTGATTATCAATATTAAACCTCTGAGGATGTTATTTTATTACAGCAGCCGTGAGGAGCTGTTCTGGAGAGATCGACTGTATGCCTGTAAAGCACATTGGTCATACTGGTGACACTGGTTTGTCGGCGCTTTTAAGTTTATCACAACACTGATGTGATTGGCTGTTTATATTTTTGTCCCTTCCATCTTTTCATCATGATTTCATCACATCCTTGAATTTGAGCGGAAGCAGCTTCGGGGTTTAAAAAAACCCCAAAAAACACACATTTAAGGACAACACGATCAGATAATTCTTGTTTTCCTGGACTGAGATGGAGAATGACAATCTGCAGCTTTTGTAACTTCTGCAGGGTTGTTATTATCATGACAGCAGATTTTACGTATTCATATTAAAGAGGACAGATCAAAAACCCCAAAGACCGCAATGAAAATAACACATAACACTTATTTATCAAATGAATAGTGTCAAGCTGGTGTGAGGCGTGTGAAAGAAAGTTGAAAACCTGACAACCTGAGTCAATTGATCATAAAAGTGTTTCACAGCTTCTGAACAGCTGAAGTTGAATATTAATTCACAAACAAAGCAATTTGAAGGAGGTTTAACCATTATGACCAGCTCTTTGACCTTTTTCTTTTTTTTTTAATAGTAAATGATTCTTTAATTAAGTGAATAAATGATCAGCGACGACGAGTAATGTCATTATTTGCGGCCTTGTCCTTGTTGAGTTTTTCAGCCTATTCAGCAGCGCCCCTCACTATTGCACTCGTAATGAGGAGAATATTAGCGAGCGTGAGAACAGGCCCTGACTCGGAGCTGATTGCATTCCAACGAGGCAGGAAGGAGAAAGTGAGAGCTGTGTCAGAGCTGCTGAGTGTGGGAGTGGAGGGCTCGGTAGCATGTCAACAGCACTCCTGTCAAGAGACGATCCTCTCCTCTCCGCTCTCTGTCTGCCTCCCCCCCCCTCTCTCCGTGTCTCTCTGTCTGTCTGTCTCGGCTCCCACACTCACCCACAGCTCGGGAACATCGCCGCCCGTTTGCCAGCCTCGCTGCTGCTGCTTCTGCACTGGCACTGGGCCAAAACATCACGCTGCTGCACCCAGCGAGCCAGCTCCAGCTCATCTCCAGGGAGCTGCTGCTGCTACAAACACACACATGCACAAAACACATGGTGGTAAAAGAAAAAAAACACCACACACACACAAAAAAACACAAACATGAGCTTTATGTTGCCGAGCAGGGCCGTGACATCTCCCTGATCTGGCCCCTCTTTGATGTGGCCCCCGAGAACGTTTGATCGCACGCCTATTTATCTCTGCCACTGCTCTGCTCTCCTCCCTCCCCCCCCTTGCCCTCCTCTTGCCTTCTCCTCCTCACCCGCCGCACATCAGCACGACCTGCAGCACAGCGCCATTCAAAGACAAATCACACAACAGAGCTCTTCTGTCGAGCAGCAGTCGTGATCCCGGCTTTGCATACATCAGGCTCCTGAGCAACTATACCGTGCTGCCAAAAAGAAGAGCAGCAGCGTCACAGTCACGAAGCAGAGGAAGGGCCTCTCCACGCAGCTGGGGGACAAACCTCAATACATGCTGGGAGGGACTGAAATGTTTTCTTAGCGCTGAGCATTCAAATCTAACGAGTGCTGAGAGCTGGTGCTGGAAGTCTGGTCAGAGTTTCCTTGTTTACTTCATCTCTCGTCTCTGGGTTTGGGATTTAAGGCACAATTTTGTCCAATTTCAGACAATTTCTTTGAGGCAAAGGAACAAAAACAGCAAAACAAAACCCCACATGGTTGAAAGGGTTATGAATGTGTGGTTCACTTTTTTCTTTTTACAATAACCTTCGCTCTAAACGTGACGGCCAGCTGGGGCTGATGTAAATTTGTCATCAGGTATTTATAAACCTGATGATGGCACTGTGTGAAATGTAAAGGGGTCACGCTTAACAATCTGAACCTAACTCCATGGCATCCCATCCCATACCTTCAAAGGTAACTGGATCAATTAGAAACCATCAATAGATCAAATATTAAAGGGATAATTCAACATTTGGCTGATTGCCATAATTCCTATAGTCTTAGGAGTAGGTTCATTGCTGGTGCAAGCTGTTTTTAAAAACGGCCGAGCAGAGCCGCAAGCTGCTCACAGCTACGCTACGTTGGCTAATGGGATTTCTTGGTTTCCCTCATCAACTCATCAAATACACAATCCAACAACTCCAAAACGCTCTGGTGGACAAGTTGTGACCTGCACATTGACCACGCTATGAGATAATAACGGAACAAGGCAAATGCAGAGACTGCTTGCAGGCGGTTTTGCACAAATTTACCTCTAAAACAACTCTGTCTCGTAACGTTCTGTTATTATCTCATAGCGTGGTGAATGTGCAGGTCACAACTTGTCCACCAGAGTGTTTTGGAGTTGTTGGATTGTGTATTTGATGAGGGAAACCAAGAAATCCCATTAGCCTCTGTAGTGTAGCTCTGAGCAACTTGCGACTCTGCTCCGCCGATCTAAAAGTAGCTTGCACCAACCATTAAAAGGTAACAAACCTACTACTAAAACTATAGGGATTATGGCAATGGGCCAATTTGCCAAAAATGTTGAATTGAATTGTTTCATCCATCCACCCATCCATCCATCCATCTTCAAAAGGATCGGGTCGCGGGGCAGCCTCAGACTTCCCTTTCCCCAGCAACATCGTCCAGCTCTGACTGGGGGATCCCGAGGCGTTCCCATATACCAGGTTGGAGATATAATCTCTCCACCTAGTCCTTGGTCTTTCCCCCGTGGCCTCCTACCAGCTGGAGCCCCCCTCCCTAGGGAGGTGCCCTGGATGCATCCTCACCAGATGCCCGAACCACCTCAACTGGCTCCTTTCCATGCAAACGGAGCAGCAGGTTTACTCTGAGTCTCTCAGGGGTGATTGAACTTCTCACCTCATCTCTAAGGGAGACCCCAGCCACCCTTCTGAGAAAACTAATTTCAGCCGCTTGTATCCGCAACCTCGCTATTTCGGTCATGACCCATCGCTCTTGACCATAGGTGAGGGTAGGAATGAAGACTGACTGGTAGATCGAGAGCTTTGCCTTTTGGCTCAGCTCTCTTTTCGTGACACTGCTGCTGCTGCACCGATCTAATGATCCAGCGTCCTCTCACCCCTGAACAAGGCCCCTGAGATACTTGAACTCTTTCACTTGGGGCAATGGATGAGATATATCAGTCAGGACCGAAGACAGAATAAAAACAGTCATATGAATCGAGCATGAATAAAGTAGCTTTGATTTTGACATCTTGTTGTCATGGAAATAGCTCATATATACTGTACCACCTCCAAGGCGAGAAGAGAGTTAATTCCATCTTCTCGGATTAGAAATGGCACAAATGTGCTTTAAGAGATGATGATGACAAAAGGTATTTGTAGCTTAGACTTGTCTGGGCTTTTTGTGTGGAATGCAATTAGCATTTTTACAGTAAAATGTAAAAGTACTGAAAAAAAGCCTTGTTTGGATAAGAGAATTCAAACTGATGTATCATATCAGCGCTGACATTAAGGCATTTCATTCCCCAGCTCTTCAGATGCCTCTACTCCAGAGTAGATGCAGTGTTTTTGTTTTTTCTTTGGGACCAGGAGTCAATAAGATCCATAACACCTTGTTCTGGTGCCATCTGCTCGGCCTCGGAGCGAATGAATGAGGGGCTAAGTAGCTTTCAACACCTTCCTCAGCCTCACTACAGCAGCTAGCCAGCAGCAGGCAATTTAGCTGTAATTGATTTAGTGGTTGGCCTAAAAGACACTTTCACTTATCAGGGATTGGATTATGGTACTTGCCGCTTGCTTCACTTTTGATCTCCATTAGCCAATTTACCCGTGGGTGTTTTGTGCCAGGGGAAGGGGGGGAGGGAAAAAAATACAGTTTGATGGTGTAATAGTCAACATACCCTGTCAGTTTTTGTAGCTTTTGTTTTTCACTGTGTCGGGAACTGCGGAGTGTTTACTTCCTGGAGAACAGAGCAGAACGGAGAGAACACAAATCAGCTGTCATGATGAGCTGAGCTCTTCACTTTAGATTAAGATCTCTTTTCCTCTCTCCTTTCGACAGCATCCTGTTTGCAGACATCGTGGGATTCACCAGCTTGGCCTCTCAGTGCACCGCTCAGGAACTGGTCAAACTGCTCAACGAACTCTTTGGGAAGTTTGACGAACTGGCAACAGTAAGTGCTGTAACGTTCCCTCTGGGTTTTTACTCCGACTGTGCCCACAGCCGCTGCGTGACGAAAACGAACGAATAACACAACGATCATTGTTAAATGTCTTCATGAAAGCCAGGAGTACAATTATAATGTCTTATCTGTACAATACACAACATATATCCATAGATGGCCACCGCAGATATATAAAACATTCACACATCATCACCTTATGGAGTTTGTGTGGTGAACGTGTCGGCAAACAATTGCTTACAGCTGTGTGTTTGGTCTCCATCGGTTCCTGAGGGAAATATCTGGCTCTTTATTTGCTAAACGCTCCACCAGTGAGTCTCTAACTGTGTCAGTCTGCTGCTTAGATAGTGTACAGTGTTTTTTTTTTTTTACAAACTTTTCTCTGAAATCAGCTGTAGAAACAACACTATGACAGAGGTGAAGAGTAAAAAGCTGTGGATTCAGGGTTTCTGCATTAGACACCAAGTTAAATTTATGGCTCTAAAAGACGTTTTTTAATACCAAGTACAATGCAATTTAATAGCCGTTTCACAGCCATACCAAATTATAGAAACCCAGTAGGAATGAAAAGGTCCTCAATTATTTATGTACATGAATTTGTGAGCGCTCGTATCTCACTCACTCACATTCACTGCAAGGCACAAGCTACTGTTTCCAAAACACCAGTTTTCATTTGCATGTGTGTGTTACAGCTGAGCTGCCAAAAGCAAATCAGATAAAAAAACAAAACAATGTAATACTACTGTACTGTCACCATCTATCTATGGCAGACAACATCATTTATTTCTGATTTTTAGTACCTTTTAAGACATTTTCTGATGTTTTGTTTTGTAAGACCTGAGGTCACAGAAAAACAATGAGCTGTAAGTGTTGTAAGATTATTCTCTGTAGGTTCATCACTATGAGGGATCGCTTTCACATTATTTATGAGTTATTTTATGATTAGAATAACATTAATTACAGCTGCTTTAACAGCTCTCGTTTAAATAGACTTACGTCAGCAGGGAAAATATAAATAAAAACATTAAACATTACGGCATATTATCATCAGTCAATATGGTTATCATGTTACTAAATTATATCTTTCACATTACCAACTGTATGTCTGGCTCCTTGGCTTCCATCTTGGAGATATACTGCATGAGATTAAGTGTAGTAGGTGGTGCAACTAACAGAGTAAAGTGAGACCATTGAGATCACAGCTTCTGCTCTCACATCCTGTCAGTGAGCCGTCAGTGAGCCGTCAGTGAGCTCCCTGTTTCAGCCTGTTGTTCCCCTGCAACACACACAAAAAAAAGCCTCCCAGAAAAAACCCCGAAATGTATTATTTAGTCCTGGAGCTCATTTGTTATGCCGAGCCATATATTGATCCAAGAGCGAAAAGTAAAGCTGTGGAGAGGCTGACACAGAGGAAGAGGAGGAGGGGATGAAGGTCAAGAAGGAGAGGGAAGTGGAAGGGTGAGAAAGGAAGAGAGATGAGTGAACCGATGTTTTAGACAGAGGTGAGATAAGGGCTGAGGAAGTGGAGATTTTGTGTGTGTAAGTGTGTGTGTGTAAGTGTGTGTACTGTAAATGTGTGCTATTGGGACTCTGAGTTGATAAAGAGTGTGTGTAATGTAGCATACACTGTTCGTCAGTAAGCCTGTGTAGCGTTGTTCTCTGGGAAAGAAGATTAGGTGAGTGATAGGTTATCTGCCGCCAGACTACTGTAATCATATTAATACTGAACGAGCTGAGCGCACACACACGCACACACACACACACGTTCACTCATCATCTTTATTGCCATAGTTTTATCCCTGCTGTCAGTAAACATACAGCACAGTCACCTAACGCCACCTCAGCACATCAACATCACACACACAGGTCAAAGACAGGATGGAGTTAAAGGACCATTCTGGGCAAATTCAACTCTGGGCTGCATTTTCCTAACATTTTAGGTCTAAAAGAAGGAATCTGAAGATTTTCTGTTTAACTGCTCCTGTTTTGCGGTAGTTGTCTGTCCCCGCATCGCCACGGCAGCAATGAATGGGAGCGGATTGAAGTTCCGCTGCTTAGGCTGTTTACATCCCTCAAAGCTGAATAGAAAAAACAAGAGTACTCGCAACTCTGCAGGACTCAGCGTGTCAATTTATTGTAGTGACGTACGTTTCGAGAAGTGTAGGTGTGCTCTTCGTCAGAGAGATCCCTCAAAGCTGCAATTTTTTTCCACAGACAGCGTCAGATGGCTACTCAAACATGCACCGAGAAGTTTGTTTACTTGAAGCAAGTCAAGAGTTGATATTCCTGTGTTAATGACACAAACGGGAGCTTCCGACTGCACCTGAACACACCGAGCGTCAACTTGGGTCTCGCGTGACACTCCGCGAGACTTTGAATTAGATCTAGTTTTACAAACATGTCGACTTGCCTGAAGTAAATAAACTTCTCGGTGCATGTTTGAGTAGCCATCAAAATTGCAGCTTTGAGGGATGTAAACAGCCTAAGCAGCGGAACTTCCATCCACTCCCATTCATCGCTGCCGTGGAGCTGCAGGGACAGACACACAACTACCGCAAAACAGGAGCAGTTAAACTGAAAATCTTCAGATTCCTTCTTTTAGACCTAAAATGTTAGGAAAATACAGCCCCGAGTTGAATTTGCCCGGAAATGACCTTTAATACTACACATCAGACAATATGCACTAAAAAAAAACATTATAGTAAATTATCTCGATAATACCACACAATTTAAAACAAGGAAGGTCTAAACGGGATAAAATCAAGTGATGGCTTTTTATATCCAAAAAGGTCAAAAGGTCAACTTCACTCTGACATAATTTTGTTCTGCAAAAACACTTTGTGATTCTGGTTTCACTCTGAAGTTACCTCACATTTTCACTTGGCTTTCAGGTCAGAGTTCACACGGAGGCTTTCCAATAAGAAATAAAACTCAACTCGTGTCCAAAATGTCAGTTACACCACATTCACACTCGGCCCTCGGTCTGCCACCTGCCTGACCTCGTCTTCCACCGGGCCGAGTTATCTCTTCAGACAGTTTACTCTCGCTTTCTACATGCACACACACACGCACACATATATAAACACGCGTACACACACACAAAAGATCACATGATCAGCAGGATTATCCCTCTTGAGTTCATTCTGCGTCTTAGCAATCAGTCATGGCTTAACGCGAGAGAGGGAGAGAGACAGAGGGAGAGGAAGAGCGAGATACAAGGTGATATGTGGCTTGCTATCAGTGCAGTAAGCCATTATATGGAAATCTTGTGATGAGGATGTATTGTGTGCGTGCGTGTGTGTGTGTGTGTGTGTGTGCTGCAGCTGCATCCTAATTGAGATTTATACCCTGTCGTGTTTAGCGAGGGAGAGATTCACTTTCAAACTGGCTCTGTCACAGCTGCTGCATGCTACACACACATCTACTCGCCTAAACTTTAAAGGAGAATTCCGGTCATTTTTGACCCCCTAAATCGTTGTCCTGATGGTCACCCAGTGTTGGGGGGGAGCAAAAAACGCGACTAAAATGGATGGAGGCAAACCGGAGTTACACCATGGCTACCCGGCGCTAGGGATAGCGACAACGCTAAAGTATGGGGGCAATTCTTTCAACCACAACACTCAAAAAACAATCAAATATCTATGGTACATGACTCGAATCCTTATGACACACCACTGAACTCATAAACTGTACAGTATAATCAGTATTTGTGTTTTTGCATGTAATGACTCAGCTCAGATAGCCGAACTCTGAAACATCCTGGAAAGACATTACTATCCAATCACAGAGCGCCTGCTCTCTCCACCACAGAAACAAACACTTTTTCCTTGTTGTGATGATTTCTTTACAAAAATAAACGGTCAGAGATATTATGGACACTGCACTGCTCGACCATTTATTTTTGTACAGAAATCATCACAACAAGGAAAAAGTGTTTGTTTCTGTGGCGGGGAGAGCAGGCGCTCTGTGATCGGATAGTAATGTCTTTCCAGGATGTTTCAGAGTTCGGCTATCTGAGGAGAGTGACTACATGCAAAAACACAACGTTTATACTGTTTATACTGTACAGTTTATGAGTTCAGTGGTGTCTCGTAAGGATTCGAGTCATGTTCCATTGATATTTGATTGTTTGTTGTGGTTGAAAGAATTGCCCCGTAGCGTTGTGGCTATCCCTAGCGCCGGGTGGCCATGGTGTAACTCCGGTTTGCCTGCATCAATTTTAGTCGCGTTTTTTGCTCCCCCCAACCCTGGGTGACCATCAAGAAAACGATTTAGGGGTCAAAAATGACCGGAATTCTCCTTTAACCACAACAGAACACACACACATGTCATCTGAATGAACCCTCCTCGTAACGGAGACGAAAAATATAATTCGAGTCACGTTGGAGGAGGGGGACACAGGTTGGTTTCGGCCCCACCCTCCCCTGAATTAGACAACCCTGTCTCTAGTCAGCGGGTTTCAAATCTCAAATTTGTCTCCTAAAGCAAACACTGGTACCTTTCTCTTGAGACATGGCTTGCTGTCAGCTGATAATTTCTCTCTCATTTCTGTTCTCACACACACGCACACACACACACATACAGAGGATTCATGACAACTGCAGGGTAAGAGGCGGAGATGAGAGGAGAGTAGACGGGGTGCTCTGGTTTTCTGCTCACGGGAGCAGAAAGATTCTGGCGTGGGAGGATATGAGAATTCAGAACGTGGATGATTATCCCAGCGCTAGGAACAGAAATGGAGAGCGTGTGTGTGAGTGAGAGCGTGTGTGTGTGTTTGTCACTCAGAGGCTGCCTGCGGGCTAAGCTTTGTAGGGTCTACCATTACGATTTTCTGATGACTGTGTGTGATGCAGGGCCAAATGGAAACCCTGTGTGTGTGTGTTGAAGTACCTGTACAGTATGTTTGCATGTAACCGTGCAGCCGTTTTTGTTTTTCTCCAGGTATGCGAGTGTGTGCATCGCTGTGTCGGCAAGGTGTGTGCATGTGTGTATTGGTGTTTGTGCGTGTGTGTTATCATTGCTGAGTTTGTGCACAATGTGCACTGTGACAAATAGCTGATATGTCTGGGAATGTGTGGGCGGGATTCTACTTCAAGAGCATGTCGGAGCAATTAGAGTTGGCCTCAACTACAAACACACTCATGGTTGCACACGCACACAACACACACATCTGATTTACATGAGCAGAGATGCAGCTGCAGAATCAATGCAGTTTTTCTGTACATTCATCTAACGATTGGTTATAATGTAAAAATGTGAATAACTCCCGGCTGATAAATATAGAGACGGACCACGGATGAACGTCATGATTTAGTTCCCACAGTGTTTCCAGTGAGACTCTGCTGAACTTTTGCTCCTTTCCCAAGAGAAACTATTTATCAGTCATCAAGTTTTGCTTTTTTATCAGCCGAGGAAGTTTATAGAAATATAATTGGTGCAGTAATAAGGAGTAAATTGAGAGGCATTAAAACTTGAAGAACTTACAATCTGATCCGTGATAAAGTATGGAGGAATTTGTTAATTAAAAAACATGATAAGGAAAAACCTATAACGTTGATTCAATTTCAATTATCTTTTTTTCCCCCCATCAGTAGCTGTAACACAACCTACCACACCCAGAATAGATTGTCATTTACTACACATGCTAAAGGAAATCAGCACTATGCAATGCAGGGCAACCAGCCCAAACTACATGTCTTTATCACCTGGACTGATAAAGACATGAGGAACAAGGAGTCCTGAAGCAGGTGGTCAAGCCGACAGAGTCCTGATCTCAACATAAGGACAATGAGGTTTCCAGCAGATACTATCTTATGCTGCGTAGTAAGTTTTTTTGTTCTCCATTCTTGTCTGACATCACACACAACATCTGCATCCGAAGCAAAAATCTGGTATCTGTCATCATTACAAGTGTCAGGCCAATGTGTGTGAGAATCATGAATAAAAAGCAAATACTGTATGAATATTTTGCTCTGCAAGTTGATTTACAGTGTGCACCGGTGCGCCCCTAAATTTTCTAGGGGCACACACTGTAAAAGTTTAAGTTACTCCCACTGAGTAGTACTATCATTTTGAATGTGAAGTGTAAATCAACCCCAGGCTGCACTTTTAGCAGAATATGTTACCATTTCAGATTAAAAATCATAGAGGGGTAAAAAAAAAAAAAAAAAAAAAAATCATGCCAGGCTAGGTCTAGGATGATGTTTCGTAATGAATGACAGATTAGGAAAAAATGAAATAAGTTTGTAGTCGATGTGTAAAGATCAATATTGGCAGTAATAGAGTGCCCCATATAAAAAATATTGTTTTGGACCCCATGGAGACTTGAGCCCTGATCACCACCACCACTAGCTGTCGCACTAGGCCGCCATCTCCGCCCAGAAACAAATCACTTCGTCAGACTCGTCTACTAGGTGAAAACGGCCCTGGTAACCAATGCTGGTAACAACAACCTCTTTTATATACAGCCTATGGTAACAAGACACTAGAAGCCCCAAATGAACACGGTTATCCTGTGTTCAAGAGAACCAACACAAGCAATAAACCGGTTAGCGTTGCTGCTGTGATACGCTCCATAGCGACGCTAACAGCTAGCCAGCTAATGGTAGCAGCTGTTGTCGTAGTAACGGCAGGACGTTACCTAACGTTAGCAAACATTAGCATCTGTAGCGGCTCAAAAAACAGAAACAGACGTCGAGTTACTTACACATTGGAAGAAGAAATATCCGTTTCTGAATCAGGCTGCAGCTACTGGGTTCTCCTCCCTGTGTTGGCTTCCTCCCTGGGGGTCGGACTGGGAGATAAATGCGGCCTTGGACTTCTCAGCTGAGACCGTGTAGTGGGGCGGATGAACCAATGACTCGGGACCTTATTTTTACAGTCTATGCTCGGGACCGAACTGGTAAAACACAAACACTTGATGGATGTTTCGGGCGGTCAACCACCACCCAGTCATTCAGAGTTTGAAGTAGCAGTCGTCATGTCATGGTCAAGTCCTCTCCTCTCTCTGTCTGTCTCTCTTCCCTTGTTCTTTCTTCAACACAAACATTGTGGAAAGAAATGTGGTTTTTCTTGAGTTGTGGAAATTCCCGGATGGTCACTGTCACCTGAACGCTGCACTAACGTTACACCCATAGTTACACCTGCGCCATTTTTCACTTGTGTGTTGATTTAACAGGTTTACCAATGCCATTTAAAGAAATAGTTCCATATTTTAAGAAACATTTGGAAACTTTCTCTTTAGGATGTGTACAATTTTACACTAAAAACCTTTAGTTCTGGGAATGACTCGGAGTTCCTGACCAGGTGCAGTGAAGTGACTCACCTGGGTCCGTGTACCTTTTAGCCTACCTATAGAAATTTTAGTTAGGGCTGCAACTAACGATTATTGTCATTATTGATTAATCTGTCGATTATTTGAACGATTAATCGATTAGTCGTTTGGTCAGTAAAATGTTAAAAAATGTTGATAATTGTCAATCTGTTTTCCAAACCACAAGATGATGTCCTCAAATCTCTTGAGATATTCAGTTCATTATCCTAAAGGAACAAACCAGAAATATTCACATTTTAGAAGGTGAAATAAAAAAAAAAATGTCTCACCTTTTTCTTAAAAAACTACCCAAACCAATTATTCACTTATCATAATAGTTGACGATTAATTTAATAATCGATTATTGTGCAATCAATCGATTAATTGTTGCAGCTCTAATTTTAATGCATGTAACCCAGTGTAAACCTGTAACTGTGTAAAATAATACACAAGGTCATTGCTTTGTAGAATTGCATTTACACAGCTGAATGTGTTAATATTTCTATCAGGAAACCATGTTGGTTTCTCCCTCTGGTCACTAGAAGTTTGATTTACCCACATTTGATCACAGCATGAATTTAGAAATGGCCATTACTTATAAGCTCGTTTATCATCATGGTAACCAGTTGCACACAAATTAATTTTGTTTGGTCAAAGTGTAACTGAACCTGTGTGTGTTTCTGCAGGAGAACCACTGCAGGAGAATAAAGATCCTGGGGGACTGTTACTACTGCGTGTCAGGACTGACCCAACCCAAGGCAGACCACGCCCACTGCTGCGTGGAAATGGGCCTGGACATGATTGACACCATTGCGTGAGTCACACACACACACACACACACACACACACACACACACACACAACCATACACATACAGTGCAATAATTCCACTAAACTCACCTGCTGCTTTTGAGTTTTATTTTTTCATGCACAATTTATTTCACCGCTTCTACTTTGCTGGGTTTCGCTGTGAAGCTGCTGACACTGAAACACCTCCTTTAGATTTTTCACATTACAATTAAGAAGAGGACAGATTGAGCCTAATGACCTGCTGTAGGAGTTTAAAACACACAAGAAAATGTGAGATCCATTAACAGTGGATTAGCCCAGACTGGCAAAACAATTAGAGAGAGAGAGAGAGAGAATTAGTGAGTTAATGTTAAAAGGAAAGAGTGATTTGAAGTAGAGTGTGATTATACTGTATTTATCAAGGTAACAGATAAACATTGTGGGGTTTTTTCAGTAAGCTTTTAACACAATTATCTCTATAAACCATATAACATTTCTTACTGAAACTGAGGTAAATAAGAGTCATTCCTTCTGAATTTACTATCATAAATTTAAGATATTTAGATGTTCCTTTTCAAATCTTTTCATGCTTTCTAGTTGCAAATATGTAAATAAACTTATCCATTGATGCACATGTAATAATACACTTTATATATTTGTTCTTTTGTTCAAGCTGTGTTGGAAATATCCAGCTAAGTCTGAATACTGACGATAGATTCTGAGACAAATCCAATTTGTGACGTATTTACAATATAAAGGACACACGCGGACCCCCACCCCCGCCCCCCACTAGCATGTTGACACATACACATACACAGAGCGCAGCCTTTACCTCATTTCCTTGTGTGAGCATTCGTCAGTCGTGTTCTCTCCCTGCTGCTCTGTCTGAGTGGATGGATGCCGCTGTAGGAGTCCTTTATCTCAGAGGACAGGTGCTGCCATACACACTCATCCCTCCATGTGTCTGTGTGTGTCTATGTGTGTGTGTGTGCATGCAACATCACTCCCTCAGCCTGATAGACGGACCACATTTTCTTTTCCGCCACCCTGTAAACACAAACACACACTTTGTCAGCCCTGCACCACTCTCCATTTCCTTCCCCTGCTCCTTTCTGCGACTCTGGCTCCTCTGAAGTGAGCTGACCTCCCGCTGGCGACGAGGAGCTCTGCTGGAGTGATTTACTGAGAGGAGAGAGGCCTTGGGAAAAGTCCCGCTTCATCTCCTGTGCACCACAGCATAAACAGTGTGAAAGCGACCCGCATCTGTACACGTGTAAATGTGCAATCTCAGATAGACTAGACACAGAGGTGCACACTCACAGGATGCACAACAACAGAGGTGTTTTTTTTCTCTCCATTGGTTCTGATGTTTCTGTTCATCACTATATAGACAAGTCAGCACTTCTGCAAACTATTGTGTTTTTTTTGTTTTGGTCAATTTGAAGAGCCGCTCTCCCAGAAGGTTTCAGAGAGGCAGAAAATGGAATTGGAAAACTACTTAGAGAGCACATCTCCACGGAGACGCTGTTTGGGAACACATAGTGATAGATGGTTGTTTGGAGAACAGAGCCAAAAGGACAACACTAGACTCTGTAGCTCTGTTGGTGACTCTGTGAGGCTGCACTCGGGTACAGTCATGATTTGGCTAAATACTAACATCTGCATGCTAACTGACACACACACAGCTACAATGTTAAAGGGATAGTTCAACATTTTGGCAAATTGGCCCATTGCCATAATCTCTATAGTCATAGCAGTAGGTTTGTTACCTTTATTTGTCGGTGCAAGCTATTTTTAGAACGACGAAGCAGAGCCGTGAGCTGCTGAGAGCTACGCTACAGAGGCTCATGGGATTTCTTGGTTTCCCTCATCAAACTCAAATACATGTAAAACCGCTGATGCGCATTCCTGTCGGGGGCAGTTTTTCAGCAAGCAGTCTCCTACTGTATTTGCCTCTAAAAAAAACTCTGTCTCGTAACGTTCTGTTATTATCTCATAGTGTGGTGAATGTGCAGGTCACAACTTGTCCACCAGAGCGTTTTGGAGTTGTTGGATTGTGTATTTGATGAGTTTGATGAGGGAAACCAAGAAATCCCCTTAGCCTCCGTAGCGTAGCTCTGAACAGATAAAGGTAACAAACCTACTGCTATGACTATAGGGATTATGGCAATGGGCCAATTTGCCAAAATGTTGTACTATCCCTTTAACACACTTGTTAGTTTGCTCATTTTGCAGGTATTTAGTCATAAAGCAGTGGTTCTCCACTGTGGCACAAATAAGAGCAAAGATGATTTATGTATTTGAAACCCATGACCAAACTAGGGTCCCCTAGGAACCTTCAGGGACCCCTAGGGTCCTCACTTTGAGAACCACTTAGGTAATCTATGTGCTCTTGGTTTTCTCTGAGCAGTTATGTACAGATGAATCTTGACCGCTTCTCTCCTCCCTGCAGGTCAGTGGTGGAGGCGACGGAGGTGGATCTGAACATGCGCGTTGGTCTACACACAGGACGGGTGCTGTGCGGCGTGCTGGGCCTCAGGAAGTGGCAGTATGACGTCTGGTCAAACGATGTCACACTGGCAAATGTGATGGAAGCCGGGGGGCTGCCCGGGTCAGTGCTGACTGTCATACACACAACCACACACACACACACACACACACACACACACACACACACACACACACACACACACACACACACACACACACACACACACACACACACACACACACACACACACACACACACAGTGAACTCTGAGCAGTCACAGTAGAAATACAACACACAGTATCCCAGCAACAGCGACAGATGAAGCTTGATGATGATACGAATCATGGCGTTAACCGATGGGAAAATCCACTTTCTGCATGTTCAATCAGCACAATACCTGTATTTTTACAGACTTGTCAAATGTCCAACATAAAGGATAATTATAACATTATTTTATATTTGATGCTGTTGTGTAAAAGACAACAACTCAACTCAATCCAAATAAAACATTTTAGGTTAGAAGTGGGAGAAGTCGTAGCAAGTCATTCAGTTTATCTGAAAAAGTACAAACACAACAAATCCACTGAAAAGACAAAAACAACAACTTCATTAATATCATCTCATTAGCCACAAAAGTGATTAAAAACCACAGAAGATCCCCTGTAATTATCAGATCTTTTTTTTCAATGTGCATCTCAGGATTATAAATGTAGTTTTTGTTGAGCTTGTCTTCTCCAAAAGTCACACTCCCCTGTGGTCTCAGACAATTTTTTTGGGACCTCACTGTGTATGAGCGACAGAGTTAAATTTGATTTTTTATCATTTTATTTGTACAGTTCATTATCATAAATCAAGAAAAAAACACCTCCCTCTGTCCTTGGAATCTTAAATCAGATGAGAAATAAAACAGACGTGTTTACAAACCTGTCAGGCTAATCTGATGCAAGATTTTTTCGTTATGCATGTCAAAATATCAAAATATAAGCATCCCCAAACCCCCCCAAGATGTCACACGGTGAGGTAAAATGGGTCTTTTGGCATCAGGCTTTACTTATAATTTATTCATAGTAAAAAAGAAAAACTTGTGATGTCCTTTATGAAGAAGTCACCTTAGCTCATATTTGGTTTTAAAAAGTTGAAATGATTTGGCTTTGATGCAGTTTCACGAACGTCTTGAAGAGGACGGTGAAAGCAGCTTAAAATAAGGCCGACCGCTGATATTAAATTAATGTCACATCGCTTCAGAAAGCTCATCTACAGTAACAAGCTGGTTTGCATTTAAAAAGCAGTGGAATGAGGTCACCTCATTGGCTCAATTTGGTCTTGTTTCAAGTGAAGTAATAAGATTTTAAGACTCGTTACCAGATTAAATGAGTCGTTAGGATGGAAATTTCTTTGCTGTGAAGAATTTTGAGCAAGCTGAGGGGCTGTTAGGCCGATAAAAAATAATGAGGTTGATAATGATTTGAGACGTGGGCGCCTGACTTTTATCACTAAGTGCTTTTTGTCCTCTGCTCTCAGCAAGGTGCACATCACACGGACCACCCTGGAGTGTCTGAACGGAGACTACGAGGTGGAGCCGGGCTTCGGACACGAGAGACACGCCTTCCTCCAGAAGCATCACATAGAGACGTTCTTCATTGTGCCATCACACAGACGCAAAGTACGCCGAGCGATTTCTGTCTTTCTGTCTTTCTTTCTTTCTTTTTTTCATTTTCTCTCTCTTCCCCTCGTCATCAGTGTAGCTACAACTCGAGAAGTGACACATCTGTCAGTGTTGTAACAGTTAATCCTCTGATGCAGGCAGGGAGGTAGGCCATGTGTTAAGCTGGCATACACATGGCTAGTATCACTATCTCACACCAACTGTACATGTGCACCGAAACCGAGTGAGTGAGTGAGCGTGTGTGTGTCCATTTTAAATCCACAGATAAATGCACTTGCACAAACACACACACACAACCACACAAACACTTGATACATCCAGGTTTTCTAACGTCGCACACTCACAGTTCACTGTAAAAATCCCACTCGAGCCGACTTTATTTCCATGAATGAGATGATTCACCAAAGCACATTAATATTCATGTTTTAAAGAATGTCATTTATCTTTCCTGTCATGCTTTTTTCTCTCTCTCTCTTCCATCCATCCCTGAATAATCCAACTGCTCCTCTGAGAGTAAATAAACAGGAGGCAAAGGGAGGTCAGATGAGTTTTAAAGTTTTAAAGTTTTAATTTTCCTTAGAAAGGAAGTGGATATACTGAATATGAATATATACACTGAATATACTGAAATCAGCCAGACAAAAGAGAGTGGAAATATATGTGAAAACAAATCTGTTTCTTAAAAAGTTGAAGCTAATGTTTCAGCTTAGCCAGTTAAATAAGACCTACACATGCTACAGTAATGTGTCAATATGAGTTAATTTGTCTTTTGCACATTTTTTTCTTTTATTCTGACAATTTTTATTTAATTTATAGCATGTAGGATATAAGCATCTTTGTGTTTGGTATATATTATAAAAGGAAAAAGAAGAAATATACAATATGTAAAATAACATGTGACATTAAATCAAGTTAGAGAATATTTTAAATGTCCCATATTTTCCTCTTCTCCTGTGTTTTATATATTATAAAATATTTGTGTTTTTAAGATTCAAAAACCACCTCAGTGTAGTTTCGCAGCTCCTCTCTCAACTTCTCTCTGGAGCTCTAGCAGCAATAGATCAATGAGCCAATGAGAGGAGAGGAGGCTCTGATCCTCTCCTCTGATTGGCTGACCGTTCCAATAAAAATATAGCAGGTCTCAGGTAAAGCCGAAGATATTTTTTATTTGCTAGAAAACAAACACTGCAACGTTAGCTTGTCTTCTGTACCTCTCGGTCACCTCTAGATGCTCCTCTCTTTCTTCTTCTTCATCTCAATATCTTTCTCGTCTTTTCCAGATCTTTCCAGGTCTGATTCTGTCCGACATCAAACCGGCCAAGAGGATGAAGTTCAAGACGGTGTGCTACCTGCTGGTGCAGCTCATGCACTGTAGGAAGATGTTCAAGGCCGAGATTCCCTTCTCCAACGTCATGACCTGCGAGGACGACGACAAGGTGTGTATATACTGTATGTGTGTGTATGTATGTATAAGTGACATTCGTAGGTTCTTCACACAGAAATAGGTCACTTGACTTGCATGCATGCGTGCACCACTACTGTACAGAGTAGATATGGATATTTCTGGGTTACAGAGTAAAAAAAAAATCCCTTTAATGGGTTTGTATGTCCATTTGTGATGGAGCAAAATCCAGCTTGGATTCATAATCTGCTACACACACACACACAAACACACTCCCAGTAATCTGGATTTCTAGATTTTCAGCATCGTAAGCGCTACAGTATGCCTGCATTACAACTACTTGTTGAGAAGTAAGCCAGTGGAATAGATATTATGAGAAACTTTTCATCTAAAGTCGTTGCTCTTAATCTCTCAGAGTGTGTGTTTCGGTGTGTGTTGCGATGTATCGGTGCTTATGCATCTGCCAAATGATGTTTACATGTGGACAGGAGGATTGATTTGTTCTTGTTGTATGTTTACGTTGTTTTTTTTTAAACCACTGTGACGCAGCAGTGAGTCAGTCCTCAGAGCTGCGGCTCGCGCGGTCGGTGTTGGGAGATGGTTGTGTTGTTGTGGCATCACAGGGTCTAGCTGTCAGAAATAGCCTGCTAGCTGTAATCCGCCCGACTGCGTGAGCTCGGCCAGGCATTAGTACTTCATGATTCTGATGAGGTTGCATTATGACTGCTGGTAATCACCCACAGCCTGGTATCATCTCCTCTAATAGCATTAGCCACATTGTTACATGATTATCCAAGTAGCCAAAATCCCAGCATTGTGACACAGGAATTTCATAATAGAATTATGACACCGCAAATTGTTTGGGTCAAGAACGTTAAAATCGTCTGATGGACGGCGGGTTGAAAAATGTTTTATTTTGATGACGTAGAGCAGCTGCTTCTGTCTGGATTCATGTCCAACCAGCTACTCAGCGCTGCCTCTTTCTAAATCGGTGCAGCTGTACTGTCGTTATTCAGTTTGTTGACAGCAGGAAAACAGCTTAGTATATTTGCTCGCTTGTTTCAATAAATTATCTGTACATGGTGGAAATTTTTCGCACATGAATTACCAAACAAATATTACAAGACAATCATTCTGACTCACACATTTATAAATCTTGTTACACAACCTGTGTCCTAAACAGTGTGAATCCCAAATGCTGATTGGTTCATATTAAAAATGTATTAAACAATGAAAACAAAAAGTCTTCATTGAGTGAGAGACAAATGGGCGACAAGGAACTGAAAGTCCATAAACACAGCACACAGAAACATGATGAATCACAAGGGAGATTCAGACAGACAGGTGAGGGGAAAAGAGACACTTAAATACACTCAGGGGGGGGCAGGTAAGGAGACACAGGTGCAACTAATTGGGGCGGGGCAGACAATCGCAAAAGGTGGGAAACACACTGGGGCAAGAAGTAAAATACTAAAAAACATTAATGTGAACTGTAATATATCAGATAACTATATTATATTAGATATTATTTGCTTAAATTGGTTTTAAATCACAGAAAAGGCAATGTAGTGCAATTATTTATCGTATACTGTCTATTATACATCCAGACATGTCTGAAATTTAATTTTCTCTGCTGCAATCTACTTTATTCTGTTTCCCCCCGATACAAACTCTGTACATGAAGAATGAGCCAAACCCACTGGCATGTTTATGAGAAACACATTAGGACACGAGGGACGTAAATAAGAGTAAATGACTTGTTAATATGGATGTAGAAGCTGTAGGAACAGAGCAGCGTAGGAACAGAATCATATTATGGTCTTTTGTATCAGCTCCTGTGAGACTTGAATGACTGAGTTAGAGAAACACTGTGTGTTTAATTTACTTTCATAGACGCAGGTGTAAATTTAAAGAATATTACACGATGTATTTTTAGCACAGTTGCTGCCAACTACTTTAAATTGAGAACTGTCATATTTTATTACATTGACAGTCCTTTATATCCACAAATAGGATAGGAAATGTAGCCTTCTGCAGTTGTTTGGATCATCTAAATTAAAGCCCATTTAAATATTTAACCAGCAGTCCAGACAAAGTGTTCAGTTTACTATTATGTTCACAAAAGTCTGAACCAACAAAGGCAAAGGCATTTTTTAATTTTCTCTGCTTGCACAATTAAAGGTAATGAACCTATACCCCAATGACTATAGCGATTATGGCAATAGGCAAATTTGCCAAAATGTTGAACTATGTCTTTAAGCAAATTAACATAACATATAGTCAGAATGAACACGGTAAAATCTATGTTAATCACATGCTGAGAATTATAATATAATATAAATAAATATTATAGATATAATATTATATAGTTGTTATAGTTGCTCTGAGTGTTAGAAGTAGTCACACAAGTTTCATAGGGGGACTCACTGAGCTCCCTCAGGCCTGTTTCAGGACAAATAGCCAGCCAGCAGCACACAGGAGTAATTAATTACATCAAGGCTGCACCACGTTTATCCTGACCGGTCTCCAGGCCCTGGTCATGTGAATGGTCATTGTCTTACTTGAATGGAACAGAGCCATCATATAAGTATTAATTACATCTGTGGTTTATTTGCTAAGACAAATGTGAGCTGTGAATAAAGATGTAAAGTAGAGTAATACAGCTGAGTCAAGTCTGATGATAAGGAGCTGAATGTCTCACATTGACCCTGAAATTAGACACTTGTTATCCCCAAATAAGCAATTTACAGTACTACACTGGTATGTTTCCTCTCAGTCTTACATATTTTCCACCTTCAGTTTGTTAATATGCTGCTGTTGCTGCTTCACATCTGTCCAGCAGCTAGAAAACACTCCCACATTTTTGCCTTCTTGCACCGGCACTTTGTGGCGGTATCAAAAATCAAACTCAAAATTCTTGTTATTTGTTACGGCTCGTTAACACTTTCCACCAGAGCTTTTTTTTTGGCCCAGAGCGCCTTTTTAGCTGCAGCATCCACCCAGGCTGTGCTACAGTTCACATGAAAACATGAGATTGGTTGAGTCTGAGTCATTTAAAACATATTTTTAGCCCCTTTTTCTTACAGTTGTTGTTTTTTTTATGCTTTTTAGGTTTCCTTGTTCAGTTCACATACTGTAACTGCAGGCTTAATCCAGTGTAGTTAATACAGTCTGACAGGGCTGCTGGTGTTGCTGTGGTCTTGTTTATATGAGTTACAGATACATTTTGTGTTGTATAAGTGTTGTATGGATTTACATAACTAGTGGTAAAAATATGATATAAAAGAAATAGATCAATTTGGCCCATGCTTGATTTCCTCTGGCCCAGTTCTGTGGCCCAGATCTGGCCCGTGCACAGCTTGTCTGTCAGATGCTACAGTACTTCCACATCTGGACTGATTTAAGTGCACACACCAGAAGATCTTGGACTCTGCAGCTGCAGTCGGCGCATATGTTGAACCAGATGTTTCACGGGTCATGGACTCTTCACCTTGTTCCCGCTGATGCTTATAAAGTAAAAGTTTTCATCTAAAAGAACTACTTTCATGATCACATGTGTTAAGAAAAACACGGCTTCAACACATCCCACTATAGCTGACCTGTGCAGGGACTCGTTGTGTGTTTTTTGGTGTCTCGAACAGCGGAGAGCCCTGCGCACCGCGTCGGAGAAGCTGAGGAACCGGACGTCCTTCTCGGCCACGGCGGTGCAGCACTCGCCGGGAACGCGAGTCAACCGCTACATCGGGCGGCTCATCGAGGCGCGGCAGACCGAGTCCGAGACGTCAGACCTCAACTACATCACCCTGTTCTACAAGAGCAGAGACAGGGAGCGGAGGGTGAGGACACACACACATTTACAAAGGAGAAACACAACAGAACAAATAGAGTATATACTTTCCTCATTACACATAAGGTAACGTGTCGTGACTGCGGCCCCCCTCCCCCCTGTGTCTTACTCTCTCACATAAACACACCCTACACAGTCTCTAATTCTCTTTCTCCCCTTTCTCCCTCTCTCCCACGTCTGTTGTCTGTGATGTGTGAGAGAGAGAGAGCGTGTGTGTGTGTGTGTGTGTGTGTGTGTGTGTGTGTGTGTGTGTGTGTGTGTGTATGTGTGTGTGTGAGGAATCCACCCACCCTCGCAGGAGGGGGTGCAGATAATGATTTGGGAACGTCTGAGCGGCACACGTGATATCTTTCTCCTATGTGTGCGTGGGCTGAGCCATAAAGGAGACACAGAACAGAGATGGGTTTGTGTGTGTGTGCATGTGTGTGTGCATGTGTGTGTGTGTCAGTATCTGTGAGCAATCTAGACATCCAAACCGGCAGCAGAAGATTTAAAAAGCCCGTACAAAGTAAAAGCTAGTTAACATATTTTCGACGTGTGATTGTTCAGGAAAATGCCTCCAGCTGAAAAAGAAATAAAAAAAGATACAAATTAGAATAAAGAATTTATTTACTCCCACACAACTACAGTTAAAAAAGGAAAGATTTTTTTCTTTTATAGGTTGTTTGTAGAGTTCAGGACACCGAACACCAGAAGAACGTTAGAAGTTAATACACAGTAATTATTTATCAAGGCAGGAGAAAGAGGGTATCAATCCTGCGAATGAGCAAAAGTGAAAAAGTACAGAAGCAGAGCATGTCATTTGCTCTGGAAAACTCTGATCTCTTATCTAACTTTGAGTGCTGTGATTTAAGATGGATTATAACACCCGGGGGCCAAGGTTCAGTGTGTGTTGGTTGCTGTTTTTGCATTTTGATTACTTACAATACTGTGCTCACATGGTGCATTTATATTTTACTGAATTAAATTGTACTTCTGCTGGTTTGGACAAAGCTGAAGTGGACGTTGAATTCTGCACTGTAAATGTGGAAGTGAACAGTGTGGTGAGATCTGTTCTGAAACAACATAAAAGACATAAACTTAAAGGGATAGTTCAACATTTTTGACAAATTGGCCCATTACCATAATCACTATAGTCATAGCAGTAGGTTTGTTACCTTTAATTGTCGGTGCAAGCTATTTTTAGAACGGCGGAGCAGAGCCGTGAGCTACTCAGAGCTATGCTACGGAGGCTCACCACGCTATGAGATAATAACAGAACGTTACCAGACAGAGTTGTTTAGAGGTAAATGCAGAGACTGCTTGCTGAAAAACTGCCCCCGACGGGAACGCGCATCAGCGGTTTTGCATGAATTTACCTCGAAAACAACTCCGTCTCATAACGTTCTGTTATTATCTCATAGCGTGGTGAATGTGCAGGTGACAACTTATCCACCAGAGCGTTTTGGAGTTGTTGGATTGTGTATTTGATGAGTTTGAAAATCTCATTAGCCTCCGTAGCGTAGCTCTGAGCTGCTCCGCCTTTCTAAAAATAGCTTGCACCGACAAATATAGGTAACAAACCTACTGCTATGACTATAGCGATTATAGTAATGGGTCAATTTGCCAAAATGTTGAACTATCCCTTTAAAATAAAATAGACTGTAAAAAGAGACCATGGTTGAGTATTACTCATTTTCCCTGAGAGCGGCTCACTTCTTTGGTTCATTAACGCTCTTTGGTTGTGACAATGAATGTGTGAAATAACTGCAATTAGATTTAATACAAACATTTATAGATGATGTTCACTTTTTTAATCTAAAGTTTTACCTACTTTATTAACAACAGGGCCCAGCGCTCGAGTTAATGACAGGATACTGTACTGTCTTGTGAGATTAATCTGCAGCTGGAGATTGAAGCTAACACACACATCACGTTACCACGCTCCAACTAACTGTTAGACGTCAGCAAAAAAGAAAAGAAGATTACCAGCAGATACTGTGTGTTTTAAAAAAAGCTGAAGAGAAATTTTGCTGCAGCAGCTTTTTTTTTTAACCTCAAGACCAACGGGGCCTCGACAGCTGATTTTGAGTTTGTGATAATTTGTGGTTTCTCATCCATCTGTCCTTTTTTTTCTCTTTATATCACTGGGTCTTATTCATGAGGGTAAGACAGAGCGTGAGAACAGCAGGTGGAATTAGATGCTGTGTTTGAGGCTGAGTGTAAAGGTGAAGCTCCTTTTGACACCACCAACCACAGGGATAAGGTCATGGGATGTGTCTCTGGGCTCTGGGGATAGTTTTCTTCTTATTCTTCTTTGCATTCCAAGCTGCATACGATCACAATGCCTCATCAGAGCTGGTTTTTGGAGATGTCCTGCAAACCCAAAACCTCTTTGTCTTGGGTAGTTTTTTCAGTGCAGAACATAAAAAAGATCATTGCATACATCCCTCAATAGAATCAGACAGAGGAGTTACTGCACATAAAACCAGAAAGGCTTCCCCCTTACATTTTTATTTATAATGCATTGCCATTATACCGTTATGTTATCTTTGTCCACGCTGAAATGCCATAATATGATGCATTTAGAGACTTGACATGGTTGGGACACTCTGCAGGTCTGCCAAGAAAAGGTGCAGTAATAGGCAGCAGAGCCTGGGTGTCAAAAAAGCTGATAGTTTGATCCAACCTTATACTGTAATATAATAATAAACTGAAAGAAAAACAACAAAAACGTGAAAACAATTCACATAAAACTGATTCCCAGAGACTTGTGTGCATATTAGCTGCAGCCTGCAGAAGCATTTTCCAGCAAGGGAGGGAACAGTCACTCTCTACATTTAAATTAACAGATGGACGCTTGGATGCTTCTTATAATGACATATTCTCTCTGTTTTGTCCTCTCTCAGTATCACCAGGTGTACGACGACCATTTCATCAGCGCGGTGGTTCTCTCTCTGATCCTCGCTGCTCTGTTTGGCCTTATCTATCTGCTAATGATCCCACAGTAAGTACACACATACACACACCTACCCACACACACACTCACACTCACTTACCCACATTTGCAGTTTGCCCGTTCGTGTAGCATAATTGGATCGATCCTGCCAAGCTGCAGTGAGACAATTAGACAGGAAGGTGTTTTCACTGCGGTCAGTGGAAAAGTGGGAAAGCCCTCCTCACTCTGGTCTCTCCTCTCGGCTCTCAGGGGGATGCTGGTGCTGCTGCTGCTCGTGCTGTGCGTGTGTTTCCACGTGGCCTGTGTCATGTACCTGCATCTCACCAGCGTTCAGGTAAGACTCCCAGGCTTGTGTGTCTCCGATACTGAGGGTACACACCAGTTTGATTTATGGAAGAAGTAAAGAAACAAAGAGTTGGGCAATTACTAGACAGTCAGTGGCTTGTGGATGATGAAATATGACCAGGAACAGATTGTTTTTTTGTCTATAAAACATCAGAGAATTGTGAAAATCCAGCACTGCACATTTTATAAGACAAGCCAACATCTTTTATAGTATTCGACCACCAGTGTAAAACTCAAAGATATTCAGTTTACAACAGTACAAAACAGAGAAAAGCAATAAATCCTCACACATTTTTTGGTAGAACTACTGAATATCGGCCATTTTTGAATGCTAAATTACTTTTATCAGTAGAGTAGTCATTTGTTTTCTGTCACTGAGCTTACAACTTAAAGAGGAACTAACTATGCGGGATTTGTAGCTTAACTATGCTACATTTTTACCTTAATTTAACAGCTTTGGAGTAATTGTGATGGTTTAACAAATGGCTTAACTTGTTACAGGGAGAATGGAGGCTCTTTGCCTTCCATGTAGTGTGTCACTTATTTTGTGTTTATGACAGATAAGACTACACAAATATGTACGTCATAACATCGTATATCATATATAACGTTATGCCTTTTGGATAAAGCCAAGCTCAATAATATTTCCCACTTCTTTCAGTCTTTATGCTAAGCTAAAATAAACTAATGGCCTGCTAGCTCAAGCTTCTTATTTACCACCCAGACAGACATAAAAGTGGTATTAAAGTATATTTCACCTCGAAAATCACGAGAACATTTGTGTAAATATGCTGCAGCCTTTTCTTGTGAATAAATACGTCTCATTCAGAAAACTGAGCGCGTTTGTTTATCAGCCTCCAATGGGCTGTAAGAAAACACAAAAACACTACGCAATACACCATTCGAGTGCAGTTTTACATAACCATTACTACAAGGAAGGCTTTTGCACCGTGGTTTGCTTTTATATCCACTGTGCTGGATCATAAACTCTGATGAGGAGGCTGTATACACGCACCGTATATGGTACCGGTGCTATTTGCTTATATTACTTTTATGTCATGAACGTCTGAGGAATGAAATTTTGCACACAAGTGGACAGTGTGCAGGTTTTTTTTTTTTTTTTGTGCCTTTCACAGATGTTGACTGACTGTGACATACTTACCAGTGAGGTGGGAGTGACCGTGACGACTGCCGTGCGCTGTGACTCATCCCGCTCATACCCTCTTATATGACACTGTGGCATCATGCTACATTGAACTGTCATCATACCCTTTAAGCGTCTCCTCTAATAGGTCCCTGCCCATAATGAGCCACGCCACAAAATGATGCCCATTTCATTTCCACTCCTGGCTAATGATGTGTCCAAAAAACGCTATTGAGGTAGATAAACAGGTGCTTCATTTACTGACTCCATCTACCCCTCCCCTTCCCCGTCTCGTTCCTCTGGTTTTTAGTGCCAACCCGGCTGCCTCACCATCCAGATCCGAACAGTGCTGTGTGTGTTCCTCGTTCTGCTCACCTACTCCGTCACCCAGGCCTGTGTGGTAAGTCTGTGTGTTGAGTATCATTCAAAACTGACTCAAATAGCTTTACAGAGCAATTTAAGAAAAAGAAAAGCTGGGTGTTGCAATTGCAAATCATTATGAACTGCTTAAATACACAAAATAGAAGGAGTTAAATATGTGGTGTTATATAATGGATTATAACCCTGTGTAAAACAGTGATAATAAAAGAATAGAGTGAACAAAACAGCACACAAAAAAAGAAGCTCTTGAGTGAGATGAGTTAGAAACACTGTCATGGTTTCATTGTTCATCCAGCAGACTGTATGGTTTACATGTCTCTGCAGCACATCGGCTGTGCAGATAACACATCACAGCGGAGCAGATGGTGCTGCCGAGTCTCTGAAGAGTACAACACTCATTGTTCAAGTGTAAAATACCCATTAAAATATTTTAAACGCAAATTGGCTGGTGTCAGCGTCGGCCTCAGAACTCAGTCAGGATCCAGGCTCTGTGTATATCTGTGTGTGTGTGTTTGACTACTGTGAATGATGTGTAAAATACAGTGCAGCAGCAGCAGCAGCAGTGACAGGATAACAGTCTTAGCTACAACATTTGATAATGATGGGAAGGCTACAGTCACTTTGAGCTAACATTAGCATGCTAACAAACTTGCTAATACACTCATATTTAGCAGGTTTAATGTTTAAAGTTCACCATATTTATTTAGCTCTTTAGCATGTTAACATTAATCACAATAGGAATGCTAATATGCTCCAGGTACAGTATAATATGTTAGCTCTTGTGAATGCTAAAGAGCATATATGAATGATATTTGAAGCATTCACTTGACAACACTATTGATCTGTTCACAACTAACACCATCATAAGTTAATTTGTCTGATTTCCTGCAAAGAAAAAGATATTAGCTTAGCATACAGATTAGAAACAGTGGGAAGCAGCTCTGATAGTTGCTTTTGTCTTGTTACCTAAATATATTACACAAATAAGATAACTATATGAAATTATCACTGGATAACTAAATTTTACTAACTGCACATTGGTGGGCTGTGGTTTTAAAGGGGACATATTATGGAAATATCACTTTTAGGGTTGCCTTCAGTGAGAATGTGAGAATTGACAAAAAAAAATCCGTAGATTGAAATGTGGTTTTACGAGCTGTTCCCTCAGTTGTCTGACAATGACGTCATTAGTTTTCGAATTTGCATAATGCCACCCCTACCTGTGAGTAGCGGTACCAGTAAAGGGGGCGGGGTGAGCAGTGGCTCATTTTGAGTTTAAAGGGACAGGCACTGAAACCAGCCGTTCTGAACAGGGTTGTTCTGAGCAGATTAAAAGAGCTGTGATGTTGATCTTTGGGATATTTTGCTTGAAGCATGTCACAGACATGAATTTAAGACACTTGGTAACTATTTTAATTTGTGGAAAAGGGGCAGAATACGTCTCCTTTAAGTTTAGGATTAACCATTTCATGCCCTCCCTCAGGTGGGATGTGTGCCTTGGGGTAAAGTTGGGATGAACTCCAGCTCCTTGATGGACGACGTCCCTGCAGACCTGCTCGGCATCGAACCCTCCAACAGCACGGCGGTGGACAGAGCGTGTCCCAACATGGCGTACGCCCTTCTGTCCTGCGTGGCCGGCACCCTCACCATCATCCCCTACCTCAGAGTGTCCTCGCTCCCCAAGATCGTCCTGCTGCTCCTCCTCTCTGTCGCCTACAGCGTCATCATGGAGACCAGCGGCTATCGGCAAGCTGTGGGGTGAGACTGATGTGTTGGTTAATAAGTAAAAGATTGTTTATGAGCACTGCAAGTAGAGGTTTTTTTTTATTATTCTCTGTCTTATTCTGTTGATTATTGGCCCATTATTATTACCCTCATCTCTTAAAATGTGCGGTTTTGTCCAATTTATAGTCCAAGCATTTAAGATAGAAACTAGAACCTGCAGAACAAACTTTTAAATTTATTTTTTCATCATTTGCCTGTTACTGAGCTGCTTTCTCGTCTTTACATCACAATTATTGACCTATAAGTTATCAATAAAAGTCTTGTATGTGTAATTTCCAGTGGTGGTTTTCTCCACACGCGAGGTTACGACCCGGTGCTGGCAGTCCTGTTGTTTTCTGGAGCTCTGGCTCTTCATTCAAGACAACTGGACCTGAAGCTGCGGCTCGACTACCTCTGGGCTACTCAGGTGTGTATTTCCACATCCAGAGTTTTTTATTTGGTTGTTCTTTCTAATTCAGTCATAAAGCATCATTAAGGTTGGAAGAAATGGAAGAGTTCAGACCTTATCTGAGCTTTACGTTTTTAGTCTTTCTCTTTAGCAGACACAGGAACAAACATATTGGTCTATCTGCGTCATTATCAGAGTGAATGTTCTCGTTTTCCTCTGTTGGTTTCAGTCGTAGCATCCAGTTTTAGTTCGACTCCAGTTGTGATAATGAACATCATGATGTGTGCAGTTTGTATTTTTACATCCAATGCTTGTGCAATGCAATGCAATGCAAAAAAAATCTTCTTATCAAGTTATTTTTGTCTTTATTTGAGTTACATAAGGGGCGGCAGCAGCTCAGGTGGTGGAACAGTTTATCATATTCACAGGGTTTGTACTTAAGTCGCTGCTGCCTCATAGTTACATGTCAACGTGTCCTCGCACATTAACCAAAAACTAAATTACTGCCGTTTGGTGCAGGAAGTTATTTTGTATAAAAGCTTCAGCCTGACCAGTGACAATGAGGATGATTGTGTGGACTCATCACAAAATGCACCTTAGTTATTGGAGCAGATCTGCTCATGTCTCTGTAATGTCACTGTGTTCTTAAGAAATACACCGACACCTGAACTCTTCCTGTCGTCTCAGGTAAAAGTAGAAAAATCAGTAGAAATCACTTCAGTGCGACCATGTCTGCTCTAACGCAGGTCGGTCGTTAGCTGTAGAGATGGTGGTTTACTCCCTGACTCCTCCCGTTGAAGTATCTTTAGGCAAAGACGCAGAATCTCTTTGAGTGTGAAGCAGAAAACTCAGCTGCTCTGGATAAAAGTGTCTGTACATAATATATGCCGTTTCATGGCAGTGCAGCAATATTTCAACCTGTTTTTTAAAGTCACGTTTCATGTTTTTTTTAAGGTTCTAGTTTGTGTCTTGTTCATGCAGATATGTTGTTACTGTTTTTTAAATTTAGCTCTTAAACATCAAATTAGTATCAGCCTTATTGTCAGAGCAAGTCTTGATTATTCTGTATAATTTTCCTGCGTTGTTTACAGTGTGTTGATGCATTAGTCTGTATGTTATTGTTGTTAATAGTATGTGTGTGTGTTCATGCTGCAGTAGTGATTATATGAAGTTGACAGTTCCTTCTGCTATGTAAATAGGTTTATTCATTCATTTTTTATATCTCTTTTGTGTGTTAAACTCACTCTGATGTCTTAACATAATGTTATTCACCCCCCAAAAATTAAAACTCAATATTAAATATTCATCAAACAGGTTGCAATATTATTGCACTGGCAGTTAAGTTTCAGTTTTAGGCAGAAATGTGTTTGATATGAGGCGTTCTTCCTGTGTGATTGTGTTGTGTAGTTGTGTGTTTACATGCACAGTCTTGTTGTACAGTCCCAGTGGCTCATGAAAGTGTTTCTATTTTAAGAATGACAGTGAACGTTTGTCTTGTTTGCAAATCATTATCTCCCTCTAGTGATAAGGACGAGTAATTACATCTGAGCTCATTGTGGCTCTGAGCTACAATGAAGAGGGATTGTGTTTCCACCACAGGGCATCAGTTTCATATCTCTCCTCTTCCTCCTTCTCCTCCTTCTCCTTCTTCTTCTCCACCTGTCCATCCCGTCCAGGCGGAGGAGGAGCGAGACGACATGGAGAAGGTGAAGCTGGACAACAAGAGGATCCTGTTCAACCTGCTGCCGGCTCATGTGGCTCAACACTTCCTCATGTCCAACCCCAGGAACATGGTGAGAATCCCACAGTCGTGTCCGGGCTCGTCCAACAGGGATCATCATCGGTCTGACAAGGAGTTTAAAAGCCTGTGAAGTCGGCACAGGCCTCAAAACAGGAGGTGCTGCTCCACCGATTTGTAGGTCAAACGACAGCTGGAAAAAATACACTTTGTAGACGTCTAAGCCAGTGGTTCCCCCTCTCTCCACTCTCTCTTTATGTTTCACCTGTTACCTGTTAGTTAAAAGAGGTTTTATGTCAGAATCTAACTTTTACAACAAAAAGCAAAAAATAGAGAAAAGTCTGAAAACAGTAGCAGCAGAATTTCCCCTTTTTGTGATGCCATATTTCAAATGTTTTAATTATATTCAAAGCATTATTGTTCCATGTTTATTATTATCTCCTAATTATATATACGTATATATATATATAGGAACCTCAATTCCAGACCAGTTCGTGGCTGCTCAGGTTTAATGAGACTCTCGGCTTATTATCTGCTGGTTAGATAGATACTGATTAGATTCACCCTGACCTGAGATTGAATGATGCAACCACTGACATCAACAGGTCTTTAAAGCTCTAAACTAAAGCACTGCATGTTGAAACATCCATAATATTAATATACATCACTGCTCGATTGTCTCCCTTATATGACAGTGAGAGTGCACTGGTATGAAAGTAAAAGACAACACATGGCATAATGTTTTTTGGTAGTCATAAATTAACATGATAAAACATTGCACTAACTACTATAGAAGGATTTTAACGATTTCACTGAAGTTTCACATCTGTATTTTCTGCTGCCGTCACAAAATATATTTGGTGTTAGTATCAATAACAGATTCTTCTTCAACACGTGTTGATGATGTAGATTTGTTTTCTATTCTATTCACCATCATTATAAATAAGATACAGAGTCCGGTGATGATAGAGTGAATGATTCCTGAGCAGGTGGAGGTAACGTTGTGTTTGTCTGGATCTAGTCTAGTGGATGATTAAGCTCCAAAGTTGTGAGATGTGTGATGTCAGTAGCTGAGGTGAGTGTTACAGGAACAGCCATGTGCAGATCGTTAGTTTTTCATTGCACCTTTTCAATCTTCCCGGCTTGTTGCCCCAAAAATCTGTCATTTCTGCACATTTGTTGACCCATAAATCAGAGAATCAGTTGTTATCAGCTGATGTGATGTCTGATCTTACGTCTTAAACGTCACGTCAAGCTGATTAATTTGATTTAGTAGTCGCTGGCATTGTAGTCCTGCCGTATTATGAAAGACACTCTCTCGGTGTCCGTGTGGTGTTCGGCTCTCAATGTGGGAAAATACCCTCTCTTAAGGACAATGGCTCTGCTTCCCTGAACATGTGTTGTGGTGTTAAAATGGAAGTGTGAGCTGTCTGTATCCACTGATTGATGAACATCCCCTCCACTGATCTCGGTTCCTTCCTCGCCCCCCTACCCCCCTACCCCCTCTCCATCCCTTTCACCCCCTGGCTGAGGAAGTGATGAAAACATACATCCTTTGGCCTGCGGACCAGGAAATGCACAGCCCCTCATGAGGACAAGCTTGGTTTGTAAACAGTAGAAGCTGTGTGTCCAGATTCTTTATGCTGCGAAATCAAAGTATGGACATTTTAATATCCATTTAATCTTATGTTAATGTCACCAGCTGTATTTATATTCCTATTTATATTTACACGACACATTCGGAAACGAAACTAAGATGCAAAGCCACACTTAATGTATTTATTTTGTAATTTCATGCAACCATATGCATTCTTTTTGCAGCAAGAAAACGTTTCTTTAATTTTAGTTCTTATTTTTATCTCCTGCTACATATAGGATATACATACAGTTTTGTATGTTATTGCAAGGAAACAAGTCTCTTTTCTTTCTATCATCTCACATAATGAAGACCCATATTCACTGGGACGATGCTGCTATAATTGAAATGTTTATGTGTGAGGAAATAGAACAAAACTATAAAAATGATCAGGACTCAGCTTTGATGTTGCAGAGCCAGAACTGAGCCTATTTAGCATATTAATGTGAAACAATTGTAGCATAATGAGCCCGAGAGCAGGACGATGGTTTACTAAATATACAAATATACAAATTAGCAGATGTAGGATTGTTCCAGATTTCCCTTTCCTACATTTCCCACAATGCAGCTTGACTCTTTACCTCAGGCCCTGTCTTCCAGGTGAATGCCCCCGTTTTTCTAAACTCTGTGTCCCGAGGTTGTGACGTAGATGTCCCGTTAAACATTGACCTCAGGCTCGTATAACCCCCGATGACTCACAACTGACACAGAAAACGTTACACAACTGAGCGTTGTAGAGATCAAACACCCATGTTTATCTTCTGCACATAAAAACATATCTGTAGTTTCCTCTAAAACAGGTTTTTTTTATGTGGAGCAGACGTCACCGAGCATGCTCAGGACTCTTACGCCGAACATGTGGGACACTATGGAGCAATGCATCAGTCACTCAGATGCAGCAGCATGACAGTGGAGGTCCAGGCCAGAGCAGCTATACGTACATTATGACACATCTGCAGGCTGTGGCCGCACAGACGGCGCGGGCTAGTCGGTGAAATTCATTGTTGGTTTTGGTCTTTTCATGGTTTTCGGTAACAATAATAAAAAGATAAAGCTGTTCCTATCCCTCAACAATCAACGGGCTGTGCATCAGACGATGCAGTGATCATCTGAGGCTCAGACTAGTAAACACTGGGGACAGGAAGTATGTTTCCGGCACATTGGTGACCCCACGGAGCGGCAGTGTATAGAAAGGCTTCCTCTCTTTCCTCTGGGCTAAAGTTCACCCATACACTGTATTCATAACACAACGCAGTGGGACTCTGCTGCCTGGAATTCAAAGTTTCACTGCTCCAACACAACATTTACCTGCTATTAGACCGCGCTGTATCTGACCACAGCGCATGAGCAGCTTTTCACAGCAGCGTGCAGAACTTTGTTTGCTCTATTTCTTGTTTTTATTGTTTGCTGAGCATCATTTTATGAACATCAGTTCACCCAACACAAACATACACATACACATATATTTCACACACAGCCCTTCCATAGCTCTGGTTTTATTTGTCCAGATTTTGATAAGTTTCTGCAGTAGCATCAGATCAGTGCTTCAACTGGAGCCAGAAAAGTCCCAGTGCTCTGCTCCGACTGCATCCTGATGTTAAGTTTCTGAATGACCCAGAATTAGAACCAGCAGCATCTTATGTAAAATGCACTTTTATCAAAATTCACACGTGGATACACTTCATGGATTTATCGTCTTTAATGACTTAGAATAGAATAGAATAGAATAGAATAGAATAGAATAGAATAGAATAGAATAGAATAGAAGCTTTATAGTCTTCAGATACAATAAAATTGGAGATGCTACTCCTAATGGTGCATAAACACAATGCATATACATAAATAGAATTAATTAATAATAAAAAAGCAGCAGTCATCTCATCCAAACACACTTGAAGAGAAACTCCATGTGAAACACATTTTCTAAAGGAACTGTAAAAAATATATTGGTTTGACATATTGGTCTAAAGGAAGAAAAACAAGTCCAGCAGAAGTTCACCATATGCAATAAGAGAGTTCACAGATGTCGAAGCAGTGAAACATTAAATCCAACATTAATGCAGCCGACATCAGTTTCCCTGTTAATCCACAGAAGATCATAAAAAAGGGGACTTTTTCCTCCAGTGGAAAGAGAAGTTCAGATGAAAATAGTGTATGTTGAGGTCTGTGGATTCTGGAAAGAGGTGATGACGTTGGGATGAAACGTCTCAGACCAAACAGGAAACCACCGGAGCTTCTTCATTTGTCATCATCATCAACATGATCTGTTAAGCTCGCCGGCTTTTTGTAGCTTTCAACAGCTTCTCACTGTCTTCTTCAGCAGGTGGAGTCGGCTCAGGTGTCTTCATACACATCAACCACAGTAACAGACTCTGTCCGCTGCATCGGCCTCCCTGTTGTTACATTTCCACCAGGATCAAGTTGTAGACAGTACCTGTGAACACTGCAGACTTCTGATTGATGGGAGAGAATCGTAACCACTGCATTGTCTTAATATGAGATCTATAGTGTCATATTTCTATTAGTTGTTGTTTTATACTTTTATAATGCCAGGATAGTGCAGATGCTTCTCTTTTTGGTCCTCGGCTGTTCATGAGGGTATGAAGTCAGAGTTTTGCAATCAATTGAATTTTGATCGTGACTTCAGTTTTGGTTTAAGTAAAACTTATATAATGAGGAAAAAACTATTATTTTTAGACATCTGCCAAAGACACACTGTATAATTCAACTCTTCATTCAACAAATTACTACAATGGAACATAGGTTTTTTTATTTTTATTTTATCTTAAGGAGACCTCAAAACATTTAATGGGAAGGGTACTGGGGGGAAATTTCAAAGTACAAGGAAGTTCTCAGTTACATTGGTGTACAGAAATGGCCGTTTGTCCTGTTTGTCGCACCTCCTTCCACAAGTTTTCACGAGTTGCCGCACGAGTTTACCCGAGTAAGGAAAACTAATTTGATTGGTCGTTTTCAAGCGGGCGGGATATTCAATGTTTGGGGCGAGACCGAGCTCGGTGTGTGTGTGTGTGTGTGTCTCAGACGTTTGATTGATGGATGACGGATCCTGATATCACTGGCTGATGAATCGTGAGCAACATGACGCATAATTTGTGCGCCTACATTATACAATGTGGAAAAAAACTACCCCACTTTCACCCCGGATTTACTCAAAAATAGAATTTTGCACAAAGTTTGGGCTACATCGTCTGATAGAAGAGTGATTACACTAATGTTAAGACCCACAGTGGGCTCAAATTCAATTTTCTTTTCTGAACACCTTTAATGAATGCACCATGGCCAAAGTCAAAGACACAATCAAGTAAATAATTGTGATTTCAATATTGACCAAAGCAATCATTAATTATGATATTTGTTCTATAATGGAGCAGCCCTATGTGAAGTTGAAGGTGACATCATGATATGTTTGAGCTGATGCTGATCTGCTGCCTGGTAAAAGTGAGTAGAGTGGAGTCGGGTCGGGACCATGTGATTGAAAAAGGCTGTGATGAACTTTGGTCACATGGTCCGATCACTTTCTTTCACTCATTCAGATGCGATGAAGCCTCAGCCGACTTTATCCAGTGAAGAAGACAGTGAGATGTGGTTGAAAGTGCTGGGTGCAGTTCTGACATGACATGAGATTATTTAGTTACACACTGTTTCCAGCACTTTCATACTCAAACATTGATTTGCAATTTGGGTGAACTGATTCTTTGAATTTTTTGTCCTTCACAAAACAGCATTTCTTGTTATAGTGCAGCTAAACCAACCACTAACTAAACCAAACCTCATCATCCCCTTCAGGACTTGTACTACCAGTCCTACGCTCAGGTCGGAGTCTTGTTTGCCTCCATCGCCAACTTCAACGACTTCTACATCGAGCTGGACGGGAACAACATGGGAGTCGAGTGTCTGAGGCTGCTCAATGAGATCATCGCCGACTTTGACGAAGTGAGTGACGCTCGCCGCCCGTAAATCTTTTTCCGTTTTTTTATTTTTTTAACGTCTGGCTGTGGGGAGGCCGGAGGTGAAGCTCTGGTGCAACGTGACGTCCTTAGTGTCACTTTCAAAGACTGAGGGTTTAGAAAATACTGTGTTTATTGATGTAGGATAATAAGCATTGGTCACGGTTGGGAAACTTCTTCAAAATAGGGAATAACTCACAGATGACTTTTGGCCTGCGTGAATCTATAATCAGCAACATAAAGCATTAATTTACTCAAACACGCAGTCGGTTTTAAATTGCATTTGGATTCGTTTTCCAACACAGCCTATAAAGTATATGAAGATACACTGAAATATGTCGTAGTGGTGATATTTTCCTCCTGTTTTCATCCCTCCTCTCTTCTCCTTCCTCCTCCAGCTGATGGATAAAGAGTGCTACAGGGACATCGAGAAAATCAAGACCATTGGCAGCACATACATGGCTGCAGTAGGGCTGGTTCCTACAACTGGCTCCAAGGTGCACATGCAGTGGCTATATTTAGACTCCTTTATATGAGTTGTGTGTGTGTGTTTGTTGTGTATTTGCACGTTTTGAAACTGTTCAGAGTGCACACAGCGTTTTCCAGGTATAGTCGTTGTCTGGGTGTTGATATTTTCTAACACCGTCACGTTTTCGCTCCACAAATCCTCTGCGAGGGATTACCGGCCCCCGTGGCGTCAGCATATTCTACATTCATGTTAGTTTCTTTAAATCCTGCAAAGCTGACAAACAAAAGAGCTCTTTCTGCAACTTCTGCAGAACTTTTACGCCAAAAAAAAAAAGAAAACGTCACCTGTCAGTCACAGCGGCAGAGGTTTGACTTTGAGGAAAACCCCTGCTGCGTTCTTTTGTGGCAGCCATAGATAAATAATGGGTTATATAAAGGGATAGTTCACCCAAAATTGAAATTTCACTCATTATCTACTTACCCTCATGTCGACTAAGGGCTGGGAGAAGTTTCAGAGTCCTCCGTGGCTTCTCTGAGTTATAGGGGGTCTCGGCATAGCAGTGCATGTCCATATAACAGTTGCAAATGGATACCAATTGTCAGCCCTTAGTCGACATGAGGGTGAGTAGATAATGAGTGAAATTTCAATTTTGGGTGAACTATCCCTTTAACCATCAATCTCAGGCTAATATCACTCTCTGCTTCAGCTTGTTACATGCATACTCATGTGTGATCTTGATATTTGTGTTTTTTTTGTTGATTTGCAGGCAAAGAAGTCCATCGCCTCACATTTATGCACAGTGTCCGACTTCGCCATCGAGATGTTCGACGTCCTGGACGCCATCAACTACCAGTCTTACAACGACTTTGTCCTGAGAGTGGGTAAGCGAAAAGAAAAAAAAAAAAAAAAAAAAGGACAAACACACATATTGGTTCTATATAAACATCGGCGTCAGAGCTCCTGACCTATTGCACTGGACGCTGTCGATGCTCAGTGCCGGTAAGTGTGGTAAGGAAATGCATCACAGAAAGAGCGCTCCCCTCCAGGAAGCTCGTCACAGCGAGACCTGAAGTTCTGGGTTCCATTGTGTTGGGTATCCTGTGGGGAGCCTTCGACAGGAGCCCTTGTTTAATCCCAGTGTAACCTGGTGTACACAGTGCCATCCTGTCTGCAGACGGCGTGGGGCTCCATGTGTAAAAAACTGCAAATGTTTGTCTGCGCCGCGAAAAAACCCAACTTTGCAGAAAAAAAAATACAACTTTTGGTAATTCGCGTGAGACGATGACATTTCCAGAAAGTGCAGAAAAACAAACCCTGGTCAGGTTTGGCCTTCATGTGCCCAGAGCTGCAGAGCTGTGGCTGAAAAGGCTGCAGCTGTATCTTTGGTTTTCAGTGACTCATCATCACAGTGGTGCAATTAGTGGTATTTTTTTTTATTTTTGCTTCTCTTGCAAATCTAAGTCTTAATTTAGACGTCAATATCAGCATCAATAGGATCGATGCTAAGAAATAAAAAGACAGATCTAGATGAAGGAACGCCACCTTCAGCTACATCATTCATTCATCATGACATCAATATCAAAACAGCCAATCAAAAAACCACAGTGCCATGTTTGATGACCAGCTCTCCTCCTCTCTCCTCTGATGCATCTGTCTTTCTGTCACACTTAGTGAATAGATATAGTGTTAAATATTTACACTCAGGTTTCTACCGCACTGATGCTACTGATGCAAGCTACTGATAAAAGTGTCAAAGTAAAAAGAAATATCATTCTCAGCCTAGATCAAGTTGTGTGTGCAGAAATCCCCTTCTAAATTGAGAGTTTTTACCCACAACACGTTTTAAATTTATCACCAAAATCAGTCCTGTGTTTTAACGTGCAGTAATTCAGTAATAAAAAAGAAAACATAGAAGCCAAATATGGCAAAATATTCAATAATAATGAAAAATAATTAGATAATCACCTCATAAATCATTTCACAAAGCAGTCTGTCAGATATCATAGTCGACTCTCTGGTTGCCTGTACTCCAGGTATCAACGTGGGCCCGGTGGTGGCCGGTGTGATCGGAGCCAGGCGGCCTCAGTACGACATCTGGGGGAACACGGTGAACGTAGCGAGCAGGATGGACAGCACCGGAGTACAAGGAAAGATACAGGTACAGCACAGCACTGCACCCACTCTACATCTGTCTTCGTCTTCTGTTTAATCTCTTCATTTAACCACATAAGTTTCTCTTTGAGAATCTGGTTTTAAAGACAATATAAAACCAGCATTATGACAAGACATGGAACACAGACATAATAATGACATATAAAAGGAAAAACTGCAGTGAAAGTTGAAAAAGAAAATAAGTCTGGCCTTGTTTGCATTGTGTTGCATCTTTTTTTTTTTTTTAGCTTTGTTTTGTTTAGCTTAGCATAAAGAAGCTATAGCAGGAGGTCTGACACTCAGTGGTCTGACAATTCCCCTCAAAACACAACTTGTAAACAACATTTACACTGATGTTTGTGTTTAGATAGTGAGCTTATGAGATATTGGTAGGCAGATGCCAGGGCTCCACCTTACAATGTTTGGTCACTCACTCACGAGAACTTTTCCAGCAACAGGTTTCACAAACCAGTCCTGATAAACTGTGAACTAACCTTTATTATGTTATACTATCTTTGTAATCTTTATCCCTCGTAAAGTGCAGTGTAAATAATCAGTTGCCTTCAGGTTCATCTTAAAACTCGCCCATCGCTGCCTCTTTAAAGGTCCAGTGTGTAATATTTGGCAAAGATTATTGGTAAAATCGGAATATACAACCCATGAATATATTTGTATAAGTGTAGAATCTCTATAAAATAAGATAAAATTTGTTTGGTTTTCGTAGCCTTATAATTATTCTTTTATATACAGTACATATAGCAAGGGTCTTGCTTTAGAGAGCGTTGCCATCTTGCACCGCCATGTTTGCATGGCAGCCCAAATGGAAAATACAGCCAGTCAGAGAGCACGTTTCACGAGCAGACATACTGTATCGTTAAATGGTTTAGATCCTCATCTCATCGCTCCATGCTCCTGAAATACTCCAAACAAGTTTTTTGTCCTCGGAGGCCACCGTCACTTTGCCGACGGGAGGGGTGAGCGCTGCAAACTAGAATCTGAACTCTCGATATCACGGTTTTCCCCCCATTTTACACACTGGACCTTTAATGCTTCAAGCCTCAGAAGTCTTGATGCTAAGATGAGCTAACCCCCCCCTCATATATTAAACATACAGAGTCAATCTTATCATCTAATTAAAAAGATAATTAGCATGTTCCTCAAAAGACCAGATCCTTCTTGTCATGTACAGATGTGGAATTGGTATCAAACTTCTTATTTAACTTGGAAGAGCATCTTATCATCATCATCTCGTGTTTCCAGGTGACGGAGGACGTTTACCGTCTCATCACCGACCACTACAACTTCACCTGCCGAGGCCAGGTCAGCGTGAAGGGCAAAGGTCAGATGCTCACCTACTTCCTGGAGGGGCGCAGACAGGGCGTCAGGCTGTCCCACACCCCCGGCGTCGCCGAGCGCCGGTCCAGCGCCTTCGCCCACGGCAGCGTGTGCACCAGACTGAGCCCGGCTCCCACCGTCGCCACCTACACCACCGCCGTCAGGACGCCGAGCCCCAGCGTGGCCAAGCCCACCGCCTCCACCAGCACCACCAGGTACCTTCCCTCCGCCCCCACGGCGATGGTGTGACGGATGCTGTCTCCGTTGGCAACCGTGGAAAACAATGACAAACGCTGCTGACACGATGGCAGTAGCAGAGAGAGAGATTGTTTTAAAGCAGAAGTAAGCAGAATATTTGTGTTAATCTAAGTCTTAAATAGTTATATCTTCCGACAGCAATCACTTATATAGAGTGTTTGGTCTGAAACACGGGTCTGTCAGTCACTCTGCTCTGCTGTAAGCCGAGGAGAAAACTTTCCTTGTGTCCTACAACCTTTATCCAATGAGGAGAGAGAGAGCGGCATAAAGGGGCGGTCCTCTCTGTGTGTGCAGCCAAGGGATGCGCGTGAATGTGGTGACGTAGGGACGAGGGCGGGGACTGCTAACTCCATCTGCTGACAGGAAGTTAGCCAAAACGACGGGATCGCTTACTTCTGTTTTAAGGAAGAGGAAAGGAAAAGTTGCTCTCCACTCTTCTCCTTCTTTGTCTTCTTCGTCTTCTGCTGCTGTCTGTGCAGCACACGGAGGCTGAGACACTGATCGTCCAATGGGAGGCCGGGACCGAAGGCGGCGGCGGCTTCGATCAGCCTCTCCCTCCCTCCTCTTCGCCCTGTTTGAGCCCCGTTTGTTGTTTCACACCCACTGGGTGTCAAGAACAGGATGCAGCATGGACGCTTCAGCCACGTTACTCTGTAATCAATCACAGGCCAAGTAAAGGACGTCTCCGGGGTTTCAGAGTTGAGTCGACTCCCAAAAAACCACATCAAGGAAAAAAAGAAAATCAGCGACAAAAATGAACACATCACAATGCACAATTGATGAGTGTAGCACGCAAGCCTCAAACACATCTGTAAATCCTCCTTTCAGCAACTTAACGCCGACCCTTTTTCTCTCAGTATGAAAACCAAATCAGTGCTGTTGCCTTAGCGACGACGACCACTTTTCACAATATAAGTTTCTTGCCATTTTGTTTGTTGCCTTTGTTTCTTTTCTTATTAATTTATCGGACACCAATTCAGATGAGTTTTTAAAAGCGAATGAAGCCAAATGTTAAAAAAAAAAAAAAAAGGCAGTTGAAGGTGTAAACTTGCCAAAACACGACACACGACAGGGCTTTCTTTGCCTTCGATCATCATCTCCCCGGGGTCGGTTGATACCTACAGTCCATTTCTGCCCCCACCCCGCCCCTTTTATTTTTTCCCACCTCCTTAACAGCACATGACCCCCCCCCCCCCCCCCCACTCCCCCTGAGCCGATCTGCTCGGCGTCTTTAAGTGCATGATGCCACTGCTGCATTTCAGTCATGTTCGCTGTCTGTTTCCCTGTGATGCTTGACTTCCAGATTCTTCCTTGTCAAAGTGTAGCAATAAAAGCGGTTTGTCTCCTTTCTCAGCCTATTTCACCCCCCCACCCCCCTCCCATACCCCCCCACTCCCCCTCCTTTGCATGCTCTAGCCAGCTGGATCCTATTTTGACCTGATAGTGTATGTAGCCAATAGAGTGTGCATAGCTAGCCACACACCAGTCTGTATCTCTGTGGAATTGAAGCATGCCTTAGGAATCTGACTTTTATTTTTTATTTATTTATTTATTTTATTTTCTTTCTGTATCATGTGAGTGTGATTCCCTTTCTCATGGATGGTTATATTTGAAAAAAAAAGAAAAGAAAAGAAAAGAAAAGAGAAGAGAAAAACCTTTTTTTCTGCGTGCTTGTTTATTAAGAAATATTTTCTATATTTAAAATATTCTGTTCTACTATTTTTATGAACTTTTAAGAAAAAAATAAAATAAAAGCTGCTTTGGAAGAGAAAAGTAAATCTGCTGTTTAACGAGGAGACACCCAAACCTCCGTATCTGGCTTCCTCACACAAAACCCAGATGATTTATCCTATGGTATAGCATGCTAACTCACAGTGCGGCTTGCCACAGCCATTAACTCTCCTCTAATCTGTTCTAGCATGCACTGCCTGCAAGCCTGTGGCTCTTAACATGCATGCTTTGATGATGAAACATTAATAATACAAGGCCGAGCAGCGGACACACAGTGACTCTGTTTTTTTAACCGTAGTCCTCATGCATGCGCTAAAAGGTAGCGGTCCTCTTGAATGTAAGGTGCTTCTTTGACCCGTGTCTTCTTCATGAGCTTGGTGTGCGAACCTTTTTACGAGGACGATATTTTTCAGGATAGTTTGACATCAGGCTGCAGGTGTGGGGGGACTAGAGGAGGGGGTTCCCATCTCCTTCCTCCTCCTTCCTCCTCCTCCTCCTCCTCCTCCTCCTCCCCTGCTCCTGCTGTAGTCAACAGGTAGCTGGTTTTATCAAATGTGCCAACCTATTTTCATAAACATATCAAAAACTTTTGTGGTGTTGAGCTGTAGCACAGCCGAAACTACGTGGCTACAGTTGTTGTGGATTTTTTTGTTTTGTTTTGTTTCTCTTTCTTTTGTTTAAAATGCCTGTATTTTTACTTTTGGAGCTGTTCCTTGACAGTTTTGTAAACTTAAAAATGACGGCAAGTGTTGATTTTTTTTGGAGAGATTTATTTGGACACCATAACCTGAACTGAAATGTTTATTGTACTTCTTATCATATTTGAAATAGATTTAAAGTCTATATAGTAGCTCGAACGCTTAACTTTGAGATTCTGAAAAGGTGAAAAATGAGGATTTTTATACACACTGCTTTCAACAGTTGATGGAAAGTTGACGGACTGGAGTTATGTACAATATTTTTCCTGTAAATTGGATATTTTCATACTGTATGATACGGGTTTGAATTGTTATATGTAGGTATTACTAGCTATTATTGTACATTGTAGAGTCTTTTTCAGAGATATATTATGAATGATCCGATATTTGTCAAGTTTTTTTGGGTTGAAAATGTATTTATTGAGATGTTTTATGTGAATGTAAATTTTGTTAAAGATGATATTTTATACTAAGTGTTTGCACTGCGATGATATTGACGTATTATGATTATAAAAATAAAGCCAGCGGGGACGTGTCTCCAGGAATAAATGCACCCTTCCTGTCCTCATTTTCAACAATGCACACAAACACACACACACACACACACACACACACACACACACACACACACACACACACACACACACACACACACACACACACTGTGCATATGGAGAGGCCATCAAACCCAGTTATAAAGTTACATAACAGTAGAAAAACAGAGTAGCTGATGTAAGAAGTTTGGAGCAACATCGGGGTCAATGTCAGCCCGAGTCCAACGGTGTTGTTTAGAAGGAGCCTCACACTGCTGTTATGAACATGTCTGCCGCCAGAAAAACATGGCAGCAGAGAGTGTGTGTGTGTGTGTACACAGAGAAAACAAATACTGTACAATGTGTTTTAGATTACAAAGTGTGACAACCTGCATGTTTCTGGGATTCAGTGCAAGTTTGTACAGTGAGTGTGATGTGAGGTAGCGAAGCAGAAAGCAGCTGATACTGTGCTGCTACTGAGGCTTGTTCTAATATAATCAATAAGTCTGAAACCTTTCAAATTAATCATTTAGTTTTAATAAAATACAAATTGATTAACCGTTTGTTTTTAAAACAATGTTACAAACTAAAAAAGAAAAAAACAGAACAATGTCATGAGTACAGAAAATAAAAGTAAAAAGTGAGTCTCACCCACAGAAAAGATCAATCAATGCAGATATTATCAATGCAAACCTTGTTGAAGTTGTAAGTTGAAAAAAACTAACACTTTACAATAAGGGTCCCTTAATTAATGTTAGTTAATACATTATTAAGCATTAATTAACTGTTTACAGATATATGATCAATCATTATTAAGTATTGCTGTACTTAGGTTTAGGAAACACATTAATTAATGTGGCCTATTAAGCAGTTAATTAATGTTTACTACTCAAAGTTAGTTAATAAATTATTAAGTAATAATAAAAGTTGAATAATGTAATTAGTTATCATTATGTATGCATTAGGGGAGACCGCGGATGGTTGGACAGAGTTCCCTCATTTGTTCTTTACAAATAGCAGTGCCATAAACTTCTCAAACTATATCACATAATTCACTATTTGATGTCAAATGCAAGGAGTGCCACTGTTACAACCTACCCCACTACCAGGTTGTAACACAACCTGGGGTAAATTGTAACAGTGAGATTAAAAACTAAAAAACTGAGACCAAACCAAAAAAACATGCATCTATGTAAGTTTATTGTGCATGTTCCAACACTAAAGCATCTTCCTATGGTTCAGTATGAACAAAAAGAATTAATCACAGACAGCTAAATGAAAAACAGTGTGTGGTGTGGATCCTAACATTAGAAAGCTGTCTTTAAGAACATATTCTGATAATACCAGTGAATGCTGAACATGTATGAATGGAAACCTTCAGCAGGAGGTCAGAAGCAGCTTCCAGGAGAGATGGTGACACCTAATGACACTTACAATAATAAAACAACAAAAGTAAAAGGTGTAACAACCATCCCCACCCCTGTCAGCCATTGTTTGATAACGTAGCTGTACCAGCATGGTGGTTTGAAATAAATATTGATGAAATGACTCATATTTGACTTAATAACCTGCTCTTTCATCTTATACAAGTTACCTAATTCAAACTTCAACGGTATCGATACTAGTCAAAATTTAGGCTTGGTCCAAAAGATAAAAAAATGTTTTTTGGCTGTAAAACCAACACACTTATTGACACAGCCATGCAAATTCACATGCAATGTCAGGGAGTGAGTGGGTACACATGATATTGATCACATAACTCTAATGTTATCCCTTACTGGTGAAAGTGATGCTGTTACAACCATCCCCGGTCTCCCCTACTCAGCATTAATTAACACATTTGATTATACATTAATGCTTAATAATGTACTAACTAACGTTAATTAAGAGACCTTTATTGTAAAGTGTTACCAAAAAAAACCAAACACAAAGTATTGAACAGTTTGCATAATTTGACACATGCTTCTTATAAAGTATAGCACAACATATAAACAGTATATAAACAGTAAATGTTGGTCTCTATTAAAGTAAACTAAAAGTCTGACCAAACAGCACAAGTCTGAAAGATGAACAGCTTCAACAAAGAAGCCCAGTGTTCAGGTGTTTTACATCATGATCAATGGGTCTTTTCTACTAAAGAAGCTCTGACATGTTGATGCAGGTGTGAGTGTTGAGTAAAATCACAGTGGAACCGTGAGTATTTAGATGAATAGACAACATTTTGTCATCTCTTGGCCCAGATTCAGCCTGTTTGCATGAAGACGTCATCTTCCTCCCGCACTGGAGGTATACAGGTTCAATGACACCTGGGAGTTTACGCCATCAATGATTCTCATTGTTGTACGTTAGATGTCTCACTTCCACGGACGGTGAAAGAAAAACACTGACCGGAGCTGAGTCATTGATTCTTATCATTTTATTTCAGTGACTCAGCACAAATTAGAGACGCCACATAGATTGAACTGAAGTAGGCTATTGTTGCTGAATGAATCTGTGAAAAGTGGCCTTATTTATAACCTGATTCTGATTGGACAATGATATGAAGTGATATATGTTTTGTATATATGTCATAGCAACACTTTAGGTGTATTGATTGACAGCTGGTTCTGTAGATGCTGGAGGCCTCTGAGCTGCACAGCAAATTAAACTGTTGCAGTAATTATCGTAGATGAAAACACACAAACATTCATTTTCATTCATCTCCCGCTCTTGTTGAAACGGTTCGTTAAGTCCGTCTGACATCTGATCATGTCATCACAGTTGACCGATCAAACTATGTGAACAGACGCCGTTACATAACCATCAAAATGGGCTATAGCTACACTCTGGAGGTCCAATCAGGTGGGAGCTGCTTCTTCTGCAGAGGGTCCAGACGGCTGCAGCTGCAATTAAAGCAGAAGTAAGTGGAATATTTGTGTTAATATAAGTCTTAAATAGTTATATTCTTCCGACAGCAATCACTTACATAGAGTGTTTGGTCTGAAACACGGGTCTGTCAGTCACTCTGCTCTGCTGTAAGCCGAGGAGAAAACTTTCCTTGTATCCTACAACCTTTATCCAATGAGGAGAGAGAACGGCATAAAGGGGCGGTCCCCTCTGTGTGTGCAGCCAAGGGATGCGCGTGAATGTGGTGACGTAGGGACGAAGGCGGGGACTGCTAACTCCATCTGCTGACAGGAAGTTAGACAAAACGACCGGATCGCTTACTTTTGCTTTAAGTTTCCTCAAGTAAACAGTCAGTTTTTGCTAAATTACACGCTAAAATAACATGCATAGCACAGATATTACACAATACACAGGGAGCAAAACCTCTTCTCAAGTCTCCAAAACTTTCTGTTTTACACATTTTGCAATTCAAAATGGCACTTTTTAAATGCAGTGAACATGGTTTTCTGCATAAGACACAACAATCTGACATAAAGTCACATGTTTGCCATTTGACACTCAATTGGTCAGAGCTAATTGACCAATATATGTGCCACTAGGCCAAACACCTCAATGGTCACAGTAGCCTAATGTTAACTACATTAGCAATCACACAATTTACAAAGCTTCTTTTAAAATAAATAAATGATTTACATTCACTGCTTGACCGCCTTTTCAGCAAACAAATAGCCTATGTAAACACGGGGTTCAGAGGAAGAACAGAACAAAACTAATGTGGGGACTTCAACATTGTGTGTGTGTGTGTGTGTGTGTGTGTGTTTGTGTACGTGCGTGTGTGTGTTGTGTAGCTGAGTGTGAAGTCCTGTTGCAGGAAGAACCCACTTCCAAACATTCATCAGTGATATGAAAATGTGAGTGTTTGCTGCTGGTTGGTGTCTTTTTCTCTATGTGTGTGTGTGTGTGTGTGTAGTGCAGCAACTGGAAGTGCTAAGGCATGCAGAGCATCCTGAGTGACAGGTTGTCATGGCAACACAACAAGATCATGCCATGACATGAAACCATCAGGGTTGTGTTTTTCAACAAGTGAATGATAACCCCCCCCCCACTCCCCCTCTGCTGTTAGCTTTGTGATTCATGCTGATTGTGTGCAATCACCACAGAGGATGTCAATACTCCACTTTCTGTTGATAACCCAGAAAGTTACAACAAGCGTGTGTGTGTGTGTGTGTGTGTGTCTGTGTGTGTGTGTGTGTGTGTGTGTGTGTGTGTGTGTGTGTGTGTGTGTGTGTGTGTGTGTGTGTGTGTGTGTGTGTGTGTGTGTGTGTGTGTGTGTGTGTGTGTGTGTGTGTGTCTGTGTGTGTGCATGTGTGTTTACCACCTGCTGCACTCACATGATATGATCAAACACACCCGGCTCAGGAGTGCCAACGTAAACACTCACACACTCTGAGATAAGCGAGCGGAAATGGGCCTTTTCAGGCCTCGTTTACAGCTGCAGTGGTGCAGCGGAGCGGCCGTCCATCAGCAGCCGAGGGGAGATCAGGCCGGGACACTCTGCAGCAGCCACAGCAGCAGGGGCAACCATAGTTTTACTGCCCCCCGTTGCCCCCGCCACACCTCCCCTCGCTGCTTTACCCAGTGACCCCGTGTGTCACAACATCCCTTACTGTAAACCCTGCTGGAACCTGCGAGGACAAACACGACCCGCTGCCAAAAGTCTGAAATCTGTGCGTGTGTGTATATCGACCGTGTAGATGCTATCTGTCACTTTTTTTTATATTTATTTGCAGGCAGGGTTTTGTGTATCTGGTGTTTGAGGGAGCACATTTTTGTGTGTGAGTGGAAGTCAAACAGAGTGGTGAACTCGCAGCTCCACATCAAACATGGCTTACGTCTGCAGCACCGACATGAGAACAACCCCACGACTTCCTCGCCGTGAAAAATAAAGAAGTCAATTCCCACAAACCGACGGGTCGCCCACTTCACCTCACAAAGATAAATCATGATTGATTACAGTAAATAGGAAATATAGGATTAGGAAGGGTCCAATTAGGAAGTTGAAACTTAAAGTGAATACATTTCTGATTCCTATTACTCGGTGTGTTGTATCAGTGGCTCCTCTTGAATTTATAGACTTATATATTGGCTGTAGTTTGACTTTGGACAGAGGGTTGTTAACACGGTGCTGTCACAGTCTTTAAACTCCGTCAGAAATGTTCTTTGTGCTTGAACAGCTTCAGAAAACCTCACACATTTCTGATGTCGGAGCAGGGGTTTGGGTGGTGGGGGTCTGTGTCCACTGTCCAACCAACGTCTGTAACTTTCTGTGACGGACAAATCTGACATTCAAACCTAGAAGTTGTATATTTATGTGTCCGAGTTGAGTTGAGCGCGACGCCTTCCTGCAGAGACCGTCTGGCTCCGTGATGCCTGTGTGTCCTCCCTTCTCTAAACGGAGCCAGCCATCTTCACTCCACCTTCCAGTGTTCGGGAAAAACTTTTCCAGCAACACGTCACGTGCTGACGAACTGTAAACTGGCCTTTATTATATCTTACAATGTCTTGTACTGTTTACGTACATTGTAAACAATCACGAAAGGTCAGTTGCCTTCGGGTTCACTTTAAAACCCGTCCATCACTGCCCCTTTAATGCTTCAGGCCTCAGTTATACTCACTTGTTTTGAAAAGTTAGGGATATTTGACAAGAATATCCCTATAAAAAGTTCCTGCAACAGAGAAATCATGAAAGCCTTTTAAGTAGAAGGATGCTATGGTAATTTCTTTATCTCAAACAAAAGCTAACAACAGTGGTGGCTATAGCACGACAAACATCTCAATGTAGAAAGGAAGGAGTTCCACTCCACACATTCAACACTGATTTATTATTGAACCACAATCAGACGGTGCTTGTGATGTTTGTGGTTAATCACCTTGTTAGAGAACAGCATGTTATTCAATAAGGACTGAAACATTGTACAATTCGACATGTGCATTCAAAAGTTTAGAGAAAGTTAAATTAAGTTCACCTGTAAAGGTTATAGTGCATTTTAGGTGCATTCTGAAATTTAATCCAAAAGCCAAACATCCCTACCTTTTTGTGAGTAGTGTATCTTACAATGTCTTGTACTGTTTACACCTTGTAAAACGTGTCCATCACTGCCTCTTTAATGCCTCATGGCCTCAGTTATACTCACTTGTGCAGGCGTTCATGGACGTCACAGAGTTTTCTGTTGTGCTCCTCTTGCACAGTGCGTCATTGTCTATATATTTCCCTCATGCAAAGATGCAAATGAAAATGGCGTCATCCATGCAGGAGGTAGAAGAGCCGCTCTCCAGCTCACCAACAACTGATACCTTTGTGTCATGAATAACTGGTGCGTACATCGGACAGAGGTCAAAGGGAGTGAGTCCACCGGTCCAGGTAAACTCACCTCAAGATGCCTTTCATCCTATTTCTTGAGCTTCAGCGCTCTTGGACCGACTTGGACACCTGTACTAAAGGGATGTTACAGATAAACTATTCTCTCTCAAGAAGGAGTCGTGTTTTTAACGTTTGTGCAGACTAAACTAGCTGTTTCCTCTTGTGTGAATCTAAAAACACTGATTCTCAGTGAGAGACCCGTGGTGATGATGATGATGTTTCACTCTGCAGAGCTGTTTGCTTCGGTCTCAGCCTCCCGGGGGGCTTCACACTGCCAGATGCAAAACACAGTTTAGTGTTAAAGCACGTGATTGTTGTTTGAGAGTTTTTATCAGATCCATATGTAAGGATTCAGCTCCGAGATTCTTTCATTGTGCCAGAAACCAGAAAATGTTCTTCCAAGAACTGTTGTTTCACAACCGCCGGGCTTCTGCAAGGTTGTGAAACACAACATTTCCTCGAGGTCTCCGACGGGGGCCAGAAACACAGATTACTGTTTTTCTGATTAGTGGAGGAAAAACATCCTCCCGCTCGCTTTCTTCTCATCAATGATTTGGATCTGTTATTCTTTTTTTTTGCTTCGTACATTATGTTTTCCTCTTACAAGCTCATCAGCACTGATACACACGGGGGTCGTTGAACTCCACGTTGTGCAAGAACAGCAGTGACCCTTACTAACCCTCTCGTACCACTCCTGCATGTTTGGTCTCTTCTGAGTGTCCACACAGATGGAATGTGACGAGCCGGGAGAAAACACCTTAAAACACGCAGAAAATGTCATAATAACCTCCAAAACGGAGCGGATCACCGTGACCTGTAGTACACTGATAAAAGACCCTGTGAAAAACAGACCTGGAGGACAATACGGCGACCTACAGTCGTCCAGACATGGGACGTCCCATCGCCGAAATTACACAACTAGACATGTTTTTCTGATCATCCAGCCATGCGGATAATTTTGGCTTCATTTGCCAATATTTGGAAATATCTCTCTCTCTCTGAAGCTTCCGCCTCTTCTATACAACGCAGGTCTTTAGAGAAACAAACAGCTTTTAGGTTAATCCAACACTTTTGTGTGTAAACAATTAGTAGGCGTCCACGTGGAGACGCTGAAAGTGTGCACCGTGCTCAGTTCATTCCCCTCCCACCTCCTCCTTTAGTTTATCCACTTAACAGTTTGTTTGTTTGTTTGTGTGTTTGCTCATGCTTCATAACCAAATGACGCCTGAGTATCTAGGTTACAATACTATATGCAGCTGCGCACATTTATTCGCCTCTCCTGGGGACAATAAAGATGAAAGTGGAGCCAAATGGAGGGAGAGAGAGTGGATGATGATCGTAAAGCCTTTATTTACTGGTAAGTCGGTGGATCTGCGTGTTCTGGACACACTGTTCCATTGTGACGGGAGGAAGGATCTACTGACACAGATCTGATCAGAGAGAAAAAAAGAAGGGGGGGGGGGGAGAAATAACAGCGGGATTGGATGGAAAACTCCACTTTCTTGCATGCGGACATAATAATGGTAAATCCCACTGAACACAGCTTCTCTGACCCATTCATGAGACTGTTTCCAGCTCAGTCTGCCAAGTGCAATCCTCTGGCTCGGACTTCCTCCTACCTCTCATTAGAGCCACAACGAAGAGAGGGAAGCACTGCAGCTAAACACACACACACACACACACACACACAACACACAACACACACATACACACATACACATACACAGTCACTCAGAGAGAGAGAGAGAGAGAGAGAGGAGGAAACTAAACACAATAGATGCTGGCGCATGGGAGCCTGGATTTCCTGGGTTTCCCACACACAAGTGTACAATCACAAGCTCACAAACATATACACTCATTCGGAAACACAACAAAACACACAATTACACAGACACAGACACACAGACACACATGAACCATCTTGCAACACGCCAAGACGCTGGAGTCTAACGAATAAATCCATTTCCCCCATTCACAACTTTTAAAACGGTGAGAGTGGCCCGAGACTCTGCTGCCATGAA